>NC_084979.1:12015480-12675480 GCF_963691925.1 Scomber scombrus
AAGCAGCTGTTCATCTATCCTACACAGTAACATTTCTACTATGAGTGTTTCTCAAAATTAGGATCATGTTTCCCTTAAACAAACCCCTTTGCTTCCTGATGTTACTTACACCTTCTCTGGCATTGCTTTGCATGTATTTGCCTTCAATTTTACTCTACTGAAAAAGTAATGATGGTAAACATGTTGGAAATGGTTTCAATTGGCCTTTGCTAGAAGCTCCCTCTTGTTTTGTATCCTAAAGCAACATCTGTTTGTGCCACTAAGCAATCCAGCAGGTTTTCCATGAAATCCAAACCAGAGACATGAATTGTTAAATTCTGTCTAGTAAAGGCTGCTGTCTTTGGCAATAATGGAAATTGTAATAAACTGTTACAAATTATTGTCATAGTTATTATCAACAATATTGGCTACATGTTCCACCTTTCAAGTATGCTACACACTACTCAGGATCCTTAATTATCTTGTCAAAGAAATGGTAGGAAGTGCAGTAGTGTCTAATAGTAGAGTGGAAGTGCCTCACTTTATAGACCCTTAAGTTTTACTTAACTTTTATTTAAATCGCAGAGAATATGTTGAGTTAGCACTGCAGATAAAATGATAAAATGACATGAGAATTAAGAAGGAATGAATGACTAACTTCACACAAATCACACACGAAATGAATGCTTCAATATTATCACAGTATCAAGTTTGAACTGATATTCATACAAGGAGACACTGAAAATAGTTTAGACTTTCTAAAGGACACAAAGTTTTATTTATGCACACATGCAAATATACACAGACCTGAACGAGAAAACAGATCCACCACCTAAAAATGGTGGTGTGTGTATGTGTGTGTGTGTGTGTGTGTGTGTGTGTGTACATATATGTTGGCCAATGTGAGCCCCCCGCACTACAGGCTCTCTCACTTACTCTCTCCCTCTCTTTCTTCTCTCTCTCTCTCTCTCTCTCTCTCTCTCTCTCTCTCTCTTCTCTCTCTCTCTCTCTCTCTCTCTCTCTCTCTCTCTCTCTCTCATCTCTCTCTCTCTCTTCTCTCTCTCTCTCTCCCGTCCTCCCATTCAGCAGTGCCGGGTCTTGTTTGGCTTCCTGCTGTTTGTGTCCAGACAAGGTCTTGATTTGAATACTGATTCCCATTGATAGGCCCGCACTTCCGATCTAATTAACTTGTTTTGTCTTCGGCTAAATGGAAACGTCCGAGGAGGGTGAGAGAACGAAAAGAGGAGCGACACCGAACAATGTCAAAGATCTTTGCAGGAGACGCGCCGTAAATAACAACAAGTAAATACACACCGGACGGGGGTTAAGGAAGGACATGTTCAGCAAAAAAAAAAAAAGGGATCATTATCAGTTAAAGGACACACATTTAAAAGGATGAAAGAAATAAGTATGAAGTAAGAATGAAAATGAAGGCAAAGGGTTTAGTAGTCAGGATGTAAGTGCACAGTTAAAGTGCTGAGCATTGACTGAAGCGGTACAAACTGAATGCTTGCTATGAAGTTCTTCAAAAATGTGATCAAAATAATAAAATATTTTCTTTATGTGACAGCTGTGGCAATTTTTCGCACATTTCCCCCTACAGCTGGGAAAGAAATCAAAGAGATTTTCTTTTACAGTCTTATCTATGACAGATGTTTGCTGACCAAAATATGAGCACACACAAAATCACCTTTGATTTGATGTTCCAACATGTAATTCCGATCACCAGAAATTCATATTCATTTTTCGGTTTCATTCGGGTCTAATTGTTTTTTTATATTAATTTTATGGTATCATTTAATGTCTATATCACACATAATAGTCCTACATTATGAGCTGCAGATGAGGGTGAGTAAAACAAGTGTGCACGTGGTTTCCCTTCTAAGTATTGTCCTCTGGTCCCCAGTGTATGCTCTATTTGTGCGTGTGTGTTCCTTGCAGCTATTTAGCCTCAGCTACTTCATAGAGGGACACATCAGCAAACAGAGCACCAGAGGACAACATAAAAGACACATGTGTACAGTACAGTGAGGAGACGCTGGACACATAGAGACGTCAGTATGCATTGAGAGAGAGATAACAACGACGAGAGAGGTTACTAACAAGAAAAGGCAGGAAGGCCGATGGGTAGGGGTGGGGGACAGATAATGACATATGACCCAAAATAAACTGCATAAACAAAAGAAAGAGAGGCTGAGATGGGCTAAAGGAAGAGGAGAGGGGGAGATGGAGGGAGGATCAAAGGGGATGTCCGCTGCTGATACCACACCTCAGATAATGTGTGGCGCAATTAGCGCGCTGTGATGATTTCCATTAGGTCTAATCAAATATTTATACTGCCTCTGAGCATGTCACAATGCTGCCTGGCCCTTCATATCAATGTGACAAATGCCTAATGAAAGAGCTGGTGTACAGACAGTGAGAGGAGGTTGGGGGATAGAAAGATAGAAAGGGAGACAAAGAAAGAAAGAAAGAAAGAAAGAAGAAAGAAAGAAAGAAAGAAAGAAAGAAAGAAAAAACGAAAAAACGAAAGAACGAAAGAAAGAAAGAAAGAAAAAACGAAAGAACGAAAGAAAGAAAGAAAAAAAGAAAGAAAGAAAGCGTAGGTGGGAGGGGAAAGGTGTTAAAGGCGAGTTTGCTCTGTCTCCCTCTTCCACATTTTGGCTTGCAAATGGTTAGCACCCTGTCATCAATTACAAGGCTGGTCTAGTGGCATTGAGTGGCTGTGGCTGTGGCTGTGGCTGTGTGTGTGTGTGTGTGTGTGTGTGTGTGTGTGTGTGTGTGTGTGTGTGTGTGTGTGTGTGATGAAACAAGGACGAGGCAGTGCTGATGCTACCTTACCTAGAGCCATTAATCAAACTGGGCCGGCTATAGAACCAGTCCAAATTGGGTACATCAGTCTCGGCATTAAGCAGGAATCAAGGTACAAGGACGGCGAGAGGAAGGAAGAGATAGAGAGAAAAGGAGAAGGATGGGAACACAGGTGGGGTGGAAGAAATTTGAATATACTGTACATTGTTTTACTTTTATACACATCTGTAATGGGTGTCATTGCCCCCAGGAGAAGGATAATGAAAAACTGGGTTTTCAGGGTTTTTACTCTTGACTAAAACTTGCTTGAGATGTGGTGAATGGAGATGACTGGCATGTGTGCTTCCACACATACACAATAACAGTATATCAGTCATTTTAGGATTATGTTGTAGCTGAGATCCTGCTGCTGTGTTCAAAGGGGGGAAAGTAGGATAACAATGTTATCTAATTTCTTTTAATTCATTTTCACACTCCTAATTGCTCATGTTTATCTGGGGTGATCTACTGCCACTGCCATATCCAAACAAGTGCAGGTGATTATTTAACATTTATAAAGGATACTCTCCTGTGTCTTAAAATATTGTAAGAACCTTGATTTTGTTTTCACAATGGAAGGTGGCTTTCAAACATTTTCAACGGACAATGGGCCCCTGATTTTTCAGAAATTAGGAAAAAGACACATTACCCATTGCTGGTTAGTGAGACAATTGAGGGTTAGGGGTAACAAGATGGGCGGACCTGCAGAGGTGAGAGGTCAAGTCCTGACCTGACAGACAGATTGAGGAGAGTGGTCAGGACTTGAAGGATGAGAAAGGGATGAAGGATGGACCTGCTTGGGTGCTCTGACAGTCTGGGATATGGATGACCCTCCACACCAGTGTGACACAGAAAAGGTCCAATGTCAACAAGGGATTTTTTTTTTATTAAGTAGTGTTTAGGTCAGCTTAAGATAAGACACAGTGGAAAGGAGGAATTAGGAGTGAAATAAAACTACTTAGAAATTACTTGATAAATTATATTAGATAATGAGAAAGAAAACAGGCAAAAATATTTTTGCAATTATTAAAAATAATATTTAAGGTTTAAACATAAAAATTGTACTCTGCAACTCTCTAAACATGACTTTTTCAGTTTGAAGCCATAGGGCAAGTATAGACCTCTCTTTCTAACCTACATAGCCCAGGATAACAGAAAACATCAGGATAAGATGCTACAGCATGCTAATCTCCGGCACAAGCGATAACATTCAGTGGGTGAAACCATGACAGATGAGTATTGATCTCCTAGTTGTTGAAGGAGGTTAAAATAGATAACTAGACCACTCTATTGATATTGACTCAAGAGTCAAAGGGACAAAATAACCTCGCTCTAAAATAACCTTGTTGAATTATTGTGCAGAAAAAGTGGATTAGCTTCAGTGAACGAGAAAAAAAACAAACAATCCAAAAATACTATTGGTTATATGTGTGGCAATTGCAAATGTTAGCATGTAGCTACAGAAGAACAGCTAGTGACCTGCATGTGAATTAACTTTCATTCACACTCAGATGCACACTAACACAGAAGCAGTGTTGTCCACATTTAAATGAAGAACGGTCGTCCCTCTTAACAAACACCGCCTTCAGATGAAAACAACACCATCACAGCACAACCGTAACTTCAAAAATGCCACAGGCAATCGCCCTGAACTCACACAGCGCAACACTTCAAACATACTTCTCAAACACTCGCACACGAGATCATAACTCACCAAAAGCCGACATATTATCTCATGCGTCTTCTCACCACAGCCTGGTCGAACTATAAGTTTTGCGGCTACCCATAAACTCTAGTTACCAATTAACTGCGTGTGTGTGTGTGAGAGAGTGTGTGTGTGTGTGTGTGATACAGATACAAGGAGAGCACAGGGGGTGTCTGGCAGGCCTATCTGCGGCGCTGCGATGCGCTACGTGAAAGAATGCCAGTGTCAATGTGACAGAGATAGGGAAGTGCAGGGTGCCGATGGGCTGGGTGAAGGTCGATGTTGAGGTCAAGTCCTGAAGTGGTGGACACTCCAGCAACCGCCATTTTTTTTAAGGTGCTGAGAGCCTGAGTCATCTATCTTGATACTTCTTAATGCTGAAATGGTGGAAATGTGACTTATAAGACTTTAAATGAAGTAGGATTATTCAGGTCATGTGAAAGCTGTTGTGAGCTGAAGTGAAAGCAGTGCTTCCAGGTGAAATCCACCTCCGTCGACAATTTTCCACATGTTTTAAAGCCTTTTAAATACTGTCCCCTGATATTATAAATATTATTACGAATTTCTTATAGGCCTTCCTTTTCCTGTCCTTTGTTTCTTCTGGTGACAGAATTTTGGGGCATTTGAGTCAGCTCCAAGTGAAGTCTTTAGTTTGTAATTGGAGGGCAGCTGTCAAGATGTTATAACAAGTTTCAAGTAATTCAAGGCAAGACCAAGTCGAGTCCAAATGTCATCTTCAAATTGTTTAGCAAATGATTGACAATTATGCTAACAGTTTAATATCTTAAACAGTCAATGGAAGAATCGACTAGCTGAATATTCACTGTGTGTGGTCTACTTAGCTATATCTGTTCATGTGAATATTTTTTGCTTTCTCACAGTAGTTCAAGTTCAAGTCATAGCGTCCTTAATTTTATGACTTGAGTCAACTCAATTGCAAGTCTCACACCCACAGTTCTAGCAGGAGATGACCAAAGGCAGCAGTGAAGGAGGGTGAGAGGGGTGAATGGGTGTCTGGATGGGTAAAGCCCTGGGACACTGGAGCTGGAACAGAGCAGCATTCCTTGTGAAGGGATGATACTGGCCACAGAGTGATGTGGGGTGGGGGTTTGAGGAATGGATGGCAGAGGGTGGGTACAGAGCTGGGGGGAAAGAGGGATGGGGGGGTGGGGGGAGGGGTCATTAGAACTAAATCTGTTCCATATGACACACACTCACATGGCGTCTGTCTGGACTCTCTCTTTCTGTCTGTCTGCCCCCCCCCCCCCCCCCCCCCCACCTCTCCCTGTCTGTCTCTCTCTCTCTCTGGGCTGGCGATGAGGGAAAGGAGGTGTGGGTGGGTGGGTGGGTGGGTGGGTGGGGGGTGATATTTCTCAGCCACAACAGGAGCTCTGTGATGACAGAGGCCAGGCCATGTCACACACCAGGGACTCTGGTGGCTCTCCTTATCACACAGCGAGGGCTTCATTAAATACCCCTCTTCTTTCCCTCACTCTTTCTCCCCCCTCTTTCTCTCTGTAGCTCCACTAAAACAACACACTAACTGCTGTGCAAAAACACACTCACAGTGTGTCCAAAATACATTCAGTACAGCTGAATGGATGCACATGGACAGAGATAATTATTTCTTCTCTTTTATGCACACTCCAACAGTGCTGAAATGATTAAATGATTAATCGATAGGTGGCCTAGTTGATCAATATAAAGTAATCCACTAAGATTTTGATTTGATTTATGAATTTGCTTTATCAAGCAAAAATGTTGAACATTTAGTAGTTATAGCTTTTCAAATGGGAAACCTTGCTGCTTTTGCCGTTTTATGTCACTACATTTTAAATCTTTGGACTTTGGATTGTTGGTCGGACAAAAAAATTGAATTTAAAGAGGGCTGTGGGAACTTGTGAAGTCTTTTGGACATTTTATTTTTTTTAGAGCAAACAATCAGTTAACTGGAAAAAATCAGAAGATTAAATCATTCTGAAAATAGTCAGTTGCAGTCCTGGATGTTCAGGCCAAACATCAGCATGGCATATTAGTGTTTTAGGCTCAATAATTTAGATGTGTGAACTACCATTTGGGGTAGTGACAGTTGGCTCCTCGTCCCTTTTGCACTAAAAATGTATTGGGGTAGTTTTTGGATATTTTTGAAAAATGCAGCTGGAAATTTG
The DNA here is from genome assembly GCF_963691925.1 of Scomber scombrus. NCBI lineage: Eukaryota > Metazoa > Chordata > Actinopteri > Scombriformes > Scombridae > Scomber > Scomber scombrus. The sequence continues at coordinate 12,022,183 of NC_084979.1, forward strand.
AAGACATTTAGAATCATTACCTGCATCTGTTAAATGAAGGTCACTGATATACATAATTCTGTTTAGGACATCCATGTTTGCTCATCATCTGTTCTCCAGGTTTAATTTTCTGCCCTTAATCATGTTCAGCATCTGTTTTGAAGGTATTACAAGTCTAACCAACAAATAACTGCCTGCCTCTTGTTACAACTTAAGTAAGCTTAAACACAGTAACATAATCAGTGTACTTCATGTTTACTGTGATTTATACACACTAATCTATACATATATATATATATATATATATATATATATATATATATATATATGTGTGTGTGTGTATTTGGTAATGAAACTCTGCTTTTAAGAATATAAATACAATACCCACTATAGCCAGGTGTCACTGTAAAAAAAATGTAAACAGCTTAACTGCACTTATTGGGGCAAACTGTAAAAATGTACTTTATTCTAACTAAATTTAGTCATGTCTTTGTCCCTTCCATCTCTCCATTTATCTTCCGTTTTCTCTTCTCTATTAACAACTTTTGTCTCTCTCTGTGTTTTGTGGTTGGTCGGGAAGCCCGTAATCTGACTGCTAATACCTGGTCTGATTACTGCGCAGCCACCACACACACACACTGGCCTGGATCATTCACGTCCCCTCATCCTACACACCACACACCAGATGACTCCCCACCATCACACACATACACACACAAGCACGCACGCACACACACTAATCACACAGTGCTCCATGCCTCTGTCTGTGAAACAAAAGCAGGCCTTGTCTGACCAGGTCCAGCGCTTGTACAAGAGGCTTAGGGACATTTTTCTCATTTTTGAACAGCTAATATCTTGCAAAAGTTGTCTAATCTCTTTGCGTTTAAGTTGAGATTTGTGCGCCCCCACCCCGCAACACCCCCACCTCTTCCACATGCCTAACACCTACCCCTGCTAGGCCCTGACGCATGGTGCTTAACCAGGCCATTTTAATTAGGTTAGATTTGTGTGTGTGTGTGTGTGTGTGTTGGGGGGTGGGTTGCGTGTTGTATCAGCATCAGGGCCCTGTAGACATTCAAGCTGATATAATGAAACACAGCATGTAATGAAAAGATCAGGACTGCTTTTAAATCAACTTATTTAATTTGTATAGAGATTGAACAAACATGAACTACTGGTGTTTCAAAAACAATCAGTGTAATATTATGATATACTGTAATATATCTTCTCTATTAGAAGGGTCTATTCACACTTTGCTTTAGACTCTAACTTATCATGCTTAATATTTATTACAAACTGTTTTACACTCTTAATATTATACTTTTTTCTACTCCTTTTCTCCATAGTGTGATTCTACTACATCTACTTCTGTCAGTTTGAGCAGTATTTTTTGTTATGTTTTTTTGGAAGTTCAGAAGAGAGATTCCTCCTCTGTTGCTCTCTCTGAAATGTATACAATGTTTTTCTTGTTAAAACGTTCTTGTGTGGAGTGAGAAACTAAGGATAGAAAGTGTTATGTTGTACAGATTGGATGAATAAATGACTTAACTTGACTTGATTTCCATCTATCTAATTTGAACAAAAGGTGAATAAAAGGAAGAGATTTGCACTATAGCCAGTTTAGTCTCCTTCCATGCCTGCAGCATAAAAAAGGACCATGGACACTGGACACTAAAGCCAGACAATGGACTGGGAGCTGTAGTGCAGCTACAGACTAATTCTCTCAGTTAAAGGAATAAAGGCTACCAGGGTTACAGGAAGTAAAACGAAGTTGGAGAGTGACAAAGAAACACAGAAAGGAAGAGAGGGGACGGAAAGAGAAAGAGAAGAAGAAGGGCTGCTTTTGAGAACTGAGGGACAGACGGGCTGTTTTCCGACAGCTTGGCTCGCCAGTTCCAAGTGTGCTGACGGTTGTGATTCCTAACAGGCTTTAAAGAGGGTCATTTTCTGGGCTCTGTCCATCTACTTTACTATCTATCTCCCTCTATTTGTCATTCTTAATGCCATTCTGTCTGCTATGCTATCTTGCTGTCTGTATGTGCACAAGATTGCATGTCTGTGTGTGTATCTATGTATATCTGTGCCAGTATTGAGACGGAGGGAGAAAGAAAAGGCAAGGATAGAGAAAAGGCATTCTTATAAATGTTCCAAAAGTGTTTTGTTCCCCCCCTTTTGTGTGTATGTGTGTGTGTTGCCAGTTTGAGCCATGTTCTTTTATTGGGGCACTGAGCAGCGCTCTACAAAGGCAACTGATTGGAAACAGTAGGTGAGCTTTGCTAACAATTCCCAGTGAATATGCAAAAAAGACACAGGCGGAAGAAAGAGATGGAGATGAAAATAATGAGGATAGAGAATAAAGGAATCACAGAAAAAAATGGCTTGGATAGATGGAGATCTCAGCCAGAGGAGAACGAGACATGCTCTCTCTCTTGGCTCCTCTTAGCGAGTTCTACGGCAGCTTTTGATCTGAGACCTTATATGGCATCATTTCACAAAACAACTTGGATTCATACACACACAAACACATGCATACAGGAAAAGATACAAGTCGGCATACATTGCATATGTGAAAGAAAAAAAACAGTACACACACAGCAGATGAAACCATTGTGCCACATGACTCATGATGTCACAAAATCAAACCCTGGTACATACTGCTTATGTTCATCAGTAGTATAGATACCTAAAAAAGGAACACTCTGACTCTGTGGCAAACTCTTTCAGATTTTTGGTAAACTTTCTGTACTTCAACAGGAAGATTGAGAGATGTTTGACTTTCTCTACCATGGAGCATTGTGTTTGAACATGATGATCAGTGAGTTGCTTCACTTTTTACACTTCATCGCTTAAACATGCAGTGTGCCCAAGTGTCACAATGCATGTATCATAGTATTAAATCAAATGCATATGGGAAAGAGCTGTGCTCACTACTTGTTTTCTCGTCTTTGCCAAATATTACATTATCTTCTGTAATATTTCAGAGAAGTGGGAGGGTTGCTGATCTAGAGTCCTTTCCAGGCACTGCTGAGAGTCTGATCCAAAAAGTCAAACTGATTCCAGAGCAGCACTTACACTCTCAAAAGCTTAACTTCCATCCTTATTACTAGAGTCAAACCCTGTAGCTGGCAGCTACTCCCCCCAGTAGACATCTGGGAAAAACACAAACTGAAATCAGGCAAACTCGGCTTTAAGACAAAAATAGTGCTTTCTGTTCAGGGAATCACGCTAATGACTGACCTCTTTGTTACCTCTGCATGTCGCATGTCTCTTCTGCCTTTCCCCTTTCACATAAAACGAACATTTCTATGAGCTCTAAGTCAAACAGTCATCGTCCTCTCTTCATAATAAAAATACCAATTTTTCCCTCAGCTTGGGAAGTTGGCAAACTACCCCAGTAGACATTCTCTTCATGTTGCTTCATGTTTTTGGATGGCGGCAGCGTGTACCCTTGACTCGCCGCCTTAGAGATTCTAAATAAAAATGTGTTTGGACTATTTTTGGAGCCAGATATGTTTTCAGCCCTCTTTAGTAGGGTCAGACAGTTCCAGGGTCAACAATAAAACAATAAATTAGGGAGGGAGCTGGGTAAGGAATGGGGTACTCTTGGAATTAACACATTTCCCCTCTCATTAAGCTCTTTTTCTTGTATTTCAGCAGTCAAAGTGTGTGCATAGGCTTGTGTGCATCTGCATGTCTCAGCAGGGCACTTGTATTCAGGGTTGCAGGGGCTCTCACCATCAGCTGCTCTGATTAGAGCCATAATTAAAAGCTGTGTTAATTGGTGTTGAGGCCAACACCGGCCACCCAGTTCATTAAGGACCTCTATACAATTCTCCTTCTGCATTCCACTGAATGGTTAAAGAACTAGCATTATTAATCTGCTACACCCGGGGGACAAGTCAAGTGTGAAGGAGAGAGAGAGAGAGACAGAGAGCGAAACAGAGCCTAACAAAGATGGAGAGAAAGAGCAAGCTCGTTCCATATTGATCGAGTTGATCCCTACTTGGTCAATGTTTAAAGGGAAAGGTTTCACAGTGATAGATTAGAGCAAACTGGAGAGAGATCAGAGGAGAGGTGAGAAGTTCATTTACTAAATCTATTTAAAGTTAGATTGCGGAAATGTGAAGATATCCATTGTAGAGAACATAAGCCCAATAAACTATGAGAAAAGATGGAATGCAAAGAACACAGTTGTTTATTTAGCATCTTTTTCATCAATCTTTTTTTTTATAAATAATACTTTGAAGTTAAGCTATTCACAAGTGACAAATCAACAAATCTCTGCTATTTTTTTCTAAACTTTTTTTTATCTTCTATATATATATGTTTATCTATCTACTGTTACCAGTGTGATAGATTATTAGCTTCAAAGGTAAACACACAAGTGTGTTCAGCTACAGAAGGTACAGGAGAAGTCGGTCTATTCTATTGACTAACTGGCTGAGCACTTTGCTATGTCTATATTAGCCTCCATCTGATTTTGCTAATTGCACTCAAGTGGCGAGTTACCGACAGTCTCATTATCACCCTTTTCCCCAAATTACTAATCAAGATCCAAGAAACAATTACTTTTAACAGTTTAACTGCAATGACAGCTCCAGTAAAGCATGTGCTGACGGTACTTGCCCACACCTTAACTCATTCTGTTGTGAATTTATTTGTCTTACTGTGTGTTGAAGGTCGGGTGGAGTTTCTCTCTATGCAGATGTCTATCTTACTGCCCTTCTTTCCAGGAACAAGCTCAAGAACAGCATTCATGTTTCAAGGAATGCTTCTTTCTGACAAACACAGACCAACAAGGTTTAGCAAATCTACCAGCTTCAACTCCTCAATGCCAATATTCAAAGCTGCTAACATTAAGACCTTGTCTTCTACATCAATTTCCTGCCCTCCTAAACTCTTGGGGGAACAATGAGTTTTTTCATACCCGTTTCGTGAATGTGATACATCTGCACAGCGACATCACTGTAAGAAACCCAGAGGAGAATCTCAGCACCCTTCCGTGACAAAAATGTTTCTTTTACTGATTAGTTAACCGGGTGCATGTAAAGGTGAACTGTACATTAAATAACTCCCTTGTACGCCGCTCCCTTTGTCAGTAAATAGTCTAGACTGTGCCCCCTTTTCCCTTACAGAGCTCACCAGCTAAGATGTTGACACAATGAATCTCTCGCAATAACACTTTTGTTTTTGCGCCCTCTCTGGTTGTGTTTACATTCACCCAGCTCACAGACAAGGAAGCTGTTCAGCAGCGTCCAATGACCAAAGGTTCTGACTGTGCTTACAGTGAAGGTGGGAGGTGAAGGGGGAGGAGACACAGGAGGAGGGTCCTGGTACTTTCCACTCCCCCCCCCCCCCCCCCAAACACCATGGAAGGTGGAACGACAGGTACAGAGGAGAGAAAGAACGAACAAACAGGAGGGAGCACGGGGGAGGAGCTTCCGACTTTTTCAGGTGCCCAACTTTTAGATGTGGTGGAGGCAACTCAGGTTTCAGCCACCCGTCCCAAGGTCAGACACTGCTTTTCATGCAGGCTGGCCTGGAACAAACACCTGGCACGCTCCAGAAACAGGCCACTAGCCATGCCCAGCGTTCGTTAGTCATTACTGGCGCGGCAGCATGGCCCCACCATTCTCATGTAAATATCCACACCGGTCGGCATTTTGCATGGAAGCCTTTGATTTATGATCTAGACCAAAGAAAACTCCGCTTCAGTATACGTGCAATGTAAAAGTATTGAAAATGGCACAAGAATTCAATAGTAACTATAAAAAGTAAAAAAGTGAGAAAAAAGTGTATTCTACCAGGCATAAAAAATGGACTGTATTGTTGTGTTTAATGCATCCATGACATGTTTTGAGGAGAATGCAGCTGGGCTACAGCACCATCATTTTTGAATCAAAAGTAAGCTGGAGCCCTTCCTCATTCACTGAGCAAACACAAGCCAGCATTCCTCTGTGTCTGCCATTTTAGCTCCAGTCAAACCCCACGTCGACGCGAGGGCATTAAAGCATTAGAGGCTAATGTTTTTAAAAGTGTACGGTATCTTGGAGGGATTCGGGAGGTGGGCGCCTTGTGTGTGTGTGTAATGGTGGATGAGATGAGTCCGCACATGGCAACTATTACACACACAGCCCCTCTAATCGCTGCCGACCTGCCTCCTCGCCTGCAGCCATCCCACCTCTGACTGGTGTGTGTGTGTGTGTGTGTGTGTGTGTGTGTGTGTGTGTGTGTGTGTGTGTGTGTGTGTGTGTGTGTGTGTGTGTGTGTGTAAGTGTAAGTGTAAGTGTAAGTGTAAGTGTGTTTGTCAGGGGGCATCCCAGGTTCAGGAGGGCAGAATGTTCACATAGATGCATATTTTACCACATTAACACACTGTCTACACACACACACACACACACACACACACACACACACACACACACACACACACACACACACACACACACACACACACACGCTTTGAACATTTAAGACAAAACTTTCCTCAAATAAGTAAATATGTAATAATATACATAAATAAACATAACACCGCTCCTTCACAGCTTACTCTCTCTAGTCAGTGAAGTACTGCCTGTGGTCAAATGATGTCGATGAAATTGGCTGCAACCAAGTTTGGCAGATGTAAGTGTGGAAGGAGGAAAGAATGAAGAGAAGGACAGAAGGAGAGGGGGAGTCAAGAGGAAGAACAGAGAAATAATAAGGGATATATGGGAGAATTTGAAAGGCTGTAACAAACAGATGTTTGGCAGATAGATGGATGTATTAATGGATGATTAAGACTGGGAACTGTTTAAATATTTTTGAGACTGCTGCTATTACAACAATAGAGTTATTGTACAAACACTAAAATATCTTTTTTCTATATCTTACTTTGAGGAAAATAAACATATTTTGCTACGGAACCCTAATTGTATTTAGCTAACAAAATAAACCAAACATCTCAAACTGTAAACTGTTGTCTAAACATGAGGAAAATCCAAATAAAATTCAATCTAAAATTATTTGAATTATGATTTACAATAGAAACTGTCTGTTCAAAGTACAAGTAAAGACTTGAATGGTATCAAATACTCAGTTCTGTTAACAGATCTTGGTCAGTATCAAATTGAGGTTCAATGTCAAACAGCCCCATGGATGGATGAATGGATTGAAGATTGGTTGTCTAACTGACTGATGAAGCACAAAAAGCTGCTGTATACTCAAACTCTTCAGTATGTGTAAGACTGAAACAAAACCACATATGAAGCCAGACGGAAAGAAGCAGAACAATGTGTCTTCATGTGTGTATATACATGGGTTTGCACGTGTCTGGAGTTGTGTGTGTGTCTAGGGATCTTTCTAAATATTATGGAAGATTTTGTTGTTTGTTTATGTCTTGAAACTCTGTATATGTGGATGTGTTGTGCACACAAGTGTATACCGGACATCGGTGGGAAGAGCCGTGCACACCTAAAAAATTCATAAAGATGCATCATGCGTTGAGGCTGCACCTACTCATCTCCATGAAGACATGCTCACACACACACACACACACACACACACACACACACACACACACACACACACTTGGGCACAACAAACATACATATACTGCCTCAGGTGAGCGTGTGTGTGATCTGGAGGGGGATAACTCTGTGGCGAGACCACACAGGAGACAGCTTTCAACTGAGTAAACACCACATCAAACACACACACGCTCTCTCACACACACACACACACACACACACACACACACACACACACACACACACACACACACACACACACACACACACACACACACACACACACACACACACACACACACACACACACACACACACACACACACACACACATATAACACTGGATACAGTTTGCTTGCCTCCCTCCTGCGTAATTGAGAAAAGCTGCCGCCCATTAAAACTTGCTGACATCACTTAGACAGCTAAATATGCAGGGAGCTAACGAGCTAGTGGGGCCTTTGATTGAGCTTCCAAACAGGTTCAAACTTTATGGCCAGCTACCCGCAGGACAGGACACAGGCCTGCCACACACTCGCAATTGAGCATCTCAAACAAACAATTCCAGACACCAGCAGCAGAGGTAAATATCTGCGGAGAGGAGAGCGGCATTTCCCATCTTCTATACAAGCAACCTTGTTCGTCTCACTGTGCCCACTCTAAACAGCAGACGGCATCACAAATTAAACTTTTGTGTGGTTGTGTAGGTTTACTGCAGGCATCTGGGTGGACATGCTCATGTTTTAGTTTGCATGTTTTATGTCTTTTTTTTTTTTTCAAGAGTGCAGCCTGACAACACACAAAGAGGCCTGACTGCAGTCCTCACTTCCTCCCCCACATCCCTCCATCTCTCGCTCACTGCATCGCCTTCACCTCAGAGATGCAGAGAGAAAGATGTAAGGTTGGCTGGAGCCTGAACAAGCCTAATTAAGTCTGGTTAACTTAGCTCTGAGACTTCTATTACACGCGTGCACACACACATACACAAGAAACACACACTCATACACACACTCTTACTGTGGCTCTCTCCCTTCTCTATTAACACCTGCTTCTTTTCCAATTAGCCCCCCAAATAGAGACAAATGGGCCAGAGGGGTCTGATTAATTCACTTCTGTCAAGGACTCCACTGCACAATGCCGTCAGGGCGCTCAGGCAGACGTGGACGCGTGTAAGTGCAGACACACACACACACACACACACACACACACACACACACACACACACACACACACACACACACACACACACACACACTGAGGACACAGCATTGAAAACACAATAGTGCTAACACCGAAAAAGATTTTTAATTCGTAACAAAAATATACAGATACAGATTTGAATCTCAAACATCTGGAAGTGAATAAAGGTGGGATGTGTTGAAAAATAGAGACGGGGACTTTTCCCCTTTTTTTTCATCCTCTTGTACAAATCACCGGTCTACAACACACCTCTTCCGGGGACAAATTCCTCTCGTCTTTGCTCTAGAGAGTTTATGAGTGTATACGTGCATCTGTGCACATGTGTGTGTCTATACATGTGTATGGAAGCAGTGTGGATCCCATCATTAGTCTTGCTCTCCTGTCCTCCCTTGTTTGCTTAAGCAGAGATCTGTGTTTGCTTGGAGCTGCATGTCCTCCAAAGAGACTGCTACAACGCAACCACTTCAAAAACGAACCCGTTTCCCTTATACACACACACACACACACACACACACACACACACACACACACACACACACACCTACGCATAAACACAAGCAGGTAGCACAAAGACAGGCCACAACTTGTTAAACTGTGACTTTGACATTTTAAGGTACCCATCTTATTGATCGCATCTTTTTGTCTCAGGATACTATTTTCAAGATAAGTGCCAAACATTCTCGCTAGCATTTGTTAAACTTGCATTGACGTGAAACATTAATTCCCTCAGCTACACCTTCTTTTTTTTTTACATTAGTTAAAAAGTGAAAAATGTACTGTTAGGTGTTGAATTCGACTTTTATAATTATTGCACTAAGTTTAGCCACGAAGACATATATACATCAAACTAGATCAACCGAAAGATAAAACTGACTTTGTGGGCATGGGAAGATTTCTTTAAATTGTCACAGAGGAGGATATGACATTCTCACCGTTGAAATATGACTGATGAAGATCTTTTAATAAAGATTACCGCTGTTTACTGAGTGGGTGGAGGCTTGCATTTCCTCAAAGTGAAAGAACGGTGAAAAGCAATCTATTATCTCTAAAGGACAGGTGCCTATGTGAATGTTTTCCTCACCTACATTCTGCTTACATCCGCCTAAAAAAAGACGTGCTACTGAACTGTTTTGAACCAAGATACAGATTTAAGGTTCAAAATGGAAAATATGTCTACCAATCCTTGAGGAAGAGCAACTCTATTCGGGGGGAAAAAAGCTTTTGGTTTGTCCTCTTTGCCATAACTTCATTGGTTTTCTGATTCAGTCAACCCCAGCTGTCAGCAGCCTTGAAATAGTATTAGCACCAACGTCTGCTGACCACCAGCTTATCCAAGCACACACAGCAACTCAAACACAATGCTAACATTGCTCCAAATCTCTGCACAATGGTGCGGCCACACATTAGTCCTACACCAAATAAATAGCTGCTGCTTCAGTTCATAAACTCTGGGTTCAGAGGTTGAGCTATGTCAAGTAGGGCGCTGAATGAGACGCCATGGGATAAAAGAAAGACAGAGAAAGGGATTTAGACGAGGAGGTGGGTGGGGGTGCTTATAGAATACCCCGGCATCTCCCTTTCTCCGGTCCACCCGTTGAGTCTCAAATGCCACTCTACCGTTGGCCCTATTGTGCATCCGTCTCAAAGAGCTTGTCTTCAATTAGCCTGATAAGAGGGGAGAGGACGAGGGTGGAACAGAATTGGAGGGAGTGGGGGGTGGGGGTACCTGCACAGCCAATAATCGTTTTGATGCCATTGGGTTCTTAGAGGCTTTTGTCTTTTTTGTCCCCATGGATTGGTGTTGAATTTAAGTGTGCTATTTATCTCGTGACTGGGGCAAATGGCAGATTTACTTTTGTTGTTTTATGATATCAGTTAGGTATGATGATATCATGTAAGAGAGACAATAGCAATCAGACAAAAGTGTTTGGGTGAACAAGCAATCTTGTGTCTCATTAAACCTGAATCAAAAATGTTGTCTAATAAGTCATTTCTGTATTCTGCATTTGTCATCAATCATCTTCAAGAAAAACTTTCAAGAAACAGGGGCCTCTTTCTCCTCCTAACCCTTACGACTCCTATTTTCAGCCCTTTTCCAGTCTGCTTGCTCAGTGAAAGTTAATTTGATTCATTATGCCAGGGTGAGTAGCTGTTCATTCAGCTGCCTTTGTCTGACAGGGTAGGTAGGTAGGTAGGTAGGTAGGTAGGTAGGTAGGTAGGTAGGTAGGTAGGTAGGTAGGTAGGTAGGTAGGTAGGTAGGTGTGAATAATTATAAGTGAAGTTATTAACAGTGGTGGATAGGAAATGGGCAGCCAGTGAACCATATCAAATGTGTATTCTGATATACTGATTCAGGAGGAAAAGAAAATCAGCTAAAAGAGAGAAGACAGGGAAGGCATCGGAGGGACGGACAGTTTAGGATAAAAACAGAATAAATACCAGCTCACTACAGTGTCGGCTACAGCTACAGATTACTGATAAAATCATATAAACTATACCTCTATTGACCACACTGCAAATTTTTAAAGCATAAACGAAACCTTTTCACTTGTCAGATCTCCCCAGCACCTTAGTTGAAACTGCAGCTACAACAGACAATCCTGATGTTTTTGTACAGTCCTTTTTAATGCTCTTCAAAATGAGAGTTTTTATTTGTTGTTCAATGTTTTACATGTGCTAGTTTCATTTTTTTTGTCTTACTTACTGGGACTTGTGTAGAACTTTGCTACTGTGACTGTCATTAAGGGCTCCACAAATAAACAGGAATTCACACGTTACTCTTGTTGCAGTCACTATAAATTGCGTGGTGGTTGATTCTTTAGAAGTCATCTCTACTATATCTACACCCTGACACTGTGCACAGTCCCTAAATGTATTTCACCTTGATCCTTTGCAGCTTTTTACCGGCTATGGCTTTCACCTATTGATGGAATAAGCTGTTGTGACAATCCACCAGCGCTGTCTGCCAGTATCTTGTCAATGCGTTATCAGTATGAGGCCCGATTTGGCAAGGCCACAGGCTGTCACAGCTGTAAACTCTCTCACACACACACACACACACACACACACACACACACACACACACACACACACACACACACACACACACACACACACACACACACACACACACACACACACACACACACCAACAGGCTCGCACTGACCTCAACACATCACTATCTGAACCACCCTGCTCAACAAGTACACTCTCATTATCTATTGTCTGAACATCAAAGTAACAGAAATGTTTACTTTCTTGCATTAACATGTCAGAATACTTATTTAGAACTACAAAATAGAGCATGCATTAAATACACTAGAGAATAGTATGCTTAACAAACCAGAACTTTCATCTGTCACTTGCACACAAAACAGAACAGTGAGTCTAACTGTGCTGCAATCCACCCACAGTGCTAGTACATCACAAAGAACTTGTACTGTACTGAACGCTAATAACGGAAAGCAATTAGTTTAGCTGTTTGCTAATACAGGTACGGAATGTGCTAAGCCAGGGAGTGTGGGGGTTGGAAGGGTATGTGTGTGTGTGTCTGTGTGTATTTGTGTGTCACGGCCCTTGTGTGTGTGTTAGATGGCAGAGCAGGGATCTAAAAGCATTATGTGCGTCCTGCCTAATCACTGTCATATGGAAGGGATTGTAGTGACCACTGCCATGCAATGGGCTGCACCACAACACATCTGTCACCAACTAAGTCCCCTGTGTGTGTGTGTGTGTGTGTGTGTGTGTGTGTGTGTGTGTGTGTGTGTGTGTGTGTGTGTGTGTGTGTGTGTGTGTGTGTGTGTGTGTGTGTGTGTGTGTGTGTGTGTGAATTAAATAGACATTTAGCGGCCCCTCATATTCAAACTGAATGACAGTTGGTGAACAGGTAGAGGTTAAGTGTCTTGCCGAAGGACAGGAACCAGACTATTGATAGGAATTAGTATAATGCAATAATAATAGTAATAATAATAATAATAACGTTAAAATATAAAATAAAGTTGTTTATCGTTTTGTCTATAGAAATATAAGAGGAGTGCAAGAGTGTCCAAAGTTCTGAAATGAAATAGGTCAAGCATAGTACCATGACAGAGCTAGAAGAGGCCCATCTGTAAGTGCTTATCATGACGGATCCAGCCCTCTAACCGCACATCTCGCTGCTCAAGAGGGACAGAGATAGAGGGATGGAGAGTAGACTGAGGTCATGAGAAATGAGACAGATGACAGACGACAGCCCAGCCCAAGGAGGAGAGGCTGCGCTAAAGTGAGGTCTGTTCATTTTCATAAACCCTGTTCTAAAGAAAGAACATATTATAAGAATCTGTATCAATCAAAAGTGAAAATGTGTAATCACACAACAGACTGCAGAGTAAATGACATTTGGTGGATGGATGATTATTTAGCCAGATGTGAGCTACTGTAAGGGCTTACATAGCAAATTGTGGTGAATTTTGATGGTAATTTGATGCTTGAATCAATAGTAAAGTGCCTTCTCTTCTGGGCTACCATGCCATTCAGTCTTTTCCATTTTACTATATGATTCAGCATTTTTACTGTTGGGAATCATATTGTTTGGTGACCCCTTAATGCTTTAAGCCATGCCAACTTCGGATGCTCAGTTGAACAACTGAAGAGTGGTTTTGGAATTGGAGCGTTGAACAGGTAGAACTATTTCACAAGAAAACAGTAAAGATTAAAGATTCAAAAGTGAGAGGAAAAAGTGGAAGCTATAAAACAGGAACAACCAGCAGAGTTGCCGTTGTGCAGACGTATCCCCATAATAGCGGCTGTCACCTCTGACCCCGCACACCCAAACATTGTTCAGGAGACCATTTGTCCCTGCAACACACTAAGTCTCCCCGTCCCTTTGGCCAGCCCTGTTTCCTCTGCTGGAAACAAGCCCTCACCCCCTCCCATACCCGCTACCACCCCCAGCATCCGGCAGAACATGAGGCCCAACACCAGTCACCGAGCGGCCCGTTCTTTATTGTGCCCTCTTCCTGCTGTACTTTTCTCCTGACCCCCTGTTGTCCTCTCTATGCCACCCCCTGCTTCTTCCTCCTCCTTGCCACCCCCACCCCCCCACCAATCCCTGTTTCGTGCTAATTAATTTAATCCTGTAAGCAGGTGTAAGCCCCGTCATTAAGTGGAGCCAAGTCACAGTAAATGGGGGGTGAGGGGAAGGAGGGGTGCATTGTGAAAGCGAGGAGAGAGTGGGCATAAACAACAAATGGGGAAATTGGTGGCAAAGCGGAAAAATCCTGTTTTTTTTATACAAGGGGCAACGGGAGGGGGGTGTGGAGGAGCCAAAAGAGTAACAGAGGGGAAAAAATCTTGTTTTCACTTATTCTAAAGAGAGGAGTGGTAAAGTGAATGGGCATTCAGTGAATGTTATATCGATATATCTCTCTCTCACCATCAATTTCTCTCGCTTTCTCTCTTTTCTCTTTTTGTGTCTCTTCCTGGAGATAGCTCCAATGGGGGTGGAGTGAAAGAGAAGGGGAGAAAAGGGTGAAAAATGGGGACACAGGGCTTGTTTTTCTCCCCGGGCCAAACAGAGCAGGGCTATGGGCCTGAGTCTGCACAAGTTCTTTTTTATTCGCCAACCATCCTTTCTCTGTCTCTGTCCATCCCTTTTTCGTGGGACCAGGGGGGTCTGAATTGAATCTGTGTGGAGGGGGTGTGTGTTGTGAAGCAGTGGGTCTTAGCAACTGGTGATGCCCCCTGGACTGGAGCTGCAGAGATGCTGCTGAAGCAATAGGGAGAAAAACGAAAGGAAATAAAAAGAAAGATGGGGTGAGTTTGTTAGGTGGCATCCAGACAACATGCCAGGAGCTCCCAAGTGGTTTCTTCCGCTGCGGCTCCTCTGTCTGTCCTCCAATGGGGCAGCAGTTTACCATGCTGCTCGCAGCCCCAGAGAAAGCAGGCTGAGCAGGCTGCTATTCTTCTCCGCTGGCCTCAATCCCCCGGCAGCAGTCAATCAATCCGGCTCTCCCGTCCCCTCTCCTTCTGTCAGCTTCTATCGGCACCTCAATCTGCCTCCCAGCGCACATCCTCTGGCAAAATAGAGGTCGCAATTCAGGCGCTCACTTTCTCTCACTCTCTCTTTTGCCCCCCTAATTCCTTTTTAACTCAGTGAGCGGGTGTCAGGGATACAACTCGGTGCATTCCTGCCTGGCTTGTAGCGCAACAAGCTATTGAGTAGAAGATAAGCCTCTCTTTTAGGAGGGGTTGAGGAGAATTGAATTCAGGCCCTGAGTGACGGGAGGAGGAAGATTTATCCCCGTCGGTGGACAATGCCGCCTTTTCGGGGACTTTAATCTCCTCGGGACAATGGGCCTGGTTTTCCTCCTACCATCAAACTCCTCCACCACCGCCGCCCCTGCCCCCCTGCGCTTTTCCCACGATAGTCGCTGATTAGCAACACGGGCCGATTGGAGATAAACCATTATCTTTATCTTGTTGGGGTTTTTTTGGGGTTTTTTCTGTTCAAGGGGACTCATCTGTGTTTTTGTCAAGACAGTAATAAGGGAGCTTGGAAGAAAGTGATAGAAAGACAGTGAGAGGGTAAAGGGTTTGTGAGGGGATGAAGAGAAATGTGTTTGAGGAGACAGACAGACAGGGAAGAGAAAGTGAAAGGAGGCCAGGAGTGGTGAAAAAGGTGGCATGAGTGCCAAGTTCATTTAGTGTGCCCGGGACAAAGGGGGGATTCCACTCAGCTGAGGAGACGGTCACAAAAACACACACACACATGCACAGTCATTACTGTGAGTCATGCACGCCACACGAAAAGAGGAAGGGTTAGAAAACATCTTCAGTCATTTCCAGGACAGGCAGGATTTAGGGTGTGGTTCGGATAAGGTAAGTTACAGTAGGGAAGATTAAAGACACAGGGATGAGGGATGATACAAGTGCAACACAAACATTAGGCAAGTTTGAAAGTTCTGTTTTACCAGATTACCGAAACCAAAGACAAATTCAAAATTCAAAACTTTATGTTCATGTCCATTGCATTGACTTACTTATTGGCAGATTATTTTTTTTAAACCTAACTGATTTTTGGATGAACTGTAGATCCAAGTCCTAAAGGATCCAGTTTATATGTATAAGAAAACAGTGAAAAATCCCCATTACAATTGCCCAGGTGATGCAAAATCAGCTGTTTTTCTCAAAAACCAAAGACCAAAACAGTTATGACAGGAAATTGACAGCTGGACTTTGAATTACAATCTCAATAACCCGAGACACTGACGCCCTTCAGATTCACATGTTGTACACAGCAACAAGGCCTGAATTCATGAATATATTACATATGCAGAAGTTGTTATTAAGTCAGTCAGGCAAAATGGGTGTGTTGTCAGTGTTATGTAATGCAATGAGATGTTATAATATCAAATTTCACTCTCTTGGCATTGGTGAGAGTCAATCTCTTGAGTGTTTATTCTGCTGTGAAAAGTTACTGTTACTCTGTTACTCTTCATCCTATATTTACATTCACAGCTGTGCATAAGCACTCATGGACACAAACACATACTTCCTCATAAAACAAAAAAAAACTAACTAAAAAACAGCACACACTCACATTACATTAAATCTCTGAATTATGGGTTACCAATTTCTAGTCAATGTACTCTGCGCTTTTTTTCTGCTAAGCTGGATGTCTTGAGCGGAGCGTGTTTCCACGTCCAAACCACACCATGGGACGCTCCTAACCCAGCGGGACGATCTGAAAAAATAAATACTGCCATAATTACAGAAGAGAGAGACATGGGCCATGTCTGACATGACAAACCCCAGATGGATATCTCAGGCTGATCCTGCATGTGTTTGTGTGTGTGTGTGTGTGTGTGTGTGTGTGTGTGTGTGTGTGTGTGTGTGTGTGTGTGTGTGTGTGTGTGTGTGTGTGTGTGTGTGTGTGTGTGTGTGTGTGTATGAGTGTGTGGTGGGCATGTTTGTGTATATATTTGTACCCCTTTTTGTGCAAGTTGGTGTGTGTGTGCGCTTGAGTGGAAACATGACCGGTGTTCCACGTCTACATGGGCCCCTGCTCTGCTGTGTGTTTGTGGTGGACCATGCCAGAGAGAATAAGGAGTCAATGAAACAATCAATAGGTAAAGATAAAGTTATTAGAGGGAGAAAGGAGAAGGATAGAATCAGGGATAAAGCAAAGAAGGAAAGAAAGGATAGAAAGAAAAGGTAAGAGAAGAAGAGACAGAAAGCGCAAGAGAGAAATCTCTGGATGTGATTTGAGGAGGCTTAGAGTAAATATTTATTTCCCATCGCTGGGCCTGTCAGTGGTAATGTGATGGATTCACCGCCTGATGTCTTCCAACACACACTGCTGCTATTCAAAGACGCTTGTCCCACCTCATGTTTATGGTGGCATGACTTGCACTGCGGCAGACTGCTACACAATGCAAACGCAAGATGAGATACTTACACTGTGGGCGTGCGAACACACAATCACAGCCACACACATTTACACACACGTACAGGCGGCACACAAACGGACAAACACACAAGTCTCGTAAATGCATTCCTTTGTTAAAGAGAAGATTACCAGCTCAGCTTATCCCTGCTTGTTTTGCACTCTTTCCCTTTCTGTGCAAATGTGTGTGTGTGTGTGTGTGTGTGTGTGTGTGTGTGTGTGTGTGTGTATGTGTGTGTGTGTGTGTGTGTGTGTGTGTGTGTATGTGTGTGTGTGTCGCATCCATTACTACCTGTCTTTGTGGCAACACAATATGGTGAATTCAAGACATTGCTCCACAAGTCTCTCTTGCGTGCGTACACACACAAACACACACACACACACACACACACACAACACACACACACACACACACACACACACACACACACACACACACACACACACACACACACACATATACAGACACACACACATACACACGCACATATATAATTTGTGGTTGTATGATGTCTCTATCTTTGCTAGGAAACAATACAGTGAACTTGGACAGGACAGTGAAAGATGAAAAATGCAACAACTGAAAATAAGAAACTGATTGCACATGAGTGTTTTAAAACAAAAGAAGATATAAGAAGAAAAAAAGAGTCACTTGGCCATTGCGTAAGGAGAACATAATGAGAATAAATCATCTTTGATGTATTCTTTCTGATGATTCACAGCCACCCATCTCGCATTTCCATTTCTGTCGCTGTTCAAAATGCTCTCTCAGAGTTGTGAAATCCTGTCCGAGAAGCCTGCATGGACCTCAGTCTCAGGAGGCCATTTTCCCAGAGAATGCCAGATCTCTGGCTCATCTGTCGTGCAATGCGCCACTCTTGGACAGGCCAGTCTGTGATCCTGCGGGCTTTTTGTCCCTCCACACACCCCCTTCTGGTCATCCTTCTCCCCTCATGCCCTCCGTTTTTTTTCCCCTCCCATCTTCTGAAATAGTCTTCCTAACGAGTGTTGGCCCATCCCTGTTCCCAGCTATAAAAACAGGCCCCGGTGGCCGAAGATGCTTAGAGAATGTGGTTATTATTGCACATACACACACACATATGCAGGGGCCCCTCTCCAGTAGTTTGGTAAATGATGCCCCAAACTTAGCTCGGAGCAGGAATGAGTCCAAGGTTTCTTCTCATCATCATCATCATCATCATTCCTCGGCAGGCCCATGACTCAGCCCAAGTCACATTATTTGTTCCAGAGAAAACATATTTTTTTTCTGTCAAGCCTCTCTCCCTCCCTCTGTTTTCTCTCTTGCTAAGTTGCGCTGTTATTCTTACTTTTCATATCTTCCTATGTCTATATCTCTTTGCCCCCTCTGTAAATTGCATCTCGTGTCTTTCTTTTTCCCTCCTCCTGTCTCTCGCTTTTTTACTCAATACACACTCTCTGCCCATTTTTTTTTTCCATGGGCAGACTGTTCTTTAAGAAGCAGGCCGAAGTAATTCAAACAACATGGCTCTAATTTGCTATGACATGTTTCATTTCTGACCTCACTTCAGATAACCATCTTGCTCTCTCCGTTTTTTTTTCTTTTTCTTTTTCTGCATGTCTTTTTCTCTCTCTCACATTTGGGGATATGCTTTGGATGAGCCCGGCCTATTCATGGAGGATCCTCTAACCATGCGCTCAGGCTAACAGTTTTGTGGGTACTCAAAAAGACCAAACTGTTTGCTTTTGCTTTGTAGGTCATTTAAACAAATGTATTCCTCAAGAGCCAAAAATTGCTGGAGGCTCCATGAGCCGTCCGTCAATTTCTTATCTGGATTCAAGAGGTTTTCAGTGATCCTATTTTTGGAGGGTCACTTTCTTTATACATTTAGAGTGAGTGACTACTAGGCAGGGAAAAAGACGCACTACAGGACGTGATGTTTTGCCCATGCAGACTCAACAATGAAATTTGACATTATTGGCAAATATGGGATGGGGAGGTGGTTGAGGGGGGATGACAGGAAATGACTGAACAGTTCAATTTGGGTGCTGGGGTAAGTCGGAGTGAAAAAACTTGACAGGCACAGCACACTCTGCTGCCAACCCCGAAAGCCACAAATATGAGCGTGTTCCCTGAGAAGTCGGCCATGTGAAAACAAAAGTGCCTGGCAGTGGGCAGCGGAGAGAGGTTGAGGGAGGAGAGGGAGAGAACTGTGGAGGTTTAATTTGGGTGAGAGGTCAACACGAAGCCAAAGCCAGAGGAGGCTCACCGAAGATGACATATCTTTCTGCTGCCCTTTGCCAACACACACACACACATATAAAACATGTTTAATGTGTCTATCACTACCTCCTACACACACACATCACTTCAGGGCCTTCATCATAATTTTGTGTCTCTCCTGTGTGTTTGCAACCCTAAGGGGAAGAACCACTGAAAGGGCAAGCCAGTTCGTACCAATTGTGGAAAGGTCAAACAATCTGTCACACACACCATCGTGCAGCCGCAGGGAAGAAAAAACATCTATAATAAACATTCTTGTTTTGAAAAAAAGCCTATTTTATGACAAATAAATTGCTAATTGAATAATGTTTTACTCTTTTCCATTGAAAAAAGATAATAAAATCAGACAAAACTGGTGATTTGTGAGATGTGAATGGCCAGTTCAACAATACTTTGTAAAAATTATTACTCTCCTGCCTGTGAATGTTGCCTTTTGGAACTCTCCAAACTGGTGAACTTTACGACTGAGCTGTGGAAGGGAACAATCCAAGAATTTACAGCCATCACAACACAGATCATAAATATGCCAATAGTTGTGTATGTGACACGGCCATTGTAGATCAGGCTGTTGACAGCTGCCACACAAAGACTCCACCCAGGACTGATATGAATCATGTTCATCTCTAACAGAAGCTGTATTATTGTGGAATGGAGCCATCATGCAGTAAGTATAAATACATATGTTAAATAGTTAAAATGTGGCATCAGGGTGAACTGTTATCCCATATTCCATAACTTAAAAGTTACCTTTGACTGCAAGAACCAAAGCTGATCATTATACATTTGTTCTGTGATGCTGAGCTTCAACACACTGATTCATTGTCAGCAATTCACAAAAGGTCACTCTGAATAAAAGTTTCAGCTAAACAGTCAAATGTATGTGAACCAACATCTGAGAGAGCTACACATGATAACTAGCAAAAACTCTGGCCAGGGATTGTTCCTCCACATGTAATCTATACCCAACAGAAATGCACATGCAAACTGCTTCTAAACAATTCAAAAACAATGTGATTCCCATCCAGTACTGGGCAATAGGACAGATGCTTGGTATCTATCACATACCCTGTAGTCCCCATGGAAATCCAATTGCACCACAAATGGCTAGCAACCCTAAAGACGAGGCCACCCCCCCTCACACCTGCACACTGAGCCAATGCAAAGCTGCTGAACTGTACCAGCTAATGCCTTTGGCTGATTCAACAGCTGTGCTGCCACATCCCTCATGTGCCTAATGTGTGTGTAAATGCAAGTGTGTTTTTCTGAAGTGGGAGGAGTTCAGTGCATGTGCGCACTTACGTGTGACTGCCTTTTGCATAACGCAGGCCCATAAGAAAGACTTCATTCACAGCTCCTGTGAAGTTAGCCAGAGGCTCACCTCAAGATGTTCACACTCCAGACTTGCTGATTGTAAACAGCCTCAACTCTGTCTCTTTGAATTTACTCTCTACCTCACTCACTCCTCCATTTTAATGGGATGCCTCGGGGTTAGCTCAATGAATCAGTAGTTTCAGAGTGTTTGAGAGGGAATTTCTAAAAATTCAGAAAAATTAAATGTAAATCAGTGCATGTTTTTATTACTTACCTACATGAATACATTTAAGAGGACGTGACAGCATTACATAAACTATGCTTACTATTAAATTCTGCTTCTGATACAATCTAAGAGAGAGTACGTGCAAAGCGGATTGCTGCTTGGATTTGAACTGGGAATGCTGTGGTTTCATACACCCCAAAAACCCAGATTTGTTTTCTGTATTTCTTGGGATTTCTGATGGAGTGCAGGCATGTGAGAATTGTGAGTGGCATCAAAGAATGATTTGTCTAGAAGAAGCCGAGCCACAACGGCAAGGTATATGCAACAATCTGTTTCCATATGCCTGTATAACCTCTTCTTGTTCTCAATATGCTAACTTTCTACCTCAGCCAAGTATATACTTTTTTTTGGTGATAATTCGATTTTTTTTTCTGGCATCTCTGTGCATACAAACAGGTGGCTGGAAATGTACCTATTGGCACAAGTTGACTAATGCAGGTTTATCTTCTTAACAACATGGTAGGTTTCCTGGGCTCACAGAGACTAGTGTTGCTTTTACCATTGGAAATTGTTTCAGACCATTTTTTTACACTTTGAGACATTTTTCTGAAGCCTAGTGTTGAACCAGTGACCCCTAAATGGCCGGGACTTCCTCTGATGGCAGAAAACCTGCAGAGTCAATTTGATTAGCCGCCACTTTTTCTTCCAATGCAGCCTCAGGTAATGAGCAATGTCTGGAAGTAGGTGGAGGGGGGCAAGATAAGATGGAGGTATATGCGTTGGGGAGGGGGGTTGACTGAGGTGGGAGTGTGGAGGGGAAAGGGACCCTTCAAACTTCAAAGGCTTCATATTGGACACGAAACACACGTTATGAGGACGGGGAGGAGGAGGGACCACACAAATCTAATTTTCCTATAAAGGGGAAATGCAGACAATGAGGAGTTGGAGGTAAACTACTTGTGACCCCACTTTTACCTGGTTACCCCCACCTCTCCACTCCTCACTTCTTCCTCCCTCCCTCCCCCTTTTCCAGATCTGATTAAGCCGCAGTGGAAGGGAGCCTCCACTCGTTAAGGAACCCTGTCATGACAAAAAGAAACACAAAGCATGACCTGCCTTCAATTGGAAACGGATCCACAGTAGAGGGGCGATTGGGGAGGGAGCCAGAGGAAGAGAGACAGAGAGAGATGGAGATAATTGAATCAAGGCTGCGGGGAAGACAGATAAATCTTATTATTGATACTTAAGTTGAGCAGAGAGACAGAGGGGGAGAAAGGAGAGAGAGAAAGATATCAGTCTCACTTCATTAAAAGACAGCTAATATATCTGAATCATTTAGTTTCCTGTTGAAGTTTAGAGAGTGTGTAGATGGGGCAGGGCATTAGTGTGCATGCGTGTTTCTTTACTGTTATACATCAGGGTTTTCCCTACCTATCTTATTCAAAGACTGCAGGCCTTTGTGTTACTGGCCGCCGCCTTTGTTGAAAATTATGACATGTGATGTTGATGGAATGAAAAAGATGGAACTCAGCTGTGAGGGCAATGCAGCACTTAGAGAGTCTACTGTGCATATACGCCAGAGTTATTTCTTAGTATTCAACAAATGGCTGTGGTTGCAAGTATTTAAAAAAAAATTTAATGACAAAATAACTACCTTTGTGAGATAAACGTGAAGTATACTGTGAACTTTCAACACCGTCGCTAAGTGGCTAATGTTAGTGGAGCAGCAAACTCCAGCAGTAAAAAATGAGAGCAGCTGACCAACACACACTGCCGATCTTAAACAACGTAAACCAACTCTGAGGTGAAGAAAATAACTTGTTTGTCTTGCTTCAGAAACCCTGCACTCGCTCAGTGTCTTGGACAAATATGGTCTTTCACGAAGCTAACAGTGCAGCAGAGAGGCTGCTCTCCACTGCTGGAGACATGATGTTATAACAACACAGTGGAGCACTCCATCTCCCCCTCAATTTGTTATTTGCATACAGGCAGGAGACTTTAAGATGATTACAAATTAATTACTCCATTAATCAAAACAGTTAACTTAAATAAAAATACTGTTAGTCCGGTTAGGTTTAACCACAAAAACGACTTTGTTAGGTTCAGGAAAGGATCTTGGTTTGGTTTAAAATAAGTAAATTGTTAGGGTTAAGGAAACAGCATGGCTTGGGTTAAAATATACTACTTCCTGAAGGTTAAGAGACCTTCGTTGTCATGGTTACAACAATAATGATGTGGTTAAGGATAGGGGAATATCGCGGTCACGGTTGAAAAAAAAAAAAAACAATGTTGACTCGCAGTTGGAAACTAGAAACGAAGTGTAATCTCCCATGTTTACATCAGATGTTTTTTGACCCTTCCATCCACCCCAAACATTTTCACTGAATAATAACTTCATATGATTTCCTTCTATGCTCAACTCATCACTGCAGTCAAAGACTTCTGTCACATGGGGGCTTTAGCATAAATGACTGATCATCTCATTTTCATGGGAGGACAGTAAGTGTCCAAATTCTAGATTAACATTGTCTTTAGTCCATACAGTCAAACCAATAACCCAATGCATCTTATGTCATAAAATACACCACAGTTTTCTTATTCTTATATCTCCCATGATGCCTCTTAAAATTTCCAATAAGAGAAGATGGAAAACAAAGGTGTAAAGCTAAATTAGATTGTTCTTTTCCCAAAACAAAGTATTCTCTCCAGAACAATCACCCAACCAATGTGTCATTTTCTAGTTTTCAAACTGGATAATTTGTTGAGGCTTCATGTTATTATTTTAATGTTCCTCTTGACAAGAACGCTAGCTAAAACAGTTGTTGTCTCAGTAAGCATGTTTACATTAGATAGCTGAGCAGTTACCTCCCCTCAGTCATTGGCTGCACTGAACGGCTGAGTTTCAGGAATTAAACTACAAATTCACAGTCTATGTATTTCTATGTGTGTGTGTTCAATGTAGTGTTTGAATTTAGTGCCTAGCATTCAACTTCACAGCAGGACTACGGGAACAACTTACAAATCTGTAAATTATCCCGATGACAGTTTATACTCTGCAGTGGTCACCTCTGCCGCAACGATGACCTCATAACCATGACACACACACACACACACACACACACACACACACACACACACACACACACACACACACACACACACACACACACACACACACACACACACACACACACACACACACACACACACACACACACACACACACACACACACACACACACACACACACGCATCCCAGCGGTTTGATTATATCACTCCTTGGAAAGAAGTTGGGAAAACAAATGTGTTCTTCCCTTTTTAAAAGCCACACATGGAGTGTTAGAGGTTGAGCGAAAGTAACACTGGACTTTAGAACATTTGAAAGATTAACTGCTCCTCTGCTGTTGATGGACACTGAGGGAAAAATAAGTTGCATTGGCCAACTGCACGATTCAAAATACAAATTACACAAAACTGAATGTTGCCAGATAAGCCACCGTTTTTCATTTTTCTCAGGGGATGTGCCCTCAAAACTCATGCTCTGGCGCCAACAAATAAATACCAAGAGGTTACAGTCAAAAAACAAATGTATATACATTTATGGATAAATTAGTCTAAGTATTGGGTCCAGAGTAAAACAGGAAGCTATTTTCATTGACCCTGGGGCTGTGTCTGAGGGAGCCTGGTGTGAATAAATATGGTCAATAATGCATGAAGAGGACAGCAAGGACAACTAGCTGTGTGGAAACTCAAGAGGCAGGCAAGCTGAGGGAAAGTGTCTACCTCACCTCTTCTCCTCTGTCTGTCTCTGCCCCAGTCTTTATCTCGCACAAACATTACAACACAGCTGGGATGTACACACACACAAACACACACACATACATGCGTCCAGACATGCACTCACAGACACACAAACACATACAGAAAGAACGCCAGCTGCCATTTGAAACACTGATGTGTAAATAAACACCTAAGAGCTTTCCAGCCAAACAAAACCAATTTTCAAAGCTCTAAAAACACAGTTGCGCCAATCGTGACACTGGCCTTTCTTTTCTTTAGAGGAACTGCTCAATTAATATGTCACCACAAGTCATGACCACAAGACCCCACTAAAATAAGCGAGCCACTTCAGCCCTCGCATCTGGAGAGAGACGAGAGAGGGACATAAATTGCCCTCTTCAGAGCAAAAGAGTCATCCAAAAAACCAATAGGCTGCGAAAAGGCACCTGCAGCACTGAAAATAAATAAGTTGTCTTTTTTTCCCCCATTTCTTAAACCCTCATCGCCTCATGAAAAACCTGTGAAAACAATTTTATTTATACAATTTCAACCGTAATTCTCTGCAGCTAGCTAAATGTGTTGTTTTTCTCATTTTAAGTATAATGAAGGCTGCATTTAAAAATAAAATACAAAACAGAGAGCTTGCGAAAAAATGTGCATCTTAAAATAAAGTGGATCAATCATATTGGACTCTTAAATAGTTTATTTTCCATTGCTTCAGTTCAGATGATTTGATTTGTGCTTATATGAGACTTACTGGTTTTGAAGTGCTCGTGGGAAGTAGACGAATAATCTGTCCATTCTTGGTTAAAAGCTGTGTACTTTTCATTTTTGAGAGCATGCCATGTGAAAAAAAAATTCCTTCTTGAGCTGAACTGATACTAAAAGGTGATGTGAAAACTACTGATTGGTCAGTCATTTATCTCATTCAGCTTTGTGTTTCAGAGACAGCTTTCCACCTATTCCTCTACTCACTCTGCTCCTCTCTTTCTCTCTCTCCTTAGCGTCTGTGCTTGAAACACACATTTCACACATAAGGAAGAAACAACACTGATTTGTCCTGTTGTTCTTTGTATTTTCTGTAGCATTTGTTGGATGTAATGAATGAATGAAAAGGAGAAATGCAGAGGAGGAAAATGAAACAGAAACTAAGAGTCTGTCTCCACAGTAAATCATCTGTTGAGTGTTTGATGGTTGTTTATTCATGCTTTAGAACATGACCAACGTGAAACAATCAGAAAATAACATTGTACTTCTGTCATTCACAGGCTTTTTCTCTTTCCAACATTGTCTCTCCTCACCAGTGCTGTCTCTCTGTCACTCGCTGACACAGTTACAGAGCCCAGAAGACCCACCCCGCTGCCACAGGGCACAGTGCTTGCTGATCTCTAGTTTATTCAAAGCTTACTTATATTAAACATGTTGCATGTCCAAATTCAACAATACACGTCCTTGGGTCCCCAGCCATACACCTGCCAAGTATGACGTAAATCAGATGAGAAGAGATGTGTGCAGGACATACATACATACATACATACATACATACATACAAAGATTCCTTGCTTTAGTAGAGAGACATTACTGTTTTTAACTTAAGGACAATTGAAACACCGCCCATACAACCAATTTTTAAATCCTTTATAGGTCAGGATTGCAGTAGTAAAATTATATTTCTTTTTAAAGTGATCATACATGTCTATGTATATACCAACAAGTGTTTATAGGCAAATGTGCTAAAAAAATAAAAAAAAACAACCCCAAAAAACAAACAAACAAAAAAAATTAAGAAATAGGTTATTTTCAGGCGACTGAAGTTAGCTAGGGCTTGGTACAACAACTTTGATCGAATATTTCTGAAAGCAAAATTACTTGAAACATTAGAGTGAAATAACCTGAGCTACCCATTTTCTCAATAATACATTCATTAACCAACTAACTTGTAAATTTTGGAAATGAAACAAATGAGTAAATTACTACTACTTACTAGTCTTGAGAGTACACAAATTCACAACATCTATTGTCAAAACTGCCACTTTTGTACAGGCACTACAGATTTTTTGGGCCAGAAATGTTCAACACACACTCCTGCATCAACAGGTGATGAAAGAGGAGACGAGCAGCTTTGAGGAGCACACTGCTACTGTCACTGTCACAGACACCGTGTTGGCTTGCTGCTACGCATCCCTGCATTGTCCCCTGCTACACCTGACACTACCCCTTCCACCTGTGGTGTGTTTGCATGCTTGTGTGTGTGTGTGTGTGTGTGTGTGTGTGTGTGTGTGTGTGTGTGTGTGTGTGTGTGTGTGTGTGTGTGTGTGTGTGTGTGTGTGTGTGTGTGTGTGTGTGTGTGTGTGTGTGTGATCTGATGTTGAACAGAATGAAGGTATGATGAGCAGAGGAAGTGTCAACCAGAACCCCTGATAGTGAAAACCCACAGTGCCCCCCACTCGGAAACGCTATCTACACAGGTACCTTATTTAGATACCTGCATAGTCTTTGACGTTTTAGCCAGACTATTACTACTACACTTACTAACACTACTGCTTCCTTTATTACTGCTTATTCTGAATATAAGAGCACAATAAATACTGTTGTTATTTTTGAAAGAAGTACTACAGATATGCAGTTTAAGTCATTTTTAAAACATGTCACCAATTTTGCAGCCTTTACTTCAGGCCGAAAGGATAAGATCCAGTTGTCTTTAATTTTTACACTTTACAAAAGGCTTTTCTACCACAGGCTCCTGAGAGTTCAAATGGTCACAGATGTAATTTGGATGCAGATCCACCTGAGCCTCAACAGTGTGGCCACAGAAATATTATTTTTCAAATCTGTTAAAATGTGATTTTTTTGTATAGGATGATTTCCAATACAAGAACCTAATGTAAACTCTTCAAGTCTGCTCTAATCTCTCAATATAACTGTAAGAAAAAGTCATTTGAAAGAGTGAAAGAAAAGAAACAGGTTTTGATTTCTTATTTCAGAACAAAAGAAAGAGAGAGAGAGAAGTTGAGAGCATGGATGGTTGAGTCCATTTATCACTTCCCCTCTGTGTGATATTGGTTTCAAAGGTGCTGTTGTAAGTGAAAGACACAGGTTAGACCACAAGGACCGCTGTCCTAACTACTACTGTGTTATGTGTGTACTAGTGTGTGTGTGTGTGTGTGTGTGTGTGTGTGTGTGTGTGTGTGTGTGTGTGTGTGTGTGTGTGTGTGTGTCTCTTGGCAGACCCAGATGGCAGGCGGGCAAGGGGGAAGGTGGGCCAAGCGGACAGGAAGCAGTAAAGGAGAGTTCTGGTTACGAGGATCAGACGGTGGGATGAACTGCGCTCAAAGCTACCGCCGCTACCGTACTCAAGGTGTGGGTTACACTCCTGGACACAAGGGACACACACACATTCTTGTATATATATTCCCCAAAGGATATTGTGCTGGTGTGTGTGGTGTGTGTGTGTGTGTGTGTGTGTGTGTGTGTGTGTGTGTGTGTGTGCGTGTGTGTTAGATTCCTAATTAACAAGCAAAGGCAAATGTGCACACACATGCGTGTGTATATGGACACACACAGACTCACACAACCTACCCCCCACCCCCCACCCCACAACCCCCTTCAACCAAGCAGATCCACTTAAAAGGCCTCGTATCAATTGTCAACGGCCATGTTTAGTTGTTTAGGCCCCTTCTCTCCACTGATGAGGACCAGACCGTGGAAAATTCAGCCACCCATTAGCCACATGTTGCTTCTAATACTGACCCAATAAAATGCCATTCCCCCCTGCCACGGAGAGTTCATGTAGCCTACCACACAGAGAGAGGGATGTAGAGGAAAACAAAAAATTAAAAGAAAAGGGAAGGATTCGGTGACTTACAGAGAAAGAGAGCAGGAGAGAGAGAAAATGAGGATCTTGCTAATAAAGATGTAAAGTGTCAAAAAAAGAAGACAAGCTGAGAGGGAAGCGCTTGTGCCTGCTGCTAATTTCCCGCCCTGAGTGCAGTAATCTGAGGGAAAGATTAAGGTGAAGGAGTTATTCTTGACTATTTTATTAAGAGGTGCTTTAGGCGCTGGAAGAAGGGGCTTTAGCGCTCCTCCAGCAGCGTGCCATACAATACAAGACAAACATTTGCTGTTATTTCACCAAAGTACTCTCAGATGTGCTGGGTCGGGGCCTTGCCTTTTGCTGCGGAAGAACTTGGCATCAAAGTTCCCTGCAGTTTTCTAAAAACAAAAATCTGCCCTTCTTCTCGGCGGGTCCTGCCCTGAGCTTGCGTCCGGCAGATAAATAACGAGGTGTCAAGAGAGAGGACAGCAAACCTCACACCTAGTTTTAATTAAAACAGGAGAGAGCAGCCAATGAACTAACAGAAAAAAGGCAGATGAATGCATGAATCTGTTTCTTATACTAGAGTAAATGTTGTCACAGGGAAAGTGTTAATCTGGGGATCTGAATACTGACATTAATATTTTTCTGTAATTTTATCTTCATAATATAAATACAGTTTTTACCAAATGTAAAAATGTGCTAATAGCCTCACAGTTAAAGCTTTAGTCTAATTATTTAATAAAGTATATGATATCAAAAGCAAAATGTAAAGAAAAAGAAAAACAAGCAATCTCTTGTTATAACTTCTAAATAAACAGCCCAAAAACTGCATCTAAGTTTCCACAACGTTAAAGGGGTTTTTACTTATCCAAATCAAGGGTCGAAGGATAGTGGATGTTGTACTGCTGTACAGATTGTAGAGCCAGCCCACAGCAAATATGTTATTTCTGATATTGGGTAATACAAAAAAGATGGACTTGACTTGAGAACCGAGTCTTAGAAAAACTACCAAAAAAAAGTTTCTAAATGGAGCCAAGGCCGGCAACAGGCCAGCAGCAGCCTCACCCACCTGCCTCTTTTGTTTGCTTTGTCATTGCTTCACCGTGCCATTCTTAAACACTTACTGCTCTTCAGTGCTGTTGAAAAACAAGATGCCTCTGAGTGGGTATGTGTGTGTGTGTGTGTGTGTGTGTGTGTGTGTGTGTGTGTGTGTGTGTGTGTGTGTGTGTGTGTGTGTGTGTGTGTGTGCATGTGCTTGTGGTCATCCAAGTGAGCTTTTACTGCATTCAGGAAAATGTAGAGAAACAAATTTGCAAAGCCAACATTGCGCTAAAACAAAAAAATAAGAGCAATAATCCCAATTTGACCAACACACAGGTCCCAGAGTGCAAACATTTCTTTGGAATAACATCTTCCCAATTAAAACTGCTTAATTGACGTGTCTCAAAAACCTCAGGAACTCTGAGTTGAACGGTCAGCGCAGACAGACGAAAACCACAGAAGTGGCCGTTTTCAACCTCTCATAAAACACAATTCAGAAACCGGATCTTCCTCTTTCCTTTTCTGTACTCTAAAGAGAGGATGTGGCTAGACTTGATGAGGAGAGAGGTGGAGAGTGAGGGACACATGAGGCTTGGGAAGCCTCTCCTTAAACCAAACTATAGAAATTCTAAATGTAACATATCAGGCTTTAAATAAAGTTATAGAAAAACATTTAAAAACACATGCATGGTAAATGCCTCGTGTAGGTGTCAGCCCCAAGATGCTTGTGTAAAGTCACCATTGATACTAATTCATCAGATCCAACAAAGTAACAAAGATCAGTTTCACCACTGACAGTATCTCCAATTCCATGGTGCAATTCTGACATGGACATGTTTACACAGCCAGGAGTCACTTCTTGTTCTTATCATCAAAGTCTCAATTATAACTGCTATAATATTAAATATCCAAACATCAAACCAATGGCTTAATGAAACCAATTCATGTACAATGTCTATTAAAATGCATCTCCTGGGATGCATCGAACATCACCAATTGATATCTAGTAGCGTCAGAGCATCGGAGTGTAGAATTTCACTTTAACGCCTGGATGATCCAACATAGACGTAACATTCAGTTGATGCTCGTTATGGCTGAATTGGATAAGGAAGAAGCAGCCCAGTTCATGACATCATCCAAGTCCTATAGGTGATGATGTGTGAACTGTACAGGGAAGGGCAGCTGTGGCTGGGAAATGGCAGCCACAGGGAGACACTTACATCCAGACTGGGTGGCAGCAGGATTAAATCATTTGTGCCTTATAAAACTAACAATAATAGGCATAATAGCAGTTAGTTTGACATAGAGATGGTCGCAAACTCCTAAATCCAATCTGATTTAGTTTTAATGGGAGTAACATGAATGTTCCTGCTATATTTTTCACATCCAGACTCAGTTAAAACATTAAATGAAACAATTCACATACTTGCTGGAAAATTGTCATATTTAATTCAAAATCTTGACACCATTAATATTGTCCGTAAACTAACTGTGTTAATCCCAGTCTTACTATACAAAGCCACACTCTGCTACACTAGTGTAACTGGTTTGGGTGTGTGCTGCTTCAACTACCACCCCATTGCTTCTGCCTGTGTTTTGTGAGTCATTAAAGGAAGGATTGTTTTCAGTTTATGCGTACATGTTTAACTGAAAATATATAAAAGTGAAAAAAGAAGCCATGCATGGTAGACTCTTCAGTCTACCATGCATGGCTTCTTTTTTTTTAATCAAAAAAATCTAAAGGACAGCTGATAATCAGAGACAACAGATCAACAAGACAACCATTTCATCTCTCAAAAATGTGACACATATCATGTTATCTTATTGTACAGATCCAGTTTATTCATCCAAATTATTCACTTGTAAACACTGAATCAAAACATGAAACATGATATAATTATTTTCACATCTGGATGGAGTATTAAATATCAAATGCCTAATGAAAGACACTTCATGGTCCACTGCTGGTTAAGTTAGCCTAATATAAGCAAACAAAATAACAAAAAGTGCTGAAGACTTGCGTGTTACTTGAATACTCTGATTTAACTCAATCCAGACATGTAATTAGCTGTTTTGCACACTGACATTAGGCTTTTAATAATTATCCCACTTAGAATCACACCTCGCCTCATAAATTGAAAGCAGCATGTTGTTTTGTTTTGCACATTTGTTGGTTTTACTTATTTTCACTACAGATTTTCAGGAAAGTTTTGCCTGTTTGCACAACACTCTGCCAGGTGAACCTGTGTTATACTGAAAGCCGACCCCTTTCCTGTGTGGAGAACATACAATTAATAGAGGCCGAGCACTTTGCCTTTGGGACACTGAGCATCACAGAGACGCAACCTTGTAATAGAGCTATTTGTTTTCCTCAGAAAGCTGTCCAAATGCCCTCGCTGGGATCGTCAGACTGCACAAAGGCCAGCTATGAATTGGTGAAATCCACTGGGGCAAGCTATTGATTAGGCCTACAGGCAACAGAACACAAATATGCAACTAATTAGATATTTGTGTTTTTGTGTGTGTGTGTGTGTGTGTGTGTGTGTGTGTGTGTGTGTGTGTGTGTGTGTGTGTGTGTGTGTTTTGTGTGTGTGAGCAAGTTTGTTTATGCATTTCTGTTGCAGTAAAATCAACTTATACTTAACTAATAGTGTAATAACCTAATAAATGAGGGCACTTTTTAAGATAAGAGAAATCACCCTTGTTTCTGGTTTAACATGTTAAATAAGTAAATATGGGGTGTTTGTACACAGATGTTGGTTGTATACAGGGTATCTTGTCTTGTCAAAATAATGTTTTCAATGTCCTGAGTAAGCAATTGAGGAGTGAGTGATTGGGGGACACTTAAACAAACTTAACATTGGCTACAATCTGACAAATAAATGATGGACTTCAGCACATACAGACTATACCAACTTTCAGCAGTGCCCCCCCCCCCCAAATCTCTTCAGTCCCTCGTTCACATCCGCTGCCCTCCCTTTTCGACATCTCCATTTTCAACAAGAGCAGTTTGTCAGGGTCAGAAAGCAATTTAAAACCTGTATTAATGAGAGTCAGTGAGAGAGAGAAGTGAGAGAGGGAGAAGTTAAAGGGAGGGAGAGAAAGAGAGATGAGGTAGTGGGGCAGAGAGAAGAAGAGGATGAGGACGGAGGGAGGGGTAAGCTGGGGTGTCAGCCATCAAAGCAGGCCAGGAGAAAAGAAGGCCAGGTGCTGGTTGTGGGAATGTGCCGTTCATGGTTCCAGGGACCAGGGAGCTGGAGGGGGCTGTGAGGAGGGGTGGGGGGCAGGGTGGTAATTAGCCAAGCCTGGAGGAGAGAGAGGGCCCTCCAGGGCCCGCGGGGATAGCCCCTCCGAGAGGATACCATTTGCACTTCTACAGGAGCCGCCAGCCCCGGGCCACAAAGAAGGGGAAAAGGGGAACTATGGCATCCTTTATCAGGCCGGACAAAGACACCGCATCTTTTCAAAGGAGACCGGAGAGAGAGAGAAACTCCAGTGTTCCAGAGAAGGAGGGGAAAAGGAGAAAAAGAAAAGAAAGAATCCTAGGACTGGTCAGGAGAGAGACAGAGAGAGGGATGCCAGTGTGTGGGTTGCAAAGCGAGACAGGAGGTTACGGTCATACTGTGACCCAGTCAGTCCTCTGAGACATCAGAAATTCACTAATGTCCCACACACACACACACACACACACACACACACACACACACACACACACACACACACACACACACACACACACACACACACACACACACACACACACACTTAGATAACGCATAGAGCTGAGTTACACAACTTTATTCCCAGTGCACAGCAACTGAAAACAATACCATGTTCTGATGCATGAACATATGAAATGACTCTTTAGCCAAAAGAATAGTTTTACCAATAAAGAGGCCGTTGAGTTTGCTTCACACTTAATCTCATGGCAGCTAAGTAGAGGCAGTGGATAAGGACCACCTTCTACCTTTGACATTATCAGGGAATCTTAAGAGTTTTGCCCTCCTGTAGAGCAAGGGAAAGTGGAGGTCACTGACATTACTTTTACCTATTACCTTTGGAGTACAGCTGCACACGGGGGGTGAATGGTGGCCTTTGAGGCTATAAGGCTTTGTGCTCCCCGTTGGAGAGCAGCCTGACAGCCTTAGCTGAGTGGGGGCCAAAGGTCAGACAGGTCATGTGATAAGGCATTTCAGACCTACATTTAGGGCCCCAGACTGAAGAGGCCTGAAAAACCTCAAGATGCCCCCTCCCCTTTCCTCTCTGTCTCTCCTCTTCCTTTCTTTTCTCGTTCCCCTCTCTGTCCCCTCTCTCTCTCTCCCTCCCTCTCTCTCTCTCTCTGGACACAAAATGCCATTTGTTGTCCGTCAGTCAGTAGCACAGGGCCTGGGTCGGGCCCAGCGCTGAAAGCTCCATTCACACACCCTCTCACCCAGGGATGTTTTTGCAATTCAATATTTTCACACGCAGGCAGCTTCATCGTTACTTTGGAACCGTACACTTGGCAGGATGAGGCTGGGGGCCTCTGGGACAGAGGGGCTGAGAGGTGGAGGGGGTAGAGGAGAGGGGGTCAGCACAGAGGAATCCTAGTGTCGGGAGGGGACGGGCCTACACCGGCTAATGGGCCATCTTGAAATGTTTTAGCCAAGACCCCTCTGACACCTACACACACACAGACACACACACACACAAACAAGTGTGTACACACTCATGAACGGTTACACACACACACACACACACACACATTCCACCCAACTCATCGCTTCATAACCAATCTGCCTTCAGGTTAATGAGGGGGGCTCTTATTTCCTTCATAAAAATCTCTGGGCTAATGCACTCACACTATCCTGCCAGAGGCTTCCTTCCCTCTCACCAACTCACCATCTTTCAAGCACACAACTCAAACATGGAGAAAACCAAATGAGGATGGTTTTCCTAGCTTCTTGTTTTGAGCAGAACACATATCTGTCAAACCTTTAAAAGTGTCTGTAAATACAACATTACAAAGTGCAGTAAGTTCAACATTAATTCAAAACACATTTAAGAATATGTATGCCACAGTGTCCCTTCCTCCAGCTGCACTCCCACTTCCATGGGTCCCTTAGTTGCCATTTTCCACCAGTCCACCAGATGCCCTCTGACTTTTCTCCTTGCTTCCCAGATTCTGCCACTCCCATCTGACCTGCAGTCACTGCAATCACCTCATTCCCCTCACCTACACATCCCTCGACCTGCACCTCATTCCCTCTTCAGTCACTTACTTTATATACCAACCAGATCCCTTGTTCCCTCATCAGATGGTTGTAGTTGTCATGTTGCTTTTTGTCAGCATGTTCAAACTTCTGTTTCCCATATTCTGTTACTTGGACCTGTACCTGCTACCCTGCCTGTTTGGACTTTTCTCCATTTCATCCCTGCAACTGGATGGTGGATTTAAAACTACTGCAGTTTGAATTTGCCACCCGTGTCTGTGAGCTGTTGTATCTTCTCTTTTGACCATATCTCACTAAACTGTCCCTGCCTTCCCCTATTGTCTGACCAACATGGACCCAGTGGATGAACTTTGAGTGTGTTTCACACTATTCAATGCCTCATGAACTATTGCAGCAACAAAAGAGCACAAGAAAGTAGCTTTGAAAATGGTTCTCCAGGATCTTTCTTTCAGGTCTTGCATAGCAGATGTACTAGCTAGATCTGTAGGGGACTAGATGACTGCTCTATCCTTCTTGTCTGGTAGCATTTAGCCTCTTAGCCTTTAGCCTGCTTCCCAGCCTACTAACCTGCAGCATGCTAGCCACCAGGCTGCTAGCCTTAGGCCTAAGCCTGCATTCTGGACTACTTGCAACTAGCTTGCACCCCAGACTGTTCGCAACCACCCCAAAATCCATTTGATGTCCAATGGTCACCTTTTGAAAGAACTTGCCTCGCCATTTTCATGGGGTACTGTAGAATCTTCAAGAGGATGCATGGTCCCCATGGCTCCTGACGCCACTAGCTCAGCTGCCCAGCATCAGAGTCTCCATTGCTCAGTGCCTGTCCACTGCCCAGTGCCACAGATTCTGCCCTGCCCACAGCCACTTTGCCAATGTCCGGTCCGTTCCCGAGTCATTGGCTGCCCTGCTGATGACCAGCTTGCCCCTGAGCCATTGGCTGTACCAGCCAATGCACAGCCAGACCTCGAGTCAGCAGCTCCTCATTGATACCTAACAAGACCTCCAGCTGTCCACATCCTGCTCTGCACTCCAGCGCTGCCTGTCCTGCACCCTGCCCTGACCATCAGCCATTAATTACCGCTGACAATGGTCCTGCACGTCAGGCACAGGCCTGCAATGCTGTACTCCGTCTGCCAGCATCTAGTCCTACAATCCAGCCACTAGCCTCCGGTCCTCCACTCCAACCACTGGCCTCTGGTCTTGCACTCCAGATCCGCCTGTAATCTGTCCCTTGAGGGGGAGGCAGTTCCATCTGACCTGCGATCACTGCAATCAACTGATTCCCCTCACCTGAGCATCCTTGCTCATCTCCCCACCCGCACCTCATTCCCTTGTCAGCCACTTTACTTCATATACCGGCCCAGATCCTTTGTTCCCTCGTTAGATTGTTGTAGTTTTTCTGTTGCTTTTTGTCAGTGCTTTCATGCTTCTGTAATCTGTAACCTGTTACCTGGACCTGTTCCATATTTGTACCTGCTACCCTGCCTGTCTGGACCTTTCCCTGTTTTATCCTGTAACTCTGTGGATTTAATATTACCGCTGTTCAGAGTGTTTGGACTTGCCACCCATGCCTGTGAGCTTTTGTATCTTCTCTTTTGACAATAAACTCACTGAACTGTCCCTGTCTGCCTCTATAGTCTGCATTTTCGAACCTTGCCCGCTATATAATACACACCTCCAGCGAATATGTACTTTGGCAACAGATACTGCACACAAAAAAACATTCAAGAACAAAAGTATGAACTTAATGGAAAAACGCCTCATTTTAACCAAACCACTTAAGGAGATTTGTTAAAATTCAACAACTGTAACACCTAAGGATTTGTTAGTAAATTGAGCGCCAGCAACGAGAGGGAGTGCTTAATATGTTTATCCTGTGCACCACACTCTACTTAATGAAGTTAAACCTCACCAATAGTGGCCCTTTGTCTCTGGGGAGTTCAGTAATCAACATGCCACCAGTTTTCATTTTGTATGAATATAAATGGCAGCCGGTGATATGGGCCCAATTGCGTTGCACTAGGGAGGAGCCGGGTGAGAAAAGGAACTTACAGCAGTGATGTAGTGGAGCCAATTTTCATGGACAGCAGTGCTCAAGAGAGGTGGTCAAATAAGCAGAGGCATTCATCTGGGGACCGGCACCCTGCTTCTACTCTCTCCCCCTCTCTCTCCTCCTCTTTCTATCCATCATACTCACAAAGAAAGTTAGCCAAGTATTAAACAAATAGAGAACTGGTGAGGCCTACACACTAGCGCCTGGCAGGGTCACTGGATAATGACAGCTCAATTACTGTGAATCTCCTTGTACGCCCCCCTCCCCCAGTACAATCCCCACACCCACCCCACCCAGCACGGCAAATTTGTCAAACTCGCCAAAACGATGGGTCTGACAGTGTAATCGCTAACTGTCCCCACCGACATGAAAGAGGTCTTTATCTGGCCAAATCAAAGAACCTGATCTCTGAGAGAAAAAGGGGTGGGGGGGCGACTAGAGAAGAGAAATGTCCCGCTCGGCCCCTGTGAGACGTGGAGATGTCTCTAATCCGCTTTAATGAGACACTGCGTGCCCATCTTTGTGGTATCCACGAAACACAGTGAGAAAGACGATGAGGAGGAGGGAGGGGAGGAGTGGGAGAGATAGAAGTGAAGATGGAGCCAAGGCTTTGAACTGGCGGTATGATGAAAAGGGAAGCAGGCAGAGGGAGTTTAGAGCCACGCTGCCTCTACACACCATGCTGTGTCTCAGAGACAGACAGACAAACAGCCCAGGGGACAGGGCAGTTTGTCTGCTTATCATATCTGGACAGGATGAGCCATCATCAGCAGCGCCCGATTGGGACTGGGAATCAAGGGTGTGTGTGTGTGTGTGTGTGTGTGTGTGTGTGTGTGTGTGTGTGTGTGTGTGTGTTGACAGATGAGTAACAATTTATGACTCCAACAACAGATGAATCAAACTCAGACATCACATAGTTTTTGTTGTTTTTTTTGTTCAGGCGAGAAGAAATAGTTTTATTAAATGCTGTTCATTAAGAACAATGGGAGTAGAAATGCATCAATTAGCCAATTCATCAATTAAGAAAATTAGTCAGTAACTATTTTGATAATTGATTAATCATTTAGGTCCTTTTCAAGCAAAAAAATGGATCATTTATGGTAAAGGGTTATTAGATTTCAGAAAGAGATGAATATCTTTGGGTTTAGGAGTGTTGTTCAGACAAAATAAGACATTTGATGACATCACCATGACTGTTGATGGTTTACAGACTAAAAAGATAAATTAACTAATCAATAAAATAATTGGAAGATGAACTGATAATGAAAATAACTGTTAGCAGTTGCAAAAATGATTAGCAAAGTTCCACTTTCTTGTTATTTACACCCTACACTTTGAGTTGGCTTATTGTCACCTTGCTATTATATATGCATTGATAAGATGGCTTAAGCCCACCACCTAATTTAAAGGAAGGACACTATTAATAAGGATATTTTCTGATAAGTTCAAAGCAATGAACTGTCTCTCAATATGTGTAAAAAAAATCCTAAATTACAAGTAGCTCAGAATAACAACACAAATCTAAAGAAAGATCAAATTATTATGATCACATCTTCACCCTGTGATTAAGATGATGTTTTTAAATATCACCCAGTCCTTGTTTATTTACATTGA
The DNA here is from genome assembly GCF_963691925.1 of Scomber scombrus. Taxonomy (NCBI): domain Eukaryota; kingdom Metazoa; phylum Chordata; class Actinopteri; order Scombriformes; family Scombridae; genus Scomber; species Scomber scombrus. The sequence goes on from NC_084979.1 coordinate 12,060,611, forward strand.
AATCTGTCTTTTCACGTATCATGCCAACGTTTTGTCTTCCTGCACAGAGAAAAGTGGCGTAAATGAAAGCGAGGGCAACATAAAGGACAGGAAGTTCAGGAACGGATAAAAGGAAAAGAGCAGAGTAAGGACAAATGAAGAAATAAAAGGAAAGAGCGAGAAAGGGAACAGGCTAATACCAAACAAATCGGGATTAGACCCAGATAAGACTAGTCACAATGCTGAGCAATCCCTGGGATATCACAATGCAGAGGGAATCATGAGGGCTGCTAAAACACACTAATTAGGGACTCGACACATTTGCTCTGTTTGGCAAACAACACACACCGTTTAACAGTGGGTGGTGCAAGATCACACCAGACACACAGAGAGATAACCATTTAGTGTTAATCAGCATACGCAAGAGGTGAAGATGAGGTGTTTTCTATGGGTCGACTCCAGCAGTTGTGGCGTATTCTTAGCCCCAAGAAGCTGGATGGAATCTTCTTGACACGGCCCAGCAGTGGTGAGACGTAACTCGATAAGCAGCCACAGGTCAAGACAAAATGCATTTAACTGCAGTGTAATGGCTTTTCATTTTTTGAACCCCCTCTTCGCCAACACACACTGCTCTCCAAATGCTGCTCGGCTATTTTTAACAAGACCCTGCCCCCATCTGCAGGCTGAAAATGAAGGGTATGAGGAGAGACGAAAAACAGGGGTCTGCTAAAAAAGAAAACATCAGAGATATATCTTAAACTCTCTCAGGCATGCCACCGTCTCCACTGCCAAATGATTGGGAGATTGCTGTGTTTTTACAAACATGGCGGATGAGGTCATGGTGCAAGGCGGGAAAGAGGCATATTTGCCAACTGGATATTGTAAGGTCAATGTATCAATGGAATGAATGGGATTTAGAGCCATGTGCAAAGGCTTAATGTTTAAATGGTATTTGTATGTCAACTCAAAATTTGACTTAGCCAGCATTAGATCAGGCAGGAAGCATGGTGCTGAAATGTGTGTGTGTAAGTGCGTGAGTGTTTCAGTTTCTGTGTGTGCGTCCAGGTGTGAGAGGTGCCCACCCATCACTGTGCCAGACTTAGCCAAGGTCAAAGCTCGGAACAGTGACAGGACCTCCAACAACTGGATAAAATGGTGCACGCACACCTCACACCTCACATTCACACACACATACACTTAGCCAGTCAACATTGCCAACTCCTGCTGTTTGGATGACATTTACACTCAACCTTTCTAGTTTGTGATTGATTGGGGTTAAATCCTACCATTGCCCAAAAATCTGTCACCACTAAGGTGTGTGTGAAGGTGTGTGTGCATGTGTGTCCATTCAGGATCCATCTGCGATACTGTGTGTGTATGTACTACAGTTTTCTGTGTGTGAGTGTGTGTGTGTGTGTATGCATGTGTCAAAGCCAAGAAAAGGCACTAAAAAATGTTCATGTCCTAAGTGATTCTCAGTCAACACTAGAGAGTCACTGTGACTTCAGCATTCTGTAAAATCAGAGTCATTTCTGCTTACTCCGAAAACCAAAACCAAAGCCCTGTCTTCATTTCTAGCTTTTATACACAGAGTATATAATGAGGCAAGTATTGGTTTGACCATTTATTAAAGCAAACATTAGACCAAATAAATCAGAAATTATGTAAATCATTACATTTTCATTCCAACGTCCACATTACAAAATTATTTTTACATTTTATGGCATGACATGTACTTGGCCAAAACAGCAGCAACACATTTATAGCAGCTATTGAGTGACTTACAATAAAAGTATTTTCCTGGAGATAAAAGACTGCCTCACACAGTGTTAAGTTAGGAAAAGATGGAGTCAGTGATAGTAATAGAAAACATTAAAATACTGAAACATGCCAGTCGTAAAACAGATTAAACAAAGGATTGTAAAAATCCAATTGAACCATCCTTTAAATTACTCCTCTATAAAGCTTTAGACATCAGGTAAAGCATAGTGGTAACCAGTACCATACACTTTAATTATTTCTTCAGTATATTCCCCACACAGGTGGAAGAGATCACGAAAGCTTTCCCTACTGGCTGACTGTTACAAAGATTTAGGACTAGTAAGCACAACTGAGACTTCAGACTACACTGTCCTCCACTATTCAGGGTAATATGAATACTTCACTGGAAAGAACATTTTTCAAGAGTCTGCTCTCAAGGCAATTTTAAAGATATGGTTACAAAAAGCAATGCATCTTTATTTGTATCATATTATGTGAATTAAATGTAGACCATATGTTACTGAACCAGACAGTGGCTTTGACAATGAACTAACTGTAACCATGACCAAAACCTTACCCTAACCTTAACCAAACTAACTTCCCCTATGACAAATTAATGTGTTACAAATTGGCAAATTCATGGATATAATACACTATATGAGAAAAGCAGTAATTGCATATATACAGTACAAGGGTATTTTACTGACCAGACATTGACAAAGATGTGGAACCAGTCCTGGAAATAAATATAGAAAATAGCCCCACAACAAACACTAAACTGTATCCTACATGTGTAGACACAGAGACGAGGAACTCACATCCAGCAAACTTCTATAATCAAGTACTTATGTAGCATATGAGGCTGTGCCAAATGTGGACTGATGCAATTAGTTAGGCCACACTATTTTTCAGTGCCTCAGAAAATGATACAAATCAGTCTAAATGCTCAAGTAAAACTCCCAATATCATGAAAAATGATGACGTAAATGCAGTGTTTCTGTACCAAAAACTTGATTTCACAAAATTGCTGCAAAGAAGTTCATCATAATGATTAGATGGTGAGCATTATTAATTATTAAAAAAAAATAGAGCAGAAAACTGTACAAGACCAACACAGACGATTAGAGATCATCTGAATGGCTCTGCGGTCTTTAGTTTTTGGATGCAGAGAGTCATGAGACTGATTATCATAGCAGCTACAGTCAGTCATTTTAGACAGAGATGTAAAACTACAAAACTGATGTTGCCTGCTTCTGAGCGCTGCTGAGATCATTCACATCATCACGCAAATGGGCTCTATGGAACCACAAGCGTCTCCAGTTTCCCACTACGTCCTGATACATCCACAGCAATAAAATAAAGATCTCACAGGTATTTTGATTTGGCTTTATGTCCAGCACCACTGAAATTCATAATAAAATCAATCCATGAATGAACTGTTGAAGGTTAATCATTACCCTTCATCAAATAGCTCCAAAATTAGCATTGGAAATCAAACAGAATATATCAACATTACACTGCACCACTGCATCATGAGGCAGTCTTGAATCAACAACCAGATGCATCTCTGCTGTCTTCATCTGCTCACTGATGCTTGGACTTTGAAGTGAAGGAAACTCAGAGATTTACAGTTTCATAGAGATACAGAAAATATGAATTGTGACCAGTATGATATATCACACTGACATTACATTTCCTTTTTCATTTGATGCTCCTATCATTTTTATGTTCAGGCTCTAATCTGTGAACAGGGAGGAGTGCTATCTGACACACATTACAGCTGCAAAGCAGTAATACATGGGAGCCTGAACGTTTAGCCAGAAGTTCAACATAGCTACCATTGTTGGATTTAACGTGTTATGGGTTGGGTTTTATTACTTCTGTCAAAACATCAGATGCTGTTGAGCCAGGCCAAGTTCATAACCGGGAGTCCATCAAATAAGGGGCCTTTAACACAAAGATCAATAGCGTATCAGGCCATTAGTATATGCAGTCCAGAAAGGGAGACAGAGGCAGAGAAGGGTGTATGAGAGTGAGACTGTCAGAAACTGTGCATTTGTTCAGTAAGAGAAGAACGAGGAGGCGTGGGGATTTTGTGCAAATTCAGCAAGAATAAAAAAAAAAAAAAAAAATAGCGAGAAAAGAAAATAAAAAAGAGAAAAGAAATCAGGTCGTAAAAAATGAGCGTGCTACCTTTAATTGTATTGACTTGATCATGCAGACAGAGCCCAGTACCTAAAACAGGGTTCTGAAAATCAATAACGTGTGTTGAGCTGCGGTCAGAATCAGTGTGGCTTTAACACCTTCCTGCTTCTCCATATGTGAGAAGCTGTTACATGTTTTCTTTTTTGTTTCATTATATTCCTTTAATGTTTGCGGAGACCTAATTGCGCGGCTGTAAACATGCAGGAGAACGAGAGGACAGCGTGTGCGTGTGCGTGTGCGTGCCTATTTGTCTCACCTGTATATATTGAATTATACCGGGAAAATAAAAATCTACTCTAACAACAGGAAGTCTTAATTGATCCGTTCAAATCATATGGGCCCAGCAGAATACCACAACAAGAACAGCCGCAAGGTGTTAAACTTTTCACACACAAACAGCCCTCTGCGGCGCATAGACGCACACACAGTCTATAGACAGATAGACAGGTAGGCCTATACTCTCATGTCATTTTTTTCACTATATGTAACATCCGTGTGAGATCAAACTTTCAGGGGTAAAACCCTTTTTGATTGTCCCTGTATCGATTTTTAGTTTTTAGGACAACGAGAGATATCAAAGCCTTTACCTTCGATACATATGAGTTAGGCCTCACATGTTTAGGATTTCTTCAATTATTTAAAAATAAATTCAGTAATTTAATTGATAATTATCAACAAGCTTCTGTAAAACAGAATTAGTGCTGAAGCTGATAAAATTAAATATAGAAAAAAAATCATCCTATAATAAATTAAATATTAAGCAAAACTGTATCTTATGGAGAACAGACAAAGACGTAATATTTATATTTCTTCTTCTTTACAAAAAGCCCACCTGTGAGGGCGATATCCCACTATAATCCAAACACACTCACACTCACTTAATCCTGACCCAAAAGCATAATGTAAACAAACCACAGCGATCAATGCGAGCTTCTATTAAAACACACATATTCATATTCCACATGTGGAGCTGTGGAGTCACGCGTTTCCAAAACACTCGTGGCCTTCAGTGTGCAGTCTGACGAGCCTGTGTGTGTGTGTGTGTGTGTGTGTGTGTGTGTGTGTGTGTGTGTGTGTGTGTGTGTGTGTGTGTGTGTGTGTGTGTGTGTGTGTCTCTTTTACTCAGAAGAGAAACTATATACAGGAGGTGTAAAAAATAAAATGATAAGGCAGCTGGTGAATACTGATGGTGACCTACTGTACTCGGCTGCAGCCAGTGTTTTACCTAAGCTGCAGAAAAAGAAAAACGGGGGGATGAATATATCTACTCCCACTCGTCGTATTCAAAAATTGTGGGCCTGCATGTTTTGAATGTTAAGAAGAACAAGAATTTTTTTTTCTCATGCCTGCTGTCTGCTCTGTTTTCCTCTTCATACCGCTGCAAAACAACAGATCTGAGGCCTCTGGGCTGCAGAGACTTCCAATGGTCCGATGTGAGAGTGCTACAAAGCCAGGTATTTGTGTTCATTAGCACCCGGATCAACAGACTATCAAGGCTGTTTAGAGATCAAGCCCAAGTGCAACTGCTGGCAAGAAGCAGGATCCTCGACATGTTTAAGTTTTTTTTTTTTTTTTTGGGGGGGGGGGTTTCAACAAAAGCAGCCCAATTAGCGTTTTTCTTTTCTTTTTGTATTTTGGTCTTAAACTTATATACGGAAACTTGATCCATGTGAAAGCATGGAGAACATAATCAAGTGTAAGAAGTTAATAACAAGAACAATGAGCAGAGTTTGTTATTCTTTGTAATAATTAATATTGTTATTGTTATTATTAGTGTAAATGCAGGTGAGTAAACCAGTAGCTACAAATGACTTAATTATATCAGATATGATCATTCATAGGCCTAATCATTTTTTTCAAATGTAAGGAGTGAAAAATCATTTAAAACACGTTGCAGCTTTTTATTCATTTATGTATTTAAGAAAAGCTTTACACACATTTATTTCACTTATGGTATGAAATGTACAAATAGAGAGTTTTTTATTTTTAAAGACTGAATTGTGTCTAAAGACCGAGGCTCACGTTAAATTAAAAAAGGTCAGTCTTTGGCAAAGTTAGAAAGTTTTTCAAGGCCATGTTATCAAGCATGCCCAACAACAACAAAAAAGAAAAAGAAAAACAATAACAGGTAGGATATATATTTTTGAAATAATTATTTTAATATGTGTGTCATAGAAATAAATATCTACAAGTCTAAATGTGTCCTGTGTTTTTGCTTTGCATTTCCACCAAACTAAATATCAAAAACTTCCTATGCGTAAAGTGTAACAAACGCATCACAAAAGTAAATGCCAGCAGGCCTGTACAAATCATCATTTAAATGAATTGCGGGTAAAAGGCAGATTGACCCACATAATTACCCGCAGAAAACGTGCACTCATGTAGGAATTTTAAAAAGACGGTGTAAATAAGCGAGAAACATAAATCAACCCACCAACAATAAACAAATGTCAAACAATAAATATGGTCCATTTCCAACAACAAAGTGCTCATGTTCACAAAACTGAATACATGAAATTTTCCGTGTGACGCGAGCAGCAGTCCACTAAGTATATGGTCGCTTTCTTGCACAAGACGCATTATTGATTGGCATTCCCTGGAGGAGGAACCAGTTTGCAGCAGTCCTAGGGCCCACAAAGTTACCGGAGAGCGGTTTGCTTCTGCGGCTTGAAGCATACAGTCTAAAAAAAAATCTGCATTAAAAAACATTGCTCTTTCTTTCCAAATTCGCATCTTGGCGTGTCCGTTTGCAAGCGAGGCGAAGGAGTGCGCTCAGCTCGGTGTGAGCTCTGCAGCAGCTTGCGCTCAGAGCAGTGCCACAGCGCCCACTATTTCAAAAGACGGGAATATTATTTCACAAGACTTGGAACGGCTCTTTAAAAAAAGTTACTATGTATTTCGACAACTTTCTGGGTAACTTTCGGGAAACGAATCCGCGCCTCCACTGAACCTCCGACAACCGAAAAGAGCAAATTACAAGATCGAGCTCAGATTTGGACGGCAGTGTTTATGTCTACCTTTATAGGAGTGTAATCAAGTAAAGCACCAGCGGCGTTTCTCATCACACATGAAACTTTCTGACACAGGGAACCAACAAAGCCAAGAGCGCAGCATGCAGACAAACGAGACTGAACAGCCGGAGCGGGACCCATTTTTTAAGCAGAAAAGTTATCCCTATGTCTCTATGGACAAAGAGTCGTCCCCTCCTCTCTTAAGGCTATGACAAATGACAAGGACACATTGGACATCTACAGACCCGGGAGTTTGGAGCCGGCGGCTGAAAGCGATAAGAAGGGAAATAAAAAGAACCTACTTTTGGCCAGTTTTCTCGCCCTCGCCTTGGATCTCATCTTGTCGGCTTGTAGATTCCTCTCGTCGTCCTCCGTGAGCCCAGAAGCAGCAACAACACTATCTTCATCTCACCAGCATTGTCAGTTTGGACACCTTCGCACATGCGCACAGGCCATTCAATCTGACACCCTCGCCGGGGCCAAAAAACTTTCCAATGTATTCATCATCATCACTTTTTTTTTGTCCTATCGTCTCCCCTTTAGATCACTTATCTCTTCCCCTCCTCCTCTTCCTCCTCCTCCTCCTGCTCTCTCCTCACCATCTCACCTTCCCTCCCTCCCCCCCTTACCATCCCCTTACCCTTACCCTCGCCCACCCTCCCCCCCACACACCCCCTCCTCACCCCTACACACCCCCACCACCCCCATTCAGCTCCTGCCAGGACCTTCTTGGATTTTTACCCTTTTAACAGCGGCAACTTGGTTTTCTCCGACCTGCGATGGACACAGTGAGGTATGGTGAGGTCAGGGTCGCATTACAATTATGAAAATGTGCCTGAATTGTCATTGTTATTAACACTAATCATCTCTTATTACATTAGTTTATTTTGTATTTGTTCTCATCTCATATTATGTATATTTCTGCCATGAAATGTTTTAACTTTTCTTCATGAATTTACAGATTGTTCCACAAGAGGAGAAACTCTGTATTTTAGGACGTTGACGCAGCTGATACCTCATCATGTGTTGTGCCAGAAAGTGCTCCAATTGCAGTAGTTATTTTTAACTTCATTAATTCACATGCAGGCGTAAATAGGCGCAAGGCTCGATTGGAGTTGCACTTCATAGGCTATGATTTGGTGTTGTGTGTGTGTGTGTGTGTGTGTGTGTGTGTGTGTGTGTGTGTGTGTGTGTGTGTGTGTGTGTGTGTGTGTGTGTGTGTGTAGCAGCGGCCAGCAGCTGTTTGACGCACGCACGGAGCCTCCACCAGCAGAGTCCGTACCAGGGAGAAGTCCAGGATTTTTTTTTTAAGTCTCCCCCCCTCCAGTGTTCACATTGGTAACAATCGTATTCGCAGAAGTTATTCCTTAAAGAAGTGTTTGTGTTCAATGTCAGCGCCACTGCGCCGCATAAAGTGAAGTGCAGTTAAGCTGAATTGAGGTGGATAGACTGCAGTCTTTGTAAGTATGACTTTTGGCTCGCACCTGTTTGTTTGTTTGCTGCAGGCGCGAGGAAACCGCCTTTACTTTAGTCCGTGCATCCAACCTCAAGGACTACAAGGTAATGTTTGGATTTTGATATATGACGAAATATTCAAAAACATTATCGGACAAATGATGCAGCATTTTTTGTTTGTTTATATTTGCATGTTAATATTGAAGTTGCCAATTAGTTTTCCTGTAGGCCTATTTATAAAGGCAAATTTATAATATATGAACTGTACTGTAATTAATTAGCATAATTTAAAAAATGTATCATATATTATGACTACCAAAACTATTATTTTGATCATGATTACTATTATCATGATTATTATTATTATTATTGCATTGCTAAATGAATGCGGTATTTTGTTGTAACTGACCAAAATAATAAATACCTAGCTAATAACTACAAAAATAATTAAAGGAGAAGCTGTGGGTGATAAAAAAAAATCTATTTGTATTTTATTTTATTCATTTTTTTTTTATTTATTCGAAATGATAAAGTAGGCTATAGTGGTTGGCCGGTCTCCATATTCATGTGGTGCCTGGGCCTTTAGCCTACATGTCATATGGGAATGGTTTCCGTCTAGTTTGGCTGAATAAAGACGGCTCTATGTTGGAGCCTATTAAAGATCGGTGGTGATGGAGCAACTGCAGTCTGCTGGGACAGCGGTGGGGATCAATTCCTTGCACACTAATCACAGCGCACCTTCAAGGGATAATTTCAAATGTATGCACAGGCCTACACATTATAATTATAATTAGTATCATTATTATTGTTATTATTATTATTATTATTATATGAATTAACAACAATAATAATGCATGCATTATTGTTTATTTATAGCCATTTTATTTTATTTGTTTTTGTTGGCATGTTTTACAGTACATGGGCATATAAACAGCTGAACTAAATGGCGGTGTGCCTGCCTGTGTTAGAGCCGCAGCTTGTTGCTCATTATAATGCACATCAAACAATTGATTTGAATACAGGCACGAGTTCATCAAACACGTCTCGAGCCTATTTGACAGAAATTGCCGTGGGATGTTTTTTTCCCATAAGTTGAGGTGAAATGAATAGCGTGAACATTAATCAATAATAATCAGCAGTAATTAGCATATATTATCTGTATATTAGGAAGTTTGTCTTGGCATGAGGACGCAAGAGGGTTCATTTTATTGGCTTTACATAACGCTTTCAGGGAGGCTGGAGTGTTAGGAGGTGGCCACCATATTACAGACCTTTAACATTTTCTTCGTGAGCCTGTGTACAAGTATGCACACAATACTTGAACCTCGAACACAGAATCAACAGTCCAATCGGGCTTTGAAGCTCTGCGTACTTGCAGAGAGCACAGAGGTACTGTATGACGAAAAAAAGAAAGAGGGAAGCAGGTCGATAGACAAATAATAAATGATGTGAATAACTGGTGGTGTACAAAGGTTTTGTTTATTCCTTGGTGTCTAAAGAAAGCGTGGGAGGTTGGCGACAAGGTATCAATGAACTATTGTCTTAACCGATTAGCTCTATCATCCTTCATCCTTCATCCAGCTTCAGTCAAAGAAATACTGAAAGAAAGGCATTCAGCAGCACTTTCCCCACTTTTCTTATCGAAATGATTTCCATCAGCCGCCCGAGACAGTTCAAGTCAGGCCTCTGAATATTTCTCTCACATCGATTTGGACAAATGATTTCACATGGTGCAACACCTTTTTTAAAAGGGGCAATTAACTGTTATTACGCCCGCAAAGGAAAGTGTTGCTCTCTGGCACTGGTCCGTTGGGGAGCAGGCCTACTTTTTCTGCGTCATTTCAACGTAGACCCTTTCACGGGTTTGTGGAAACGACTGCGCAGGAGAACCTCACGTTTTTTGAGGGGGCGGGGATTTATTTGCTCTCCAGAAATGCAGCTTTTTCTTCTTTTGTCCTGCGGCTGGAGGGAGCGCAGGAAGGCAGCACCGCTGGCTCCGTTCCCCGGAAGAGAGGTGTGCTGTTCAATCAGCTGCACGGGACCTCTCTTTGTTTTATTAATGCGTAATTAGACCTGAAGAGAGGCAGGCGAGATTCATACTCAGCTGCTACTGACAACAAACAAACAAACACAGACAAAAAGCAACATAATCAAATAAAATGCAATTAGGCCTTTATTATATTTTATTCTTATTTTGATTCTTCAACCAGGAAGCCGTTTACTGAGCCTAGATAAGGGCACAGTGCGACCTCTCTGGCAGCTATTGCATGTATTGTGTGTATGTGTGTATGTGTGTGTGTGTGTGTGTGTGTGTGTGTGTGTGTGTGTGTGTGTGTGTGTGTGTATTCATCTCTGGATTGTTTGAATGTGAATAGCCTCCATGGCTCACATACCGTAAGTATAGGCCTCTTACGCATGCACTGAAGTCTATGTAGGCCTATGTATAATTATTTGGAAGTGTGGTCAAGACTATGTAAAGGACACCATTGTGTCAACCAGGTCAATTTCCCTTAAGCTCACATTATGAAAACGATGTCACCTGTTGATCTGTTTCTCAATAAAAAAAGGAACAGGCCGCCGTGTTCTGTGTCACAACTACATTACAGACGTTTAATAGGCTACAGTAAGGGAATTCATAGCAAAAATACAACTAAAATACCAACTGCAAAAAACATGCTTCCAGAAGTTTATAACCCTGTGGGTCGGTGTGGTCAGACTGTGGTGACTGTATACCCCCCATCATCCTTCCCCCACCCACACACACACCCACACACCTTACACTCACACACACATAGGCCGCTGAAACCCAAGCTTTATCCACGGTGGAAAAGGCTCCGGGTCTCTGGATTAGACGTTACGCGCAGATAACATCAGCGCACATTAGATATGTGAAATGGAGCACCTCGCGGTCCGGCCCTGGGATGACGCGGACAGGAGGACATCAAAAAGCCGCAGCGGGGCCTTTGTGAGAGTTGTGAGCATTGTAAATTTGCTAACTGTAATTCTGCCACAGTCGATGTAATGGGAGAGTAAACATTGTAACTAGCTGCAGCGGGGTGCTTGGACTTGCGAGACACGCGCTCGTGCACGCACACACTGTGTGATGAACGCTGCCTGCGAGAGGAGGGGACGAGGAGGCACACACAAATTTGTCATATCAGATACCAACAATGATGAACACGAACAGTCACCTACACTGATGCAGCTTTTTCACAAATCGATTAGTACAAATTCACCAAGATCACAGCAGCAAATCAATTAGAAATCCCCCCTTTTCCTTTTTAAAGTATTAGTTTGGAGTGGCACTCCACAGCAGGCCGCTCCCTCCTGTCTTCTAATGAAGTCCCCAGAAGCGGTCATAGTGAAGTCGCCTTGGTAATTATTAGCCATTAATTGGGTTCAGGACCTTGTGCGTCTATGGGAAATGGGAAATCTGACCGCTAATCCAAGTCGTTTCTTTGGGGCCTTGTGCAGTGCTGTTAACATGCTGTCAGAAATAGACGCTGGCTGCGCCGCAGCTACTGATAACAGTCATTTGTAAAGGTTAGAGGGCAGCGACTGTACAGATACAGTCTCACTACAGGAGCCCTGCACTGGTGCCAGCTCCTATAGGAATGGGTTCACATCTGGAGAGCTATGAAGAGGCTAAAACGTTTCCAACATTTGTGAGGGTGGTGATTGATAGAAAATCAGTAAACGAAATCAGAAACATTTCATGTAAAATACAACCAAGTTAAACCTAAATATTCTGGATCAAGTGTTTAGGTAAATTATTATTATTTTCGAATAAATTGGGAACCTCAAAGTAACTGCAACACATAACGGGTTAAATTGTCTTATTTGTTTGTTACATTTTGTTTCATCTCAGAAATATCGAATACATGCATTCAGCTGTTCACTGAACACTGCCGACTCAGGCCAAAGCCAAAATCAAACCAATAAATGCATTTAATCATAATTGTCTTTACCTTTGAGTTAGAAAAATGTTTGGACACTTTTAAAGATTTTGATTTATCTTCACTGGCAAATCGCTAATTATGCATAAATAGAGTGAAAATTACAGGGTATCGTTCCTATGGTTTATTATGAAAAGATATATAGAATATTCGTCGCAAATGGCACCAAATATCCTCTATATTTTTAAACACCATCATGTGGTTGAATTCAGTAAGGTCGCTGAAAGGAAAACAATTATAACTCAATAAACATTATTCGGTCTAAGCAAAAATGAAACCACAACTGACGATCAATTTGCAAAATGTAACCAAGGAATATGCAGAGTCTGACTAAATCTGACTGGGAATTTGGGTTACCTCCGAAAAACGGCACCGCATCCCGGCCGCCTCCCGTCCCATCATCATTAATGTTGTTGTTTTTAATTAATCGCTCGTTAATGTCGCCATCTATTTCCCCGCAGATCACAGGAGCGAGGAGCCGACAACCCCGCCAAACAAATGCACATTAAAATATCGCCGGGAGGCTTGAGTGAAAATTACCCCGATGTAGAAATGACCTTAATATGATGTAATCAATCAAGCTGTCTGCTGGGACACTGGGAATCACAATGTTAATCTTTTAGTTTGGAGCGGCGGGGGGAAAATGGTCTGTCATATTTTACAACTCAGCCAAAGAGCGCACAGTCTGTGCAAGTTCAGTGTCGGAGGAAGCCTACTGCAACAATATAGGCTCTATATTAGTGGGGGGAAAACACAGTTCATTCAGAGTATTTACTGGAAGATTCAAACAAATTGTGGTAAAGGCCAAAAGGCCTTCAGGCCTGTTTTTATTACAGTATTTTTGAAAATATGACACCTCAGTGACATCAACTGAAATGCAAACTAATGAAAACATTAGCAGTTGATTAGGCTATTAATCTTAAAATTAGAAAATCAACAGTCTTAAGTGAAATCATGAATTGATTCCACAATTTAGAGAACACAATCACAAATTAAAAAAGGAAATTACTGGATTATTTAGAGAAATATTGCCAACATGTCAAAATGTCTTAAGGTTTGGCCAAATTCCTGATCATACCATATCCTGACCATAATTAAATCTGTATTCAATACAATGGAAAAATTAATTTAACCAGGAAAAAAATACATTTAGTCGGTAATAAAATGCGGTCAAATTTGATGTGACAAACCAGGAAGATTAGCTTTCACAGGTATTGTTAAATTTGAGGTGAGACTGATTGAACAATTAAATGAAAAAGCGAGCAAGTATTTGGATATGTCCATGACTATAACAGAACTATAAGTTACAGCAGACAATAATCTGCCATGCTTAATGTGACAAATGACAACTATTACGCAAAAAGAGTCCAGTACGTACCAAACACAGGTGAGGAAGTATTAGCACCAAGAACATGCACACTACTTGGCAGTCTACAAATGGCTCATGTGGGCAACATCAAGTGCTGAGACCGGTGCATGTTATCATTAACAACTGTGGACAGATAGAACAAGCTAAGCCCACAAGTGTCCATTTCACACCAGCCTGGCATGGCAGCAGGTTAGGACTCCAGAGAGCTGTCTGCCACCCCTCAGCAGCCCTTTGAAGCACACCAGCTTCTGGGATTTCTGGTTCTCATCTTTGAAACAAACCCCCCTAAAGGTCCAACCTGAGATTTGTGTTCTCACCTCCTGTAAAGATCCAATCTGGGATTTTGTTCTCATCATACCAGCTTCAGTGAACGCTATTCACTGCTTTTCACTGGGCTTTGATTGAGGCTTAGGGAAATGTGTTGTTTCAAGTTGCAATGGAAAAATGGCAGTTACTGTGTCTGCTACTATATCAATAGTTATATGCAACCATGTACAATAACTGTAAAAGGAATGCCAGGTGTAGAACAGGTGAACTACTGTACAGAATATCACAGCATTAATCATTAAAAATGATAAACTACATTACATTAATACTACTACTAATAATAATAATAATACATTACCCAATCAAACCCTGTAAAGCTAAATAAAAGTCACATATAAAATGAAAAACCCAACCCAACAAGCACAAGCACAAAATGTGTACAACTCAAAGGCATCAGTAAGTCAAATGACAAAAAAACCTCACACCTTAAATCCAAGACTTATTTCCGTAATAGGTTTTTATCCCCCAAAATATTCTATTCAATAGTTAGCTTTCTAAACAGCTCCAGATCCCACACAGCAATTGAAACAGCCCTGATCATAATACTGAATTTGGGGAGTGACGTCACTGCAGTCGGCGAGTGGGGCCCCACAACACAACACACGCATACTCATTGCAGTGAAAATGCTTAGCAGAGGGGATGGGAAAGAGGCTCAATGTTGAAGTACTTTCTCTGCCCCGTCTTGAAGCAAAATCAATGCATACATCATGCACAGTGTGGACATACTGGACATGTCACATGTTATGATGCACTTTCACTTTGCTTGTGATATTCAGTTCTCTATAGTTATTTCACCGGTGGCAAACACATTCTCAGATCATACACATTTCCATATTGAGGGTATGTCTCTAAATTCTATTCAGGTATAGAAGCTCTTAGCTGTAGCAGAGTTATCATCTCTTACCCAAATCCACAAGTATTGTTGACATTCTCAGGCTAAATGGATCTGCTTTTCAGTAATATGTCTCTACTGCCAAGGTATGCAGACCCTCAGTCCAAGGGGCACTGTAAGGGATTTCAGCAAATCACAAAAATGACTAAAGCTCAACCTGATACATACACACATATACACATACACATTTCTGCACACACTTACACCAACCCAGCACTGTGCTACTGAGTGTTGTGGTGCATTGTACTCTCAGGCAAACATTTTCAAGTTAGCCTCTTTTCCCCACAGGAGCAGATGACTTCCCAGCACGAGGAAAAAATAACTTAGGCCAAGCTGCACACTTAAACTATAAGCCTGACATCACATAGGAAACAAACCATAAAACACCAAACACTCTACAACCCAACAAAGACCAATAAAGGTTTCAACGACTGAAGCATAAACACTGTGAGTAGCAAACAAACCCAGCAGCTCTCCTGCACCATTTCATTTCCATAGAGATTATTTTCTCATTCTTCTTTTAGACTCCTGTAGCCTGCCGGTGACCAGCTACATTATTTATTTGTTTGTTTTTTCTTGCACCATGTATAAGAGTGGTGGTAGTGGTGGTGGTGTGGCCACGGAGAGAGAAAGCAAATGTGTGTGTTGCTGGACTGACAGGATGATTAATAGGAGCTCCAGCCAGGGGTGAGTGGGTAGGATGATGGTGATGGTGGGTGGAGGTGGAGGTGGGAATGGGGGCTGGGTGGGACTTCGGCAACACATCAAAAACAACAGCACTTCCCGGGGTTTGCTACCACTTCCTCTATAAGACCGAATCTCCTCCACCCCAGTGCATGAACCTAGGTCACCTGGATAAGGGGGTTCACAGAGAAGAGTTAATGAAGAAATTCTCTGAGACACACACACACACACACACACACACACACACACACACACACACACACACACACACACACACACACACACACACACACACACACACACACACACACACACACACACACACACACACACACACACACACAGAAATAGGCTGGATGAACAGCATAATTAGTCTGCTTACAGTAAAAAGAGCGAGGAAAGAAAGAGGGGGGAGAGAAACACATGCAGAGGAATTTCAGTGTGCATCAGAGCTCTATGTTGTTTGTCGAAGGGGCACAGCAAGTGCTGAAATGGCAGATAGCTTCATGCACAACCTGGATAAATATTGACTCTGGACCTGTTTCTGTTATGAACTCAAACTGGAGTTTTTAGCACTCTTGGCCTAAAAATGGGTGACGGTGGGACAGGTGAAGAAAAGGAGGAGGAGGGCAGGGATGGAAGTCACTTTCTGAACGTAGGCAAAAGTTGGGCAGCTAATTAGAAGAGGAAAAGAGAGGTAATAGTCAAGCTAAGGTGAGGTGTCTTTCCCAAGAAGAAGCAGAGGAGTATTTTTTCTTTGATTTCCTTTGTGATGAAAGAAAAAAAACAATGAGCAAAACAAATTCTTGATGAATTTTAGAGATCTTCATTTAATACATTGCAACCACAAAGGCACAGACCTGAGTACAGTGCAACTACACAGCAAGCTGCTCCCCTTTACAAATGGAAGGAAGTGTTGAAAGACTGCCCTCCTGTGTCAGACACACAAACACATGTTGCACAATAGGCTTTAGCTCAGTCTCTTTCTCTCACTCTCTCCCCACTTATTGACATTGCTTCCTTTATGAGACGCAGCTTCTGTGCTGGGAGATGCAGGCCAGACAGAACACAGAATACAACATCAGTGAGGTTACTGGATATGGATGTATGTTGAGGTTAAACATGTATAAAGATGAATTTTTAGCTTCATTTGCGTGCGGTATATGTATTTATACAGGGCCTGCATGTGTGTCGGGGAAGAAATTCTTTGTATTTACTGCATGTGCCTAAAAGCACCTACATCACATTAACTCTGCTTCATTTGTTTATTCATGTTTTTGTCAGTTCCTTGCTCTAGCTTATCACGAAAGAGAGAAACAAACACTGGATTTTAACAGGTTGTCATCCTCCACTCTTGCTCTTTTCCGAAAGGAGCCAGCTGCCAAATCCCTGAGCATGCTTAACAATTCCATTACCGCCGTGCAGAACACCCACAATACTCCTTTGAAGCCAGGGCATTTTAGAGGAGAAGAGTTTATTGACTTCAAATTGTTACCACTTGGGCCTTCTACTCTCATTTCTGAAAAAAAAGAAGAAGAAAAAACAATAAACCTGCATGTTGAAGTGTAGCGTGTGCAGTTCCGAGGTGAATATTAAGTGATGTTTGTTCAAGTGAAGGATGGGGAGGAGCGCACAGTGACAGTTACTCAGTGGGATGTCAGCGTGCAAATGTGAGCCCGCACATGCTGATTGCTCATCATTGGAAGGATTTTATTCAGCAGTGTGGTTTCTGTTAACATCCAATGGGTTGTTTTACAGCGGTGCTCATCTGTGGACCAAATGTGTCACATAGTTAGATGGGAAAGATTCAGTCTTTCTGGTTGCGCTAATAAAGTGTGACAGACGATTGGATTCGCGATCCGCCCTGTCCTCGCTTGCCATTTTCATAAGCCCATATATGTCACACAGTGACATTTGTCATGTGGTAAAACTGGACAACTTGCCACTCTATTTTGGGGATTTTTCCCCCCCACCGTCACGTCACACATATGCTGAAAATAATGTTTTGTTGTGACCCATGCTGTGTAACCTTTTGAAGTTGTCAGTTGGAACAAGGCTACTGTGGGACGCTTATAGCCTGTCAGCTGCTGGGACTTCACTGTGTGGAAGACTGGGCTTACAGACACCTGTAGGCCTGAGGTCATGGTGGCACCTCTCAACTTTTCCAGTCCTGTAAGATGGTCTGTTATGCTGTGTGTGTGTGTGTGTGTGTGTGTGTGTGTGTGTGTGTGTGTGTGTGTGTGTGTGTGTGTGTGTGTGTGTGTGTGTGTGTGTGTGTGTGTGTGTGTTTCCTGCAACTCTAAACTGAAGGGAATCACTGAGATGTAACTAAACCAAACTAAATCTCCAGAATTACAATAACATGGTTTTATTTTACAATTTAACAGTCACTGTTACCATCTGGTCTATCTATTGCCATATAATGTTCGATACAACTAAAGATTATTGCAATATAAAACTGAATTTGATCATTCTTTCATGTGCCCCGCCGTGTTCACACCATCTGCCACCACATCACTGAGATGTGATTTCAATGACTGATTTACAATAGCTGGTCGTTAGTTTTCGTTCTGATGTCTGATCTCATCTAAGAGTTCAGCTACAGTCAACTTTCCAGTGCCGGTGGAGGAGGAAATGAAGTGACCATGGTTAACGCATGGCTGACGTCTTTGTGGTACTTAAAAATAAATGGATTTCTGGTTTCTTGTTGCCTGTGGTGACCAACAACTCCTGATTGTCCAGAATCTGGCTGTTCCTTTAATGATGCATACTGATTTTACGAGCAAACTCCAATAATAATGTATTATTTTCATTATACTGCATCTTGGAAAACAAACTATGCGGTCAATTGTTGCCACACAGAGAAAAATATAGCAGTAAAAAACAATTTTTTTATGCTGATTGCTACTAGGAGCTCGACTTTGTGTTTGAGGCAATATCCATGAAAGACAGGAGGGGGGTTTGTTTGCAGAATGCTGTAAATCCATTTTAGAAAATGTGATTACCTGAGATTTATCTTTCAGACATGTCTTCTACTCATTTCACTTATTTTGGAAAAATTACACGAAAAATGTAGAATCAAATGCAGACAAACAAAAGCAATTTCAAAATAAAATGCAATTACTGTATGTAGCATATACACGTGCAGGTTTATATATGACACACATGCAGATCCTGATAGATAGGTGTCAATGTAGCATTATCAGTCATCATTCAAACAGCAAAATTCTGCGGCGCTTTGTGGCCAGGCAGAGTGATCTGTTTCCTCACATTAACAATTGGCTGCCGTCTGCTCCCAGCAGCTATGCTCTGCCCTGCCTGGCTGCAATGGGAAACTCAGGACCTTCATCTACAATATACAAACTCAAAAGGTGTAATCAGAGAAAAAGAGGAAAATCATACTTGTTTTTGTTCCATTATGCACTGAGCATTAGATCAAGACAGGAGAGATGGAAGGAGGTTAGGCATGCTATACAGGGATAAATGTGCATGTGTGTGTGTGTATGTATTTATGTGTGGGGGGCGGAGGGGATTCTCTGCCACTGGGTGAGCTTATCCAGAGGATCTGTTCTGCTTCAAGAGAAAGAGAGAGAGGTCTGATAGGAACAGAGTGTGCCACACACTCGCCCTGAGACACACACACACACACACACACACACACACACACACACACACACACACACACACACACACACACACACACACACACACACACACACACACACACACACACACACACACACACACACACACACACACACACACACACACGCCAGGACATTGTGAGCCTTACCTACCGCTGAGTGTACGAGCACCCCTGGTCCAAAATCAGAGCTTCAATAACAAACTCTGCTGGCTCTTCTGATTGGTCATGACGAATGCTGTCTGCTCACTGGTCCCGGGTAATGTCTGCCACAAAGGATTTGACCGCCTGTCCCGTTTATTTCATGTCAGTCTGTTGGTGTGTATACTTCTGCATGTACATTAAGACTGTTTTTTACATGTCAATATGTGCATGCACATATGGATATGCCTAAGGGTGTTTGCTTTAAGGAGTAAGGATTAATTTGCTCTAGACTGAGCAAAAATAACAGCAAGAGACCAAATAAATAAAAGCCAAGCATGTATAAAAAGTCAAAACAATAAACCTTCCAGAAAATATGGTCCATCTATTTATTTAAGCTGTTTTTCCTTGGCTTTAATTAAAATGTACTTTGTCTTTTATCAGAGAGCGAGCGGGGGGATGTGGTGGACTTGCCCCTTTCCAGTGAGGAAAGCCAGTAGGTGCCAAACGGCAAAGCCTGCCGGATCATTATTTGAGTGCCAAAACGGTGGGAGAGGAAAAGGCAGCAGAAAGCCGATCATTAAAATTCCTACCACCTTGTTGACTGCATCTCCCCAACCAGCTTTCATTTCCCTCCCAGGACTTGGATGCAACCGACGGTGAGGGAGTGCAGCTTGGCTAAAGACAAGAGGGACAAATCTTAAGTTGGACATGGAAGCAATATCCTGGATAACAACCCTAGACACTGAGACAGTGTAACAATGCAGACCTGAGATCAGTAGTGTGTGAGTCACAATGGAGACCTACTCAGGGATGCTCGACCTGCTCCTGCCGACTCTCTATTTGATGTTTAACCCCAAAACAAGCCAAGCAAAACTAAATTAAAAAAAAGAGATTGATGACCTCCTCCATAACAAACTGACTCCCGGTAGGAGCCAGGATCATGTGAGACAGAGACATAGACTAGATGAGATAAGTGTGTTACATCCTGCTCTTGTTCAGTCTCCCTAGTCACAGCAGTTAGAAAGAACCAGACAGGAAAGAAGCTAGTTTCTTATCTAAATTGCACCTCTGACTCTCTGCCATGGATACAGGATTGGTGATGGCCAGAAAAAAACAGAGCATCTAAGACGGCGATGTCAGCTCTCTTTACAGTTTCCGCTTTCTCTTTGTTAGAGTAACAGAGGAAGAGGACCACACAGAGAGCTGGGGCAGATAGTCAGTGTGTATTAACGGACAGGTTGATGTGGAAGGGGATTTGTGCAGTGGACCTCGGAGGCTCTCGGGGGTCTGGTGGTGGCCCTCAGTATTGGTAACAGTGTCTGGGCCACTAACCACTGAAGGGAAAGGGAGGGACTGTATGCCTCTTCGGTTCACTGGAGAATGGTGGGATTTACAGCACACAGGGGTAACAGTGTTGTGAAATGTAGTTTCTAAAAGTAATTGGTTGCATTTCTTCATTTCCCCAGTTGAGGTATGGATGATTTACAGGTCAAAGGATGCTTAAACGTTTTTTGGGGTTTTTTGTGTGACATATAACTATTATTACAGCAGCAACTGTATCCTGATATATAGCTAGCACCTGCTTCTAATTGACATGTACTTGTATGTATGTAACTTTTGATCTGCCATGTTAGAAACTTGCTTTTCAATGCTGTAACTCTTCACAGTACTTCACTATTCATGTACTTCGGCACCATGAAATGACTATTCGTAGTATTCTGTGGTCAAGAGGTGCATCTACTATTTACTTTTTTTTTTGTGTAAATGAAACAATGTGACTGGAAAAATAAAAATGAAAATATTTTCACATTCTCAGATCACAAACATCACAATACTGGAGGAATTATTATGAGTAGTGATGGATAAACATGAAAACTGTTCGCTGTGCCCATTCACTCAAACGTGGGTGTGTGTGTGTGTCGCGGGGTACGGACCCCTGTCTGGTCTAAATTACCTGTTGACGGATATGCCGCCGGCTGTCATTGAGGATGTGCTGATGGGCCTCACTCCTCCAATCCCGTCCCATAAGCCATTCCTCCCTACTCTTCCTCTTCCTCCTCCTCTCCTTCTCGCTTTAGCCTTCCTCTGTGCCCCGTGATGAGCTGCGGTAGGTAAGGTGAGCAGAGACGGACGGTGAGCAAAAAGAGTGAAAGGGAGAGAAGCAGAGGGGCACACAGGGGGTGAAAGGGGAGACTTTTATTATCACCATTGTTTCAAGCTCACTGACCCCCCCCATCGCTGACTGCTCAAATGTCCTATCTTTTCAACACACCTGAGCTCTCCCTCACACTCCTCACCCACCCCTCCACCACTCTCCCCTTTCTCTCAAATCTCAGTCCTGAAAATCCCTCCTTACCCCCACACAACTCCTCCACTCCCCATTTGCTCCTCTCCTGTTTCTACCTCCTCCCTTACCTCCCCTCTCAATGGGCTCACACTGCGTTTGGAGGGTTGGGGAGAAAAAGAGGGTGAGAGAGCTAGAAAAGAGAGGCAGAGAGAGAAGGAGGGAGACCGGCAGGCCTCTGGCTGTAAGGGAGAGTGCACCTGGATGGGCAGGCTTCCTGGACACGCTGTGAGGGGCTATTGTCCTGCATGTCAGCAGCCCCTCTCTTTTAATGGGGCCCGTATATCATCGTTCTGATTATGGCAGATGACTGGGACTTGGGGGGACGAGAGGTGGAGGGGGGGTGGGGGGGGGTGGAGATGGTAGATCTGGAAGAGACGTAAATGTGTGTGTGTGTGTGTGAGAGAGTGAGAGAGAGAAAGAAAGAGAGCGTATTGCAGAGGGAGGTGGATGAAGGCAAGGTTTGGGGACAGAGGCTTAAAAACGCAGGGACCCCCAAATCCCCCATCGACTGAAATCCTAGCACTTAACCCCAGCTATGGCATTGTGTGCTGCCATGGGGATTTTTTCCTCTCTTTTTTTGTGGCCGTCATTCTTTTTAATGGACTCTCTCGCTCCATCTACTCCTCCCTCTCTCCATTCACCCGGTGGATTTCTGAGAAAGTTTTTTTTCTTTTTTCTTTTGGTTTATGACTTGTTTTCTTTTCAGAGGTAGGAGGAAGGGAGGTGAAGGCTGGTCACCTGTCCTTTCTGGCCCGAACGACCTCTCAGACAAGAAGCTGTCAACAGATAAAAAAAAGGAAAGAACCGTGGAGACCATTGCAATGAACCATCCTTTGCAAGATACTACTACTATATTTTTTGCAACCAAATAAATGTCAGACAGTGACAGGTAGCAGCAGTTACACAGTACAGCCTATCAACCCACATTAAAAAAACATATGAATACTCTGCAAGTCCATAATAACAATAATCATAATTATGTCTGTGATTATATTTGTTCATAATTTTCATTTCTATGTATAGTACTTTGGCCCATATTTGTTGCTTTTAAATGTGCTCTATAAATAAATTGAACCCAACCTGAAAATGAAAATCTCCTGCTTGCATACGTACTGCAATACATTAATTTTATTAATGATATCATTAGTTTCAGAACTGGCTGCTATACAGCTATTTACCTATAGGCCTGTGTTTTGGTAATCATCTGTTACCAGCAAACCTGAAGCCATATGTATTTGGATCTGGAGTCAAGATTTAGGAAGGGATATCTGGATATCATCTTTTTTGCAGCTATAAGCTCATTCACCTACCAGGGTGCTAAGCTGAGGCAAGAATGATGTTTCTGCTGCTATTAAAATACACGTTTAGTACCTTTACTAATATCACAGAATCACTGTGCACTGAAGATACTTTGGACAGAATGAATCACTGGTGTGGGGCCGCAACAATGAGGTAATTCACCTAGTTTATTCAGCAAATTGCAACTAGGTCCATTAACAATCTGCTATTCTCATTAGGTTTCTTTGAACTCATATCTATCCTGTTGAATCGGTTTCAACAAAAACATACTTGCATATTATTTTAAAAATCTATTTTGTACCACTAAACCACTTAAAAAGCATGTGCACTTTCTCCCATGCAGTTAACTAGCGTCTAACTGTCAAGCGTTCCAGTAGTTCACTTGTGGAAGATCTGATCTAACTCAATAGCAGATCAAAGACTGAAGTGTTCATGTTTTGGGTGACTGAGGAGAGAGAGAGTCATTCATTTCAGGGGACAAATGGCAGCTAATTGAGTAGGTGTTGTAAGAGCCTGTCTGGATACCTTTCAAATGAGTAAAGGGCCATTTCCCCCATAATTAGCTACCTGTGTTGGATTTTGTGTGGTGTTTCGGCGTGTGTGTGTGTGTGTGTATGTGTGCCTGTTTGAGTGTGTGTGTATGAGGGAGAGAAAGAAAGGGGAATGTTTAGGTTGTTTTGGAAATATAGTGTGTGTGTTATGCAATTCTTAATAAGATAGTCATTAATTCACTATTTCTAACAGTTAATTTCTGCCAGTACATACATAGTTACTTTCTTTAATACTATAATCTAGAAGGTTTTCATTTTTTAAACAGGTATGACAACAAAACATGCTTGATAATGTTTACTGATCATAAATTTCATCAAACTGAAACATTCTTTCATATTTATTGCAATACTACTACAAATTGTTTGCGTGCATGTGGGTGAGAGTGTGTATGCGTCTATAAATGTGCGCCTGTGCATGTGTGCTCATTTCCCAAAGCTGATTAGGCGACAGCGGTCATACATCACACTGTGACCTGTGGTGCTGAATCTGGAACAAATATTTACACAGTTACCATGGACTAAAGCAACAACCTTTTTCAATTTTTTGCATCTTAGTATCAAACTGTTGTATTATTACTTAGGATTTATTAAAAGCCTGATGAATTTACTGAAAATATTACGCTTTGAGGCTGAAAACCGGCCAAAGTTTTGTGCTCTTTAAAAGTTGGAGGTTCCTCACTTTTCTGCAGATATGGAAATGTATTCAATTTCTTTCAATACAAATACTATGGTTGACTAGAAAACCCCCCCCCAGATAAACACCTATAGTAGATCATATATTCCACCCATATATGAGGTGTGCGATTTACAGAGTGTTTGTGCATGTCAGACTACTTCCTAGCCGCCTACTTCCTGTGATGATGGCAGAAAAGAACCTATAATCCCTCTATGTTGAATAGAGTCATTCTGAGAACAGTGAGTCAATGTCCGCTCGCAGCTTGGTGCGTCAGATGAGAAGCAGTTAATGTGTTAGTAATTGGACAAGCCATATATTTTGGGAAAAGCCCTTTAAAAAATATCCACCCACTGATTCAGAGAGTGTGTGTGGCGCACAGGGCAGACATCATTTACATTTACTGCCTGAAAAATCAACAAACAAACAAAATAGAAAAGAAGAAATGGAGTGAGGTGAAAAAAAAGGGGAGGTATAGAAATAGCAGCTGTATTCTTCTGGTGTGTCTGGCTGGCAGCTCTTGGGGGATTGGCAGGATTAAGTGAGAGCTAAAGATGACATCACGGTTGAGGACGGCCGCTTGACTCGTAAAGTGCCCCTTGGTTTGTGCATCTACGGGCCGGGTGCCAGAGCCAGAGTGTGGGCGAGGGGGGTGAGGGGGATCATTAGTGAGGTTTTATTGGAGCGCTGGGGTGGACTCGCTGGTACATGGGTGCAGACGCACAGGAAAACAGGATTCAGATGGGTTATGTAGTGCAGCTATTTGATTGCTCCCAGACCCTCGCTGCAGCGAGTTTGTATGCGAGCGGGACAGAGGCAGAGAGAGAAAGGATTGTGTGTTTAATATGAGATTGATACACACGTTGTGGAAGTGTTTTCACTTGTGTTCGAGGCTGATACAAATAAGAAAGTTTGTGTGTTTGCAAGGATTTATCGGCACGTGTGTAGAATTATCCTTTTATACATGCATTTTCGTGCATGTGTCTTTCCTCGTGATGGAAACCAGAGATATCCTATAGCCGTGGGGGCCTGATCTGCGAGTGGGCTGTCCAATGACGCTTGTGCCGAGTTCTCATAAAATGCATCAAGGCAAAAGCCAGAATTCCTTTAGTTTTCAGAGCCACACCGCCCCCCACTGCACTCCTCCTCCTACTTCGCCTCTTTCTCCTTATGAACATATAAAAGACGACAGCGAGGATATCCAGCACTGGCTGAAACAAATCCCACTCAGTCACCCCCAGATGAGATGGCTGCCTTTTACATTGAGAGCTCAGCAGTAGCCCGTCCTGACTCATTGTTTCACTCCATATAAAATGAAATCAACCACATCTTCTGGGGGTGGCTAAATACTAGCTACCTTTTCCAGTTACCCTGGAACAGATCCAATTGAGTGATCTGTGATTTTGTCACACTGAAATGACTCACAATGACCCATGCAGTGTTCAGTACACGAAGCAGAGTTCGCAGACAGTGGTTTGTCACACTCTTCGAGATTTATTCCGTCTGTGTGTCTCCTCGCTGACAGCTCGGAGGAAAGGCTAGAGCAACTGTATCCTCTCCATCATGCCACGGCAGGGAAATGAGCCATTCATTCTGACCGCTGCTGTCGAGTCGTCTGACCTCTCAGGGCTGGAAGGCCCACTGTGGTCTCATAAAAAATGCCAGTCATAAAACAGCCGAGGGGGTAAGTCACTCTTGAGCTATTAGCTGGTGATACTGGATGAGATTTCAGTAGGTGTCAGGGTGTAAGATTGGACGAGGCTAGGAGGTAGGCTTGTGTCTCAGAAATGATAGATATGCTGAGCATGGTGAAAACATAAGATCATACTGAGGTGAGCTGAAGTTATTAACTTGATCATTATAGTTCCTGTGCGAGCCTTTTATTTACAATATCAGCGGCACAGCCCATTTAGCATAAATATGCTGGCCGATTCTGCCCAAAAAGAATAGAGTTGGCCCTGAAATTAACCCTAATGGTATCATTAGTTCACTTTCTCAAAGTTTGCAGTCAAACAAATCGCAACCCACACACAGTCTCAAAGCACTAAATGCACTTGTTATCAATTGGGGGAAAGGCATTATTACCTATTAGCTGTTTTAATGGTGCAAACAGGGGCGCACAAAGTAAATACCCAGGTTTATGACTTCCTGTACTCAAGAACAGCATATGTTTGATTGTGGTTGCTAATGTTAAACTAATTAGGGGGGTTTGAGCTGAAATACCACGCCGAACACTCATGTTCACTCATTTGTGACTAAACACTGGTATACTTTGAGCAAAGTGGGAGCATCCATGCTTAATAATGGTGCATATTATTACACTTTGTATTTATCTCTTATGACCAAACACAATTATTAGTCATTAGAAAGGAGGAAGAATGGAGTTTTCTTGGAAGAATGTTTTCTGTACTGTGGATAAATGTGTTTTGCACAGAATGTTAAGTAGGCATATCTAAAGAAACACTTCAGAGGGACAATTTTAGCCAGTAATTTCCCTGTAGAGATAAAGAAATTACATTGATAAAGGCTGGCTGCCACTTGTTTCTTGTGCATTAGCTGTTATGCCAAATGACTGTGGATAATATGATATGTTTCAGCACATTTTATTTAGTTTTACTCTTCAGTGTTTTGACATTATTTGTGATAAACAAACAAACACACAAAATAGTCTACTGAAATGTCTGAAAAGGATTCAGCAAAACTTGAATTTAACATTCAGGGAATTTAGTTTCTTGAATCTAAATACAGTAAATCATCAAAGAAGACGTGAGATGAGGCAAATGAATACCCAATGATTAGATTACCGCTTTAGGGTAATCTATATTTTTTTAAAAACAAAAAACATCTGTAAGTAGCTCAGAGCTGTCTGTCTCTGTGATGTAAAGGTTTAAAGTGTGTGTTTATAATTCACCAGACTAAAATGGAACATTAAGTCTATAAAAGCTGGTTAAACAGAGTTTAGGTGTTTGGGCCCTTTAGGGGTTCTTAGTGTAGATCATTCATTTTTGGTCATGACAGGTCTGCCCAGAATAATGTTTCCATATACAGATATGGTACTCTTAACACAAACAACTGCTCTTACTTGGATCCGTCATTATTAAAATATGGAAAAACATTCTTTTAAAACATGGCAATGCTCTTAGGTCAGGTATTAAAAAAAACAACAAAACTGGTGTTATCTTAAATGGAGGGTCAATTCTTCAACTGGACTATGTCACTGGATGAAAGAAACATGTCAGCAGTAATGACGTCAAATACTGCAAGAATGGTTATAGTCATCAAACAATATCAACTTCACACATAATATCTCCATTTTATTTACTCTATTTAAAATAACTTATTCCCCATGGATCTTTGCAATGACACCCCACACAAAAATCAAGACTTTTTACACACATTTTACGGACATTTTACTGAGGACTATGTGTGTGTGTGTGTGTGTGTGTGAGTGTGTGTGTCTATACAGTGTACAGTACTGTTCTGGCACCCTGGAGGAGTGATAGAGAAACAGTGCTGGTATTTAGAATAGTTTCCTCCGACAAGGAAAGAAAATGTGAAAAAACCCACCATTGCCAAAACACTCCACTCAGCAGAAAAACTGCAAGGGTAGTATATCAGCTGACCCCATCAAACACTGACAAATACACACACTTCCAATTCATTCTTGACCCCCCACCATCCTCTTAATCCTGTAAATGTTTTTACAACTTGGTCCGTCACTGAGCGTTGGACACTGTTTACATTAGGCTAGCCACGCTAGCTAGCGGCACTGAACGCCACATAGTCGTCTATCAAAATGAAAGTGTTCTTATAAACATACTAATTAGGCTAGACTTTATTGTTATTTAGCCCACAGATCATTAAGTTAGTGTAAACCAACATATTAACCTCTGATTAGGTTGGCTGTGCTAATACTGTGTCATCACCGTGTCACATTCATCACAGCATTGAACATTTATCACCTGTAGCAGTAATGAACCACTTGTTAATCACTTTTTTTTCAAACCTCAGATGAAGCTATGACCACTTATACATTGTTACATGAATCCAGTTGTGAAGGATTGTCATACATATTTAGTCTGCTTAATTCACAGTATTTCAGTATAAGGAGAGGAATAACAAAAGTTTATTGATATAATTTTGCTAAATATGATCAACATGGAATAATTTGATGCTGAAACAAAAGGTTTTCAAATCTGTTACTTCTATATCTCTTACAGTTTGCCCAACAGTAGTGTTCATGTGTATGTCACTTTATACATTTTCTAGGTACTGAAGTTCCAATTTTTTCAGTTATCACTTGCTGTCACAGACCTGCTGTCTTGTTTACATTAAAACATATATATACATTTCACATCAAAAGGTCATAGAGTGTTTTGCATGAATTGCATATTGATTGTATAACGATCGATTGTCGTGGTACCTAGCAACCTGGCTTTCTTCTTTCTAACCACTAGCTACATCAGCAAACACATTATTTTTAAGGTACAACTGTAGCATAGAGCACAGTGGGAAAAACAACGTTACCAAACACAATGCTAAACACAATCAAGCCATCGAGGCACAGAGGAGAACCCTGAACATTGTATATATGTATCAGATGCTGATCAAGTCACGAAGGCAGAGGCGAAAATTAAATCGCCAAGATTATTCTCTCTCTCTCTCTCTCTCTCTCTCTCTCTCTCTCTCTCTCTCTCTCTCTCTCTCTCTCTCTCTCTCTCTCTCTCTCTCTCTCTCTCTCTCTCTCTCTCTCTCTCTCTCTCTCTCTCTCTCTCTCTCTCTCTCTCTCTCTCTCTCTCTCTCTCTCTCTCTCTCCACTGACTTTTGATTTCTGTACATTTTGTATGTATTTTTTAATTCATTATTTCTTTTACTGATGAATTTAAGATGAACTAAAAGTCATTTTATTTTCACATCCTTGTATTTATTCTATTAATCTGTGGTGTAAGGTTATATGGGGGCGGCATTGAGGGTTGGCCATTTGCCAACACCCTAGAAAATCTCTCTCTTTTTCACAGCCAAATGCTGGCAGGTATGCATTTCACTTACATGTGTATTTCTGCATAGCACTAATTATGTGAGAGCATACATAACCTTTGGGGCAGTACAAGTGCACAGGATCTAATAATAGCGGATAGCAAGCAGCAATGGGAACTGAAGCAGCAAAGACTAGAAAAGTAGTGTTAGACTCCAGCTGATTTCTTTAAAACAAAGAGTCCTGAATGTTATGAGCCAACCGTACAGGTATAAAGGCAACAATTACACCTGTGATGTATTATTGGAAATATATCACATTCAAAGCTAGAAGTAGAACTTAAAAATGAACTGTGTACTTGTAACTTTATATTATTTTAATGTAATCCTCGTAAACACATCATAGACAGATATTTTACAAATGGATAGATTTTTAAAGTAAGACAAACAAAAAGTAATACAAAATGTGTCTGAGTTTGGAATTATTCTAAGGGGAAACATGCTGTTTGGAACATTGCCCTGATATGAAATGCTGTGTGAATGGAGAAGTCTGGATTAAATATAACAATATAGTATTTTTAATCATTTAAGATTTTAACTGCAAACAGTAAAACTGAACGAGAGATAAAACACTGTGAATAAAGTCACAGAATTTAAGGAGACATTATGGAATGTAAACTGGACTCAGTGGGTAATGACGTTTCATTGACATGAGGGGAGCTGCCCACTCTAAGGCATCAAGCTACAGGCAACTTAAAATCCTATAATAATATACAGAGGGAGTAAGCTGTGTTGGCTGTCTTTACAATATGACACATCTGGACACATCAATAAGCTCACATGTTGCATACATTTTCATTATCTGTTGCTCCTAACATCAAAGGCAGATCGTAAAGAATTGTCTTGTCTATATCACATGTGGGAATGTTTCCCATAACATAAATAGTTTGATCCATAAAACTCAACAAGGTTTCTTTTTTCAGTGGGCAGGTGATTCAGTCTATAGATAATATTTTATACACTTTATATTTGACACCATCTGAAAAAAACGGTTAAATGCACGAAAAAACAATGTTAGCATTAGTATTTTCTATGCAGTCAGCATGAACAGCATAATTTGCTGATATTGTGCCTTTTCTGGACAGATGGCTTCCTGTTGAAAAGGTGCAGATTGATACAAAAAGGGGACATAGCCTTTGCAATAAAGCTCCTAGACTTTGCAATGACCTGCTTGAGGAGATCGGGGCTTCCAACTCTGTCTCTTCTTTTTAACCAATATTTAAAAGCCCAATTGTTGAAAATAGCTTTTTCCTGATCTTATTATATGCTATGGCATTTTAGTTCATTTGATTTGATTTGTGTTTTGATAATGTGCTTAGTTTCTAATGGTTTTCAGTTTGTTTTTTCTTTTTAAATGTGCTCTTTTACTGTAATATTGCAATATAAAACACTGTGTAAACACTGGAAATTCTGGGGAAAAAAGAAAAAAAATCTGAAAAAGTTTTTATGCTTGGCAGAGATGGAAAAGTTGGTGAATCTATAAACACAAAATGCAGCACTGCAATGGAAACAGACTTAGCGAATAGATACTGATTTAACTGAAGCATGTGACTTAAAGGTCAGTTAAGGTTTCACCACTGCTTCTTCCACTGAGGAGAACAAATAGCAGCAGATAAAAACATCAGATCTTAGAGGACTAACGAAGACACTAACTTTCCTCAAATCACTACATTAAGTGAACATAAATGTCATATTTCCATCATGTTTTTCTACATGGTTTTTCATCATTTGAGGTCTGTCTAGCACTCTTTTAATCATTTCATTTCACTGTGCCCTCTTCAAAAGACTGGCTAATTAGCTCCACCAACTGTTTATATTGATGAGCTCAACTCCTAATACTCACATAACAGCAGTGGATGGAAATATGCTTTAATCTGCATCTTTTGCCAATTTTCTGGAAGTGTGGTTCAAATATGTGTTTCATTTGGATGAAAACCTGACTACAGTGATTAGCACATTGTCTGTCTGCTTTGTGTTTCACTTCTTCCTCTCAGCACTTTGGCGACAAGACAGTGAAGTCATTGTTTCCACTTTTTCACTCTTTCATATCTTACAACATTATTCAAGGACCACATGTGTGCATTTAACACCATTTAGAACATTTTTGTAACACTGTGGTAGTATTATTTAGCACATTTGAGGCGTAATAGCTGTTTAATAGCAACATATTTAATGCAGGTAATACCCATAATGGTATTACCCTCAGGTTTAATATCTGATATCATAGCTTGTGTATGCAGTGCCATTCACTGTGCAAGGATAGAGCAACGCGACACCAACAACACAAAGATGCAGAGCATGTTGTGAAGTTCTTCCAAATTTTTTACTCTCCCCAACCATGACTACCGAGACAGCTTTAAGATTCTGCATTGACTAGACCCAGATGTGATCATGCCCACTGCATTATTGGGAAGCCTGACACTGTAAACTGGATTTGGACGTGTGCCTGCTAACCTTGCTGTCCAGTGTCTATTTTTGTAAAGTCCGGAAGTACTGTAATAAAGGTGCTGCGGCAACAGGTTGGACAGACTCAATGGCTGTCTAATTAACTGATGCTAAAAGGCTAAAATTTCCAGTAAATCAGTGAGAGATAAAGGAATGCTTAAAACAGATAGCATTAAGTATCAGAAGATTAATTATAAAATGTTAATGGTGACAAAGGAAATGGAGATCCAACAAACTAATCTCAAGGTTTCTGGCACAAGTTAACCCTCGCTGCAGTCCATTTGTCTCTGTTGTCCTTGTCCTAAGTCAATGAGGGCTTTAGTTAGGGGTTAATGTTTGCTTGAGGAGTTCCAAGATCTGAACAATCTGAGCATAAATTTGAGACAATTTTCTCTGACTCTGTGCTTATGTGCATGTGCGGAACAATCCTGGATAAAATAACATTTCAATCACATTTCCCGTACATGATTTATGTGAGGGCCATTATCAAGTTCACATCTTCTTTCCTCTAAACAATGAAATCCAAAAATCTATAGACAGATTACGCTAAATCCGAAGGATGCTTTGGTGATTACAGTAATGACTTGAAATAGCACATAATAACTGATGCAGTGGAACAACATGCAGGGGGAAAAAGCTTGAGGGTAGAAATCTTTCCTGGGAGTGTTATTGCTGACATCACACCTCTAATGCTTTTTATGGACATCTTCATTATCCGTCACTGGCATTCAGAGAGCAACGGGAAATAATCCAGGTGGGTAAAACCTTTCATTAAAGCTTCGACGACGAGTCGCAAATTTATCAAATGTAAGGACCTGTGCATGTATATAGCATGAATGCATGCACAGGTACGGATACTATAGCTTAGTGCAAATATGTGTGTGTGTGTGTGTGTGTGTGTGTGTGTGTGTGTGTGTGTGTGTGTGTGTGTGTGTGTGTGTGTAAAGAAGCAGACTCTGGGGCTGAGCAGATCTTTGCGTGAGTGTCTATAATTGGCGGCAGAAGGAGAATCTGTGAGCTGACATCTGCAGCTGATTTTTGGTGATAATAAATCAGGTTTCTTTCTCCGCTGGTGTGCTTCCACTGTTCCACACAGCTCTCGCTCTCTCTTGTCTCTGTTTCTCTATGTATTACACACAATCTCCCTCTTCCTCTTCTCCGTCTCATTTCCTCAAGCTTGTGGAAACCCAAGGACTAGCTGTACAGAGTTCCTGCAATACTTTGGACTCGGCCTCACTTTTTGGGTGGCCACACAAGTTGAGTTGTGAAAGCTCCTTCCTGGCCAAAGCTGTAGTGGGAGAAAAGGAAAGGAGTGTAAAAAAGGAGAGACCTGCACTGTGATTATCAGTGAGTGAAGGTGGATGGAGACAACGAGGTGTGAACAGGCCGCAGCTGAGGGGAGCACAGTCTGGCAAAACCTAAAACCTGCCCGTGTGGAGCCCAATTTTTGCTGACTGCACCTATCTCTACCATACATGGCTGAGTTAATAGTAAAGGTCTGCCACAGAGCCATTTCTCTCCACATCAATTTCCTGTCTAGCCACAGCCTCGACACCAGATTTAGGGCTGAATGACTGCTGTTTTGATACATTAAACATGATCTGGAGTCAGACGGAGTGAAAAAATAAGGGAAAATCCTTTTTGGAGTGCAGTGGGAGGTGACCAGGGTTGTGAAGGTTACTTCCAATACATATTCCATTGAGGATTACTGAATTCATGCTCTGAAAGATAATCTGTATTGGAAAAGACTGCCGAAGGTAAATATTGTCAAAATTTCGATTACTGTGTTTCTCATTATTAAAAAAAGTCCCTAAATAAAACAATTCAAGGGTGTTTTTGCTTCCAATGTTTATCATATTCAGCTGCATAACCAAATTGTATTACTCAGCTGTATTCACACATGAAGGAGAGAAAGTAGAGCTGAATACTATGTCTAATACATTTTATAGTAAAATATTAACTTTTAGTTGTTTTTTTTCCAATAGTTATACTGAGTTTTACACAGTGGAGCCCTGGAGGAAGCTCTTGTTAGTCAATCAAGTTCTTCTGCAGCATTAAGCAAGATCACATTTTTGTGGTAACATGATCCAAAGAGGAAACTTGAATTACAAACACAGACCCCTTGGAGAGGTAAGTTTATCTGTAGCTTAACCTAAGCAGCTCATTCTCATTGACCAATTATTTACTAAAGGTTATCATAAACGTGACAGCAGAAACCCACCACAGATGCAAATTCTGACCAGGATGTCAAATAGAGCTTTAGTGGATTATTTTAATGTATCATTTCTAGCTTTCAGGTAGTGCAGGGCTGACATTAGTATGCAGGCTGAGGATTGCCTTGATAGTATAATACAACACATCATTCCTGGAGCACGCTGAGACACATTACAGAAGTGTTACACATCCAACTTCTTTCCTTAGGGTAGCCAAGGCTAGACAGGTGAAATGATCAGACTTTAAACTTGGGTGACTTGTAACTAGAAAGACAAAAAGTCTGTGGTTGGATCAACAGATGTTTGTTGTTGATGGAACGCAAATTCCTACCTCATCTGTCAAAACTTCAAACAAGGCAGGAATACATTTAAATAGTTGATGTAGCCAGTAACAAACTGTACTGCAAGAAACTATCTTTTTTTTTTGAGTCAATACACATATCAAGTATCGCTTTTAATGATTAATAATAGGTAGTGGAGTGGGAGGTGGGAAATTCCAGGAAGTAAAAGTCATGGTACTTTGATATAAAAATAAAAAATGTTCTGAAATTGTACTTTTTCAAGTGCTGTTTTAGTTTATAATACAAAGATCTAACAACAACTATAACTAGCCACATTTTACAGTTGTTATAACAAAGTCAGGAGAGAAAAATTGGATGTACATTCCCTGATTGATCTGCAATCAGATCCCCTGTTGATCTTCAAGAAGATCGCTGATTAACTGGATACAGATGAACAGAGGAGGTAAAGTCACCACTCAGTGGAGAATGTGTCTTCTCAGTGAGTCAATAATAGCTTTCCTCTGACTCTATCTGTGGAGGGTGTTGTTGTATTTGTGTATCCAATCATCTTTTCCTCACGTCCAAAAAGCAGCATCCTTCCCTGAGGCAACTGTAAACATCGGGCCTCAGCCTGTCAACGCTGTTGTGTGTTTAGACATCTGTTTTAACCACAACTTAGCACTGATCGTCAGTATCATGTGGCTGTAGTCTAGAGTTACATCCGCACTCCCAAATACATGTTGTCTATTACCACATTTGGATCTAATTCTAAGGAGTGTTTAGCGGTTGCGGTGGAGAAAGACCTATCCTCTCTCGTTGTTATGAAATTTGTAAGCAATGGTTAGCATCAGAGCGTGCACGTGGTGCGGCGTTACAGAATTAGTCATGTGTGCTCTGAATGATGAAACAGTGTAAGCTGAACTAACATGTAATTTGTTATCATCACATATTTTACACTGAAGTTGTAAATTGGTCTGTGACATAATACTGGTATGTTTAACATACGCACACACACGCACACACACAGATTTCTAAGAATTCCCGTAGTAGACGCTCCTTTCAAAAAATGTTATTTGGTTTGGTTAAACAATTCAACTTCCTCAGATTCATTTTACAAACCCACTCTGTGTCCCATCTGTTAAAGTGTGATCGCATGCTTCAGGACAGTTCTCTGAAAATATGGTGGTGTCGTTTTACAATGAAGAACATCATTTATCAGTAATGCAATCATAGCCTATAAATCCATACGAAGATTAGAGACAGAACATTTCTTCTTTTTTTTCTTCCATTACTTAAGATGGTACTTATTAACATGCATAGTCTGCATGAAACTCTTTGGCTGGACCACAAACCTCATCCCCTCCCTTAGCTTATGAATCTCACATAAGAAGAGAAATATATGACCTGGTCCAGTGTACCATTAAAGTATATGGAGCATTACCCATACTGCACATAGGGGCCATGCCACAGTTTTATTGCAGGTTTACAACTCACTGGTGGAATAACAGCAGCTTGTTTCCTAAGGTGGAAGATGGGAAAAGAGAGTGGAGTGGAGCATGTGTGTGAGTGCCTATTAGGACCAGGTGTAGGAGGCTTAACAAAACACCAGGTAGCTAAAAGTCTCAAATTAAGTCAGTCCATCATTAGCGAAGACTATGACACAAAATTGTTCCAAATGAAAGTATAAAAGTCCCAAACAGTATATTCATTCATAATGCTAAAAAAGTTACAACAAAAGTATAACATGTGTTTTCCTACTTTGAAAAAACCTCTGCCTCAACAAACCAACCAACTTGTTATAAACCAGCTGCAACTATTTCAACTTACCTACAGTTATTATGTCTAACCTATTATAATACACGCCAACCATTTCATTAATAGAGAACTTGGTTGGAACTTTGAACAGCCAAAAAACCACCTGCCAGTGCAGAAAAGTCACTCAAAAGCAATAAATTCCTGAAAGGCTCAGGCTCATTCTATCAAGCCTAAAAGAGGCTCATGAATGGACCCATGGTGCCACTTTAGTCACAAAATGTAACTTTTTGTGTGCTAAACCATAGTAGTAGTAGTGATCCTGCTATAGGCCTAAATAAGAATTTGACTCTTATTGTGCCATATGATTATTGGTGAGTTTCTATTTACCTATTGGCATCCAGTGTGTGTGAAAATGTTTCTTTGACACCAGACTAATTGCTAATTGCTAAACTCTTCTGTGTCAAAAGTAGGAGGAAATACTTTCCAGTTAAGTGCTACAACAGACAATGAAGTAAACAGTATTTTCATCCCGTGAATGTTCATCCTGTGAGTATTTCTGATTACTCTCAAAGATTCTTTGATGAATGGAAGTGTAATTAACATCAACCACATTATTGGAAAACCCCAGACAGACATCTTCTAAGTTGACTCAGACATGTGAAAATTGACCCTGTATCAGGCCCTGAGTATTGCTCAAGAATGACTTTGACTGCTCATACAGTAAGCAATCATATTAATCTCTAATGGCAATATTTCTCAAATAACCTGAGTGACTTGGAAAACAATACCTATTAAAAGCCTTCTTATAGCCAAACATTGTGGGAGTTGAAGCTTAATGGCATGATCGAGGCTGATAATCTATATAGAACTAAATCAATACTGGAGGGTAGTGTGGGGGATCAATTCCCTGAGGGGGAGGTTCACCATTGAACATGACACCAAGAGACAAGCGTGCCTAATCCATGTTTGAACTTTAAGTGAGCGTGGGCCTCTCTCCTCTTAACATGACCACTCCATTCCAACAGACCACTGCAAAGCTGGCTGGAAGACATGGTCACTCAGATGATCATATACAAGAGTCAGCGCTCGTGTGGAAGATGGGGACTGGACCAGCCTCTGTTCAAAATCCACCCATTCACCATCTACCAGCGTCCTGAGAAAATGAAACTCTCCCTGTGCTCCCAGAGTTCCAGGTGTTTTGGTCATTAGGGCCTCTGGCCATTAGAAGCGCCGTGGTGCTTGCTTAACGGTTATAAGGCCAACCGTCGTGCTCGGATCACACCTCCACAGCTGTAAAGAGCGACGGGGAGGGGTGGCAGCCGGGGAGGCATGCGCAAGGGGGGACCGGGCCAAAACGCCAGCTTTGTTCTCTGGGGGCTCCGGTTACCCCCAGCTCTCCCCACTGCCCGCGTGACATTCAATACTGCAACTGTAAATTTTACATTAAGCGTGTGAAATCACAGATGCACATGTCACAGCAGTGTCATAAAGTGAATTTACTTAGCTCGACTTCAGCACGCACCTTAACTCTTTAAGTCTCTGTAGGGGGCGGCTGGGGGTGGGGATGGTGGACAAAATTACAGCAATTAATTCTTAAAATGGCTGACATACATGTGGCAATGTATGTTGACACTTTCAGGGTGCACACCTGGTTCTATTCAGCTTATCAATAATAGCTTGCCATTGTTATATTTTCTCTGGTATATTGCATATTAAAAAATAATTGATATTCAGGCCTGGCTTCCAGCTTGTTAAAGGTTTAATGGTCTGTGAATGTGAATAATAACTGTGAGTGAAAACTAAAAGAGTGAGAATGACCTTTACAGTACACAGAAATAGCAAAGTAGAAGTGTAATGTGTAAACACACAAACACGAATTAGATACTCAGTAGAATTCAGGAACAGGATATGAGACTGGAACATGCAAGCAGACAGTAAAGTTTAAATGTTAAGGCAAAAATGTAAGATATCACATCCACAAGTTAGAACTTTATTTCAGACTATTAGCATTTTAAACAGTCACAGACAACATAGCTGTGAATCTGTGTGCTTACTGGTGGCAGAGCCCGAGTCCACCTGTTCGCTCTCAGATCATCCCTCCACTAAAAATACAAAGTGAGGAATCCAGACAACTCTGAGTCGTAAACAGCAACCAAGGGAGTTCCATACATAATGTGCTTCCATTAAGCAGGCTAGTGCCAGACTTATACTTTGGTTCAGTTTGGAGTATCAAAAAGCAAAGCAGAAATGAAAGTAAACAATATTTGGATATTTTTTGTCCACTTTTTAGTCAGCAGCACTCAAAATGTTGCCCGCTACATTGTGTGAGACTTGAGGAAAAAAACTAAACTTATGAGGGCCAATCCCATGCAACTTCCTCACTTCCTATGTATAAAATGCTGAATATGATTAATTCATGCATTCCCTTAACCCCAACAGTACATTTGGCAAAAGCTCAATAAATCCTGCAGAGCACCCTGTGCCGCCTACCCCGTAAGAGTATTCCCCTGCTCAAAGGGTAAGGGGGAGCCAACATTAAGACTGGTGGCTTGTAAAGTGAGCTGGGAAGTTTAATTGATCTAAAAGAATTTAATGTGGCGTAGTGAATCGCGGCAGACAGCATGGATTTATATCACAACCCTGCAGAAACGAACATAATATTGCCGGGGTTTTATAGCAGAAGGGGGACTTTTTTTAATTGTGGCCACAAAAATGATTTACTTTGTGTTGAGTAAAACTGCAATTCAATAACAGCCCCGATAGCCCATTTTAATTCCCACCCTTGCAAAAAAAAAAGTTGTGGAGAGTGTAAGACAATGAGTTTTCTTCAGATCTATTTTTTTTTTTTTTAACCATATTAATCAAAGCCATCCTCCTTTTCATCCATCACAAAGCAATATTCACGCCTGAGCTGTATCATTTTAGACTAAGCTCTTGCTCTCTCAAGTGGTAAGTCCATCCTGCATGGACTTCTATGAAAACACGGAGAACTCTGCAATGTGTTAGAGATTTCAAATGTAAAACCAAGATTACCACACAGCCACAGGGAGAGGGATTCAGCACAATCCCCACAGGATGTGTAGCGGCCAAGTCAAACAAGAGCGCAGATATTTACTAATATGTTCTGGATACAGGCCACACAGATATAGAGATGCACACAACAAATTACAGATGGATATTAAAGACTGTTATTGCTGTTTTAGTTTTTTTTGACTTTATGTAGCGTAACTCACGGCGTGTGGTAGATACTTTAATCTGAAGTGCCTTAGAGTTATGAATGCATACATGTTTAGATCTTCCACGCTCTACTCACACTGAGCCATTCAAAAAATGTAGCAGAAGGGCATCAAGCGGACACGTGACCGTGATTTTTACACAAGATTCAGTCATTTGCATTTCATTTTAATGTGGATCTGCTTGCTCTGCTACTTTATTGAGTAAGTTATCACCGTCTGATCATTGTGTCTTTGTGTATGGACCTTAAGTAATCAATTATCCCAATTTTTACAATGCTGATAAATGAAGCAAAAAAATTCTCAAAAAATCATGAACCATCAAGGCAAACGAGGCTTGCTATTGGTGAAACGCATGACTTTAAGGGTTTCTTTTTTTCCAACACACTGCTTGTGTTTTCTCCAACTGAACACAAAGAAAGTATCAAAAAAGTGCTCTGATTTCCTGAAAGATTTCCACATGTGAATTTGATACTGTATGTGTGAGTATTGGCACCAAACTCCTCTCTGTGCTCTAGATGGTGTTTTTTATTTGATTGAATTGTGTGTTGATTGGAAGTGATTAAAATTTTAAGTATAGCTAAAAGACAGAACATCAGATATTTCAGGCTGTAGTTACTTATTTATTTATTTATTTGGAAATAAACTAATTTGTTCTGGACTTGAAAAACTGAATGTACTGAGAGTTTATGAATCTATTGGCTACATGAAAACAACTTATTTAATGGGCTTATTGTCCTATTTAATCGAGAAGAAGCTGATGTGTAAAATTTTAGCATGTTAAGCGTAATCTGTAGCTGGACTAATATTCTTGTTGATTTAGTGCAGCCATCCCATCTGGGAAAATCCAAGACCAAAGCTCAGCAAAACCTATTCACAGATGATAGAGAGTACCGGATGAGGAAGATTGAGTCAGGGAAAATGTACGATGTATCATAAAAAATGTGATTCTTCTCTACGGGAAAAAAATGTTCCACTGTGACTTCCCATTGGAATGATTTTCAGACAGACACAAGCTCATGGGAGGAAACCAAGCACTCGTTAAACCCACCAGCTCTGGCTCAGACCACACCTAGACCTGGCCATCCATCAGACTGGCTGGACAGAATTTACAGTGTGACCTGATCGGTCATCATTTATTACTTTTACTGGTCCTAAGTGGAGGCAATCACCGGCTGGTGTTTGTGTAAGAGGAGACCTCCACCTGCGAGGGTCTCCCATTAACACAAACCTAACTTGGGGGGAGATATGTCATCTGTCGGCGTTCGTTTGGACTGGAGCCTGCAGTTCGACCTGACAGAATTCTGTGGGGGATTTTCCCACCCCTAAATGAGCTGCTGTGTATCTTTAATCACAAAGATGAGTGACTAATCTGGATGGGTGATATTTCCCTGAAAAGAATTCTTCAGAACCGTGACTGTTCTCATGCAGGAAATGTTTTTCAACCAGTCATCTGGAACACTATCAAAGACAAAGATGTGCAACTTCATTACCATATCTTAGCAATTGAAGAACAGCAAACACATAATTATAGGCAGGAAGTGCAGAACAGAAATCAACCATGTGTGCAAGACACTGGCTCCCGACCAGATCGTGTAGTCTTATCTCCTTGATCAGTGAAAGATCTAAGGGAGAGTCAGAACTGGGGGGAAAACGCACAGACTGGATAATGTTAGAATTACTGAAGCCAGTAACACAGCTCCCCCTGAAGCTACTGTCACTTCAGGGGGTATAGGTAGCTTGTGGTTTTGAAGTGCCGCTGACATTGGCTTCTGTTCAAGCTCCTGACACGTCCTTTGGATGCTCCAGTGAACTTGATCAGTCACTAAGCAAATAAATGTACAACCAAAGTGAGGGACAAAGAGGGGCAGATAAAGAGACCTGGAGGGAAGCAGCCACAAAAGTAATTGCATGGTGAGACATGCCGTGTAAGTTCACAAAAGGTCATGACCCTCTGGATATTGTGCTAATGTTCCAAACAGGGGAATGAAAGAGAGAGAGGAAACAGTGCCAGGGCATCTGATGAAAATATGTTTGGCCCTGCACCACATCCCTACTTTTGATGCTCATCAATTAGCCAAGTTTGATCAAAAGCCACGGGTGAAGCGCTACAGTGTGTGCACCCTCCCACACTTTCGACTTCATAATATGGGGCTAATTCTACATAATTGGTCTCGAGGGGATGTGTTAGGGGTTGTGTGTATGGGGGGGGGCAATTGGGCGAGAGAAAGCGAGAGTCCACCTGAAGCTCACCTTCACTTCCCTGTCTAATCACTACCACGTGCTGATGAGAGGCAATACAAATTCTCTCTCTTTCATTTCACTCCCCAGTTTATGAAACAATGTATGCGTGCATTAAACATCTTATACATGATGTAGAACTCATATTTGGGAATTATTATGCTGTGATTGTGTGGGGAAATAACTTTGTGGTGTCTTGGGCAGGTTAAAACCACTAAAAGGCAGAGAAGTGTCTCTTGGCTCTGGCATAAAAAAGCCTCACCAAAAGCAACCTTAACTGTCCCAGTGATGGTGTGGGAACCCAAGCCACAACCTGGCATTACATAGCTGACAAATAAATAGCATGCCCTCCCTCAACTCTCATCTAATTACAGGTATGGTTTACCAGCTACGGCTTATTAGTGTTTCCTTAGCAAACTATAAAAACTAATGACACCATTTTGTAGTTCCCTTGGTTTTCTTGCACCTCCCTTTCTTTCCATGTTCTTGGACAGAGCTGATTATTTTTAGCCCTGACTGGTGAGAGTTAAACGCTCACAGCCAAAGCTAACGTCTGTTTTCTCCCTGGGTCAGCATTTAACCTCCTGCAGAGTTTTACTTTGAGTTTTTTAAGACACTGCGGGCAGCTCCCTTAACTGAAACCTAGTAATACCTGTCTGTCTGCTGCGGCAGTGTCTCTTACATTTCAGAAAAATAATCAACTGCGTGTTTTGATAGTGAACTGGTGTTAAATTGAAAGCGGATGATGAATTATGGTGTAATGAATTCACCACAGTAACCGCCACAAATTCACCACAGTGTTCTCCATCCTCTCCGAACACAACTCTGACACGGGGGTCCTCTGAAGGGAGAACTTCTAATAGACTTGCTCCCCCTAGTGTCAGGGGCTTTAAGTTCAGGCAGAGGAGTTTTAAATAAGTGTTGCTGTTCCTACACTTCTTGTCTTTTTGTCACAAGCCTAATTTTCAAACATTTACTATTATATGGAATAATATTAAGATTTTAGGCACAGCACCCCCCTTTTTTAGACTTGGTTATTTGGCAGGACGTCCTGCTTCCTAAATTTGAACTTAAGTACTTTAAGCCATGAATTTACAGTGCCAAAAGTATTTAAATACTGGGATACTTTGGCCAAACATCAAGCCAAGGACACCATGTGAGTGTTTAGAGACCACAGAC
Organism: Scomber scombrus; assembly: GCF_963691925.1. Classification (NCBI taxonomy): domain Eukaryota; kingdom Metazoa; phylum Chordata; class Actinopteri; order Scombriformes; family Scombridae; genus Scomber; species Scomber scombrus. The sequence goes on from NC_084979.1 coordinate 12,103,289, forward strand.
TGGGACTCAGTTTCACTGCCACAGGTCATATTTAAGCTGTGTGAGTATCAGGGTGTCCAGACACTAAAACAGGCTTGAATGACTTTAGTGCTGTCCTCAGGGCAGCCAGTGTGCTTTGACCTTCCTGAACACACTTCACAGACAGTGCCGGTGAATACTTTGCGGGCATGTTTTTTAATGTTGGGTTCTGCCTGGCTAGGAATGGACACAACACAATGCTTGAAAATAAGACTAAAGGTCACCATAAGTTGAACGGAGTTAAACTTGAAATATAAGTGGCTCTACAGATTTTTTCTTTCAAGTGGTTATCATGCAAAAACATGTGTTTTAGCATCATTTGTGTGTGCAGGTCTGCCTTGAAACGCAGGAAACGCATGAATATCTCATGCAACACTCACAGATGAGCTTGCTGAAGTGTGCGAGCACTGAAAAGCTGGTTTCAAAAATACATTAAGATTAGTGAAACATCACTAAAAAAATATAAAGGCAAGCAAAACTGTCACAGTCCTTTTGTCTAGAAAACCATGTGCATGTCTCGCATCCATTATCAAACTTTCACCGCCATCCATTAAAACATCTTGTTTACTTGTTTGTTTACTTGTCTCTGTAGAAGCCAACGGGTTGTCACCACCTTGTATACATTCCACCCATTCAGTGGTGTTTCAATATTCACAATGATGTAAAACATGCACATCTAATATATTATTTAGTCATATTCCCCGGTAATAAAACACATTGTTGGTTCTCTCTGGTGTGATCCCGACATTGTATTTCCATTATTTTCTCTTTAAACATTAACCATGGCTGTGTCAGGGATGCATTTCATCTTCTTCTGCTTAAAGATTCAAATGGCCTGCTGGTCAGGATAGGCAGGCCGTTATGTTTGAACAGAGCTGACAGAGGAAGCAGAGGAAGGAATGTTTTGCCTAAAATCTGCTGAAAATTCACTTTTTTCAGGTCTCTCTCCCTACCATTACAGTACAGTGCTATGACTGCAGTTTAAGGATGCTAGGTGCTGAGTGGGGACTTCTTCCCCCCACTCAGCCTGATAAAAAACCTTGCATAATACACACACACACACACACACATACACATACACATACACATACACATACACATACACATACACACACACATACACACACACACACACACATACACACACACACACACACACACACAGACACACACACACACACACACAGAGCGAGAGAGAGCAAGTATTGTTCGTTTACTGGTCTATATTGTAAAGTGAGCACTTTGTATGCTTTACAAACAGCTAAAGGAATATTCGTTACATTTTATGTGTTTTTGATATCACTGTTTTTACTAATAGGGAGATGATAAACCTTGAACCTGGTTTCTAAAGAGTCATTTTGATTATGTTGGTTTGTTATTGACTATTATAAATATATAAATATACATTTTCCATAAGTTAGAACGTTTAAAACTCAAACTTGATCCAATGGAAAGTAACAGAATTTCTATAGATATGGCTACTTTGGGTAATTAATGCTGAAGATGTGTTTGTTAGATGTACAACCTCAAGTTTCACAGTAGCGAAATGTATTGAAACTCACAACCATATTGCATGGCATACCTTACTTTAACTCTTGAAACTAAATTGCTTAATCCAGAAATGAATACAGAATTCATTAAATTATTAAAAATCCCATAATTTAGTATAGCAAAATATTTGGAACAGCTTGATGGAAAGTAATTTTAAAAGATATGTTTGGGATTTTTCATTCTTTGCTTTACTTAATTAACAAGGACATTATAGCAAAAGGGAGGACAATTCCAGCATTTTTGAAAAAAATCTATAACTATAATTGTATATCAGAGTTCATATTCTGCCTGGCTTACAAGTGGTTTCAGAAATACTATTAATATTATGAGCAAAGACAGTAAAGAGTGATTTCAGGATATTTTGAGCATTATGGAGTCACCAAATTCAGAATTGTATTCTTCTTAGTCAAGCTACCCTGCAGGTAGAAGAAAAGAGCCTTATTATCCCAAAAGTTCCCATTCTGCTTCACTGATTATAGAAGCCATGGGTCTCCTGCAGAAGCGCTGGATGTCCCCTCGTGCTGCTAGTCCACTGATTGGCGAGCAACTCGAAGCATTTCTCACATGGTGTCCTGACTAAATCAGAATCAGACCCTGATTAGATCAAATTGCAGAAAGAAACCTGTGTACCCCTGTGTGCCCATCTTTGTATCACCTCATTGCCAGCAGTTAAAATTGGATCTTTGGAAGCAGGGAAGCCCTCTCTTTGATTATACACCTATGGGATATTGAAATCTATGGGATTTTTGTATCTGCTAGTCATGGATAGAGGAGCTCAGACTGTAGGTGTAAGAGCTCAGCCACCAATTTAATCCCAGTTGGTAGCAGAGCACAGTATGGAAGGATACAATGCAGCCACACCAACTAGAAACTCAAAATATTGGACAATTACCTCTTCCTCTTCCTGTAGGCCTTTACCATTGCTCAACGACATAGTAGTGCCTGCAGTTTCCCCTTTATGACATAGATGCATCATCAAAAGGACAGACAAGTTCATTTAACAGGCACGGAGGGACTGGGCAGCCATCTGCTTAACATTGCAAATGAGCAGTATGTGTCCCTGTCTCATTTATCTGACAGGCACACTCTAAGGATGTTAGCTCTAGGTTTGACACAGCTTGAACACAAGGCCAACTTAACAGACTTTATAGACAAGAAATGTTCATGTCCATCAATGAGGATAAAGAAAAAAGATTGAGGGGGAAGTGTGGGAGGGGATGTCTATAACTGTTTTATTATAAGTGCTGCTCACTTAAAGCAAAGGAGACAGATGGGTAATGAATGACAAAAATAGACGTCCTCCACCACTGACAGCTACTCCTAGATGAAGGTGCGTCTCCTCTAGCAGATATTACTATACTTGTGAGATACAATTATATTCTAATGACGATATGCAGTTGTGTTATAAGAATATCAAATTGTTAGTGATTTGCATGTCTCAGAAAATGTAGTGTTAGGTTTAGTTGTGCATTTCAGCTATCCTTAGCGCAATTCATTGTGTATTTTACAAGCATGCTCATAATAGAGCATGTGCTCTGCATGCGTGCGTGCACATGCATGCTGCACATGAGTATAAGAATGAATGTGCATATGAAAGCAAAAGAAAGTGAGCCATAGGCAGAAACTGAAAAAAAGAGACAGGAGTGGAGGAAAAAAGATGATTATCATTAGCTTTTGATGGATCTAATGACCGGGTGGATTTATGTAAAGCGGAGCTGGATAATGGGAAAGAGGCGAGAGGAAGGAGAAAATCATTTGGCAGAAGACAGGAGGAGGGGGGGAGTATATCAATGGCATGCTGAGGGGGTAATGACAACAAGCTGAGAGGCATCATGACCAAAGATATAGATCAATAACTCAGAACGGGGAGATGAGAAGGGCGGGTGGTGGTAATGGAGGAATAATTTGCTTGATAAGTACACAAGGGAGAAGAACGTGTATGTGTAATGGGGTACTGACAGGGCCACATAAACAAGTGGCAGCATCTCTCCCCAGAGGACCAGCAGTGATGCTGAGGAGAGGAGGCACCGCTGGAGTCTAGAAGGGTGAACGCTGGGACGCGCTCAGGCAGCATCTCTCTCTTGGCAAGTAGAAATAAAAGTCAACAGGAAAAGGCTGGCGCACGGGTGCTGCCGTGATAGCCGCCATCCGTTACGGGTAAATTGAACTGTCAACCCCACGGTGTCATTTCCATGGCTGGATGAGAGGCAGAAGCAGAGAGAATTATGGGGGTATTCACTAGGTGATCACAGTGTGCAGCGGGAATGTTCCGGCAAATTAACTCCCGGTGGAGAGGAGGGGGAACGATGTTAGGGCTGTCAGAGAGATAGAAGGATGGGAGGATAAACAGGCAGAGGGGAGGAGAGAAAATGTGTGCCAGGGTGTCTGCCCTGTTTTCTTCTGCTTGGTTATTGTGATAAAACACATTTTGTCAGTGGTTGCATTTGGTTCATGTTAGCACCCTGCAGTGTTTATATTCTATCATTATGAATGCCAAAGCTGGGCATGCTGTGTTTACAAAAAGCAGCGTGGCTCCAAAGTTGATTGCCTGTGATTTGAGATATACACTATGTGCAAATGTTAAAACACACATCAGTTTCACTTAAAGTTGGCCGTACACTGTCTCTTTTAGACTTGCATATGTATACATCTTATACGGATTTGACTAGATGTGTACATACACATACACATCTTCCTACTGGATCTCACATTCAGTAATGGCTTAAAGCAGACTATACAAAATGTGGTTATTCTGCCTTCTTGCGTCTTCCCCGTTAAGTGTAAGCATGAGTGTGCATATGCAACAGTCTTACTTTGTGCACTCAGTAGCCCACACAGCTTATTTGACTTCCCACCTCCCACCCCCCACCTCCACTCTGTGTCTATCCTCTTACTTAAATATTTATAAAGATTTCTATTATTGTATTAACTATTTATTGATTTATAATTTAAAAGATTTATACTGAAGCCATACTACTGCAGGGGAGAATGACATTCACCTTTAAAAAAGGTAGACATCCATGGCTATTTATTGTCTTTTGATGGTAAAGCTGTGCCTGTTTGCCTCTTGGCATTCAGAGAAAGAAGAAAAATTCACTCAAAGACCGACACGCACACAGAGCAACACAGAAAAATAATGATCTGGCTCAATATTGCTCCTGGTTAGATGTTGGTGAGCTATTCTTTGTCTCCCTCTCAAGCGGGTCATGCACTGGCAGTTCAGACAGAACCTCGACAATGAAAACGCATTGCCTTGCTCCATCTCTTATTGATCTTAAGACTCTTTGGATGTGAAGTGCTTTTCTCGGGCTTCAGCTCTCACCTCTGCTGTCAGTGGACCAAAATATAGACTGTGACCAAAACATTGGCTTTTGGCAAATTTGTTCTAAAGATTAGGGGAAGAAGCATGAGTGTTTATTAAATGCCAGCTGAATTATAATCTCTTTGATAAATATACAACTCATGCAACTGTAACAAAACCATCTCAAGCGCTAAATCACCATTTGATAAAACAGACAGAGAGATTCTTCATTAATCCCAAAGGAAATTTAGGAATGGTAGAAACAACTTAGATTTGTGAGAGGTGATTCAGTTCACATTTTACCCCAGTAGTGTTTGAATGTCAAACTGCTTTTAACACTGCAGTTTGTGAAAAACAAACAAAAAACATATTTATATGTATACAGTAATGAAAACAGTTCCTTGGCAAGTCTGGTGACTGTTTGGTGGCAGCACGGGAAGAACAAAACCAGTAAGTATCACAGTTAACAGAAATGTAGCGAGTGAGTAATTTGTTCTCTTGTTAGGGAGGAGTGGGGGAACCTCCTGAAGCAGATGAGGGGCAGATTCATCATCATTCAGGGGCTCAATCAAAAGAGGAGGGATGGAGGAGGGAATAAAAGAAGAGGTCTGTGGTGGTCAGCAGGAAGAAGGATGCTTGGGTCTGGGGAGTGGCGGGCGCAGGGAGGAGGGACGGTGCAAGAAAGAAAGAAAGGTGTTGCGAGTGAAAAGCAGAGCGTGCTTTTATGCAGTGCCCGGTGAGTGACAAGGAAACCATTAACGGAGTAGCGCTGGCCAAAGGGATTAGGTCCACACATGCATGGCTATTATTCAAGCTAATTAAAGGCTTTTTTTCTGGGAGGCCAGGTTTACCTCTACAACAAAGCCAGCAGAGAAAGAAGCAGGAAACAGCTCAGGCGATTTCTCTTAGCCGGCAAATCTTTAGCATACGTGGATCCTGGCTGTGGAGGGACAATCATTTGAACAATTTGGAGAAGCTTGTCTGTAGAACAGTTGAAATCGAAAATATGACGAGCACTTTTAAAGGTCTCCTACAAAGTACTGATATTTCATTGAATGTAATCTCATACAAGATACACAGAACAGTGAGATTTTCTTACCCATGGTTCACCAAAGGAAAACACATCGTTTCCTTCGCTGGTGGGTTTTAACTAAACAAAACATGAGGAAGTAACAGATTACAAGCAACAGCACATATTGATGTGCTGATAAGATCACTGCTGAATGCAAACATAATGATAAAAAGGCTGAGAGATTTAAATCTATTACAATATTACATGATATGGTTGTTAATGTTTGTAGACAGTGACATAATGCAGGTTACTGTCTATAGAATGACACTACCCCGCCAAAATAAAGGACATCTACATAAGAGGGTTTTTTTCAACCAATGACCAGCCATCAAATTTACTATAAATTTAACGGAAATGACGTAACCAAGAAATAAACTGCAGTACAGAAATGCCAAAGATGAAGAGGTAGTGTTGATGGTGGATTCATATTCAGTGGTACCTTATCAAAAATGTGTGGTTGTGTTGTGTATTAATGTTAAATAAATTAAAATGTTAAAAAATTAATGGAAGGAACATTTTATTTAACTCTCAAATATCAACATCAACCAGCATTATGTTGATACAAATTATAATGTAGTGTTACCTTCTCATCACAGACCATTCTTGGTTATGGTTATTAGCATCATGTAGCATATTGAGTTTTGAAGGTAATCTGTCTGACTTTTAAAAGGTACCCTGTGGAGTTTCTGAGCTCTAGTAGCATTATAATAATAATAATAATAATGCATTTTATTTAAAGGCGCCTTTCAAAGCACTCAAGGACACCTTACAAGGCACAAAAACACGACAACCGTACATCAAACTATAAAAATCAGGTAAATTTTAGTGCAAAGATAAAGAAATAAATATGAATGTGACTATAAAGTGCATCAGTGCAACAAATAAGCAAGAACATGATTGCATAGTTAGTGTGAGACAGAGTATGCCACTCTGAATAAGTGGAGCAGTTTCTTTATGAGTAGGTCCCCATTTGTTTGTCTTGTGCATGAGGACTCACATGTCAGCGCACATGCACCAAGGGGATCGGAGATCATTTCTTCCTATTTTAAAGATCTACAGGTGGTTGTAATGCAGCAAGATGCGGCAATCTTTAACGTTGTGACCACAAAAATTAACGTCAGTCTCTCCAGCAGCAGTGCCACAGACTCAACCTTACATTTAGGCCAAAAACACACACCAAAAAGAGACTGTAACCCATCAATGGCTTCAACACACAGTCTGCTTCTCACCAAGTGTCAGTACAACAGTTAGGAAGAAGATGTTCTGTCCCTAGTGACTGTAAATGGCCACCAAGTATCTTTTCTGGTGGGATTTCACCCTAACAGCTCCTTGGAGACCACTGAGGGCATGTTGGCTTCTCGACAAGCCCGGAGCTTACTGATGCAGGAGCCTCTGGGACAGAGGGAGGGAAGAATGAGAATGGGAGGGAGGGAAGAAGGAGAATGGGAGGGAGTGGGGGGACATCACTTTACTGGTTTTACACCCACGCACATGCCACAGTGGATCAGTCAGTTGAGATTGCACCTGACACTTGACATGCAGCCAACAAAGCAGACAAGCATGGAGGGATGAGAAAGAGCTTGTGCACGAGCACAAGCGGCAAAGAGAGAGGGAGTGGATGTAAGAGCGCAGTGAGTGACAGACAACAGGCTGATGGGAAGAGGCGGGTGTAATGGGGTGTGAAGTGGAAGACCTCGGGAGACAGCGAGAGAGACCATCTGCCTGTCAGCACAGCACAACCTCTCGTCTTACTCTCTCACTCTCCTCATCTTTTACTGTCTCGTTCAGTCAGTCATTCGTACACACACACACACACACACACACATATACAAACACACCACTCAGGTCAAGGAAGATAAATTAAGAGAGCCCCATTAGAGAAGCCCCATTTATCTTTTTAACTATGTGACACTTGTTGGAAATACACTGCCAGTCACTGAATTGTAACGCCTGAACAGTAGTTAAGAGCTTAAAGCAAGATGAATAGTAGAAGAGAGATAAGAGTTAAGGCAAAGCTAATTGTCCTTGCATTATAACAAACTAGTTATCTGTCAATACAGACATCTTGTCAGTGAATATAATATAAATAGATTACTAATCATTGTAAACAAATACATAACAAGGACTAATGTTAATAATTCAATGCTGATACTAAAAATCAATCAATCAATCAATCAATCTTTATTTATACAGCGCCAAATCACAACAAGTCATCTCAAGGCAGTTTTACACACAGAGCAGGTCTAGACTGTACTCTTTAAATTAAAATTAAAAAGAGATGGCAATAGTGGCAAGGAAAAACTCCCCTTTAATCGGAAGAAACCTCAAGCAGAGTCGGGCTCTAGGTAGGAGGCCATCTGCCTTGACCGGTTGGGGTTGAATAATAACATAAATGTTCTAACCATATAGAAAAGGTTATGGTTGACAGCATTTTAAAAAATATGTATTTTCTATGCTAAATAATATTGTTTCAGTCTTGTGGCAAAGATTCCATGTCAATATATGACAACGCAGCTTTCACATAGTGTTAATGAAAAGTAAGCACTTAAAACAAACCACAATACCAATAGCTACAAAATAACTATATTAAAGTCTGTGTAAAGTAAGAATAAATATGTGTTATGAGTTTCACATACAACAGAAAAGTGTGTTTTTAACCACCCTGCCAAATTTGAATGACTAAAAAAAATCGCCAATCGCCACGAAATTAGGCTTCAAAGTTGTGTAAAAATCAGCCTCTGTCTCTGCTCCAAAACACTATGGGTGTGCCCGCTGAGTTTGCTGAAACCCCGCCCCCTACCAAGTGTCACCTGTCAATCAAAGTCACCACCTCTACCAGAAACATGGACGCTACGTCTGAGAGCTTTCTGCCGCTAGCTCAGCTGCTAGCTCGGCTGCTAACTCAGCAGCTATCTCAGCTAACTAGCTATCTGTAGACTGAAGTAGTAGTAATGTGCGTTGAATGTATTTATTACGCTACAGCAGCAGGAGTGGGTTTATGCCAATCACCGCCGCGTCAGACCCGCCCACTAAATCCTGAACACAGAAATTTTGAAACACAGTTTGTGAAGCCTAGCTCCACAATTCAAATCTAAATGGTTGAAATGCTTTTTACACATTTTTGAGAAATACATTTATGACCTATTTAATGTGTTTAGAAGAAAATTCACTTTACACAAACTTTAATTAATACAATATTTAAAGGACCAATGTGTAGTATTTAGTGGCATCTACCAGTGAGGTTGTCCGTTCTGGGCTGCTGTAGTAACATGGCGGCGCAACCTGGTGGGATTTGTGGAAGAGGATTCACTCCCTATGTAGATATAAAGTAGGGCTGGGCAATTATGGCAAAAATCTAAATCACGATTAATTGAACTTTTAACCTCGATTACGATTAATGAACGATTATCTCCACCCTTGATGAACAATTATGTATTTTCACAGTTTCTTTTGTTTTGTATTTTACACTGCTGCCCTTACACAATATTTTGTGATATTTCCGCACATGAGTATCTTTAGGGAGTGAAAATAATGATTTTTTTAAGGTGTGACGCTGTGGTTAATGTCTAGTTTACTTGATTAGAACTATGAAAAGATCATGGTTTGGGTTAAAATGATCACTGGAGACAAGTTTTCAAACTCCTTAAAGATATGCAACCTTTACTGTCATGGCAACAGTGAACACCACGATTAATTGACATGAGCAAGATTAAGTCGATTAGAGTTTCTAAATGTCGGTTTCGATTATTTTTCGATTAATTGCCCAGCCTTAATTTTAAGGTAACAAAAACACAACAATTCTTCATTTCAGGAGAACTAATTAAAACATACTTATGAATATTACATTTCCACCAAGTCTGTTCCCCTAGATACCACTAAATTCTACACACTGCACCTTTAATAGTAAAAAAAAAACCTTCACCTAAAGTTGACTTAATAGTACTCTTAATAATAGTAGTATCACTTTAAGGAAAGGTTGTGTGATAGAACACACGCCCACACAAGCACAGACATACAATATTTACATTCATTCATACTTCATTTGTGAGGACCTCAAGTGGGTGGTTTTATATCATAACTGCTGAACCCTACATTAACCCTCATCAGTATTCCACAAAATATGACCTAGACTGTGGTAATACACTGATATGCAACAAACCGCTGATTTCATTACTGATTTCTGGCACACTGTCTAGGCTTTGGAAGATTTTTTCCTACACCAAAAATAAAACAAATGGACACACGCACACGCACACACTAACTGATTGAAGAGCATGTCACAGTAATTTTGAGCTGCGATTGTTGACTAAGACCAGGCGTTACAGGCAGGCAGGGGGAGAGAGGGCCTCTCACCACACTGAGACAGAGTCGAGTCATCCATTCATAATCTACACACACACACACACACACACACACACACACACACACACACACACACACACACACACACACACACACACACACACACACACACACACACACACACACACACACACACACACACACACACACACACACACAGAATAAAAAGTAGAACCAGCCCCAGATGTACGGAATTCTAACTCCAGCATTATTCACCTGCCACAATTTTAAAACTCAAGCTCAAATCAAACATAAGCTTACAAGTTGAAGGCAACACCACACAAATGTAGTTGTTTTTTACCTTCAGGCAGAAGAGTTTAGCTTTGCAATTTTTGCAAAATTTGCATTGCTGTAATTATTAGCAACATCTACATCTAGAGTCGCGTCATGGACTAAATGTGATGGGGAAGGAGGAGACACTATACTTTTCAGTTTTGTGATAAACTGATATATCAATATACTTACAGTCAGTTAGTAAAAAATAAATCTAACACAAAAATTTAAATTGTGATTTATTTAATTGATTGTTGAGTAAAGACTAGCTGGTGCTTGGTGGTTGAAGTAAATAATCTTGTACTTTAGTTAAGGGTAGATTTTTTTATGTCTGTAACTAAAAGAAATCCAATGTAAGATTTTCATTAATCTGCTGTTAGAATTTTTATTTGACTAAATATCACTAAAACATGTTCCATGTGCCACATACTATTTATTGCTATGTATGTTCTTATGATACTGCATAGTGATGGAATATGTGAATAAATCATAAAAAGGTAGAAAGCATGTGCTCAAACTTAATCAGTTGTACAACAATTATTGATTGCTGCAATATAACAATATGCATTTGACTGAAGCATTGACATCAACACCGTCCTGATGACCAATAAACAAATGCTTCTTTATTGCCTGGTTACCCTGATAAAGAGGGGAGACATGCAATAGTTCTTCATCTGCCCCTGTTCAACCATCCATCCATCCATGGCTTCTGCTGAGGGGTCTGTTTTTGTTGCCTAATTACCTCTCTCTACCTTCTGTTTGGTCTCTTCATCTGTCTATCTGCTGACTCTTTCTCTCTGGCCGTGATAAAAAACAGTAACACAGGAGGGGAACCAAACTGCTTCTTAATTTTCCCTGACAGCCTCCTTTAAACACACGGGCCCAAATCCACACTCTAATTGAAAGCATATTCCTATTCCAAACAAATTAAGCACAATTAAGGCCCCTGAGTTATGAGTATCTATCACTGTGCGATGTTTTTGTAAAAATCACTGCGCTCTAGATCAAAGTCTCTCGACCCCTCAACTTAATTGCCTCATTAAGAGCTCCCTTCTTTGTGCTACGGGCTTCATAAATACAGGGTCTGCTCGTTTCATTTGGGAATTACACTAAAAGACGCCCCTTAAACTAATCGCTTCCACGTTTTCAATAAAAGTTCATCTGTTTTTAGGTAGAGAACAGAATGAGATTTTCTTCCATTTACAGAGCATAATTTGCAAGGCCCTTTTAGCTCGGAGTGTGATATATCATTTCATTGTGTCTGTGACAAGGCACAAACCTGTAACCATGTTTAGCTACTTTATAACACGTGTTAAAAAGGCTTCCATAACATTTCGAAAGTATGGTTAAACTCCAAAAAAAGAGAGCTCATAACCCTGGATGCATTAGCTTTAGGGTCTTAGGTGTGGCATTTGACACATCATAGCAGGTGACAGGAAGAAGGTGTCACCACCAGGAACCAGCAAATCACATGACAGGAAGATGATTGTGTGCAGCTGAAATGGCTCCCTCCTCTCCATAACCTCCCTCCTCCTCCTCATCATCACAAAATGCCATCCGAGCATGGCTGGCTTTTAATTTAATCTTATAAATGAGGTGCGCACTCCGAGACAACATGCTGTTCCAATTTGAAATGGCTGCTTTATTGGGGGACAGCGACACAGGGGAGGGAGAGGGAGAGAGAGAGGGAATGAGAGAGAGAGGGAGAGAGAAAGAGAAAGAGAGAGAGAGAGAGAGAGAGAGAGAGAGTGGGAGATAGAGTGAGAGGGGGGGGTTGGATGTGAAGAAAAAAAGAAAGCCAGGGAAAAGACGGTGGTATGGAACATTTGTTAGTAATCCAATTCCACATACCATATGGCTTCATTACCATTATGCGGGAGAGAAGACTTCAGTCAGTCTGAAAATAAAGACCTACTTAGCCCCATCCAAACTGACCCCAAATGAGACATGTTTGTCTCCGTGTGACAGTGTTAGTGTTATTGCCCTGCTCTTGCATTCTTTGTGGTCGGTTTAGATTGAGCCTGCAGCTGTGCGTGGTTTTTCAGTGTGTGTGTGTGCACGCGTATGTGGAGGTCTGCCTGAGTGTGTGTTAGATAGGGATCGGGCGTTTTCCCAGTGACTGATTATTACGGAAGAGAGTCCTTAGTCATTACTGCAAAGAGAGAGAGAGAGAGAGATAGAGAGAGAGAGAGATAGAGATAGAGAGAGAGGGAAAAAGAGAGAGACAGGGAGAGAGAGAGAGAGAGAGAGAGAAGGCCCATAAGCCAGCTCCATTCAGATGTGAAGATGACTGATAATGCAGGAGCAGCAGGACCCCTCGCTGGGTTCATTGGCCCCTAAGTGCTCCTTTGCTGAATGTGTCCCTTATCTTGCCCTGACAGCAGTAATAGAATATGCATAGCTCTATTAGCATACAAGGTAATGGCACCCTTGAGGGAGGGCACTGACATAAAACTTTAAGTAGAAATCAAAACATTGGTGAAGGCAGAAGCAGAATAAAAGGGGTTATTGTCACCCAGTGCAAACATGGCCCGAGGCCTTGACTGTGGCTGCGCACAAGGTATGCTGCCTTTATGCTTCCGTGCACATCTGTCTGCACACACACACACACACACACACACACACACACACACACACACACACACACACACACACACACACACACACACACACACACACACACACACACACACACACACGCACTGATACACACACACACACACACACACACACACACACACACGCACTGATACACTGAAAATTTAATAAGCTCTGTATACAGTTACATACACATGTGTCTCTTTACCATACACAGGAAGAACAAGTTCAATATTATGTACATATTTTGCACGTAGGCATGCATGGAAAAACTATGTATCATCCTCTCAGGGCATCTAAGTAAATGAGATGAAATTGGGTGCGAAAAATGGCACCGTACCATCCTACCTCAAGGTGTCGAAATAAAGCAGAATAATGGTAGATTTGTGTCAAGAGAAACACGTTGGCTATTTCCATGAAAGTTTGCACAGCATAACAGGTCTGAGAAACCTCAAACCTCCGACTCTCTGCTGAAGTGCCAAGACGAGCTCCAATGAAAAGGCGTTTAAAGGAAATAAAACAGTCCTCAAAGACGTCAGTGAGAGGCTGACAAGAAGAAAGGTAGAGAGGAGATGGGTACGGAGAGGTGATGAGAGGGTTTGCACGCACATTATCTGACTGTCATTCTGACCAGACATCAGCCCACAGCTACGAAATTTTGAAAATCACGGCAGGTCAGACAAACAACACAAGGCCGTCTGGAGAATGAGCATTCAGCATAAGAAAGCAATTTGCTGCTCCTCACACGTCACCCAAAAAAATGATAGAGAGAGGCCGGGTTCACTGAAAAGTCTAATTTAGTCTGGTGGGACAGACCGGGAGAGTGTTAGCTTTTCCACATATTAACTTCTATTAAAGATATTAACCTTGAGGAAGAGGCCAAGGAAGCTGTGTCGGTGAGGTTAAGAATTAACACCAGCGGGGCAAGCAGTTAAAGAAGTACAATACTGCTCATGTACAGCACAGCCTCTTCCTTTTCTCTTTTTCTGTCAAGCTTTGGTAAGTGTGCTAAACAAAATCAGCACTAATAAGGCAATAATATCAGTAATTGCATCCTCAATCGTAATTATGGTGATAATGGAGTCCTCTTTGATATGCAGTTCTGCTCCACTGTCAATATGAGCCATATGTGAACACATGGAACAATTATGCTAATCATTCCACATCCGAGCATGCAATTCTAAAGTGAAATAAAGTTCACCACCTTGAGTAGGAAAGCCCCGTGAAGAATGGCCCCCTATGTTGAAGCTTGAAACATTAACAAGTTAAATTGAGGGTATGCCCAGTCATCAGTGTAGGTCTGCGAGTGAGAAAAATGCAAGACTGACCAGTTATTGACTAGTTTATGCAAATAATTATCATGAATACGCAGGCTTGATAACAACTCAAGAGAAATGTTGACGCATTCCAAAATACTTAATATTATAAGACTGGCACATAATTATACTTGGCCAAACTTTTATGGGCCATTTTGGCCCCTGCTAATGGCTCTGTGCTCGGACTCAAACAGGCCAATAAAGCATAGTCTAGCATTGTAGACCAGGCATTATTAAAAAGAGGCAGACACTATTAAGAGCCATCAAATCCATCTCGAACTGGGCAGCACAATTTCTTCGCTGAGAGCTGAGTAAAACAAAAAGACAGCCTTTTCTAATCTGTGGTTTATTTAATGTGTTTATTGCATGGGTGGCCAGTTTAATGAGCAGTCTTCAGGCTACGTCTCTTCAGGAATATAATAGAGATCCGTTCCAGTAAGAATCCACCAGGCAAATACAGCACAACAACTGTGTAATGTCAAAAATATTTTGTCTCCATGGTAACCCCACAGCATTCATATATGCCTTGAATATTTACTGAACGTGGCTTTTTCACTGTTAAGGATTTCAGCACTCAGCTCTGGCTATGGGGTCCCTACTCGTGTGTCGCTCCTGCTGGTTGGTCGGTTTAGTTAAAGATGGATGGGAGTAGAGCAAATACTGTTCTGAGTTTCCCTTTGGTCTATACAGATGGTTTGGCAGGGTGACAAGACAAACTGGGCCTGGCATCAAACCCCAACCTCTATTTCATGGTGGCTTAGCACTTTCTCTCTCAATAGATTACACTTGCTGTGTTACGAGGGTCCAGCCCTTCAGACTGATTTACCAATCCAATGACCAATCCATTCTGCCAGATATTATTGTGGAGAGCTTGTGAACGGGCGGCCAATAAGAACCGATCATAGAAGCCACAGTCCAAGTCAATCCTCAACCTTCTTTATTCGACGCAACTCCAATTCATTTTGAAGGTGTGGCGTTAATATCAAGAATGATCTGTTGATTAGAACCATAGCTGCTACATGAGTGTGAGCTTGACTTAGAGAGTGCAGGCCGCGTAATGTGATATATGTTGCGCAAATGACTGAGTGTGTGCTTGTCTCTACATGGCCTTTCCTCCTGAAACCCACTAACACATAAAGTGCGCAGTACACACTAGACACACAGAAAAGCACATATCCCTTCAAGAAATGGGACCAGAGCCTAGGATTTCCTGGATTTTTCTGCGGGCCTCTTTCTCCACCACATATACACATGCATGATCGGCCGCACACACACACACACACAAACCACACGTGCGCACATACAGAGATTCAATCAACGGAGGGACAGGCCAAGGAATGAGGTGACTCATACTGCTCTATTAACCGTAGTGGGAGAAATGCTTCCCAATGACCACAAACCAACAGTGGAGGTTATGAGGATTTTAAAATGAGACTGAGCATCACTAACATGTTAATGAACATACCTGAGGGTATGACAGTGACCACCTCCCTAAGGTGTGTCTACTGAGGGGCCAACAAACATTATTTTTATTATTTTTTTTATGAAAAAAGCTTTCCTTTATACTAATCAATTATCCTTTGAAATCCCAGAAGAATTAAACCTGGCTGCCACCAGCAACAGTTTGATGATATTATTACTGGTCAGTGGTCAATGGAAGTGGACTTTCTATTTGTGTCATTGTGATATTGCAGTGTGTTACAGTGTGTTTTTTATTCCGCTTCGCCCTCTAGAAAAAGAGGCAATTAAAGAAACAGTAGCATTAATCTTCAACTCAGCTTAATATCATTTTAATATTAATATTTTCCAGCAATTTCTGTACATCTTACACAGATCAAATAATTAAGTCAAAGTCATAGAGTGCCGTTACCTAATCATATGCAATGTCTGTTCTGATCAGCAGGGATTTTTTTGTTTTCTTTTTGTTAAATTGTACAGACTGAATTAATGTATCACAACAGTATTTCAGATCATGCATTACATAAACGTCCATAACAAAAATAATATCAAACTAATTTAGTGACTCTGGACATAAAATTCTTCAGTGCTGCTATTGTATACGTGTACTGCACACCTATTCTCATCTTTGCAAAGATGTCAGTGAGACGCAAAGAGATCAATGCGTTATATTAAATCTGTACACAAGTACTAGTTTTTAATTCAATGTATTTTCAATTTGATGTATTTTTAATCTTAACAGTAATATTTAAGTGCAGTGTGTGTGTGTGTGTGTGTTTATTTTGAATTTAGAACAATTAATTGCTAAAAACATATTTCAGAAAGGTAAGGAGACAATTGGAGAAAAGACATTATTAATAGCCATGACAGATACAGCTACAAACTGTATCAGCGGAGCAAATGTAACACTGACATTAAAACATTTGATAAAACAAGCAAGATACCAAGCATAGCTAGCCTTTTACTTTGTCTGCCCCTCTCACATTCCCTGCCTCTCTGTCGATTTATTCATAAAAACCACCAGGTGTCCGAGTGGGATTCTACCCCAGCAAAGCTATGGCTCACTTAACCATGAGATTGAGTGGAGCATGCATACACACAGAAGGAATTATTTTGATTACTTATTACTTAACCTGTAATGTATTCTGCCCCTTTTTTGTCTGCATGTCCTGCCCCCCCTCCACACACACACTCTCTCTCTCCCCCCCCCTAAATAAATGGAAAAATATTCACTGCCCTGGGCTACTGCTGAACTTCTCACTCTCTGCATCCAATTTGAAGCAGAGCTGCTGTGATGTCACCAGAGCGTCCAAACAGAGAGAAAGAGGAAAGGGGAGGAGGCCGTGAGGGAGGGAACAAGAGAGGAGATGGCAACCTTCAGACCTCCAAGGTCACACTTCTTAACCCCACTGCTAAAAATCCAATAACACTTTATGAATGTTTTAGTTAGGAGTCATTAATGCAGCTGAGCATCTGTTTCGAAAAGAATACAAATGAAGTGCTGTCCTGCTATGCACTTTCCCAGCTTCTCTCTCTCTCTCTCTCTCACACTCACACACACACACACACACACACACACACACACACACACACACACACACACACACACACACACACACACACACACACACACACACACACACACACACACACACACACACACACACACACACACACACACACACTGTGCCTCTGGGCACAACATCCTGATGTTCAGGAAAAAGTGGCCCCAAGGACCTGGACTCCACAGTGTTAAGCCAGACCCATCTCTTTGGATTTGACTGGCCGCATATTTAAAATCACCAGTCAGGTTAAACATCTGGCCCCTCAAATTCAAAGCTATGCAGCAATTCTGTTACAAACTAACATGCTGGCTCGCATTACCTCTTACTGAAGTTGCAGCTTAAGAACAAAGGGTCTGCAATGTATTGACTCTTTAACAGCATATGCTAAATCGACACAGTTTCAAACTTTGCCATTATATATATATATACACACACACATATATATATATATATATATATATATATATACACATATATGCCATTATTTGTACCGAGTGTGAGCTGGGTAGCAGAAAGTGAAAGAGACTTGGCCACAATGTCAAGGTCAGTTGAAATATTCTTTGGTGAAATCATCCCAGAGGTTTAAGTGGCGCAGGCTTCCAGCAGAGGTCTGAGTGCTGCAGACCTCACAGTGGATTAGACCTATATTTCCAGATAGAACAGTCTCTCAAGCATGACTCAATACCATACGCTCCCCGACACACTCTGCAAGCTACATGTTCAATCCAATTGGTAGAAATAAATTCAATACAACACTATAAGAAAGCCTGCATTAAAGGAAGTAGCGGGTGTTTGTGTGTCTGTGTGTGTATTGTGCACATGAGCGTCTCTGCGGCACAAAAGTGAGTAAGAAGGCTCAGCAGTTTAAATAAGCCAACAGGGTTGTGTGCCTTCCTATTTACCCATGTGGGAGCTTGTGGTCACAGGAGAAAAGGCCACAGGGAAGAGGGGAATAGAGGTGTCGCAGTGGCCATGATGATGATGGAGTGTCTACAAATATGACTCCAAACAGGGTCATTTTGATTTGGCGGGAGTACGCAAAGGCTGGCCCGTTAACTCCTGACCTTTTGAGTGTGACCTGTGGGGGAGGGGTCTATCCGCCAGGAGAGGACAGAAAGAAAGGGAGAAAGAGAGAGAGGGGCTGCACAGTGTCAGGCCTATTATGACCCGCTAAAAACTCGGGCCGCTCTCCGGCGAGGAGCCATCCATCATCGGGGCCTCTCTAATCAGCATGTTTGTCACTGTAACTAAACAGTGGGCTGAGCCACATCGCCATGCTATTGGCCCTGACAGGGAGAAATAAATCTGCTGCTGGCCAATGGGCTGCAGGCAGCCGAGCGTGACAGGAAAGGTGACAGACTCTTGAGGTCTCAACTAGTGCGAGATTAAGGGGAACTAGCCTGGACTCTGGGGCGGAGGAAACATTTGAACAGTTTTACTGGTCTTTAGGCAGCAGTAGAGGCTGGGGCTGCAGTGGCGTGGGTGTAGTGAGAATGCCTTTGTCCTCCTCTCACACAAGACAGGTCCATTTGTTCAGTTAGGAGAAACTCTGGTTCCCTTTGTAAAAGGTAACAGATAACTGTTCTCTTCGCTTTCCCCGTGACATCTCAGGAGCGAAAATACTTTCTGTGGTGGTCACATAAGATTAATCCTGACACATTTTCAAGGGGAAATACTTAGCTAAATAAACAAGGTTGATTATATCATCACAAATTCATAATCATTGCATCTTTATCTCCAGAAAGTCTTAGATTACTCTTGATCAAATGTGATACCCATGTGCTGAATAAAATGTCCAATAAATGTTGACCATATATATTCTATAAATATTAGGGAAAATATTTCTCAATTTACCATTGCTTTGATTAAACTGAAACAAACAGCCCTCTGGTAATATTAATTTCAAATTGTTGATGGATTTATTATGCAATGAAGGCATTTGGCAAAAATAGTACTCATATATAATAATGCATCACAGAAAATGTCAGTGCGCTTACTTGGTTTCTACATAGGCAATCCAGTCTGTTGAGCCTGCTTACTGTTGTTTTGTTTGGTTTTGTCTGGGCCCTTGCTTACATCTCAGCAGGCGGGCTGTACACAGAAGCTGAAAAAGCTGGAGTTATTTGACCACTTGGAGCAGGGACCTTTTTTCCACTCACAACAGCTAACAGCCCAAAAAGGGGGAAAACAAAGTTTTCCTGACGATGCGGTGCCGTTTACTACCAGCAGCTTGAAAAAAGAAATTCTGGGAAATCTCAGGAAATCACAACTGGCACTGTTATTTTGAAGGTTTGATGGCTTACATCATAACATTGTACTTCGTGCTTTCTCCTCTGGTCTTCAGCAAACTTGGCTGGTGGTTGTGCTGTACTGTACTCATAGGGTCCTGGATTCCTCCCAAACACACATCTTACTTGCAGCCTTCTGCTTACAGGCTGAGAACACTAATGCACATCAGTCCTTCCACAGTCTGTCACAGTCTTGTAGTCAGCTTTTCTACTCCCAATACAACACATGCACTATGCTAACAATTCCAAGTTTCTGAAACATAAAGCCTGTGTGATAGGGAATAATAGCTGCATGTGTGCTGTGAATACATAGTCAAGTATATATGACTTGAAATGTTTTAGTAAAAAACAAACTAAAGTCCAAGAACTAACCCTTAGTTCATGATCATAATGACATCAGACATTTAAGTTGCTTTTTGTTTTACTTGCACATGTATTAAATATAGTGCAGACGCTGTCTACTGCTCCTCAAAAGAAAAACAAAGACAAATGGTTGATTTGCCTGATCACATTCTCTTTTCAATTACATTTTCATAAAAGCAACTATAAGAAGTTTTTAACTGGTTGTGTAACAGTCTCAATTTAATACTGACCAAAGATATATGACTTACATAAGCAAACAATACCATCAGCGAGAAGATGTAGCTTTATCTATATAGTTTTTCTAAATGCCTGCCTGTCCTGGAACGATTTACGGCACACAGACCGGAAGAGCCTATGTTTATATTACATGTAGCATTGTAGCATGAGGAAGTACAAATATGTTACTAGGATGAGGGGAGAACATTTCCCTTCATTTGATCACGTTAAAAGAAGAAGTTAGACTCGCTGTAAGCCTCCCGACTCAAGCAAGAGTGAATGAAGAGAGGGAGCGGCGGTAGCGCGAACAAAGCAGTGAATCAGAGAAATAAAATGTTATTACCGATTGTTTTATGTAAATTGTGTTCTATAGCACAAATCCAAAATCCTGCAGGAAGATGCCACATTGCATTTAGTTTGAATGCAGCCTTCCATGTAGTCTAGGTGTATGAACCAGATCGAGATCTTTACAACAAAGGGCGGTGGTGCTCATCAGAAATAAAAAGAAATCAACACAAAATGAAAGTTCCTTGTAGTCACTTGAACCACCATAGACCCAAATATTTAAACCTCAAATCTCTTGAATTCTGTGAAATGTTAGAATCAACAAAATATTTTAATGGCATGCAAGGAATTCCCCATGAAAAGAATTGGGCCAATCTTGATGAACGGAGGAGAATTTTTCCAGTTGTGTTCACTTCTTGTGCAACGCTGTGTGTCTGTGAGCAGCGCCAAGGCGAATATCCAGGGATAATATGTTTTACATATCTTCTTTATGCCAGATATACAAAACAGACTGTACAGTACCATGTCCTTTTATCAGTCATACAGTGAATGATTCTCAGAATCAAAGAATAGCCTCAACATTCAATTCATATTTTTTTTTGTGTGTCAATAGATAATCATTTAATAAGAAGTGTGTTCCTTTTTAACAGCACTGGTAGTAACCCTGGATCGTATTTCACACTCCATGGGTTACAGTGGTGGCGGGTTGCAGAGAGGGGGGAGAACATGCATACACTCATTTCTGCAAAGTAAAATGACACTATATCAAATCAAGCATTTCCATATGTGGACTGTTGCTGCTGTTGTGGGTCTGGCAGCGCAGGGGCAGGGCAGCAAACCAAAAGATGGGTTGTGCTCTTTCGTGTTAGTGAGAGACTGGCATTCTGT
Organism: Scomber scombrus; assembly: GCF_963691925.1. Lineage (NCBI taxonomy): Eukaryota > Metazoa > Chordata > Actinopteri > Scombriformes > Scombridae > Scomber > Scomber scombrus. Next base: position 12,124,843 of record NC_084979.1, read on the forward strand.
GATCTCTGGAGCCTCCTACTGAGACAAAATAGGAACTGCCTCTTATCCCAAACCCTCAACTAGTATGTGTCAGATTTAAGGCAATAATTCCATCTATGGTCCTCTAGTTTACAAGTCCAAGATTTAGAAATATTGACTAATACTGAAAGAAAATAGATGTATGATAAAACTTTATTGGCTAGATGGAAATATTATTATAAAATGACTTTTAGCCCAAATCCCCTGCTCTGTAGAGCAGCTATAGCCAGTGTTAATCAGGCTGTTAAACTAAGCTTGTGCAGACACAAAAATGGTGGGGGACATGGGTGCATGCGTATGGGAGACAGACTCACTTTGAAAAGTTAATAACTTCTACTTTACCATTAGACGTGGGAATTCGGGCCATAAATCTCAAAGGCACTCAAGACCTGTCTGGAGGCCAGCTAAGATAATTGGCCTTGTGTTCTGCAGTGTGGGTCTTTTTATATAAGAGGATGTGTTTTGTATATTAGGGAGCCACATGTTGTCAACTGTTGTAGATTAACACCAGGGTCAGCATGACCCTCTTCACTCAACATCACAAGCTGTCTGACTGGGCCAGGGAATAAACGCATCCATGAGAACATCTGTGTTGCCCAAAATTTTCCAAGATGGCAGATTTTTTTCCTTTTCGTGGTAATATAGACATTACTGCTTCCTTCTCCCATCTAAGAGAAATTAAATTAGCCACTTTGCCGCAGTGTGGGTCAGTGGCTAAGGCAGTGGCCTTTTACTGGAAGCTCCCCATTGCCAAGCTTGTCTTTACAGACATAAATTAGTCCAGGAGTGCTCGGCTAAAACATGTCAGGGGCTAAACGAAGATTGAGTGATGAGGTCGAACAGGGGAGACTGAGGACCAGGAGGATTGGCGGAATGGAGAAACTCTTGTCCTTCACCCCTCCCTCGCAGACCCCACCACCCCCCACTCCTCCCATCCAAAATAGAGGAGGAGGGGAACCTCCAGTTCTCCAGCACATGAGTTGGCACAAGTTAGAGCTCAGGAAGTCCAGGAGACGCCTCTGCCTGCCCTGAGAGTGAAACCTAAAACCAGTGACATAGCCAATACATGTCATATTCTCTCAGTCAAGAATGGTTTATTTTCTAAGGAATTTCAACCTAAAACCTGTTCTTCATAATTATCCTGATTTGTTTAAAAAACCAAGGTGGATAGGTCTGGCCCAATTGCCAACAAGAGACCACTGTTATGTTTGGTTGTAAAAAGAAAAAAAAGTGCTTTTCAGCAGGACATATTTTTAACAAAATGTCTTGTTCTGCAGTGGAAGCACTAAATATCTTCTCAAAAGTTGTCGCCACAGAGTCCAAAATTCAGAAACTCTGTTTAAAAAGACAGAATATTGGGGCAAAACGTGTATGTTGTAAAAGCAGCCCGAGTCACATACATTCAGTGTGAGTGCCTACGGGTGTTTGGAGCTAGTCCAGGTGCTGTTCTCCATCTAAATAATCCCAGTCATTTAAAAAAAAGACCAAGGAGAGTCTGATCCAACTGCTCCCTGCTTTTGGCAGAATCTCACTACAGGTCTAAAGGAGACATTTTTATGTAAAAGAACAACAACAATTACTGGACATTCTCCCTGAGCTGTGTTGAAACAGATTGTAGGAAACATATTTAAGCTTGTGCCACCGAAGGGTTTAAATCGTCTATAAAATCTGATTCTTCTCATTTACAATAACAAACACGAGTATCTCTTTCCTCCAGCAAGCTGCTGATGCTTTGTCATGCGACAAATAATTACTTGCTTCCTATGATGTTAAGTAAATGGAATGTGTAAGTACAGTATGTCACAGTTTAGCACCCTCAACCAGCTTACTTTAAACATTATGGATGGTAGTACATTATTTACAGCAGTAACCTTGCAAGCTTTTCCTGTTTCAAATGTGATCAGCAATAAACATACTATATGCTATATATAATATGCTATAATACATGTATACATATATATTCAGTGTCTTGTGCAGAAAATTCTTCGGCTCAGGCTCTGCATCTCTTTTCTTTTCTTTTTTTATTAAATAATTTGTGCCAAATTACCACAACAAGTTCAAGGAAAAATTCTTGCCCTTCTGGAAAAGTCCAGTAGGGCAAGACAGTCAAGAGATCATTTTCTTAACATCTACACACATACAAACAACATATTTGGAAATGAAAATGTGAATATTAATAATATTACCCAAACATGTATTAAACATTCATTAGTTGTTGCTGACCTGCTTCATGTTTCAACATTTTGCGTGTGTTTAATTTCAGTTTCACTTCCACATTATTCAATCATTTCTTACTTAGAATAAAGTAGAGGTTTGTTTACAGGCTTCAAAATCATTTATGCAGCCTGGACTCTTCTATAAGCTGTGCCTAACAATGTGGTCCCATCCCCAAGTGTCATTAAGGTGGACATTTAAAATGTTATCAAAACCAATAACAATTATTGATAAGTTTGGAAGGGGGAAAAAATGCATTCACCTGCCATACACCTCACAAGGCTCACATGACACCACAAGCTAATTATCATTTAAAAATAATCTAAAATTCTACACAAATTCAAAATCAACTCTAAGAATGTAAAAATAATAATAAATAAATATAAAAATAACTATAATCCTGGCCTTTAATTATTTATAGAGAAAACAATACATATGTGCCTTTAAAAGTTCTCGTTCCACTATTAACACCAAGTTGGTGCAGCTTGGCGTGGAGCGGGTGGGGGCTAGAGGGGCTCCACTCTTCTGTTTAAAAAACCCTGAGGTATTAGGGTGGACTAATCTTTAAAAGGTTAATTTATTCATAGAGATTTTGACAGAGATGTATGGCCAAACCAACATCTCAGGCACCTCTTCCCAGAGGGAGACGACTTGTGCAAAGAACAGAGAGGGAGAGAGGGAGAGGAGGGAGGAGGCAGTGGGGGAGTTAGGCAGAAAGATGGAGTGCATTACAGAGACAGAGTGGGGAGTCAACATGCTATAAACACAAACACATAATTACCTCATAGGGGCTGACAATGACTCCGGCCTTTAACCAAGTATGCTTCGAGCTCTCCAGTCTGCTTTTTTAGCTCAGGAAAGGGAATGTCAGGAAGTGTAATCTATACTCTGCACATAATGTTTAAATAAAAAAAAATCCAAATACACACAAAAATAGTATGTTTGTGTGATGTGAGAATTTGGTGCTCCAAAGTCTTTCTGTTAATGTTTTTTGTTTTGTTTTAATTTTTTGTATTGGCTGTTTGATATTTTCCAATGATGATTTCCAATAATTCAACTATTTGTAATCTATTTTTTTAAGGATGGGGTGATGTTGACTGGATGTTTGTTTCTTTTTTCTTTTTTCTTTAAGCAAGGAACAGGCTTTTAGATTGATGAATGATTTTTTTCAGTTTTTCCACACTCCATGATTGAAACAACAAGGAGAAGCATTCAATAAAGTCCGTGTTCTAGACTGCATTGTCACACCACAACAACAACAAGATTGGACTAAACAAAAGAAGACGTGCTGTTTACTGTGTTGGATTACCTACAATATAAAAGTGAAGTTTCAAGTCTGAAAGTTCATTTTCATACTGTCCTTACAGCAACAAAAATCAATAGTTGTCTGAAAAGCAGGTAAATGTCTGTATTTTGATATAACACCCTTGATTTTGATATTAGTATGCAGTGATCCCTTGACCACAAGACCTAAAATGCAGTGGAATTTTCTCCCACAAGTCAAGGGAAGCCTGGTCGGGAATAGGATTTGTACTCCTATTATTGACAAGTGTATCATCATTAACAAGGAGACATCCTTTGATTAAAAACCTTGTGTCATGTGACCATGAAACTGTGAGTGAGTGGGAAGTCCAGCAGCACTCTGGCAATGCAACAAAATGTTTTGACCCAACACTGTTAGTTACCAATTTATTTCTGTAAGCCTATTCAGCTGGTGGCAGATAGAGAGGAAATCTGGAGTTTTTTTTGGCAAAAACCAGCTAAGCAAATTTACGATTTCAAGTGAAGATGAAAAATTACACAACATGGTTACAAAGAACAAAATAGTAACCTTCTTGAAATTGGGTGATTCAACCACACACGCACAAACGCACACACAGACACACACACACACACACACACACACACACACACACACACACACAAAACCACTCTTTCTAGTTTAATTTACACTGTCATCATTTAGCTATTTAAACTATTATTTTGATGGTTTTGTGTCACTGTGTTCATTCTACATATCCACACAATAAGCACCATGGATAGGGCCAATTATGAATTATGTTTGACGACTGTGCTGAAAGTCTGATAGTTACTTGTAAGATTATTTTGATTCCAGATGTTTGTCTCCGCTCTAATGAGTAATTAGCTTTAAATAACTTGATGTGGACTACTGTGTATTGTATGCCAGGTAATAAGATAAGAGGAGTGTGTGCCTCAGACTTTGTTGTGTATTGTTCTGTGAAAAATTACACTGAGCCCATCGAAAGAAAGCCAAATATTGATTTGACCGTTCTCTGACGGATTTCAATCAAATTTAAGCAGGTAGCCTTATACTTAAACTTAGCCTTAAACTTAAGTTGTTTTTTTAAAGTATCTTTCTAAAACCAAAAAGAGAAGCTCTATATTTATTAACCCAAAATATTCTGAACTGTCTCTAACATCTTTTAAAGCAACTCCATCTAGTACTGGTAGTTAAAGCCTCTTAGTGTAGCAACACTTAGTCAAGCATAGTGACGGTTTATGACCTTTGGAAAATTATATACAAATACCCATAGGAGTCAGTTTTTAAAGTAGACAGAAGCAGACTGCAGAAATGGAACTGCATGCATATAAACCCTTCAGTTTGAGTTAAATGATGCTGAAAGCATAACATAGAGATTTCAGACTGTCAGTCTTTTACGGTGAGGGGTTTTCTCTAAAACATTTAGAGACTGTGAAAATAAACAGCAAATTCTAAACAATCAGAGCTTTTGCAAAGCTGTGCCAACAAAAACCTAAACACAGGAGGGGCTGATGTGGCATTTCATACAAAAGACCTGCACTCTGGATCTGCAAGACGGGAAATGAAGTGATGCCTTGTAGACTCCATTTACAACATCTACGGGGGTTTCAGACTCATCAACTGAATTTAGAGTGCTCATATTATGTGATTTCAAATGCATTTCTGCATTTCTGCTTATATGTGCGTAGTCGTATTTGGTGACATTAACTATCATTTTTATGGTGAAGGAGAAAATTTCAGCAGGGGTACCCAGTTAAATGAAACTTAAAAAAAATCAAAACCAAAATCAATCTTCCTTCATCAGACATTACAACACCTGATGTATTTCTGCAAGTTGCTCACCTCTCATTGAGACATAACTTAATTTATGCAGAGAGGAGTTTTCCTCCAAGTGGCCACGCATCAATGCACATGCTTATATTTTTAGCTTTCCTGTTCTCAACTTGAATTATATTGTGTTGTGAACTGCGGAATTGTTCCAACTGTCTTACGTATTTAGCGTTTCAGAGGGTTATCATGACTAATTTCTTCCACATTTTTCATGTATGACCTCTTTAATTACACCTTCTCAGTTTGGTGATTCATTGTGAAACTACCTAAACACTGAAAATGGCATGTGTTCTATTTGCAAGACAGTTAATAGCAGAAGTAGAAAAAAATCTGTGCAAGCAGCTGACAACCCGTCAATAGTGATGTACGACAGTGAGAGCTATGATGTTAAGAGGGTCAACACTAGGCGATCAGGCAGACACGTTATGGCTGCAGAACACACTAGGGTTAAACCTTGTGTGGTTGCGGTGGGCAACAAGTCCAATGGTCGTCACATACACAAGTGACATGACCGAAAAGTTCCAGTTCCCTAGATGAGTTACATCTGTGCTGTTGAGACTGAAGGGAACACGATAGGAATGACACGAAAAACCTGGTCCAATATGAGTGTGCCATCTCTGATTATGGCTGATGTCACTGTGACACCAGCCTTTATATCCAAAAGTCTTTTAGCTCTCTGAGGACACATGAAGGCCATTGAAAGCTGTTACAGTTCATCCTGCCAGTTCCTGATACTTACATACACTAATCTCAAATTAAATTAAATAACACTGTATTTTTTGTAGCAGTTTCTTTTGTACTAAAAATGTTAAGTATACAAATAATAATGAGCAGCAGCAGTATCAAAGTGTTGGGGCACCCTTGAGCAAGACACTTCATCCACTAGACACAGACAGTGTCCACAGATAGTAGTTGTCATGGTAAACTGAATGGGTAAAAGCGGGTAAAAACAAAGCATCACTGAAAAAAAAGGCAGCCAACTTTCCCTTGATGAATGCCGGTTACTTAAAAAATGAAAAATAAGCCAATGCTGTCATTACACATTAACCCTAGCAACATTGGTCTGCTGTACTGTGACATACAGACATGACCTGGACATTAGAGACGTTAGCACTGACATGCATCAAGAGGAGGAGGTGGGAACAACTCTAAGTTCTCTTTCACCTTTCCTCCCTCCTCTGCCCAGACGTTTTGGGCCATGCTGGTCTCTCACCCTCCCTGTCTCCCCTGTACCCTTGCTCTGGGCGCATCTAATTGAAAGCGATCTTGGGCTGAGAGAGTTCCGTTTCTTCTCTAATCCCTCCACTGGGGGAGGCTCACATGGTCTCAATTACCTCCACCCCACCCCAGAACACTGGGTCCCCTCTCTCTCCCTCTGCTCTCTCTCTCTATCCGTCTCACCGGCCTGCTCCTCTGCCAATGCACCGGCCCAGGTCCTTTTTCAGCAGTTTATGTTATTAAGCACACACTGCCGAGTTCCTGTCCTTCACAGGGGCCTGGAGATGTTATCTCCCCTGCCGCCGTATACAGTTACCTGCAAAATATTCCATAAATTAGATTGGGATTGGCAATTCAGAATACAGAGGTGGAGGCTGAGGTGGTCAGGGATTGGCTAAGGTTGGGAGGATGAGGGGGTGGTGGGGGTGGCGGTGAGGATCAGGGAAGCGCAGTGTAAGTAATAGCATAGGAGGATCTCCTGGTGTTTACACTGGATGAAGAACCACTGGGAGGTATGTCACTGGCAAAGTGAAGGTGAATAGAGGAGAAGTGGAGGGTGCTTAAGGGCTTTGGGATAAGGAGGAGAGGAGACTCAAATCCAGTTCCTATTTGGATAGAGATTCTTTTGGAGGTGGAGTTGAATATCTAGTCTGAAAAGAGTTAGACTGGGCATTTATTGAGCTTGGAGGGGTTGTGTGCAGTGATATGCATGCATCCCCCTCCTGTAATTAAACAAGGCTGTATTTGGACAAGTGACTTTTCAAGCCCTGAACAGCTCTGTCAATCCCCAGAGCATAGAGAAAGGTCCTGAGCCGGGACATCCGTGGCCAATTAGATTAGGAGGAACCTGTGAGGTCTCCAAACAATGGGCTCTCAGAGGATCTGCAATAACACAAACATGGCCCCTGACACACAGCTCCAGCACTTCAAAGGAAAACCATTACCGGTCTTAGCTGAAGCAGTTAAAAGACACATATTAACAATCACAAATTAACTACACAGAACCTTTAATTGTTCTAAAAGTTCAAGACCATTTTGACTCCAGAGACAATATGTAGTCTATTGGGCTTTTTTTGCAGACATGGACTGAAGTCACAATTACTGGCTGGTTATTAACCAAACTACATAAACATGTGAGTAAGTGACATCTGTCTTACAATTATTATCAAGCCACATGGCCTTAGTCTAACACAAACAAAATACTGACATGGCAACCCAAACCACTTATAAACATTTTTTATAAAGTTCCCTAATCTGAGCTTAAAATAAGTATTATACCTTTAAAACAGATGAAGAGAGGGAAACACCCAGAGAGAGAGAGAGAGAGAGAGAGAGAGAGAGAGAGAGAGAGAGAGAGAGAGAGAGAGAGAGAGAGAGAGAGAGAGAGAGAGAGAGAGAGAGCAACAAAATAAGACATTGTTTGGTGCTTGCTCAGGTTTAAGTAAACAGGCATTGAGCTAAGCTATGTAAAAGCAGGTATGAGCAAGCATTAGCAAGAAGAGGGAAATGGGGGCACTGGGTCTGGGTCAAGGGTTCAGCCTTAACCTTGGGGGCTGACTGATCTAAATTTTGTTTCCGGCTTGACTCCATGCATGGCTAATGTGGCACACTGTCCCTTTAATTAGAGCTGACCTCCTAGGGAGCGTGTACTAGTTTAAGGCATTTCAAGATAGAGCACCTCATGATCTGAGAAGTGTGGGGAATCAATTGAAAATGAACTCCAGCCAACTTGCTAATTACCCCAGCACACATTAGGAAAGAGCTCTGTGAGGGAATTGTAAAACTTTATTGGACCAGGAGAATAATGGAAACAGAACGCTGAACACCAAAGTGAATCAGCAGCTCCAGCCTACACATCAGTTTTATGAAGGAAAACACCAAAACTGACATGTTTTCCAATAATTTAGACAGCCGCCATTAAGCAAACACAGTAGCTCTGGTAAAAATCATCCGCTTAGGTTATTGAGAGAATAAAGAGTCTAAAAATGCAAAGAGGCTATGTAAAATGCTCTGGGGGGGATTGTTTGGATCAAACTGACTTAGCTTTTGTTTTTTTGTTTTTTTTTAACCTAGCATGAAACTACTATCAACAACTATGCATTACTTTACACTTTCTCAGCTGAACTAGTACAAGCCACTTGGGATTTGCGGTCCCTATCTACAGTTGCATTGTGCACTGCAATCTTGCTTGTGAGGTGCTATATAATAAAGTTTAATTTGGAAAATTAGCAGAAGAATATCCCTTCTGGCTTAAAGGTTTCCTGTGGAGTTTTCATGTGAACAGATGTGTTTACATTCAGAGTCACTTGTCCTATTTTAATTGTGCAAGCGCAACAACAGTGCAAAGCTTGCGGACTTTGGGTGCAAGAAGTGTTCAAACACACCTGCTATTTTGATTCATGTATGTGAAGCAACGTGCAAGTGCAAAAGGGCTGGTTAAAGTGGAATATGTAAACTGGACTATACTTTCAACCAGTCAAATCACTGGTTTCATAGCTCTGAGACAGCCGAACCAATAACAACATTGGCTCAACAAATGGAAAGATGCTGCTCCAGGAAACCATATCGTTGTCTGAAGGTGCAAAGTGCTGCAAGAGACACAACGCCACAAACCTGCAGCCTGAGGCAAATAATATGTTCTTTATGAGTTAGTGCAATGAAGACAAGAATGAAAACTAAAAATGTTGGTGAAGTCTTTTAGGCATATATGACTGAATTCTACTGTGAATAACCAAAACTGGGCGCCTCTGTAACCTTATGGTCAAGGCGCATATGACATAGACCCAACTACTGTGGTTTGTGTCCAGCTGCAGACATTTGTTTCATTTCATATCCCTCTCTCTACCAATGTTTCCTTTCTCTCTACAATTTAGACTGTCAAATAAAGGCAAGAAAACACCCCAAAAGAATCACCCATAATAACATGCAGACTGTTTTACCAACATTCCTGCTTTAACCACATAATTATTTTTTATGACAATTTAAATGCATTTACCGGTCGGACAGTCTTTAATTTAAAATGCTGGTTTACAATTTAAGCATTATTCTGATTTTGGTACGCTTTTGTTGCAAGTATCGAGTTTGCTCTTGATAAAACTCACCAAATCAACAGCAGAAAGACTGCGAGCAGCAGTGGACGAGGGTCTGAGACATCTATTCTCAGCTTAATATCTAAAATTAAATATACACCAAAATACCAACAGCTCACTCACATTGCACTGCCACATTTCAAGGAACCTTCCACCTGTTAGACCCTCATCCTCCGACCTGTGCACCAAACACACTGCTCTGGGTACCAAAATACCACACAGGCAGGCAAAGCAGATTTCATGGTCAGGAAAATAATGACCTGTATCACCATGAAAAACAGGGCCCTATGTGTATATCCTTAAGGTCTAAAAAATGTGTTGAATGAATTTCCTTCCTTATAACATTTGCATTCCCAAATGCAGTCCCCCATTGTTTCCCAAAAGTTTCCAACTTGCATTGTTTATATCCTTGTTTGCAGTGTTTGTTGTTTCCGCAACCTGTAGATCAGTGGAATGGTGTGAAACCATTGGTAGTGGTGGGATGTGTATTGTACATGCAGGAAACCGCATGTAAAGTTTATCAACACTGCTACAAGTAATCAAAAACCATAGGGTACCTTTTAATGCATTACTTTTACCCCTGTAAAATTATATAATTATTTTGTGTCTGACATTTTGGAGATACGCTTACCTCTTCTTTATAAGATCAATCAAGTGTCTTAACCCACCACCTCTGATGACTATTTTTCTAATACTTTGTCTTATAAGTGGCTGAAATGTTTGACATGTCCTCAAGTGTCTGTGAGTCACAGGCTATTGGTAATGAGACACATTATAACATCCACATGCTCAATCTTAGTAGTAGACAATCAAACAGCGTAGGGGGCACCCTTCTTTGAACATCTGTTGAAGAAAATTATACATCTTTAATTTTTTTAAAAACAACTATTTAGCAATAAATGATACAATCAGTTGTGCCTAAAATGTGTTAGGATAAACTAGTTTCTTTTTCTTTTTCTCTTCTTCCCTCACACACCCATCTCCTCAAGCATTTTCGTCAGGAACAATCTGTTCATGATTTGTGTTCCCTGATACATATAAAACGCACAATATTGAACGAGAGTGTTGCATTGGAGTCCATAAGAAACCCCTGAGCGCCTGATGATAGGGCACCAATTCCTGATGTGGAGCTGCAGAGTCTGCCTGTGTTTGTCTGTCCTCCACTCTGGAACATGTGGTTTTAGTTACAGAATGTTTTACTGCTCAACAATGTTTCTGCCTTGGAGCTCGGCACACTGCATAAAGCCTACTTTGTCCCCTGATGCCCACACGGGAGAGTCTGTCTCATTTGTGCACACACACGCACGCACACACACACACACACACACACACACACACACACACACAGTGATGATGACATCAGCAAGGCTATTGAGCCCTTGTTGATAAAAAGGTACTATTTTCCCCCAGACAGTCACACTTAAATGCGTGGTGTACTGCCCCACTGTAAACCCTCTTAAACAGCACAACTTAAAGTCAAAACTAATATTTTCAATACTGTCCATTTCCACTGTGCTGATATTAAAGTTTGATGTTCTGCCTGACTGCACGCCTGCCATCCACTGCAGCACCGATGCCTGCTAAAAGCTGCACATGGCGCTACCAAATCCCAGTCTTATGACAGATGAATCACAATGTGAAAGCAAAAACAGACGTGCCACCAAGCCATGCGCAGTGCTGAAACTAATAAAGATCAGACATATTGAGTAGTGCATCTAATAAAAATAACAATGAAACAGGAACTCAGAAAAAGTGGAACTACACATGTGCGTCAAAGCAAATAAAACTTCAATATGGAACTGTAAATTGCTGAATTGAAACAATGGGATCTCATCAGCCAATAATCCTCTTTGGAAAAGTGTACTAAGTGAAGGGGCTGACAAGCGAACACATTTAATGTCACTAACACGACATCACACCTGCAGCTCTTTTCATTCAGTGGTCTTTTACAACAAGAAAATGTGATTGTGATCTCATGGCTCTGTTTGAAGGAGGTGATTAGCACACCCCGGAGTGTAAAGTGAAAGGCTTTGGGTGAGTTGAAGGATGTCTGGCATGAAGTCACTGCGGTTGTCACTTGGCACACTTAAATCATATTGCTCAAAACCAAAGTGGTGCTAAACACTGGTCATATGTATTGACAGAGCCGGTGAAGAGGGGCCACTTAACAGCTTCTGCCCTGTGCTATACGGTTAAACTTCATTTCCCAACAGCAAACTTTTTCCCTGGCCAGCAAACTAATTAATACTGGGATGGCATTAAGTAGCACTTAATAAATAAAACTGTAGTATTTTGTCATGTTTTACACAGCATTTTAATATTTCTATACTTTTTTTGTCAACTCAACCAAGGTGTCAGCTGTTAATACAATAGGATTTGAGAGATTCATTCAAATATACAAGCAATTGTATTAAAACTGGAGTTGTAAAGAGTGCAGCCTATACAAGATGAAATGCCTGCATCAGATTCATTGCATATACAGCACAGTCGGTTCAACTGTGCTTGAACTTGAAAGGTCCACACATAGGCCAAATGTCTACCCTCACAGTTCATCACAGCATCCCATATCACACCCAAAACATTCTGCCCACACCCTGAGGCCAACAACATGTGTAGCATTTGGTAGCCTCCTAACCCTGGACATGGTAACAGATGAGCGAGGGTTACAGCAGAGTCAGAAAGAGCCATCCAGGAATTCTGCAGAGTGCCAAAAACATCTCATCGCAGCACAGGAGAGGCTGAAAGGTTACATTTGTTCAGCATTACTGCTTGTTTGGTTCAATGTATGGACTGGAAAGCTCACACCTGCTGGTTTCTGAGGCTCAACCAGTGATTGCTGCGACGCAAGCTGTTTCATGTCAAAGAGAATCTGTTCATTGGCAACGCAGAATTTTTTGTTTCTGTGAAAGAAATCTATTTTCTGACAAGTTGATTTTCATGTGTGTGCTGACAGCACCACACACCCTGTCCTGGTTTTCATTGAGGTGAATCTGAATAAAATTATGTAGATTATGAACATGCACCACCATCAGGAGCATTCTCTGTTCCTACTATTCCTACAATAAAACGTTGTTATTTCAGTTGCTTTTGTGGTATCATTATTCATCATTCCTATTACTTAGAGGCCTAAGATGGATTTCTTTGATAATGAAATGTTGTTGGATAAAATAAATCATCTTTAAAACGTGTTCATCCAAACACAGAATAATCAAGTAAGTAATATGCAATATTTTACAATATACAGTATAATCATGTTGTGTATCGCTTTAATAGATTTCTGTTAAGTCAAATTCACAAAGTTCAAATTCATGCAGAACCTCTTATTGTGATAATGTAATACTAAGACAGACTTCTCACAGTGAAAACATCCAACACAGTAATCTGTCGCCATCTTGTGGCAAAAGAAAACTATTTTCAAAAGGTGGAAATGATACCACTGAACCACTGCCACTTTTCAGTAAAAGGACTCATTTCAGAAGCAATTGCTTCATGTCTGATTTTCATTATTTTATGGAAAAAGATATACAGAGATTTACTGAGGACCATCCTATGCAGAGTAAATGTTATACAAGTTCTCCTCCGTTAAATGTGAACTACAAGCAGATCAAAGTTTTTCTCGTTACCTGTCTTGTAAAATCCTACTGCCATCGGCCATGAAAAGATGCTGTAGGTGTTCGTTCATTATACTCCACACTGAAACCTGAAAATACACAAAAACAACCTAATGAGCTTTATTCTATACATCATATAATCTATCACAGTTTTATGATAAAAAATAAGCTTTTTATAATCAAAGTTCTGAAAAAAAGTGGTGAAAATCAAGCCTCAAACATAATTAATAAATAAACATTACAAAGAAGATAGGTTGCTTTAGTTGCTGTTTTTCATGTCAGGTCATTAAATCACTGTTGGTTACTTTCAGCATATGACCGTTTTTTGTCCTTGTCAGTGCAGTTTGTTTATTTCTGGTATATGCGCTTAGGATTTCATAATGATGATGTTATTTCAATTTTCTTTTTTTTCTTTTTTTAGAATCACCTACAAACTGGGCAAATTTTTACCCTGCAAATTGACTGAAGTAGAGGTTGCGAGCAAATATGTCACATGATAATGCTGTGGATGCTAAGTGAATACATCAAAGAAATGCTGGTGGAGCACACATGAAAGATAACGTTGCTTATTTAACTGTGATGACTTGTTTTTCTGTGGTGCTAATGATAATTAATATGCTAATTAGCCCTGGGAGCAAAAGAGGGGCACAGTGGTCTCTGTTAATGATTACTCTAGAACATCATGTTTATAAATGAGATCTTTCCAGGTACAAGACAGGACAGTAATTGGAGTTGTGACTAAAGAATGTTCACCCTAGAAAAATAGTAGGCTATTAGAAGGGGGAGTATAATAATAGTTTCTGCACATTCCAATGTGTGTTGCTGGTATAACTGTAAATAATAAATTATATATTTTTAAATGAATGCTTTTCTGCTTTCCTAGTCCCAAGATTAAAGATTAACTGTAGTACCAAAGAGTTAAAGTACAAATATAATCACCTGGACAAATGGATGTTAGGAGGTTTATCCATAACTGATGAGTATGAAGGTACAGTAGCACTAACATATTTCCTATAGGTATTAGGCTTAGGCTGAAATTGCAACAGAATATGCATACAAACTGTTAAAGGGAAATATTTCTTTAAATTAAGCCCTGAGATTTTGTACCCATGGATCTTTCGAATGTTCAAAATCAAATGTTTTGAAATATTTGGTTTATTTGTATTTTGGTGATTGTTGATAGCAAAAAAAAGAAAGTTAAAAGATAATGTAACCTTTACACCTCAACAATCCAGTATTGTTTTGATAATATGAACAGATGTCATATACTGATAGAAAGAAAATGTCTTAAAACCTTGTGCTATTATAGAAGTTTAAAGAACACAGACAAGTGAAACAAACAGCAGCTGCTCCTAGTCACAGGTTTGTTGTGAATTGCAGTGCAGACTTTTCAGATGCTATCAGCTGTATCAAAATGTATTTTAGTTTACTTATGAAGGAAAATAAGTTTGAAGGTTCATATCTCAACTCGGCTGAAAGCTGCAATGGGAACACAATGGTCCAGAACTGATGCGGGATATATTTTTCCTTACTTCACAAATTAGCCAAGTCATTCAAACCTTCGTGGTAACATAAAAAATAACAATTTAAACCTCAGATGTTACAAAATCATCGTTTCCTAAATACCGTATTGCTCCGAATATAAGGCGACTCTGGTTATGAGATGACCCCCCCCCCACACACACACACACACACCACACCCCAACACTTGTTTTTGGAAATAATTGACATACTCACTCACACAATCTCCTACCAGGCTCTTGGAAGCGGTCAGAAATGATTTCCTTTGGCAGAAAGCATTTAAAACACTGACTGTTTTTCATTGTTCGCTCCTTATCATCTGTGACAGTGGTATTTCGACATGTTCCGTTTCTGCAGTAACTTTTTGAGATGTCTGAATACGCTTTGCGCTCGTTTTCACATTCATTTATTTCCTCCGTGACAGAAAACACAAGAGCCTCCAGAAACTCCTGCAGGTTAAACTGGACTAAGCAAACACTTATAGTGTCGACAGACTCTTAATACTCTCATTATAAACACACTTTAAGTCACTCGCTAGCATAGCAACGCTAGTGCTACAAACAACCCATAATGCAACATTCCGTGTAGGCGTCAGTTTTACGGCGGGAGAAAACTGTCATATATTTGGTACAATACGGTAAACTTTTCAAATACATTTGTTCCTGTGGCAATCATTCTTTAGGGCATCTAGTCTGAATGAGAGAAAAACTTTTGTCCCATCACTGTCTTGAGCTGCTCACATCTCATTGATGAGCTTGACTCTGCGGTGTGCGTGACGCTAGTGTGATAGCGCGGTAAAAGAGACAGAGCCCAATTAAGTAACCGTTTATAAACTCAATTTAGTAATTCTCTTTACATCTATGAGTTCAACCTGCAACCAAGAGTTAGGCTAATTGAACTAAACACATATATAGGTATAATCAAACCTATTGCAAAGAACTGAAGAAAAGAAATCAACTCGCAACGTCAGCTTGCATACGTATTTGCAATTGTAGTCTGCTTCTAATTGCTTTAACTCCATCTTGAGAAGCATAGCATCAGGTCTGTTAAACTGTTAAGTTTGGGACAATTGTAATACAAAATTTAAAAAAGACAAATATCCATTGTTTTAATATCATGTTAAGGGCCATTTCAACCACAGACTCAACTGCTTTTGCTACTAGTGAATGAGCCGAGGTACAGTATGAAAACAAAAGCTGCACATGTGGTTGGCCTCAGGAGGCTTTTTAGAAACATTTAGTGATAATATTACTTTAGGGAGTATTGCATAATATGTAGGTGGCTATATTGGTAGAAATAGAATATAATATTCATAAAAAATATTTTCATGCTGCATTCACAGGCTCCTCAAATGGTCCTATTTCCTGAGTTGGAAAGTTGTTCTTCAGACTTTGGTGTGTTGATGAGCTTTTAAATTGCAATATGGAAACAACATGGACACTACACAGAAGATGTGTTGTATTTTTTTCCCCAGACTTGTTGCTGCACCAGTACATTTCCTAAAACCCTAAAATTTTGCTTTAGTTGACCGTATTATCAGGGTTATTGCAAATAAACGGTTAAAACCTAGTACCACATAACAAATTACATGTGAGCAAAAAAAATGAGATGCAATTCATGAATTAGTAAACACATTATTGTAATTACTTGTCTTAGATCCTATTTGATATTTCCAGTTGTTATGTTGCATCCTACACATGTAGGCCTACACTGATTTTCAGCATGACAGCCTAAAATACTTTGCTGGAGATGAAAAATTGCAAAAGAGCAACAAGCTGAAATAAAAGGAGTACTCAGCCGCAAGTAGTTAATCTAGTATTTTCTTTGGTCTTGTTTATGACACTGGTTGTGTCAGCTGTCATTTTATAATAGCCTATATTACGTATGTATGTTAGGATTTTGTTGAGGGTGGGAGTGAGAGAGGGGATATCACTCCTGGTTACAAAGCTCTTTGATAATTGCAGACACATCTGGAGCCGCATGGTGGAACCAGCATCTGAACCTTCATCCTCATCAATGGTGGAGGCGGGGAAAGGTCAATCCATAAAATCCTTGATGCGATTATTTAGGCTACACAGAAGAAAATTGAGTGGCATGTATAGGAAGTTTTTGTTAATACACAGACCAACATTAGTCATTGTCAGTATGTCAATCGACAAACCAACATCACTTACACATACAAAACAGGAAAACTCATTCCACTGTACCAGTGAAGTGTTTGTATAAGATAAGATAAGATAATAGGCTTTATTGTCATTGCACAGCGAGATACAATGACATTTCATTTGGCAGCAATCCTTGTAGCAGCTACAATCAGTATAAATATAATATATAAATAAATATGTATTAAAATACACAATGGCAGTTCAAGGTGCTTTAACATGAGCATAAAAGCAATTGATCAACATGATCAAATCAAAAAGTTTAAAAATACAGAAATAAAACAAATAGAAATGAACACCAAATTGAGCAGGCATGCAGACACACAATAATAATAATAAAAAGAAGAAGAAGAAGCAGCTGCAAAACAGCAGGACCTACAGGCTGGGTGCCAATGGGACTTTTTCAGAACAGGTTGTTAAAAACAATGAGGTAGGTAAAAGAAATTAAAACAATCAATGCTAAATGATATACAATAACTAAATAGTCTAACTTGAATATTACAAAAAGAAATAGAATAAATAAATAGAATAGAGTCTAGAGATATAATTATAACTATTTGCAAACAATGGAGCAAAGTTACCTTTAAAAATAAAAAAAACAGGATTACGAGACACTGCGAATATTTTCAACAACCCTTATATTCTGTATTTCATTCAAAGGATTTGGTGACATACTGAATACATACTCCGGTACAGCAGGTGGCGGTATACGCTGTTAAAGTTAGTTTTGAGCCTCCATTAAACACGAGGAGGAAGAAAAACAAAAACGTGCGCGCGCAGATATGGAGCACAAAACCAAAGTGTGACATCACAGTTATTTTTATACAATGCTTGGATGACACTAACGATTTGTTATTTGGAGCTGTTGTGTCGTGCTCCAAACTGCACCAACCGGAACAGTGATGGATTGAAAATGTTTAATATTCGCAGCAGCAGAGCAGGGTTATTATAGTCTTAAAATGTTTTTATTTTTATTTAGTTTTTCAGCTTTTTTATTTCAGTTTAGTTTAAGTTAGTTTAACAAGTGATTAAGCAGTTTTAGTTTAGTTTTTATTTTGAGCAATTGACTAGTTTAAGTTTAAGTATTTAGTTTTAGTTTTTCAGGAGGGAAGCCTTGATTAGTAGAAGCTGAAAAGGATAAAATAATGCCTGACACTGTGTTTGTGGTCTCCCTACTGGTACTAGCCCATTATCTCAAGAAGTCAAACTGAACAGAATACAGTAAAAATGGATGGGGGAAATGAAGTATTGTAGAGAAAGTTAGACACATAAACACAAAACTATTTCCAAGATAATTCATAGTTTTCAAAGCAAATATTTTCCACAGAAGAAATATTTTTAACAGTAAATTTTTAACAGTTTTGACTCTCCTTTATATCTATCTCTATAGGTATAAACTGCTATACACTCTAAAATATTTGCGTAGGCTACGTAATTTAAATGGGGGGAAATACAGTTAAGGTGACATGTTCAATACCAATAGAAGTTTATAACTGAGATGTTAGCCATTCATTTTTTTCTAATGTCCATTGGTAACAAAGCACTTCAAATTATTATCTTAATACTTTGTTGAAACCATATTTTAAGTTATGATTGACCACCGCTGGCACACCACCGGGCCTGTGGTGGTCGTGGCCCCACAGCGGCAGGCGTCCTTTATTTTTCTGCATGGAAGGTGGCAACCCTGTGGTACGTTATTTTACATCACAGTATCAATATAAAATAAATAAATAATAATAATATCAGCTGTATCAGCTAATATTAAAAAGAAAGGTATGAATGTCTAATCCAGCAAATTACATTTCTGACAAATCAAGTACAAAAATCATATACAAATCCAACATTATCATAAAGCAATCCATTTTGACATGTGACACATGAGGAAAAGCACACGTGTATAAAGTAATGAAGGCTGAATTCCACTTAGTTGCTTCAGTTTGAGGGTCCTGGTATTGTGCATGCTGGATTACTGTCATACTGCCATGACTCACTGGGACACTTGAATAGAACAAAGCCTTCATTAATGTTATTAGTAACACCTGTGCTTTTCTCGCTATGCCTAGTCTAAATGTCTGCTGCGTCTATTAATTTACAGCATTTGCCCACAATGGTCAAACTAGATTTTGTGCCATCTATTTTTAACCATATTTCCACAAGACCACATGGAAAACTGCACGGTTGGAGCTATGTCTGTTAGCATTTAGTCAATGGTCACATTCTTCTCAGCTATGACAACTGTATGTTTGTTTGTTGTATTGATCTTCGATGCAGTTGTCTCAGGCTCACAGTGGCTGTATCTTAGCTCATAATCAATACAGATGATTGAATGGAGTGACTTTTTTCCCCTGCATTACTGTGATTCACCGCAAGAAACTGGGGAGAGGCAGGGAGATAAAGTGTTTTGCAGCTGCTGCTCCACCTGAAATCATTATCAACTACATACAACTAAAATATGAAAGCAAGATATCATATGTATGTTTTTGTATATGGCGGCTTGATTTCAGACACTCAGGGCTTGTTTTCTCTTGACGTTTTGCAGCCAAACATGACCTTGTGCACCGCAAACAGATGGACGTTTTTATCCTACAGTACAACCGGTTGTTTCATAACCATGAAGCCCTGAAACGAGAACTGGAGGCAACACAGGGAAGAAAACCAAGTAAAACAAGGGACAACTAGGAAGAACAAAATTCAGACCCAATTCTATCAAGGATGAAGACTCCAAAGTTAAGTTATACAAAGGACTGTTATCACTGCAAGTTTTCATTTAGTTGTTGAATAAAACAAGCGCTGTCATAAGGGGCTTGTTGCGCTTGAAAGACAACCTGCTTTTGGTTCTTGTGAAGGTCAAATGTGGATCCACTAACAGATACATTGCTAAATCATTTAGAGCATTGTTCTTCATTACTTCAAACATTGTTTTATTGTATTATGTGTCCTTTCATAATCTGACCAAGCAGAGAAATAGAGGTAGAGGTAGTTTGCCAAGTTTATGGGCTGTCGGTGTATTGCTGACTGCACTGAAATTTTGATCATTACAACCTCCGACTTCATAGCAGGGGCTGAAACCTGGTCACATCAGTATAATAAAAACACTATTAAGTATCTAATCGGAACGACACAAGCAGGAGTTGTTTGGAGGCCAAACACCCTGTGTTTTTTGGATTATTTTCCAAAGCCACTATTCCACTGTACTGCAGGATTGCAAGATTTATATTTATTAAATGGTCCTGCAAATGGTAATACAGAGATTGTGAACCATGCAAAGCAATGACATTACAATTTTATGACTGATTACTGTAAAATTATTTTTTTGGAATCGTCAATATTTTTGTTATTTTCATTTATTTACACTAGATTTTAGTGGCAGATTAAATGGTGGTTGCCGTATTATTTTTCAGGTGTTATTTATAGCCTACTCAATAAAATGCATTTATATCCCAGTTTATTTTCTTTATGGTATCTGATCACAAGTTATGTCTACAACAGTCAGAGCACTTTATAATTTTACTGAACTGAGACCTTTTTCATAACATAATAATGCTTTGAAGGAGATTCACATGACTGAAAAATGATCTTGCTTCATTGTGTAAAAAATATGTGACAGGAAGCATTTCAAGGAAATGAAATAATACATAGAAGTAAAGTGGAAGTTTTAAGAAATGGGTACTTTTAGTTGGTTAACCAGCGAGCAACATTGAAATCAAAGAAGACACTGTATTAGCCACTTCAATGTTTATTTCATGATCAGGTGCAAAAACCTTTCATGACACAAACCAATCCACATCTTAGTAACTGGTCATCACCTAGAAAAAAATAGAAAGCAGAAAGGAAATGTTAAATTCATCCTCTAGAGGGCAGTAGAGCACCTGTGGCTCAATCATAACATTTCCATTCTGTACTCTAATCAACAACTCTTTAAAGTTTCAATGATAAATAAAACAACAATCACTGTGGCATTAAAATGTATAATTTCATATAATAATTTCTGGCAAATTACTGAAGTATTCATGTTAAAAAGCACAAATGAGGGTTTCCTCCTTTTGAATAAAATTAATTTCTCATTTTCATTTCTGACATTAAGAGTCACATAATGAACACTAACAAATGGTTTTAAGTCTCTTCTTTATATTGTTTAAAAAGACAGTAAACAGCTAGCGGCTCCATCTCCAGAGAGCGAAAAAGTTTTAATGCTGTCAGCATGAAACAAAAATAAACACATGTATCATGAGATCTTTTGGACAAATATTCTAATATCCATATCATTTTCCACTTACATTGTTGATCCAGGGGATGTAGGCGCTGACCCTGGTGAAGACGGAGGGCTTCTTGGCGTAGTTGCATCCCATGCTGGAGCCAAAGCTCACCACACCATGGACATCCCAGGAGCCATCAGGGTTCTGACAGTTCAGGGGACCGCCAGAGTCTCCCTGGAGGGTAACAGAGACAAATGTGATATTAGGCAGGATATCAGACAGAGGATGACAACTGCTTTTAGGACATTTATAGATGAAAATGCTCAATGTTTAGATATGCTTATTGTACAGGACCTGGATTTATCCATTACGTCAGTTTGAAAATGAATCTAACTCACGTTGCAGCTGGCCAGCTGGCCATCTCCTCCAGCACAGACCATGTCGGTGGTGACAAGGCTGCCCCACCAGTCACCCCTGGAGCAGGTGGAGTGACTGACCACAGGGAGAAGGGCCTGCTGCAGGATGTCGGCGATAGGACCTCCAGCTTTAGACACACAATTATGAATAAGTCAATGTGTAGCTTTGAGGTGTAATTTCTTAAATAGGCAATTTATACATTTTTCATTTTTAGAAAGTAATGCTGGAACCAGACTCAACCACACCAGCCCTGTACAGATGAATAGACGATGACATTTTAGTTGATCATTAACCTTTTGAGAAGGTTGAACATTTTACTGAGAAAAACAACATCTGGGCTGCGGTGTTCACACAAAAATGACAGGAAAATTAACATATTTGATAGGACATCAGTGTTGCCAGTTAATATTTACCCAAACTCCTTTTAGCCTGTTAATAGAACTTACTCCAGAGACGACCCCAACCAGTGACGTAGCAGGGAGCATTGTGAGCCAGGATATCACCAGAGTTGGGAAGACAGGCAGCCAAGATGGAGTCAGAGAAGGTGACGGGGGTGGAGAGCTTGATCAGGGCAATGTCGTTACTGCAGGATGAATACAAATACCCCAGTTAGAAACAGGATGTAATGAACATTAATAGCATGGGTAAAATTTAAAAAAATCACAAAATAGTTACAGAAGTACGATATGCAGTCTACTCGACAGCACCTACCGGATTCTGTAAGAGTCCCAGTTCTCATGGACGATGATCTTGGCGGGGCTGATGGCGATGGAACCAGCCTCATTGTTCTTCAGGTTGTGTTTTCCCAAATAGACCCTGTAGGTGCGACTGCTGCTTGGTCAGAAAAAAAGAAGGAAAAAAAGGGTCAGAGTTGCATCGTTTTGAGATGTACTTAAGAACACCAAACTTATTTTCAAGTACCTGTCTACCTATTATATTACTACTTGGACTACAGTACAAAGTCAATTCATTTACCTTTTTGTGAATTTCCAAAAAATGTTTCTCTTCTTTTAACATAGAAAATGTTTTATTAACAGTGGCAGTGCTGATTTAAGTACTAACACCAATTCCAGTATCAGGATGTGATAAGTACTAAAGTGTGAGTTCAGATATACCAGTTTTCTTTTTTAAACAGCAAATCTCATATCCTTCCTCATATACCGTCTAGATTTCAGATTTGTTTTTAGCCACACCTGATGCAGTGAGCAGCGGTGAGGACCCACTCATTGGAGATCAGAGTGCCACCACAGGTGTGGTAGTAGTTGCTGCCACTACGGTACTGCAGGGACACCTGTGGAGAACAAACAGGAACAGCACATGCATGTTTTGTCACTTTAAAAAAGGGTGAGGACGCAGAGTGAGGACGCAGAATTTAACAGAGAATAGAGCATACCTGCCAGGGCCAGCTGTGCTCACGGACATCATCTCCACCAACCACCCTGGTGATGGTGGGGGGGTAGGTGGGCAGGCCACACCCGTAGGCTGAGAGACAATAGTGCAGTATTTGATCATTTATGACAGACTCATCAAAATATCAAAAGTACTGTTTCGTTTTGTTATTTAACTATGAATGTTTTCAAGCAGGTTTTGGCAATACATGAAGGTAAAACTTTTTTTTAAACTTAATCCTTCATAACAAATTTATATACCACTTCGTGGGTATATAACTGTGGGCAGCTGTAAGCAGCAAAACATGTAATTTTCAGAACAGAATAGCGTGAGATCTTACCACCAGCAACAAACAGAGCCAAGATCACGAACTTCATTGTGACTGTATTCAGTAGTGGTTCAGAAGGACTTGTTCCTCCTTATATAGTCCCTTAACAGACCTGTTTGAGACCTCTTACGTGATGCAACATTTGTGAGCTCAGCCAGGAAAAGTTGGTGGGGAAAATAAATCAACCTTGAAGATAAGTATACCACAGATATCCCAAAATACACCTTATCTCCCCCAAACTCAACCTCTGTGTGAACTCCACAGATGTCTCAACTTGAAAAGAAGAGATGAAATTAGTCAGAATGAGTAATAATGTATGTAGTATAAAAGTGCATTCCCAATTTTATATGTGAAACTGCAAAATGTTCACTTAAGTCATTCTGGTCTCGCAGGAAATGATGCTATAAATGTAGCTTACTGTATATGTTTGTATGTATTAAAAAATATTAAAAAAACTACAAAATATGCAATAAACTATGCACTTTTATAAATGATGGAAACATCTGTAAACAAATTAGAAGGTATACAGCTAAAACAGTTTATTTTTCATGTGGTAATCTGATGATTATACACATACATCACTTAAGTGACAAATGGTGATGTAATTATTAGAATAAAATAATTCTGAGATAATTGTGAGACTGCAAATTGATACAAATAAGTCATGTAGTACTGTGCAATGAAGTGTCATTTTACGGTAATAGTTTATAAATATTTGTTGCAGCAATTTGACATATTTAGGTTTCTGTAGTTTCTTCTGAACAGAAATGACACGTACTGTGGGCCTATTTATAGAGCAGTGATATTTTTCAGTAAGCACACAGTGCAATCAAACTTCACTGACACAGTGCAGCCACATTGAATGGATTAAGGAGCAATGGAAACTTCCGGCTGTGATTACAGTATTGGTAGTACAGTAGTTTGACCATTTATAAGGGAGGAGATGATATACTGTATTTTGTAGTAAAGGAAATGGTACTAGTGCTACACTTGGTATGGGGCAAGGCACTTTGTGTGAACTCCAGCACTTGATGATAAATGGGGCCTTCATTCCACCGACTTGTTCAACAAACAAGTTTAAAGTAATACAGAACTCCAGGACACTTTGGCCTTGGCCTAGCATTACCCAGTTTTGATGTTCACCTAGCTCCACCCCAGTGTTAAGATTTATCAAAAGGAACATTTCCAAGAATTAGATCTGTTGTTTTGTTTTTTTTAAGTTACATAACATCGTGTAAGGTATAAAAGTGTCTGAGGTTTTATTGCGCACTGTGAAGATACAAAGATGATGAAGTTTGTGGTCCTGGCTCTCTTTGTTGCTGCTGGTAAGGATCTTTTTGATGCTATAAACATCACATGCAATGTTGATGACTGCCGTCTGTATTAAGATACAGTATGTTCACGGATTTCTGCTTTCATTTGGGCACCCATTTACAACTTTAAAAAAAGTCTGTCTGTCTCCTCAGCCTACGGGTGCGGCGTGCCCACCTTCCCTCCTGTGGTGACCAAGGTGGTTGGAGGACACGATGTCGTACCTAACAGCTGGCCCTGGCAGGTAAAACATGCTGAATAAGGACTTTCACTCAGAAAATAAGATAGTGCATGTCTGAAAACAAAACTTCAGGAAAGTAAAATACATTATAGGTTTCTACTAAAGATACACAGTGCAGTATGTGCCAAGTAGACTAGAGACTAATCTCTCAATCAAAGAGGACAAAGCACGGAACGCTCTGTGCCAAAATGCATAAGTGCTTCTCTATTGTGATGTGAGCCCACTGAGAATCCCATTGCTGAATACTAAGCAATCTGTTTATTTGTGTAGCTTCTTTCAAACAAACACAATTCAAAGGCTTTACAAGGTGAACAACATTTGAGAACAGATTAAGAAGCTAAATGAATGAATTTTAATAAAATTAGATACAATAAAATACAAAGAGACCAAAATAACAGACCAGAAATACAGTTACAGTGCAGGAATTTTGAATAAAGTGCAGTCGTGAAAGTAATCACAGGAGAACAGAGTTTTTCATCTAGATTTGAAAATAGCTACAAAAGTCAGGGATGCATTCAAGATCACAAAGAAGTTAGTTTCAGTTGGTGAAGGAGACACTAAAGTAAGCAACTTAGAAAACACCATCAATAATGAGAAAGAATTGATTGCGTTAATATGTATGTTTCAGATTTCACTGCAGTACAACAGAAATGGAGAGTGGAGACACACCTGTGGAGGCACATTGATCTCTGACCAGTGGGTCCTCACTGCTGCTCACTGCATCAGGTATGAAACAGTGGAGCTCAAAACAATCCATGATAAACTATCACAACTCTGCTGACAATGCTGCACTGACCAATAAAATCTATATTCACAATCAGTGATGTGTGAATGTATAATCCATGAGTATAAGATTTGACTTATCTTCTTTTTGATTGTTGGACTAATGACTGCTTCTTGTTGGACTCTCTGTCAACTTACAGCGACAGGGAATACAGAGTGGCCATGGGAAAACACAACCTGATCGAGACCGAGCAGGCCGCTGTGTTCATGGCCCCTGCTAACATTATTGTGCATGAGAAGTGGAACCCCTTGTTCATCCGGTAAAAACATTTCAGTAAACATTAGAGATACTAACTCTTGCAGTTAAAGTCTATGATGGGCTTAAATGTGCGACTGTTCCCTCTCCAGTAATGACATTGCCCTAATCAAGCTGGAGTCCCCTGTCACTTTCACTGACACCATCATGGCTGCTTGTCTCCCCCCTGCCGGCTTCATCCTGCCACATAACAACTCCTGCTTTGTCACTGGATGGGGTCGCCTTTACAGTGAGTGCCCACAACCCTTCCTCTCTTTGAAACGGAATCAGTTTAATTTAACTATAATTTAACTGAAATATCTGATTTCAAGTCAATATATTCAGATTATTATCATGAAATGATAGTTCCATGTCT
Organism: Scomber scombrus; assembly: GCF_963691925.1. Classification (NCBI taxonomy): domain Eukaryota; kingdom Metazoa; phylum Chordata; class Actinopteri; order Scombriformes; family Scombridae; genus Scomber; species Scomber scombrus. The sequence goes on from NC_084979.1 coordinate 12,151,064, forward strand.
TGTATAGTCCGTATCATCTCAAAAAATATATCAAGTTAATTTGGCATTTACAGTTGAGAAAGCGTTTTTACTGCAGTTTTAACAAAACCTTTAAGAGTTTCTTTGTATTTAGTGTAGTATACAGTAATATCTTAGCATTTGATCTTTTAATTTATGCTCTGCAGTTATAGAGGTATATGTACAACAAAAGGTAATAAAAAAGAAAATAAGAAAGGAAGAAAGCAAGAAGATTATTAATTAAATCAATAAAATAAAAAGAAATCATCCCTCCTCTACATTACAACACCTTCATAAAAAATAGCTGAAGTCCTGTTGCAGTGTAACTACGTTTAACAGGATGAACGTTGCCTGATTTGCCTGATACTTTCTAGCTACACCATTTGACTTCTGCTCCCAGAACAAAATCTGTATTGTTGAGCTGCTGTTTTTCTCCAGTATTTTACCTGAGCTCAACTCCAGCTTGTGTGCATCTCTTCTTCAAACAGCCGGAGGTCCCATCGCTGACATCCTGCAGCAGGCTCTCCTGCCCGTGGTGGACCACGCTACCTGCTCCAAGTCAGACTGGTGGGGCTTTCAGGTGAAGGACACCATGGTCTGTGCAGGCGGAGATGGAGTTGTGTCTGGTTGCAACGTGAGTCTAATGCATGACACATGAATGTATTATTAACTAGTATTATATCATCCAAAGTCTGAGGGCAGCAATGTACACTAAGCAATAATCTCCATATTCATTCATTATCAAGAGAAGAAAGAAGAACAATATTCTCAAAATAAATAAATAACAAAAATAGATGGTTTACTAAAACTTACATATTTTTCTAGAAGAAACCCATAAATAGAAAAATTAATGATAGCCAACTAAACATAAACATTTAGTTCATATCCTCTTATCATATTTGGTACAACATGAAGTTTTTATTGGTATATGGTCTTGACTAGGGGGAAATGAGACACTACACTCACTTTTGGCTTGTCACATATCTCTCCTATGAATATCATGTACTATTTGTGAAGAAGAATGTCACTTAAGGGTTTAAAATATGAAGGAATTCAATAGAACGTAAATATATTAACATTTAAGCAAAGCACTCACTGTCCGTGTGTCATCATAACTCGTGTTAGATCTAAACACTAAGCACATTCACTGAGTGTTTCAAGAACAAGAAGTTACTGTTAAATGTGGAATTTGCACACTGATCACGTTCTCTCTCACATGACTCAGGGAGACTCTGGTGGCCCTCTGAACTGCCAGAATGCTACTGGCGCCTGGGAGGTTCACGGTATCGTCAGCTTTGGCTCCGGGCTCAGCTGCAACTTCCCCAAGAAGCCCACTGTCTTCACCCAAGTCAGCTCCTACAGTGATTGGATCAGCTCCGTAAGTGCTCTCATTGACTATCTTTAGAGGCTGAAGTAATGAAAAACATTCAAGTGTGCTTTATCAGTGTCTCTTCAAAGCTTACAATAGTAAATAATAAAAAAAGTTTATAAAATAAAAATAAAAAGTGTTATTGCTGTAAACATTATGCTCCATTAAATTTAACTTTCCTCTATCTCTTCCACAGAAAATGGTGGCCTATTGAGAGGACAGGCTTTTGAGATCAAAGCTTCTATGTGCACATATTGAATAAATTCGATGTGGAACTATATTTTGTGCCATTTTGTGTTTTGTACCTTTTTAGGCTTCATTAATAAGTTAGCAGTGTCCCAAAAATATGCAAAGTGAAAAAGCATCGCTGCATTTTATAACTGAGGAGTCAGCCTAAATATTCAGTTACTTTAATTCTAACAAATATATCACCCACATGGTTTAATCAGTGACACAGTGCAAAGCAGACATGTTCCCCAATGGGAGCAGTGATGGGAAAACGCTATCACCAACCACATGTTGCATCCAGAGTCTCGACCACTTTCTCCACGACTTTCTGCTTATGTCAGCCAGTTTTTCCAGGACAGTATAAATACAAGGTTGTTCTTAATACAAGATTTAGGCATACACTACATACTCTACAGTCATGAGGAGTCTGGTGGTTCTCGCTTTTGTGGTAGCTAGCGGTGAGACAGTTTACATTTTCTAATGCTATTTGCTAAAACCTAATTTGCTATAGCATAAATCAGATGGCGAGTCTGTTAGTAGTCTTGCACAGAATGCTAGTAATCACATTTTATTTTTAAAAAAAAATAGTTTACTGTTCTTCTGAACTACTTCATGTTCATTCTTTCCAAGATTTAATCACAAACTGCCACAAATCAATCATAAAGTTAAATGTGTTTGTCTAGTGCCAAAACTGTAACATGACTGTCCTGAAAATGGCCATTGCATTGCAATATTTATCCATTTATGTATTCGTGGAAAATTATCAGTCAGTTGCTGTCACACAAAATGAGAAAATGGTGTTTTTGACATTACTGGCCTTGTTCCAGCCTGTGGATGCGGCCTTCCCACCTTCCCTCCTGTGCTGAGCAGGGTGGTGGCAGGAGTGGACGTCAGGCCTCACAGCTGGCCCTGGCAGGTAGGATCTGGGCTAAATGTGTACAAAAGCATGTTCACTCTGGCCACTGCAGAGCAGCACAATTTTTTTAAATGATCTTTTTAGGAGCATTGAACTTCTGATAGTGATTCCTCCTTCTTTCTAGTGATTTATAAGCTGTTGGAGGGAAATTTTATTCAATTTCAATGCATCTCATTCATCCAGCATACAGCAACAAACACGGTCCTCTCACTGTGCTCACTCTGTTCAGATCTCACTCCAGTCAGACAGCAGTGGGCGCTGGAGGCACGTCTGTGGAGGCACCCTCATCTCCTCTGACTGGGTCCTCACTGCTGCACACTGCATCAAGTACGTTTAACTAAACACTGCCAGGAGTGAAATAATCAATATCTGATGTTTCATCACTTACTGACTCTCAAATGTTCCAGAGTTCTTTTGCCCAACAATAAATGATGCATTTTTATTTTTCTGTAAGCTTAAAAGCTGTTCTTTTGGTGAATGAAAAGATGAAGAAGGTAGTTTTTCTAGAGTTAGCAGCAATGGCCCCAATGCGAGAGTGGCATATATTGCAGAGAAGGTCACACTTTATTGTAAAAGAAAAATTGGTTGTCAGGAAAAAACATTGCACTCAGAAAGAAGGAGATCACACAGATTACTGCAGTAAATTCTGTTAAAAATTGGTTGGTCACCCTAAACAACCATCTATTACCTCTATAGGACAACCAAGCATTTACAAGCCACCATCAACTTAATGACAGTACTGCACACACAGGCAGAAAAAGTCAATACTACTGTCTAAAACCCCCAACAACATGGACACACCATGTCATCTGCCATCCCACAGTGACCGCTACAGTTACAGAGTGGAGCTGGGTAAACACAGCCTGAAGGGGAGCGAGGAGGACTCGATAGCTCTGAGGGCGGCCAGGATCATCACTCATGAGGACTACAACATCTTGCTCAGCCGGTAACAGCAACAGACACCCTCACAGCTCAGTATCACCTCATTGTGTCCAAGTGAAGAACAGAATCAGCAGGCAGAGTATCAATGATCAGTTAACTGGTCATTTTTCACATGGGGCTCTTGATGTAGAAACACATTTATGTGCCAGACACCATGATTTGTTTATCATAACTTCCTGAATGTAGGTGCGTTGTTTCCCCTTTTGCAGTAATGACATTGCCCTCATCAAGCTGTCTTCCCCTGTCACCTTCACTGACACAATCAAGCCTGCCTGTCTGCCAGAGCGGGGCGTCGTCCTGCCCCACGGCGCTCCATGCTTCGTCACCGGCTGGGGTCGACTTTCCAGTGAGTAAATCCATATCAATCTTTCCAGTTCCTTTTAGTCAGTGTCTGTGCATGCCAGTCAATCTACGGCAACTTACCGAGGCCCAATAATATTTTACAGTCATTAGCTGGCCAGAAAAATGTGTCAAATATTCATCAAACTGCTCAACAAGCAGAGTTTAGAACTTTCAATGTGTGAGTTGGAGATTAAGTCCCCACTGCAGCAAACTAACTCTTAGCCTGTGTCCTGAATTATGTGTAAATACCACAAATTCAAAACAGTTCAAATTCCTACAGTTTATTACATAAGATAGTTGATATGTCAAAAGAAATTAAGAGTTAGAATGATGAGTAATGGTGGGTTGGTTGGTGGGTGGGTGGGTAGATGGGTTATGGTTCTCCAAAGCAATTTAGATTACACTAATCAAATACAGTTGCACGAGTGACTTCCCTACAAGAGACATATGACACAATGAGGTGAAAGTGTTTGCCTTTACAACCTGAACAAATCTCATTTCTTCTCTTAGGCCTGACCTGTATCAATAAAAAGGAACTCAAAACATGCTTTCTATTAGGATTAAGATTCAATTTAGTTGACTTAATTTTGCTCAGCTTGCAGTTTACTGCCTTATGGCATTTGAGTATTTTAGTTTACCTCTGGCAAAGATGTAGTAAAATCTGATGAGAGGACCAGATTGAAACCCTCTTATCCGTCCAAAATGAATTCCTTACAGTATACAACATTTTAACAGGGTTTGGATTTTTTATTTAAACCCAGCAAGTCTAACCTTTAATATAATCTAGTCCAATCAAGAGGCATCCCAGCATTTGGAATAGATTTTACTAAATCGAACACATTGTCCTCCCTGGACATCAAATATCTTAATCCACTATTCCACCAAATGCTGTCCCCTCGATGAACCTCCTTCAAAGCAAAAATCTTTGTTTCTTACCCAAGCTCTGGTAAAAGTCTTTCTTCCTGACAGCCAGCGGTCCTCTGGCTGACATCCTGCAGCAGGCTCTTCTGCCAGTGGTTGGCCATGATACCTGCACACAGCCCGACTGGTGGAGCGTCCTGGCAACAGACAAGATGGTCTGTGCCGGGGGAGATGGCGTCACTGCTGGCTGTAATGTGAGTTTATAGAAAAAAAGGTTATGGAGTCATTTAATGGTTAATTACAGCGATCAGTTATGTGATCTGTGAAAACAAAAGCTAGCTGGTAACTATACCTTAGTGTCTGTAAATGAGCTGGTAGCCAATAGAGTATGTGCTGACCTACAGGGAGACTCTGGTGGCCCCCTGAACTGCCAGAACCCCGATGGCTCCTGGGATGTCCACGGCGTGGTGAGCTTCGGTTCTGGTCAGGGCTGCAATGTCTTCCAGAAGCCCACTGTCTTTACGCAAGTCAGCTCTTACATCAGCTGGATGAACACAGTGAGGAATATTTCCATTTTCTAATTACCTTGCCGGCATAAACAATGTACCCTTCAGCGAACAAAAGACTGGGCGTTGGAAAACAGGAAGTGTATTATAATTGTGTTTTCTGTTGTTTACACAGGTTATGACCAACTACTGAAAAGGCCATTCAAGTGTTTGTCAGCAATAACACCAACTATGATTTATAATGTGTTGTCACTTTGTTTTGTTCTCCAAGCTACACTACTATTCATTTACTAATGCAGCTTTTTATATAACAAGAGATTGAGTGCATGTCATGAATACTTAAAAGCAAGAAACCATCTTTTGAACAACTGCACATCCAAACATTTCTCTCAGCTTTCAGTGCAGCAGCTGCTTATCAAGCAACAATTGGTGAACAGTAACAAAGTTTAAAAATACGAATGTTCAAATGTTCAGAAGATTATGGCACACGAGTCACCATAGAATTAGACTTATGGTTATTCAGTAATCACATCAAAATATACTGAGTTAATTAACAAATACTTATTTTTATTTCCCATAAAATATTCATGAGATAAATCTGTTTTCACTCTTGAGAAAAAACACAAATTAAAATAATCATATAAAAAAACATGTTTTCACAGTACACATACAAGAAATAGATTTCAGTAATAAAAAAGAGAAATGAAACAGACAACAGCTTGTGTTTCTACATAAAACAGAAAGTGACCGCTAATCAAAACACTATCACTAATGGATGTAAAATGTTTTGACTACATAGTAAGAAAATTAATCATGTAGTTGTCTGGTCTGCAAATGAGGTACAATGACAATGTCTGCAGTAATGAAAATGACAAAAAAGAGTGGAAAAAAAGAAAAAGAATTAATACACTGCTGCAAGATTCAACTTCAAGAAAAGTCAGAGAAATTTAGACTTCCAATGACAAAGCTGTAGTGGCTCAGTGAATTTGTTGCCCTGTGTTTGACAGAAAATCTGCCAATATGGAGGTGCCCTGGTGGCCTAATGGTTAAAGCGCATACAACATACAACATCACAACAACCGGGGCACCTGCTGCACTAACTGTCGAATAAAGACAGAACTTTAAAAAAAACAAAAACAACTAGCAATATATAATTTAACCTGCTGACAATGTTAGAGCAGCTTTTTTGCTTTTAACTACACTGTTTGACTCAAAGACAAAGTAGAACTCGATGATACAGACAGTCACTGATGAAAGTGCCTTTTGTCCAACAAAACAAGAGAGTTGCGCAACTTCACAAATTTGCTACTGAATTAGTAATTGAATGACTCATAAATCTTTCCATTTGGACAAGTTGAATAAGAGACAGCTGTTGATAAAATAGCGTATGTTTGTGAATTTCCATTTCTCTGAACACAGTGTGTGTACTATCTTTCTTTTGTTTCTGCTCATTCCCAGCATACTTCTTAGTGAAAACAGGGCTGTGTGTCAAGCTGTGGTTGGAGGAATGGTGATGAACAGGCAAGTGAGCAACAGTTGCTGGTATTACAGCGCAGCTGCACAGTCAAAGAGTCTTTCTGTTGGTCATCTTGAGTAAGGACAAAAAACAAGACGAGACTACATGACTGCCTTCACGGCTTGACTTAGCTCACCATGGCTACAGGGTTAAAGCTTTCAGCTATTCACAAGCTCCTTCCATCACTCTCTTGCAGCATACTTCCTTCTCTATCCGTTATTGAAGCAACGCTGCAATGGAAGAGAAACTTAAGTTCAATCATACAATGTCTTTTGAGATGCTTTAGGTAGAGCACTGTATTTCTGAATACAAAAGGCACTTCACTCTTTAATACTACAAGTTGAGCATAAACTCAGGGCTACTGTCTGTTGGCATGACCATGGACTCCATGAGAGAAGACCCTAAACTTCCTGGTGCTGCATGACAGCATGAAAACAAAATTTCATCCATTAAATCCATAAGATATTTTTAACAGCTAACTTCCATTCTCTCTTTTGAATGACCTTTTGGTCGTACCTTAACAATCAACTCTGAAGCACTGCGCAGCTTTTAGTTCAGCTTTGTCTTTGTTGTGACAAACTGATATGCTAATGGTGGATCAGGGCAGTGTTTCTCTGTTTGGGTTGGAGTCTGTTTGTCCCCTACTTGTCAAAATGTGTTTAATACAGCTTTAAGGAAGTAAAGTTAAAATCTCATGGTGTCTTTGATGATAAAACAGGAAATGCCATGTCATTTGCTAATGGTCATATGTCCAGCTCAGTAAAGAAGCATCCACAACTTCATATACAACATCACATACCTTTGACCATGACCAGATCATGTATTGTAGAGGGATTATTTTATCGGTCTTTCTAAAGAGAAACATGAAACTAAGTTTACTGTTCCATTCAATAAATACACTGTAGTACTGGATGGCAACATTTGAGTGTCTTGATATAATAAGTGAGATGAAAGAAGCATTCAAAAACAGTACATTTCCTCTTCGGTCCTGGTAGAATGCATTCCTATGGCTAAGAGTCATGAAAACTATAGTTGATAAATATTAACAAAATAAGCCTTGTTTCCTCTTGGTTGAATATATAAAATGCTACTGTCCAGCACAGCAGTAGAATCTTGTCAACATGGAAGTTGTCTCAAATTGTCATTTGCTGCAAAATTCTGTAATACCAAGAGAATCAATATTGTTGGCAGTGAGATTTTCTGCTACATACAGCGCTCAGTCACTCACTGTGGTGTCTACATTTGGTAAACCACTGGCAGTAGTAATCCAGAGCCACACTGCCTAAACAGCAGCTTCTTTACAAAATGAGTGTCCTGCTCATATCTATTAAAGTGTGCAAGCCAATCCTCACTAGAACCACTCATTGATGTCTTGTGATCTCTTCAGATGTCAACCCACGTGTCAAGTGAGTTGATAATGCATGAACTGAAAATGACTTGGAACTTGGTCCGTGCTTTCATTCCAAAGTGCCATAGAAAGTATCCAGTGACTATGTCCGTCACTATCTGTCTGTAACTGTTTCCGAGATCCACTGAGATCCAACACTTTTTGTTCAGTGCTTTGGCGCAATGTGGCGTGAATGATGGATTTGAACAGATACTGTGTTTCATAACAAAGTGCCACTGAGAACATTCTGCAAAAGGAGCTATCTTCAAGTCTTGGCTCAACAAGGCAGACCCAAAATCCACAAACAATGATCAAGGAGTATTCCAGTAATTCAGTAGATTGTTTTAAACATGGTCACCCTAATCTTAAAGCGGGGGCAGTTTATCCTCATATTGCGGCGGTGGGGTAAGTGGTTCTATACTCATTACAGGTGCTGGCTGAGAATTATCAATATTTTTCATGTGCATCTTCTCTGATTTAATCCTGCGGATCTTGATAGGGAGGAGCTTGCGGGTACTTTTCCCAGGTCTATGATTTGAAGTGGAAGCAGCAGCAGCAGCAGCAGCAGCAGCAGCAGCAGAGGGAGCACTGGGAGCTGGAGCAGGCTGTGCCCCAGCTGGGGGGACCTCTGGCCCCTCAAATTCATACTGCACCCCATCCACTTGGACCAAGTCATCGTAGGATGGTAGCTGGGAGGAGCTTGGGCGAAGGTTGCTCTGCCGGACAGGGTACTGGCCACTGCCTACTGCCTCTTCATAGGTGGGTACCGCGTAGCGCTGGGCTTGCTCCTCAGCACTGCAGACATTTATAGAAACACATATATTAATGGCACACATGAATCATTACATGTACACCAACAGATCCACAGCTAGAGCTAATAAGTGTTGGATAATAACATAGAAGCAATATTTGATGATTATCAAATGTTTATCAAGGGACATTTTAAGTGTTTGACAGTTTTTAGCATATTTACTACAAATGACTATGTGTGATTAATAGCTATCAGTTATGAAATCATGCTCTCACTAGTGGGATGCTCTTAACATTCAAGTCTTCAGAGTGTGACATTACTTTCACATTCAGTTCACTTGCTATGATGTTGGTTAATCAAACTCAAGAGACACAAAATAAGTATGGTATAAGTCTCAAGTTTCAGATGTCAGAAAGAAAGAATACCTGGCCAAACTATAATTTCCATGGATTACTTATCTAAGTATTGATTGGAGTCAAGGAGATTATCAGGCAGGTAAAATAATGTTGACACAAAGTCTTTTCCAGACTGTTAGTTTACATGGTCAAATAGATGTTTTAAATTGACGCTGAGTCTTCTGCTCACTGACATAACAAGAAACATAAAGCATTCATGTTGGATTATACTACTGTAATGTTGATGTACTTTGTAAGAAAGTTATGACTGGACTCACTTTTCTCTTTCCTCCTGCGCAATAGTTGCCACTCTGTTGTTCTGGGCCTCCTGAAGCCTCATCTGCTCCCGCTGTTTGTTCCTCATTCCCAGACACAAGGACAGCAGTAGCATGACCACCCCAGAACCCACCAAGACAAAGGCCACGGAGGAAGCTTTATTTTTCCTGCCACCATAATCTCCATCTCCTCCTCCTGTACTGCTGCTGCTGTTACCAACCGTGTCCGAAGGTACCACACTCCACACAATCATCACAATGCCGAGAGCAACAAGCCCAACCCCCAGAGCACACAGTGCATACTGGGAACCAGAGTTTCCACTGCTTTCACTGCTGTTGTTGTTGTTGTTGTTGTTGTTGTTATTGTTATTATTGTTGTTGTTGGCTGTGCCTCCTCTGCCATGAGGGTCTGGTTGTCCATCCACACTAGCACGCATGTTGTCAGTCCCACAAATTCAGTCTGACCAGCCACAGTGACGTCAAAAACTGTCGAGTGAAATGCATGCGAGGTCAGGCACAGACAAGAAACCTTAAAAACAAACATAAGATACCACGGAATGTAACAAAAAGATCCAAACATTTTAAATATAGATGTTCCTGACCTTTGCTGTACAATAACACTGATGCTGAAAATGACACAAAACACCAAAAATATTATGTTTGGCCCTGCCCTCTAGAAAAATTCAGAACCACAAAGACTTCTTACAAGCTGGTATCTGAAGTGGTGTGACTCTCACTAGCCAGAGCTCTCCTTTTCAGAAATAAATATAATCTATGTAGGTACTGCACATGCCAATGCCGCACAGACATTTGTTCTTTACGAAAGTCAATTTTTCAGTGAAATGGACAGAACATAAAACACACCGAGATAAAATACCACTGAGGCTTCGATGGAAAGGTGTGTTTGTATGGTAAAAAATTTACAACATACTTGCCTCTCAAGAGTCACTAGTTACCCAATGTCAACACATTACAAGGGTAGATAAAGAGAGCTATGACCACTGTAAAAGGAAAAAAAATGTACAATATCAAGGCTTGCTGAATTACTTAATGTTCTTCATGTATCATGAAGTGTTTAATGTGAATCCAGAACCAAACATTAAAAGGAAATATTAATAGTTTAGTAGTATTCATTTAGCAAACTAATACTAGCATGACCATTCAGTGCATTTGCACATTTACTGCATATTTATAACTGGTCATGGATCACAAGACTTCCCTCCAACTTTAAAAATAAATATTTGCTAGTTTGAGATCAGGGAGAAGACAAGAGGGAGACTGGGAACTATAAATACATCCAGACAAAAGTCCATGAAATGAATGAACTATCTATATATAACCTCTGTGATCAATAAATACGCATAACAGACATTTAACAACAGATAAACCAGCAAAGTTAGGGCCGACAAACATGTACTGACCTGCTGGGAGTGAGAGGGACAGCCAGCAACCCCCCACTCCAAAATCAAAGATACCTTCTCACAGAAGAATGTTTGGCATGAGACTCATGGTGGGAAGTTCCTGTGTTTGAGTTGTTTCAGTAAGTTTGACTCAAGTATTTCAAGTGTGTGTATCAAGTGGTAGTACAAACATTTATGCTTCATCCAGCTGTATGTTAAATACAACTGATATTTTGTTTTAGGAGACTGACTTATTCTCATCCTGACAGCTGGACACAATCCAAAAATCACAACATCATGACTAACTGGCGCGCACACACACACACACACACACACACACACACATGCCTGTCACATTTGTGCAATTCAAACGGCACAGGATAATTTCTGTGAAGATGTCACACATTACACTTTTGTAGGCCTGCTTACAGTCCAGCCTAAAGGTTATATTTTACCACAGGGCGGGTTTTACAGTAAAGTAAGTAAGACATTGACAGACGTGCTCATAAAAAACCCCTTCATTCCACTCAACCCCGAACAACATGTAATTATTGTGTGTGGTCTGGTGTGTTAAGGTCTGAAATTATTCTACCACTACAGCAAACTCATAACAAACGTCAAGTTGAAGTTTACTCACCGTTATAGTTTGGGTCCAATGATGTGCTGTGTTTTAAGCATCTAAGTGAAGGACTCGAGCCTGTTTGAGCATTAATGTCTCACAGTAACATATTTTCCTGTTGAACAGAGTCTGCCATGCAGTATCCGTTTAGCTACAACACTGGGCGTGTTGCTTACGTTGACAACGCAGGGTCCTTAAAGTAGGGCTACAATAACTTTCCAGGACTGAAACCTTTTAAAACTACGGCTATTGTGTAACTTATAGTAACATTTCGACGCTTGCAAATGAATATGGGCGCGAAAGTGTTTCGGTTTAACACTCACCTTCCCATCGTTTGATAATAAGTAACTGTTCTTCTCTTTTCTCGTCTTCTTCGTCTTCTTCTCAAAGCTGGAAGGGGGTGTGTAGTTTCTTTCCAAACTCCGCCGACAGGAGTTTGTTTAGCGTAATTGTGGTGCCAAATAACGTTTATGAAGCAGGAACTTTCTTCAGAGGCGGATAAAAGAGAGGGAGCGGGAGGGGAAGGGGTTCAGCAGTGCTACGCTTCAGTTTTAAGTTAACCCCTTTACTGCCGGCTGGTTGCAGGATGGAGAGTGGTGTGGGCGGGTCCAATGTTGAGCCAAAAGGGATAGTCTGCCAAAAAACGGATTTGTCTTTTAAAGCTGTATTGCCCAGTTTATATAGGCTACAGACCGGTGACAAATTGAAGGAAAAACTTGTACAGGTCTTACTGCTTGACCCCTAGAGTGATAGGATCTGGTGGCTCTGTGGCATTAATCTCCTTAGAGGGAAGGGTCACTGCAAATCAATACAAAATGTGATCACCTTTATCATATGATTAACTCAGGGGTGATTTTAGACGTGTTTTAGGTGTGCTCTAGCACCCCAAAATTTGATCTCAGCACCCCTAAAAATAAATAAGTTGGGTTTTTTTTTTACACTTGCAGGGCATTGTATGTCAAATTCTCATTGGGAGCTGAGCCCCCCTAAAGGTCCAATCCTACAATTGCCCCTGTGGGGGGTCAGTGAATTGTCTCTCCATCACCATCATTAAGACACCAAATGAGTCTGTTGTTCATCCCTCCAGTATAGTTCAGAGACTGTACAATCAATGCCAAAAAGCACTGAAGCTGTGAGACTTGTTATGTTGGTTTTTCCTTTAATTTGTCCCCCATCTGTACATTTACAGCTGCTTTTATCCAGATCAAACAATCTTTTTTCACCTTTAATCACGCATTACATTTGCATGATTATAGGCAACACTGTTGTTTCAAGTGTTTAGATGTGTTTGCTATGTCTAATATCCTTGTGTATGCCTATATTTGGGCTATAATTAACATGATTTATGGATGGGTTATATATAAAAAAAAAAAGAAATGATCCTCATGACTCTGCATTATTTTACCTGCTCTGTGCCCCAGATTATAACCAACCCATGCAGTCCTTTTTACCAGATTAATTTGATGTGGCAATAGGCCTACAAACCATGTAAGGAATTGGGTTGTGTTATTCATGCCTAAAAACTAGACTAGACTTGGTTTCATTCATGAAAGTTGTAAAAAAGCCTTTTGGAAATTTGGCTGGAAATAGTAAAAATGTATATTTAATATCAAAGTTGAATGTCTCATAAAGCATCAACAAAAATGAACATAACTATTAGAAAACCTAGCTCAAAAAACAAGACTGTTTATATGGTTTCTATGGCATGGCTGCACTTCTAACTCACTGAGCCTCACCTCCAACACAGTAAATATACTAGATTTATTACATGTACTATTATCACTCAAGGAGGCAGGGCAAGGGTATAACATGAGACACACTGAGCAAGAGAGAACAGGAGAGTGAGAAAGGGAAGCCATCACTAGCTGCTAAGCTAAAGATCTGGAAAGTGTCTAAACAACTGTCTGACTTGCGTGAAAGTCGCTAAAAGAAGGAGGGCACTAAGCTTTAGCAGAACTAGTGTATGATTAAATGTACAGCGGGTAATTAGTCTTAGTAATAAAGAATATAGCAAAATTAATGAGAAGGGTCTACCTGCAGTCTTGCAGCCCTAACCCTAACCATCCCCCTCTCCATGCCTACCAAGGGTACATGTTATGTGCAGCTAGACCTATTTAAAATTAAATAGGCTGAGATGCAGAAAGGCTAGCAATGACACAGAAATGGCACATCATTTATTATTGTTTTTTTAGTACGTAATTTTCATAATAAATGTCAACATTACCAGGAAATTGGATAGAAATTCATAACATGGGGTGTAGATAAAACTCTAAATTACATAGTCAGAATGCTTTTGTGGATTTGGGTTTCCGGTGCCCTTAAAGATTATAGGTCACTCAGTCATTTTTAACCAGATGAAATACGTTAAAAGGGGAAGTATAACCTATAACATGCAGTTCCCACTTGCCAAAAAGTGATTGCAGCTCCTACCTTGTCACTAGAAGGTTGTAGCTGACTTAATCAATAGACTATATCTGTACTTTTTCCACACAAACAAAATGTAACACAAAGTGATTCACATAATAAAACAATAAACCAATAACTCCCTCAGCCACGTACAAAATGATAAATTACTTTGCAATTAATAAAGCACTCAATAAAAACAAGATCTGCAGGAATGCTATCATAAATCTGTTACATTTGCATTGTCATTTTCTGTCTCAAAATGTGTTGATTTCATTCATGAGGGTTATATTTTAAACATTATAGCCCACTCAGTCAGTCCTTTTTACCTGTTGAACCTGCTGTTATCACGGACATAAAGTTAAGTGTATTTGCAGGTTATGACTATTTGATTGAAATAAAAGCCGCTGGGCGTTACAGCTTTATCAGGCTCCATCAGCTCTCCTGCCACAAGCAGTCCCTCAATGTGGGGAAGTATTTTTGGTATTTTACTTCTGCTTACAGTGCATGGCTGCAGTGCAAGTTTCCTCAGTTTCCAGCATCAGTCAACTACTACTAACCTTTTAAACATGCCACATAATTTGTCTTGTACTGGTGACTTTATGTGTGCTGCATAGTAAAATACTAACTTCAATAGTCAAGATTTATAATATCATGTATATATTGTCATAAAATCCGAGTAACACTCGGATTAAATTGATTTAACGTTTTATAAATTGATCAAACAAAACCCTAGCTACTTTCCAGGAATGAAGAACGTTTTATTTAAAATCTATAAGTAAAGTAGCACATTTCTATTTAATCAATCATTTTAATTAAAAGCAAAGCTAGTGTAGCCATAAAGTATTTCAGTCAGGGCACAGCATGGCAACTGAACATATGAAAATGGGAAATGTCTACCAGCAGCACACAATTTAACCTGTGAATGTTACCTCAGTTTAGATTTAGTAGCAGTTTCAGTTCCTCTGACAATCAACGACTGCTTTTAAACCCAACACAATGACCAATAATGTCCATTAAATCTGCAATGATTAGTCAATCAATCGGAAGCCAACTATTGTGATCATTTATAAGTTGTTTTAGTCAGTCATTTAAGCAAAAATGCCAAAAGTTTGCTGTTTTCATCTTTTTAAATGTGATGATTTCATGCTATTCTTTGTCATACAGTACATGACTGTAAACAGAATATTTGGGGGTTTTGGACAAGACAACAAGGTATCTAAAGGAACAACCTGTGACAATGGCAAATTGTTACAGTCATGTTTCACTATTTTCTCAACAGTCGTTAATAAAAACAATTGCTAGCTGTAGTCCTGATGTCGATCCACAAAACAGGCCTTTAATCACACATGACATTTTGATGTGTCATAGCAGGCACTACAGAGGAAAATGTTGATCATGAATTGAGGAATTAAATGAACTGAAGGGAAATCCCAGAGTGGAATATTTTTGTTGCGGACTGGAGATCAGGCGACAGTGACTTTTTTTAGTTCTATCATACAAAAACTACATTTAGTCCCTGCCATTAAAATGCTTTAAGTTTATTCCTTCAGTTTCTCAAAGGGTTCTGAGAAAGTTCCTGTGGTTAATGGGTTAGGGTTAGGGTTAGGGTTTAGGGTTACCCTAATCTACTACTTTAGTAGTTTTTGACGTACATGAAAATACATGCCATGTCAATTTGTGACACCATGAACAACAACTGTTATCACCTAACCAGACTGGACATCACTGACTCAGTTTTATCAATACTTCCCCCTGCAGTAAACACTAACAAATGAGTCAGTTTTATATATGTCTGACGTGATTTTAACTTCTTCTTGTTAATTCATTACCTACTCACCGTCACTCCTTATGAGCTATTTTGACATGACTCAGACGGTCGTCCATCATGCCTTTACACAATACAGACTTCTGTGTGTTAATGCTTGTGTTTGTGTGCATGCCATTTAGATTTTGGAGAGTTACCCAGCACAGTAATAATCAACTCCACTTGGCTCCACTTCCTTGTGCCTGTCTCCTCCACTGTATCAACCTGCCAGAATGAAGATTGGCCTATTTTACAATAATGACAAAACCAGTCCCAGCCCGGGCCACTCACTGTATTGTTCTTTTTCAGTGAGGCAACCCTTTTTTTCTAGGCTCTGGGGAGTTTTTCTTCCTCTTAAGCTTTTGTCTGGTTCCTCTGTTTTATGACACACACACACACACACACACACACACACACACACACACACACACACACACACACACACACACACACACACACACACACACACACACACACACACACACAAACGCACACACACACAAACGCATACACACACACAAACAAACACACACACACGCACGCACGCACGCACACACACAAACACACACACACACAGGAAAAGACAGACAGAGAACCACAGTGAAAAGCTTTGATTACATCTTGATTGCATCTGATAGTTTGACTTGACCTCCTATCACTGTCAGCCTGTAATCAAATGAAGTACTACACAGGCAAAATGTTACAGTAAAATAGATACATTTGAATTGCAGGGCCTATATGTGTAGCCAATTGCTAAAGCTATAGATATATGTGACATTACATTGTTCGATCAATATTCTGTGCTATGTATCTGCCTCTTGAAAAACTACACTGAGATAAAATAACCCGTCTTGATTTTGTTGCTGCAGTCCAACTTGCAAAATCATTCACATCCACTACGGTGTCATTGTTTATCTAGATTTTATTGCTGCTCCATGAACACGTAATAACACCCCTCTATGGAATGTTTCCTTAATAAGTAGTTAGCTAATTTCTCAGGTGGAACTTCACCTGACACGCCTTCACTATCACAGAGTACAAAGGGGCATCACATATAGAATTGCCTGTTTTATTTTTCCTGATCATGGGTGGGTTTACTGGAACGACACCAGTAAGAAAGGTATGGCAGCCAGCCAGAGCTCAGCTGTCTTGTTTAATGCTGTCATCATTAGTTTGCTCCAAAGTATGAGTCACTGTGGGCAAGAGGAGGAAGTTGCACCATGCTGTATTGCATAGTGGTGCAAACAGAGACTTGAGTTAACATGTCTAACAGCAGTTAGTGATGCTGGAGTGACTCACCTCTCAAAATACTGTGAGATCCATCACATGTATAGAACCAGCATGCAAAAGGTAATCACTGAGCTGGACCCCCATCTGCATTACAGTGGAGGCACTGAACCACACACACTGCCTCACAAACCTTTAGTCATGCAAATGAGATCAGCTAGGGAGTACTGTTTCTCACACATTTCTCTTTTTATTCTTCCATTCATCCATTTTCCTTTATATCATTTCCTCTTTCCCACACTGTCAAAGATCCTTTTGCTCATACATTTAATACATTCCTAATCTGACAAATCAACTTGTAATAATCTGTGTTTGCTTTTGTTGGTCTGTTTATGTTTTATCCACTTGGGGGAAGTCTAGTTCATAACAAGCCAAAAGACACTGAGCACAGAAATGTTATTGCCTTATAAAGTTATTATGGCATGTTAACAAACAGTTGAATATTTAAGGATCTAGCTTTTATTTGGAGTCAGTTTCCTTAGTACAACATCTAGCTCTGTAGCTTCCAGATGTGTGACTTGCTTCACCATCTACTGTAGATCCTAAATTTGCTGTTTGGTGCTGGACAAGTAGCTTACAGTAGGTTTACTGAAGCTTTTTGTTGCTGAAAACAACATTGATTAAAGCAGTAAGACTAAACCGCACTGTAAATCTTTGGCTGTAAAAACCAAAACAGTGAGTAAAAATCTCCATAGAGCTGCAGAGTTGAATGATAATTCTCTGTGGGTTTGTAATTGTGCAACCAAACAATACATTCACATTACATGTAATCATTTTATTCATTGTTAATATGAAAACAATATTTACTTGTGGAACTTGAAACATTATTATTTTGATATGCTGCTTTTCAGTGTTGTGCTTCTTTTCATCACCATTTTCTTCAGAGATACCACAGTTTAAGAGGTTACATCCACAATCCACCCGTGTCTATGTTGGACTTCCTGCTGAAGATGTGTGCAACAGTGCAATCATGATATTTTAATTTATTTCTTTTATTTCATTCAAAGGAACAGTCTTACCTTTTCACATATTTGCATCCTCACACCTTTTAGCCCATAGGCCTCCATGGACGTACAGCTCTGCAGTCATCTTTTGTTGGCATTGCCCAAATAATTTTCCATATTCACTGCACAGTATAAAACATCAGAAGGGGGTGCTACATTTGTTTGGACACAACAGTGTAAATGTGCAAGATGAAAAATGACTATCAAACATATACTCAAGATTTTAAAACTCAATTCAGGTCTTCTTTTGTTTTGTTCATTGTCCTCAGCTACATCGGCAAGGCATCACAAACAGCAGAAAATTTAAAGAACTGAATCAAGCAAGAACAATTTACACTGATAAGAAACTTTTTTCCTCGTTTTGTCATCAAGTACCCTGTTATACTACAAAGTAGCCATTTTTAAAATCTCATTTCCTTCAGAGAAACACGAGTCAACAAAAACAAACTGCCAAGTCACATCCTGCCTGGTTCACAAAGAACCATTCACACAAAGAAATAGAAAAATAATCATTTAGCTTCAGTCCTCCATCTCTTGATTCTGGCGTTGGGGAATAGAAACAGCCGCCCTCAAAACAATCGGAACACCACTGGCACACAATGACTCTGACAGGGTTTTCCTCAAACCAGGAAACTTGTAGAAGAAAAAAGAAAAAAGAAAAAAGAAAAAAAGAAACCCGTCCCTTTAAAAAGTGCAATCTTTCCTGTAAAGGCTCATCTTGAGAAAAAAAATAACGATCTCATGTTCAGGTACACATAGAAGACAAATCGTCTGTGATGTAAATTGTGGCTGTGATGACACTGATGTCTGGTGTTCATCGCACTCTGATGACCTCACACGTTGGTGACCTCGATGCTGGTGTAACCGCGGATAGGGCTTCCCTCTGCTCTGGGCGGAGTATGGTCTCGACCTTCCCGTGGCAGGGAGCCGTAGCTGCTATGGCAACTCAAGTCCCGCCCGCTGCGAGCTTTGGGGCTGAAGCCTGTTGGAGGCTGAAACACAAATACTTAATTTTTACTACAAATACACTCAAACAAGACTTTTTTTCTCTGTTGACTTTGTGCTAGTGATGGCAAGATTATTATTACAGGTCATTTGATGAGGGAAATATTCTCTAGTGTTGTATAATGTAAGCATATTTTACTATTCATCAGCCTAGGTGTATTATTTTCTTGTTTGTTGTATCCAGCCTGCTGGTATACAGCTTGTCTCGCCCTATTAATGTTACACACCTGCTGTTTCAAATCGGTTTTACGCAGGAACAATTTCCTCTGCACTGTTAGTACTTGCAGAATAAAAGTGCCCAACTCAGATTATGATAACTACATGGAAATATAGGCTCAAATTAAGAGAAACAACTCTTGAAAGCTTCCAGTTTGGTCACCCCCGCCCCCCACTACCTTGACAGCCCTTCTTCTCAGTGAGCCTTCATCATCAGTGTGCCGGCTGGTTGAGCTGGGCGGCCTGCCCAGGGAGTTCTGCCGAAGCAGGGTTGGTGGTGTTCCCTGGCCTAGACGTTCATAGTCCTGTTTGGCATCTGTCCTGCAGGGAGCACAGGAGGGGAACAGAGTGTTGGGAAAAGGCATTTGCAGTGTAAAATATAGAATTTTCTCTCAAACGTCAAAGATAGTCCCACCTAGTAACCCCTAAACAGAGGCTGGACTGGAACCTACAGCTGGAGTTTTTGGCTGGTGTCTGTATCTCACCTGGCTGAGCAAATCAGGGTTTTCATCTCCTCCACAAGGTGTCTGCGAACCATGTGTTTGTTGTTGGGGATCCCCAGCACTGTCGCCATGGCGTCAGTGTTAAAAGTCGGGTCAAGCACCATGACAGCACCATGAACTCCACTGTTTAAGAGGCTTTCAGCAAACTCCTGCACATGCAGAGAGAAATACTTTATTCATTCATAAAATCAAATCTAAAATCCTCTGATGGTACACTCAGGCCACGCCTGGCTAAAGCTAAAGACGGGGATATAAACTGTCGCTAAAAAGTGATGACAAATTTGCTCTGTGACAAAGAACATATTGATTCATTTGTTTCTGTTTGATATGAGGACACATTCAAACCTCCTGAGGATATTAACAGGATGTCAGCCCAAACAGTATCACTACACACCCTGATTGTAGTCATGCCTCATGATGGAAACACACCTTCCTATGTCAAGACAGTAGACAGTGTTGATTACGGATATTCATATTGCATCATAATAATAGAGGCTGTTATCTAAACAGTTCTGTAATCATCTAGTAACAGCTTAGAAGTGCAATAATATGAGTTTTCATCACTCTGTAATGATAAGGACTGGTAGGTAAACATAATTACACACAATACCACGTGACAGTCCTCCTACAACACTCAATATATTTAAGATCTCTTGATCAAAATATTTGTTTGGTTGCATGGACTGTGACCTTTGGTTGAAAATGTGTCAGCTTCAGTTTAAAAAAAAGACTGAAGACTGTTGACAGAGTATTTTACATTTGCTCCTCCTCTCTGTCCTCACCTTGAGGTCAATATCTCTGATCCATTTGATGACTCGATGAGAGGTCCATACCAGTGGATCTATGTTCTGGTGCTCACATTGTACCCGGCGAGCCTGGAGTGCCTGGAAACCATTTTAATAAACACATTTTACATTGCTGAAAGATTTTTTACCTGTATAAAAAGTGTATGTACTGCATACACCGTGTATATACTTGGTATACATGCTGTGCATGCGTGCATATTCTCACTTACCTCCTTGTCGAAACTGAGCAAGTGTAGCAGTTCGATGCCCAGTAGCAAGCTGACCTGGTGGAACTTTTTGGTGACATTGAGGTGGCGTTCAAGGTCGCGACGTGTCAGAGAGTTCAGCATGCGGCCGTCAATCAGGTGTGTGTGAAAAGCTTGAGAGTACTGAGGCAAGCCCACGTCACTTAGCCAGGCTTTAGCCACCCAATGGTGATCCATATCTGCAGCCTTGGACAACCTGCATACAGAGAGCAGAACAATTTATTTAAGTCCGTTCGTGGTATCTAGCAATGCAGATAATTTTGGACTTCTGGCTCAATACAATGAAGATGAATGGACTTTCATTTGTGGTGCTCAAAGCTGTGGAAAATGATGTTCCGTGTTACATTAGAAGCTCTACAGAACTCACTGTAAACAGTTTTATAGGGACTGTATTATTTGTAGTAGTAGTTCAGTAGTTCCAAATTGAACTGTTTGCTCTGAGTTAAATGATCCAGAGAAACAGGAACATTGATTCTGGAAGGTCACATTTCTTTTGAATATTTCAAATGTGCTTTTTCAGAGCTTAGAGGTTGCAGAACTGACCCTTTAACCTGGCTACGCTTACTGTTCATTAAGGACAAATCATCAAACTATTACAGGACAAACACAAACAAACATTCACATATAGAAAAACTTGCATGTCATTCATCTGTTGGAGGCCTTTATTGAAACTTGTCGGAACATTTCTCTGAATTTAATGTCAATATTGTGACTTCTGGGAGTTATGATCCCACATTACAGTGTATGAATGTTGTTACTATAACCCACCAACAGATGGCCCTGTTAACAGCACATCACATTACAGTGTATTTATCAATCTGTTTCCCTTCCTCACCCTCTGCCATTCTCAGCATCTCTGTAATCCTCGATGGCAAGGCGGAGTTTACGGCGATGCATTAAACTGCTGACACCTAAACCCAGCTCCAGGTCCTCATCCGTCAACCCCAGTAAAACCTGCAAAATGTCAAAGTAACCTTGTTTAAGTCAACTGCAACAAAGCCACACAATCTCAGTTTTTCACATTTGCAATTGTGCCCTATGAATCTATCTAAAATGCATAATCCTATCAGTGCTTTATCCTACCTTGCCACTCTTGACATTTTCCGAGCAGGCGCGGATGTACATGGGCATTGCCATGACAACTTCAAGCCAGGCCTGCACAGTGCCCGCCCTCCACTGGGACATGGGTGTGGTCCTGGCCAGCTCCACCTGCTGCAGGCGGTCCAGCTGGTCCTCAGAGCCATCTGACAGGCTGAGGCTGAGGCGGGTGGGGCTGGAGAGGCTGTCCGAGTCTGGGTGAATGAGTGAGGGGAGGGGAGAGGAGACATGTGGGTGATGCAGTTGAGGGTGTGAGTGAAGGTAGAGGTGGTAGTGGGTATAGTGAGCAATAAAAAACAAACAAACAAACAATTAATTCCAACATAGTGCAACAAATTGAAATCATAACATCAGCTGAGTGCAGGCAGGGAAGTGGGTAGTGACTAATTTCTGCCAAACTAACACGCCTTTAACATCACTCTAAGCTTTTGGCTGCATGACAACAAGCTAAGAGTTTGCCAATGATGCTGTCAACAAAGTTGCAGCTTTTATAAACAAGCTCCTCACTAAGAGAAGTTAATTAAACAGGCAGCTGGTTGAGCTGATGAAATAACATGACTCATCTGTTTAAATTAGCCTGCAGCAGGAGCTCTTCAAAAATAACTGCCTGCAATCTGGAAATCTATGTATGTTTTCAATAATTATAATCACATAAACTCTACCTCATCATCATCCTCAAATTGTTCCCTATAGTCTTGTAATGCTTACCTGTTATGTTATTAAGATGAACCAGTTATTTCCTGTTTATATTTTCTCATAATTTCAATGTTTGGAGGTGTAATTACTCCATGAAAACTTTGTTTCAACCTTAGCATTGTGGGAGCCATTTCATTTTCACATCTTTACCAGTGGGTGGCAATGTAGTGCCAGTTTTGTGAGCAGTGGTGCTGCTAGCATCATGTATGGTTTTAAATATTGAACATATTATCATGGCTCATGTACTTCAGATGTGAGGTGTTTTGCCGTTGTTTTCACTGACAGAGAGAAGTGTTTCTTTTTAATAATAAAACTGATATACCTCAATGTCAACTGTTTTCTCAAATACTTGGTGAAAATCAGTACGTCAGCACACATACTGTACTGCTCTTGATGCAGCCTTAAGACTGAGCTGATGGTGCAATAATTACAGAACACTATGGCTCATGCAGGGACTGTATATGGACTTAGCTATCAAGGATACAGCTGTATGGACTCCTGGGAAGTTAGTGAGCCTTTGGTAAAAGCATCCAGACTGAGAGCTCAGTTATGAGCCACCGACTGCATGTTTTATTTGTTGGAGTCTTTACTCTCCACATGCATTTTATTTCATGTCTTACTTCAGTGGGAAAATAAAGATGTGAGATTGGGTGATGCTCTTGTTTTGCATGTTTCATAATGAAATTTCATTTGGGGTCAAACAAATAATAAATCCAAGAGTTTTTTATTCTGCAGTCTTGCCTGTTACTGTCTCTCCTTGTTGCTGTTGTTTTCAGCAAAGCCAGCAGATAGAAACTCTCCTTTCTGGCTGCCTTACTGCACCGCTGTTTGTTTTCTTAAAATGAGATTCACGGCTGAATGATTGTAGGGTCTGAATAAACAGATTTTTATTAAACTTGACTTCAGTAATTCATCTCAAACTGGATGCTTTTATGTTCTCTCCTAAGAGCAATGCATGAACTGAAGGCACATTTCTAAGTGTTCCTCTGTGAGCAATTCATTTTAAGCTGAATAAATCGGCTCTTTCGACAAGAAATGCACTCTTGTCCAGGTACAAGGTCTGCTTCTCACATCCAGAATCCTAACAAAGACGTGTCAGATTAAGAGCTGCAAAATGGATTGTTTGACATCCAGTTGAAGGCCAGCCCGTTGTGGCCTGTCTGTGAACTTACACTTTTAAAAACTCATTTAGAGTGGAGTGCATTAGAAGAACATCCTACAGATATGTAGTTGTATTACTGTGAGGAATTTTCCTTTATCTGAAGCCATATAGTAAGTATTTGGTGTGAAGTGTTTTGTAAACACAGATGGATTGCTCATTCCATTGGATGGAGAGAAGAGCAGCAAGTACATTTCAAACAAGACATGGCAGACTGCTTTGTTTAAGCAGTACTTATATGTGTCCTTCAGCAGGTGTACTAGACCTTACTGCTGCAGCACATCAGCCTTTCTGATGCAATGTTACACTTGAGCTAGGTCAGAGAGGAGCAGGTAATGCTGTGTGCCAAGATGCATATTATAGAAGTGTCCAAATTTTGAAATGAAAAATGTTAAACAATTGAATATATCCAGAATTTACATTTTTTCACTCAGTGTGGGTTGCAACCAGAGGGCAACTGACATCAATATACATTTTCATGAATATTGGACATTGCATGTAGGAGGTAATAACCATAGGGCAATGAGCCTTAAAGGAATAGTTTGATATTTTGTTAAATGTATTTATTCACTTTCTTGCAGAGAGTTAGATGATGCCATTCTTATATCTGTGTGTGTGAATATATATATATATATATATTTATATTTATTCAGCTTAAAATGAATATATATATATATATATATATATATATTTATATATATATATATATATGTATGTATATATGTATGTGTGTGTGTAATATGAAAATTGTATTGATTTACTCATCTGTATCTCTGCAACAAAGTAGATAAGCCTATTTCCCAAACTGTAAAACTATTCCTTTAATTGCTACATTCATATGGTCATTGTTATAGCGATATTTGATAAATGTGAAAATCTGTAAAGTGCATCTGAAGTCTGTGCTGAAGTAATATTAATAATTGAGAGAAAGTTAGAGTAGTTTGGTTGGATGTAAATACACAAGAAAAAAAAAACTTGCTATCGCCCTTGAAAGCACCACATCTGCCGCAGTACTCAACAGTTTTTGGATGGTTTGCATCAGAATTAGATTCAACTTGAAGAAGTGCTCATTTCTGAGGTCATTTTGTGATGTTTCTTGAGTTAGGAGTCATCTGCAAACACAGTTTGCAACCCAGCAGGTTCATTTTTAAAGCAATTGAAACTGGTGTACCTTGATCTCACTGAGTCTGATTGATTACTTCTTGGGTCACTTCACTGTGTTGAGAGTCCAGTGGAGGTCAGGCAAGAGGGGTCAGTGTTAGAAGTCAGGGGTCAAATCAAAACATAGCATTATCGACACCATGTGCTGACATACATATGAGTTCTGTTTATTAAGACATGGCTTCCTTTCCCTCCCATCTCTTGATGATTGATTTCAGGGTAATATAAGAGAAAGAAAGACTTTCGGGTGTGAATGAAGGGTTAAATGTTTTGAAAAGAGTGGAAAGGAGGCCATTTGGAAGATTTGAGATGCAGTCCTCCCACAGATGGACTTGCAGGGCTGAGGGAAGCTAACGCATATGTTAAAAATGGCAGATCCCTCCAGCACAGAGGGACGAATCAGGATTAGAGCCATACCACAACAAATGAACACACATACACACACAAACATTAACACAGGGAAAGAGAGGACAGCCACGTGGAAATTTAACGTTATTCATTTTATTTTAAAATAATCTTTTTTTTTCTCATTTAGTTCTTTGAGCGTAATTTTGTTGCCATGCCTTTAAAAGTTTGCTACTATCCGTTTCTAAACATCTCAGGACCTCACAATAGAAGTCCTCCACTGAGGCCTACATCTTTGACTTTAAATAAAACTCTTCAATAATATTACTTTCATTTCTGTAATGTTATCTCATTTACAAAAAGTTAAATATTTGTGGTAAAAGAATAAAATAAAAAACAAGATACCATGGCTCAAAACATAAAATGATACAATGTTTTTCATTTGATATGTTCTTTTTTCCCCATCAACAGAGTATCATAAAAGTTGGTTAAATGAAAAAAAAATAAAAAAATAGCCTTGATTTTCAATACATTTCATTAAATGTTTAATGAAATAAACTGGTCGAGCTGTTGTTCTTATACATACAATTTATTACATGATGACTTATCTTTGCATTACGTTAGTGATTCACCTCTGGATCCAATGTGTGCGAGTCCAAATGTAGTTTGAGCTGAGGGTTAAATGCTAATCCCCTCGCTGCTTATGTGGACGCTCTTTTGACGAGCACTGTGGTAAAACACAGCTCCAGTGTAATCTGTGACTCTATAGTGCTTCAGGTGAGACTGACAAATACCCAGTGTTAGTTTCATATCAGGGAGAGAGAAGATTTCCTGGGGGGGGGCAGTGCAGACTCCGGCTCAATCCAATGAAAGGATGAAAATAATCCAATGTCTGTGGCAATTCTTTTGCTTGAAGAAATGCTATTAACCTTTGGCACATAGTTAATTGCTTTTTTTGCAGCGATGGCCTGAACTCCGCATCAGAATGTTTTGGTGAGTTCACAAGGTCACGGGTGAAGGTATGCATTTGCTTCAGTTTGATTAGCCTGCTTAAGTCTGAGGTTTAACCTTCAGAGTTGGCACTCGTTATTGTTATACGAGTTCATTTAATGTCTGCTCCTTGCTCCTACCTTTAAATTGACGTGTTTATATTCTGGAAAAATGGCCTAATTCCTGCTGTTTAAAGAAGCCTTGACCATCAGACTAATATCTATATTGTAAGTACAACTGATATTTTATACTAGCACATATGTTGTGATAATAGCTTTCTTGTTCAGTGTCACTTTTTCCCAGAATAACTTAACTGTGAAAATGATTTTAATGTATTAATAAGATTATAGCTACAAGCTACTGCAAGATCCTACACAGAGAAAATGGTACAGAGCCTCATGAATAAGTGGAAGTTCTTTCATAATCCAAAGTGTAGTGTTGCTTTGAGACTGTTGACTTAACTGACCTTTAATATTTCAAATGTCATTTTGCATAAATAGCCTTGTAGGTGCAGAATAAAGCGCTCTATGTTTAGCTGGGGCTGTTAAGCTCTTAAAGTTTAACCAGAACATTTCCTGAATAATAGAGGGTCGAGGTTTCCAAATGTAATCACTTCATTTAAAATGGAGGAAATCATGAATAAACATCATGAAATCCGTAACTGACCTCTCTCTCTTTTTTTTTTCTTTTCTTTTTTTTTTAAACAGACAGTTTATCATCTTCTCGGCAACATACCCAGAGAAAGACAATTCGGTTTAGTAGGGTTTTGTTCACCATGCATTTGGGGACTGGGACTATGTGCATGCATATCACACATCATTAGTCATGTACCTTCTATCTTAATAGATAGAAAACACATTTCTTACATTTCCTGTTTGGCTTCATGTTGATGTGGAACAAACTCTGCTGCATAGAAAGTTCATTCTGCATTTAGTGGCGTCTTTGCTCGTTTGAGCAAAAGATCTCGGGGTGGCTATGCACTGTTTTCTTGGCGGTTGATGGATGAGCTGTACGACCAAATTGGATGTGGATTTGAGGAGTCTGCATGTTGCCTACAGGAAACTGTTCTCATCATGGCAGTGTGGAAGGAGGGGATGGACCAAGCAGGACAATAAACAGGGTGGAGTTCAAGTTAAAGGTAGTGAGAGGTGTGGGACGGGTGGGGTGGGGTGGGGGTACATGTCAAAAATAACAAAGGCATTCAGGACAAGGAGACATTTACACGCACAAAGTGCACATTAACTGTTGTTATTTACAGGTACAGCAGTCCTTCAAGTTTCCAGTTGAGTGAAAACAAAAAGTCAAAATGTAAAGAACAATTAAAAGATCCAATAACACAGCCGATTTGGAGGGTAGATACAATAGAACATATCCACATGGTCGCTGTGTCACACTCTATTTACAGGACTGTACATACATACAGGTGCAATTTGCTCGTTAAGGTTTACACTTCAGCAAAGCCAGACGCGCCTCCGGCTTCTGACATGGCCTCTTACCATGGACAACACACACATGCACACACTCTCACACACACACGCTCACACACATGTGAGTATGCATGCTTATGAGACTGCCCCAGGCACGCACATTTTTTTTTTTTTATATCTGTACACACTTACATCAAACACACATACCCGTCCTCTCTCACACACATACATGCTTTTCAATACAATGCTGTCTTCTGATAATTGCCACAAAGGCTCTCCAGGTGGACTGCTCGGACATGTGTGCTTTACCAGTCTGCATCCTCCTCTATGTAATAATCAGGTGTTGCAGTACCATCAAACAAACCGGGGTCGAGGGACTTGCGCTGTTTTCCTCTGGCAAAGACACGCGATAGAGAGCCCAGCCCCATCTTCTCTTTCTTCTTCTTACGCTTCGCCTCCTCCAGATCTTCTAGGGACTGATTGAAGAAAGACAGAGAGAGAGAGAGAGAGAGAGAGAGAGAGAGAGAGAGAGAGAGAGAGAGAGAGAGAGAGAGAGAGAGAGAGAGAGAGAGAGAGAGAGAGAGAGAGCAGAAGAAGATGAAGGGATGGCAAAACGAGAGATGCAAAAGCAGAGAAGTCAGTGAAAGCGGTGCAGAGTGGGTAATAAAAGTCCAGGAAAGATAAAGATCACAACAGAAAGGGGAAGTGACACTTGACATGCTGCCAGGCATGCACTTATTCTACAACCACCACTGATTTTCACATGAATTCAAGTCACAGCTGCAGAGTGAGTACACAACAGACTGCGTGGGGCAAACATGAATTCAGCCAGAACGATGGCGGAAAGGGAACGACAGCGGCCAGGCAGTTACAACAAAAGGAAGTGATTACTTGGGAGTGTGCAGTGGTGGGCAGCTCTTACATTGCAGAGAGAGTGAGTCCGATGGCGTGGCGAGTTGATGTCGCTGGGTGTGGATGACCGGTCTCCCTCCACCGCTGAGGCATCAGAGATGACGGAGGGCTGACGCGAGTGGCATGGGCTCACCCGCACAGCAGCCACTAAATGGGACGAGACGGGAGGGGGGAAAGAAGAGGCTTGTTTTCTTCGGGTGTGTTTGGGCACCAAAAGTTGGCCACAGGGAGAATCAGGTTTTTCTCAATGAGGCCGCAACACCCTTAAATAAAAATATATCTAAAAAATCCCGAACCAAAAGCCTGATATTATTGCAATCATCTGCAGTTGCTAGGCAACAGTAAAAACAGCTTCACAGAGGTTGAGGGAGAGCATGTGTGTACCAGAGAGACTGATACGTACAGTACAAGCAATTGCATAGCAATTTGTGGGATCGTGACTGTTCACACGTTTTCCTTGTTTCTGCTCTTTGTCTGCTTCTTTCTCCAGATGTTCCCAATTAGTCAGCAACCAGTTTGAAAGGCTGCCCTTTCAAACAGTGTTGAGATGATCTCCTACTCTAGAGGCAGCAAGGCTAATTTGTGTAATACTTTCTCTTTAGGGTGGGAAATGCCAGTAAGTTCAGTTTGGTTTACTTTAGTTTGATCTTTTCAGAAGTTGCATGACACGATTCAAATGCTGATCCTGAGAGGGGCAGATTACGTAACTACAGTATTGCCTCCAGACCACAGTTATTCCCTATTAAAAGCGTGTGCTTTTTGCAAGAAAATTCTGTGTGTAAACCATGTTTGTTTTAAATGTTCAAAAGGAGTCTGCATGTCCTGTGATGTATGTAATGTATTTACATGTCAGTCAAATTAAGAACCTACAGTCACAAATGTTGTTGAGGTGTCAAATATAAACTATAATATCAAAGTATAAACAAGGGCAAAAAAAACTGGGTGACTGTCAGGTGAAAAATAGCTGAAAAATGTAGACATTTTTAGATTTATAATATAGGTTACAGTACTTGAACATCACAGAAAAAATGTATGAATTCCAGCTGCAAACATCCTCAAATATAAAAAGGTAAATATTTATGCAAGACAAAGATGAATGGAAGCTGTAAAGCCAAAAAGACACTCACTGTAACTGCTACAGAAAGCGCATGAAATGTAACGACTTGAGCGTCAACAATATGATCATACTGAGCAGATGTGCAGGAGTGAATGTGTGTGAAGCAGTTTAAAATGAGCATACCAAACCACCCCTGTTTAGGTCAGTTCATGAACAGGATGAAGGCGTCGCAGCACGTGTGCTCATGTTGGCTTACCTTGTCTGTCAGTGGGATGACCCGTGTGGACATAGAGTGTCTGCTGACTCTGTCTGATGGCAGCAGTCAGAGGAAGGTCAGCCTGCATCACCCACTCCTGGTTGTTGCCGTTGACAACCGTTTCCGTGGGCATAGCCAAAGAGTGACGCTTGGGTACGTCCTTGGTAAGGGTGGCTAGTGACTGTTTGGCCTTAAGAAGGTGGACAGATGGTTGGAAAGAGTCAGAGAGCAACACAAGCAATAATCCTGCAGAGAAATCCTACAATTTCTTGCAGTTTCTTGGTTGTCTTTGCATGTCTTTCACAGTTATTGTTTTTATTCATGCATGATGTATGTGTGCACACATGTACATGTTGAGTGATATATCATGAATTCTCCTACAAGTCTCTGAGTGCATGTGGATATGTGAGTTCTCCACTGGCCTCCTCTTGTGGTTGTTGTCTCATGAAAAATGCAGCTGTATTCATGTTTGTCTTTTGTTGTGTGAAATCTCTTGCTGCTGCTCCTGAGAGTGCTGAGAAAAACAAACTGAATATCTGGAGAAGGTGTTTGCTGTCTCCTACCATGGTGGTGCAGGTTTGGGTTGTGTAGACATGAGGAAAACAGGGCATAATGAATCTTTTTCATGAGTCTAATGAATACATGTGCTCTGTAGAGCCTCTTCACAAAGCACAATTCACTGCCTTTTATCAGGAACAACAATAGGCTGCTGGAGCCTTGGGAGATGTGTTTGTGCGTGTGTGGTTTGTGTCAGTCAAATGTTGTTGTTTTTCTGCCTGTGTATGTTTTCTGCTCAGCCTTGGCATGTCAGTGTTTAACAAATTCTTGAAATCTTGTTATTATTGTGCAAATCTTATCATCAGGCCAAGTGACAGCAGGCTACAAATAAATCAACACCAACACAATGAGCTTCATTACAATCATCTTTACCTGCCAGCGGTCAAACGATTACCAATCAATGTCTTTGACATGCAAAACAGAATACAATCACAACCCTTTGGAGTAATCATTAGTTTTCAGAATATTGATGTTTTTATCTCCCCCAAAAGCAATTCTTTGCTCAATTAGACCTAAACCACATTCAGATCAATCACAGCAGGAATTCCTTGGGATCACTGTTGTTAGGATCACTGGGATCAGCCGGGGTTAGTCAAAAACGTGCAGCTGAGGAGGGGCTTTCCAAGACGACAATGAGGTCACAAGTAGGAGAGATTTCCAAGGAGCAGGAGGGTCAAAAGAGGTCAAAGTCAAAGCTTGGGGTCCCATCTTACCGCCATGACTCTGGGAGAGTAGTCCCTGTCCCTGTCCCCAAGCCGCTCAAACACCCGATATTCCATTCTCTGATTGACACAGTTACTCATCTGGGGGTTGGAGACATGATGGATGGCTATACTGTACATTCAAAGGCTTTCCGTGTTTAAATATATGCAAGTATACCCAAAATAATGTACACACATTTAACCAGTAATCACACTTATGATTTATGCCTTCTTATTTTGCGTAAATATCTTATTTTTCTTGTCCTTGTCTTTAGTTCCAACACTAGTGATGGATATGTGTCTGAGCCTAGATAACTGTATTTTGGTTTCTTCTGACTTTTTATTGTTGTTTACACTCTATTTTTATTATTAACAAAGACACATTCTAAATATGTAGAATATCAAACTCATATATGCCAAAGAAAGAGATACAAGTCTAGAACCCCCCCGCCTGTGTAGCTGTCTCACCATGGCCAGCTCAGCCTCCAGCTCCTTGATGCGGTTTTCCTTGAGGTCGAGCTGAGAGCGCAGCATCCCTGTATGCTCAGTGGCTTCCTTGGTTTGCCGCCGCAGGTCCCACTTCTCTCTCTCCAGAAGATCCTTCTCTTTAGCCAGTGCCTTCACTGCATCCTCGCTCTCCTAGTGGACATAGAGATCCTGATGGATTGGCTCACAAATCAGGCTTATCTAAGTGAGTCACAGTTGCTAACTAGTGGAACCTTATTTCAATTGATTAAGGGGAAATAATTCTGTTTCCAGAAGAAGAGGGCAGTCTAAATCTAAAATAGCTGTATATGTAATGTCACAGAGGATACATGAATGTCTATGCTTGGCAATAACATCAGTACATGGTGACTGTTTTTGGTACGGAAGAATATATGTTATGATAGTGGAACAGATGACCAGCAATACACATGCTTGGACCTCAAATCTCAATGTTAAGAGAATCATCTGATTTGTAGTAAAGTACTTCACAGCATGGTCTCATATGCAGAAATTACAGAATGCGACACTACACTTGAGTAGATCAGTACATGTACACTGCACATATCCATAAATTATCCCACAGCATGCACACAGTCACACATTATGTTGTAAAGACTGAAGGTTACACAAGAGGTGTTTCAGATGCATTTGCAGCTGTCCATTCCAAGTACTCACTCATTTGCAAAACCAGTTCAGAACACAACCTAATATACTTGTTTGTGCAAAGGACATTCAATAAACACAGTTGCAAAAGAAAAGATTATTTGTATGGATGTTTGGCTGCATGCACATGTGTGTGACAGTATACGGTCAGAGCACGGCTGCCATACTTTTCTGTGCTGCTCATAGTTGCGTATGAAGTCACGGAGCTGCTCCTCCCGGCTCTCCAGTGTGGCATAAAGCTGCTGCATCTGGTTCACCAGGTCTGCTTTTTCTGCCTTCAGACGCTTACGGTCTGACTTCATGGCTGTTTAGTGTGAAAAAGCATAAATTTACACATAGTGGAGGAAGAGGGTTAAGCAGTTAATTAGCGTTTATTTCAATTATATTGCCATAAAAAAACTAGAAGGAACAAGCAAGTCTTAAAATGACAGACTGTGTTTGGGTTTTTTTTCCAAAACAGCTGCACATACACACATATTAAAAGCAGTGATATAAATAAAAAGTAAAATTATTCTAAAGTGGACACATGTAAAACCTTGATTTGATCCGCTAACATGCTTTGAAGTTATTAAGTATTTCTTATCTGCTATGACATCATTTTTTAAATCAGTATGTGTGTTGTCTATGAGTTTGAATGTAGCAGTTTCTTCATGATTAATTATTACTAGTTATTAAACACTTCCAGATATGAGAATCCTTAAGTAAAAACATAAAATAAACCTGCTGTTGTAGGTCTTACGTGGCGTGGCTGCATGTTGATAAAGAACTGAATCTCATGTGAATCCTTCTGTCAATCTCCTCTCTGCTGCTGGCTTAGTTAGAGGCTCCGTCTCTCTTTTCATCTATCTCTCAGTAGCACACTCTCTCTAATCCTCTGGCACCTCACCCACGCATCGTGATAAAGAAGAATATGGTTCACTGTAGTTATTCAGAGAAGCTCTAATTTTCTCAAAGACGACATCTCCTTTTTCTCTCCTCTGCATCTGTATCTACCGCTTCTCTTGGTTTCTCTCAATGTTCCTCCATTTTCAGGCTGTTTTTTAGATGTCCACTTATAGCTGAGTTCCCCTCCAGCTATAATTCCAAAAAACACAATAAATATAATATATTATGTATTCACACTGTGTCCGTGCACCTTTGTCTTTTTTACTTTGACATCTATTTCCTTACAGCACGCCAGCTCTGCCAGTTGGATATTTCATAACATCACACAGTTCCTTGTTTTCCCCTTGATGCTTGTTATAATATGTTCACCTTTCTTTTTCTTCCCCCTTTTTCTCCTCTCCAAGCCAGCTGTGTGTCATTAATTAACTCATATCACAGCCTGGTTAATTGCGTGACATTCACAAGTAGTGTCTGGGGAGTACGCACAGGAAAGTGGAATGGAAGTGTCGTTTTACAAGGACAGATTCACCCTCTCGTCTATTTCCTCTCCTCTGTTTCTCTCCTGTCACCCTTTCATATCTCTCCCTTTCACCCATTCTTCAGAGGTGGAATCCTCAAGCCAAGGCGACACGCACGCCAACTAGCCAGCGAAAGAAGACAAGAAACATCCCTCATTGGCCAAGAGAAACAGGAAACCTCCCAGCACCTGCCTCAGGAAGTGAAATCAAAGCCGTCTTTGAGATGAGCCAAAAACATTGCTGCTGCCTCACATCCTGCACCTGTGACCGTTTGGCAACATCCACCCTCCTAGTGTCAGACACAAGAAAGCACTCACTGTGACTTGGTAAAAGGGCCCATTCACAGCCACAAATCATGTAAGCGCTGTTGCTTACCATAACAGTTTTTACGAACAACGTGATTCTTGCAGTTACGTTACACTACAGAATTTAGGTGAGTTGGGGAAGCACTAGTATGTCTCCCTCTGCTGACAGCCATATTAATAAGTCTCCAAGAATTATTACCAGATGAAACAAGGAGGAATCATCTGGGAACCATACAGAGCTGAAGCTAATGTGTGTGTATATGGAGAAAAAGAAAACATAGAGTCTTGAATTTATATCGCATATTGTTTTGTTTTTTTTGCTATACACCGTGTGAATATATTTTGTGTATTTTTTATATTGTTGAGGTTTTCTGATTATATCCTGTTTTCCTCTGTGTGTAAAATGTGCATTAGTGGTTGTCTTTGTTCAAAATGATGTGTTTCTGCCTGTAAAATGCAGATACTAATAGCAATTCCAATCTGGGTAAGCAAAGAAAGAGCAGATCAGGGTACGTGCAAAACATTCACCATCAAAAGTCCAAGCTACTGTTCCCACTGCCCGATGTTAAAAACGAAAACACCTGAATGTATTATGCTATCCTGACATATTCTCTCAAATCTGACTAAGTGGTTTTAAGCTCACCACATGGAGGCTCACGTCCAAAGCCCTTGTGCTTTAAAGTAGTTTAATGTGAGCAGTGTGCTAAAAGCCTTTGTCTGCTGGGCCATTCTATGGCAATTTGCTACTGGAGGGCTTAGACTGCCTGCACTGAGTTGACTAACTCATTGGTTACTAATCAGGACTAAACCAGAATACTGGAGACATACAGGCTGAATGGACATTTAATGATCCTTTATGCATGTATGCATTTAAATACATACATACATATATATGTGTGTATATATGTATGTATGTGTATGTATTTATATGCATACATACAGCAAAGCTGTTTTATAAACCTGCATTAAGGTTGATTTTGCAGATCGCAACTGTAAAATAATTATTTTGTCACCCACTCCTTTACAAGGTGTTTGTTGTGATGCAGATTGGAAAGAGGATGAAGACAGAGATTTAGCTGTTCCAATGTGTTTCACTGTGGGCAGAGGTCTTTAAAAAAACCAAACAAAATGAAATAAACCTGCTATTGTGGCTACAGCTTTTTAAAATGTATACGCCTTAATGTAGAGATAGTCTGGGGCTTGTTGTTAGTTGGTTAGGTGTTGGGAGTTTACTATTTGTTATTCTTATCAGTAGCAGTAATACTAGTAGTATTAATCTTAGTAGAAGAATTAGAGTATGTTCAGTCAATGTTCCAGTGCATTAGAGGCAGTGCACTTAAGTCACATTTTGTCAAAACTGGGCTTTGAGTTTGCACCGCACTGAGCATGTATGGACAGCAGATGAGTGGATGACACTGCAGGAGGGTTAGGGTTAGGAATCTCTTAGATGTTATTGATCTTTTTTTGTTCCTGCTGTGAAAACATATCACCACAGGATTCGTTTTCTAAGTGACATGAATTCAAGCTGACCACAGCTGCTGCTGTTTGTGAAGAAACAACAAACTTTTTCTTTGTACAGCTACCTGTTAAGAGTCACTTCAAAACACAACATGAATATATCAAGTTACCAGGCCAAATGCTCTGTGGGTAATTCTAGGGATAATCAACTGTCAAATGTGTCTCAGATCCAGGAAAAGGCTTCTGAAGATCCTTGATCGTGAAGAAACAAAACCAACCTCTCCATCTCATTCACTGCGGTTTCTATCACTGTGGTGCGCATTTCACATTCCACTCACAGCTTCTCTCTGGTTAAATAACAACCCTCATTATCTGATGTGCCCCATCTATTATGGTACAAATATAACAAGATCCAGCCATGATGTTAGCAACATAACATTTCCTGCCTTTTATATTTTCTACTCAAGTTTTCACTTTGGTTTCTACCCGAAGAGGATTTCTACATGGATAAATAAATGACAAGAGAGTATGCCAAGAATATAATAATGGGATCTTTGGGGAATTAATGTTCGCAGCATATGCAGTGTCTATGCATTTCAATGAATTCAAAATTGTGTTGTAGCTAAGACTTTCCATGCAAGTTCACTTCACCTGCCGTGATTAACAACAGCATCACAAAGATGAAACCACTTATCGACACAACCCTCAGAAAATGATGTTCTTCACATTAATGAATGAAAACACTCCACACTGACACTACTCCATATAAATTCAGTCCAAAAGAGAAGGGACAGGCTTATAGTCGGCTCTTAACATAGTTATTTGGGAAGCGAACAAAAGAGACATCGGCTCATTGGAGGGAGTCCATTGTTCACGGTTTGGGATTTTAAATCTGCCAGCTGAATAATGAAGTACGAGTCTCAGAGCTCCGCAGTGTGCTCACCTCCTCGCTTCCTCAGTAAAAACAAACTCATGGGTTGTAAGAGGATGATATCTGCATTGGTGATATCTGAAACCGTGGAGCAGATAATGTTACTACTGTATAAGACCTCTTTGAAGTCACTGCGATATTCAAACATGTTAATTAAAGTTAATGAATGCATTAATAGACTTCAGCTATGACATTTGACTCTTGTTATAGGTTTATGCACAACCTGTAAGCCCCCATTAAAAATAGATCAAACACTGCTCACTAATAGGTGATCTGGAGGAGTGTGTGTGTGTGTGTGCGTGTGTGTGTGTGTGTGCCTGTGTTGTGTTCACAGCAGCTATTTAATCATCAGCACTGACACATCAGGGAATCAAGGGGAGAATCATACTTTGATCCCATGACAGCACCTCATTACTCACATCTCTGTCTTCACTGGATCCTAAACAAAAAGAGACCAGCTCTGTAATCTTCACAAAGGTTGAACCTAATTGTTCAGGTGCACACTAAGTAACACCACTGTCACAGGTGAAGGCAAAAAGGAGGACAGCTGCTACAAAGATCTGTTCATCTAACCAAGGATTGGTGGATGGCCGACGTACCCTTGATTACCACTAGGGGCCACTGTGATCCAAACACGTGTTTTCACTGGAGACCTTCCAGTTTGAATAGATTGAGGTGCAAATTGAATAGCAAAACCGTCCTCATTACCTTTTATGATGAAGCGCCTGCCAGCATTGAGGAATTAAAATCACAGTGGATTTTTGAAAACACACTGGCCCAAAGCGCTTCTCCCTGGTTTCCAAAACTTAATTGAAGTCTTTTATTCAAAAGAAGTCCTTATTTGTTTAAAAATAAAAGTCACCACTAAAAACATATGTAATTAGTATAATGTTATCAGGTTAAGTGGCCTGATGAGATTTAGAGGCACTGGTGTTTAAAACGGCTAGTGAAGGAAGAGGCCTTGTAGTCAAGGACAGAGTACGGTGTAGCGTGAAATGACACTAAACAGAGCAGCCAGACTGTGCTTTGATGATACATAGCTGTCTGCTGCTTTCATTTGAGCTCTGGATTGACTAGGAGTCCCTCAGTGATAGTAATTAGCCAAAGTGGAAATAGCTAATTAAAAAACAGTAGTGAGAGCCAGCTATGAAAAATCATTAAACACAACCTTGATGATGAGAAAGTCCAAATAAAAGTTGGGCAAAGTTATAAGCACCTTTCAAGAACAGTTCCATTGCCATAACCAA
Organism: Scomber scombrus; assembly: GCF_963691925.1. Taxonomy (NCBI): domain Eukaryota; kingdom Metazoa; phylum Chordata; class Actinopteri; order Scombriformes; family Scombridae; genus Scomber; species Scomber scombrus. Next base: position 12,188,697 of record NC_084979.1, read on the forward strand.
ACTGTGGTTTATATTCTTATTGTAATTTGGAGATTGCTAAGACAGTTTCAGTTTATTGTTATTTGTGTACTGGGCTGGGGGATGAAATCCCTCCATGCAGCAGCTCTTGGGTTGGCTTGAGTGCCCGTAGGCATCACAACAAAACCTGCAATTGTAAGAGGTTGGCAATTACCCACGATTACAATTATAGTGCTCACGGGCCAATGTCTGGCACACAGCGGGAGTGAACTCAGGCCTTAGTGTGGGCATCTTGCCAAACAAAAGGGGAAGGGGAGTTAGAGGAAGACACAGAGAGGAAGAAAATGAAAATAACTGGAGAGATAACAGACTGAAAAGTAGTGTTCCTTTCTGCATTCTTCATTTTCAGAAAATCTGCATGTAATTTAGCCGCAAACCATATGAACTGAGGTAGGAGTAGCAACACTTTCTGTGAACCATTCCAAAAGTAAACAGGTATTATCTCAAGTGGCAAGAGAGAGCAAAGGAAGGGATGATGCATTTCTTTCACACTACTTCATCACTCCAGCCTTTTTCAAGCAAAGCAGAACCACAGGATAATAAATAAAGAAAAAACAAAACACACAAGGCTACTCTGCTTCACAATAATTGTTGGTACCACTTCAATAAAACCCCCCAGGGCACTCGAGTTGTCCAAACATTGCTCTCATTCTTCCGGGAAAACACTTTGCCGGAGCATTCTGGTGGGATGTTCACAATATGCCAGCCTTGTGAGAACTGGGGGGAAATCAAATAACAGTCAACATCTCGCCTCCAATCAATTGGCAGCATACGGAAATTGCTGTACTAAATGAGGTATTCTCAAGAACATTTGGCCTGGTTTTTTTTTATACTTGACTTCTGATGCAAAAAATACAAATTCTCTCCAATTTGAGCAAGGCATGAAAACTAAACAGAAATTTCATTAAAGAACAAATGTTCCCAACACAAATGTATTAAACTCACGAATCAAGCTGCATCCAACAGCTTGTGTAATTTTCCAAAAAAGACAATTTGACAATGTTTACCATGTCATACAGCAATTAGCCAGGTTTATGTGATACTCCCCTACTGTGCAATGAAAAGGAGGATTTCTATCTAGTTAGTATTTCCTCATTTTTGTTCTTTTTTTTTTTTGCTTCCTCACCTTCATCCTGAATGTCTTTATATGCTTATTTTTGTCATGCTAACTAATTTCTCTTTATTTAGCCCCACTGTGAACCAGCCTGTGAAAGCCAATTAAGACATTAAGATACACAAAATATACTTGACTTGTCTTGACTTTAATGGTGTCAGAATATTCATGGAATCACAAGTTTTGATGTGCTAGCTTTCCTCATCAAAATAAGCCAACACATTGCAATTATCACCAGCGACTCAGCCACTCAGCCACTCAGCCACTGGGGATGTACAAGCCAGTGCATTTTTAGTGCCGATTCCAAGTCTGGATAAATGGGGATGGCTGTGTCACAATGTAAAACCAATGCCAAATCAAATTATAAATCAGATCTCCATACAGGATCTGTTGAGGCCTGGGTTACCAATGGCTGCCACTGGCACAAATGACCAGCAGGGTGCCAGTCGAAATTATGTTACTGTTGGTTGAAGGAGAAGGCATGTCAGGAGGCAGCGGGAGAGGAATAGGGGTGGGAGAGTGGAGGTGAGGTGGGTCAAACTGTTCTACCGTGGTGAGGAAACTATGTTAAGAGGAGAGGTGATGAGCAACACTATGGCTTCATGCCAGGAAAGAGCACTACAGATATGTTTGCTTTGAAAATGCTGATGAAGGATGGGTTCACATTGGAGGTGGGAATATATTTCCACTGTGAACCCATCTTTTATGTTGTGAGCCCTTTCATGTTTGCAATGGGTATGGACAGGTTGCCAGACCAGGTCTGGCCAGAGTCTCCATGGACTGTGTGATGTTGGTGGATGACATTGTGATGTGTATTTAGAGTAGGGAGCAGGTTGAGGAGAGGTGGAGGTATGCACTGGAAAGAAGAGGAATGAAAGTCAGGAGGAGCAATGTGGAATACATGTGCATGAATGGGAGGGAGGACGGTGGAATGGTGAGGATGCCAGGAGTAGAGGTGGTGAAGGTGGATGAGTTTATATTTGGGGTCAACTGTTCAGAGTAACATGGAGTGTGGAGGAGAGGTGAAGAAGAGAGTACAATGAGAGCGGAGTAGGTTGAGAAGAGTGTCAGGAGTGAGCTGCGACAGAAGGGCTCCGGCATGAGTGAAAGTAAAGGTTTACAAAAGGGTAGTGAGACCAGCTTTGTTGTCTAGTTTAGAGGTGGTGGCACTGATGAAAAGCCAGGAAGCAGAGCTGGAGGTGGAGTTGAAGATGCTAAGATTTTCATAGAAGGTGACGAAGATGGACAGAATAAGGAATAAGTATATTAAAAGGGACAGCTCAGGTTGGACAGTTTGGAGACAAAGCGAGACAGGCAAGATTAAGATATTTAGGACATGTGCAGGGGAGAGATGCTGGTTATAATAGGAGAAAGATGCTGAAGATGGAGCTGCCAGGCAAGAGGAAAAGAGGAGGTCCAGAGAGGTTTATGGGTACATTGAGGGAAGCCATGCATGTGTGGCGCAACAGAGGAAGATGCAGGGGACAGAAAGAGATGGAAACAGATGATCCTCTGTGGTGACCCCTAACAGGAACAGCCAGAAGAAGAAGAAGATGGCAATTATCGCCAGTACTGACCAGTACCACATACAGCAAGTATCTGCAGCACAGATGCATTTGATTTGGTGAAAGCAGCTGGAAAAGCAATATAAACAAAAAAATTGGATGACAGATGTGTTTCCATATTTGCTTAGAAACAGCTGAAAACATTGCTGGGAGTAAAGCCAAAATTCACTGACTGCTACCCACCACAAACAGAATAAGAGCAAAATGCTAGCTAATACTGTTACTGGCCTTTCATTGCTTAGTCTTAAAAATACTCTTGGAGTGTGAGCAAGCCACAGGAACAGTGTATGAAGATGGAGGGTGACAACCGTGGACTACAAAGGAGCTGGGAAGCAGCTACTGCTGTACAAGTCAGACCATGCAGAAAACAAAAATAAAACATATAAATAATTCAGAAATCTTGCTGATCACCACTGAATGCAAATACATTGCTTATATTTTTTCAGGTCACTCTCAGGTCACTCTTTGCCCAGAAGCAATACTTGAACATCAACGTCTGCTCTATTCCTCATATAAAACAGCTTTAGGAAAGAAAAAAAACAACAATAAGAAAGGTCCTCTCACTCAAGTTCACGGTTGATTCAATTTGCCTCTCTGAACCCACTCCAACAGAACCAAACTTAAACATAACAACAGCCAACTTACTTCCTCCCACATCCCCCATCTTAATTGCAGACCATATTCACCCTGCTTAACGTTTCTGGACCTTGTAAGCCAACCAAATTCCCTTTTTATAAGGCTTTCATTAGCTGCTGATTACTGTCAGTGCCTGTTGGAGTTGGTAGGCTTTTGCTTTCATTAACAGGCCTGAGTCATACAAATGACTGTATGAGCCTGTGTGCAGTCTGCTTAGACAGCCAAGTATCCGGCCCAAGCAGAGATAAGTGTTTATTTGATGTGTGCTCTATTCTACTCGGCTCTGGCGCATTTTGTTTTTGTTCAATTCTTCCAAAAAGCGTAGGCTGAAAGTGTCAAGTGAAATGTCGCACCAACAAAATCCCCTGACAGCATGTCATACGTTTGTCTGATATCAAATGGTGGTTTTGTGCTCTGACTCATTCTATTGGTGATAATTCTATGAAAAGAACAATTCACTGCCATGCTGATGACATCTCTTCTCGATACCCTGCAATCCACCATGCATTGCCTGGTAGAACATGTTCTCTACTTTACCCTGTGCATAGTTTCTATGAAGGCTGTATCTTATTGTATTTCCATTTCACACACACTCATCCATGTAAGATACTGAGCAACAAATACTGTTTGTTGGTCATTAATCTGCTCTATAAAATGGTATCTCATCATAGCCATATTCAGTTTCATGTTCAGTTGCTGTGCTTGAACAGATCCTATGTACAGCACAGACATTACAGATTCCTAGGGATGTTTTCAAATGTTTTGAGGCAAGTCCAGGTCAAACCGCAAGTAATTGGAGATAAGTCCAAGTAAACTCTTAAGCCTTCAGGAGCAAGGCAAAGTTAAAAGGCTACTCCAGTGATTTAGTATTGCATTTTTACAGACTTGAAGGACTCGTAAGAGACAGAATGGTAAAAATCGAAGCAACAGAGCGTGACTTTCAGTCATTATTATTACTCATGGTACAAAACACATCCATAATGCAATTTAATCGTGTCTCTTCCTTCAGTCCTGTCTGGTATGTGACCATCGTTTTCAACCTCGAGGCTCCCAGTTTGTGATGCAGGCTGGTCATTACATTTTGGAGACTCCACAAGAGAAAACTATTTCCTCAAGTGGGGCATTTATATTTCTTTTATAGATGGATGAGTGAAAAGATGAAGTAGAAGCACAATGATGATAGTGGCTTCCATATGAGAGATGCAGATTTGTTTTAATTTTTTTTTTTTTTTTTTTTTTAAATAATTATGTTTTTTTGTTTTTTTCCCCCCAGATTTTCTCTTTTTAAACTCTAACTTTATTTCTGAGGAAGTCACTTTATATTTAGGTTGAGCCCTCTTTTTTCTGTGTTTGGATAGGGTGGGTCTCTTAATGATGAGCATTAAAATGACAACATTTTAACATTGCCATAATAATTTAATATTTAAGGCATGTGGCCATGCATGTCTGTCACTGTCTTTATTTTATTTTTATTAAAACGTGAGACTTGAATGTTATTGAATTAAAGTCTCAAGTAAAGTCTTGAAGTGGAGAGTCTAATATACTCACAAAACTGTAATAATACAATGAAAGCTTCAGGTGAAGCTCGAGTTTATTTTAGTCCCACTTCACCTTGACTCATCTTAAAACTGAGAATCCTGCTTTGTTTTGATGGTATTACAGAGCTTCAGCAGTACATTGTGCTTTATGTACAGGAGGGTATGAGGGTGGTGCAGAGTGGGAGTGGAGTGGAGTGACTATTCCTGCAGCATGTAGAGGCTCTTTTGAAAAGACAAAGCATCAATGTCCTCCTCTCTCACCCAAGATACCGCTCCACCCGTCAAGCATAACACATACTAATGGCCTGTAATGCAGCTAATGGACAGCATTTACCAAATTGTTACAGACACTCATGTTTACATTATGGTGATGAGAAGAAAACAAAGAAATGCTGGTTTAAAACCCTGTGGAGAAAAAAAACAAAGCAGGTTTTCTCTCAGTATGAGTGGAGAGGGTCAAACAGAAAACCTGAATCAGCTAAGAGCTGAATGACTACAGAGTGCTTTGAGCAAGAAGTGGGAACTGCTGCCACTCAGTTCACTCACTCATTCTTTGCATTCTTACAATTTGCAAATTTTTTACTTTTTTTTTTTTTGCTCAGTTGTCAAACTTTTGCATAATCATTTCTTGGTGTACTTGTCTGTACAGATGTATTGCGCCTGCTGTTGTTACTGAGCTCCTTAGAAGTGCTGTTTTATTCTATTTTTAGGGTTAAGTGTCAATTTGCTAGCCTGGGTATACCCATGCTCTCATACGAGAAACAATCCACTTCGCTCTGAATGTTAGCATGGCCTCCAAGACAAAGTCCGCCTGAGATAGGGAACCAATCACAGAACGGGGAGGCAGGCGCAATATGATGATGACCGTAGAGTGACTCTGATTACATCCAGCATGGCGGCCACGGAGGTGCAGCAACCGTTAAAAGCAGCAATAGATTGTGTGCTAAATAAATTGGAAGGCAAGTTCACTTTGAAAATAGAACAAAAACTTGCACTACATGATTTCCTTCATAAAAAGGATGGGCTCGCACTGCTCCCTACAGTCTTTGGCAAAAGCCTTGTATACCAGTTAGCCCCGCTCTGAATATGTCATTGTGTATCGTTGATATGATTGGCTGTAAGCTTGTCCAGTAGCGTACAGAAGCATTTGATCGACATTCGTTGATCTCGCCTCAAATACGAGGAAATGAACGGCTCCTCCCCAGATCTCACATGAGATTAAAATAATGTTAAAATAAAAACTATTTGAACCTGTACCATAAGTGTTTGTCCCATCTCTAACAGACAGGCTTGCAAAATAATTAAAATTGTATAAAATAATTTTTAGAAAAAACCCCCATAATATTTCATTTATTTTTAGGGGTGCTGAGATCAAATTTAGGGGTGCTTGAGCACCTCTACAAAGGGTCTAAAATCGCCCCTGCCGCTAACTATGGCTCTTCATTGATCTTTCTTTTTCTGATAGACAAACACTGTCCCCAGATATAGGGAAACAAACTGAAACCTAACTTTTTTTCTGATAACAGCATGTTAAAATTCACAGGATCATTTACTTTGGTCAGAAATAATTCTTTTTTTTGGGTTGTTTTTCACAGTTGAAAGTAAAGAAAACACATGTTAAGAGAGGGAGATAGGGGGAGTATAAAATGCAACAAATACAACAGGAATCAAAAGTTTCAATTACATGGTTTAAGTCTTAGACCACTGCTGTATTTCCAGTCAATATTCAGAAGGCATTTAAAATGAACTAAACTGTAAATATAAACCAATAATCTGAGGGACAACATGTCTTTGAGAATACAATCTCTTGGCCTCCCTTCCCCTTCTAATAATGATGTTAGTGTTTTAAATAGCACACACAGCTTCTTGTTTCCTGGCGAGGTCCTTACCTTGCAGGGCCTCCTTGGCTCGGTCTAGCTCCTGCTCCTTCTGGGCCAGCTGCACGCGGAGCTCGGTGGCGGAGAGCACGTCGGCCGAGCAGCCTCCCTGGGTCTCCTCCAGGTCCTTACTCAACATGTCCTTCATCTGCCGCAGCAGGTGCACCTCTTCCTGAAGCTGGGCCACCTCTTCACGCAGCAGGACTACAAAACACAGAAGAAGAGAGTTTTAGCATGCTGATAACAAAACATGGCTGCATGTATTGTTGAAATGTGTTTGGTTTTGCCAAACAGTCTTCACAGTGAATGTCATTTTTAAGCTGCAGTAAAAATGTAATTCCAGTAGGTAGAATAGGGTCATATGCACACTAGAATTCAATCTCATAGAGGTGCATTAGCTTTGAACAGTCACACAAGTGCAGAAAGGGTTATGTCTGAAATGCAAAATCGATTTAACATCACCACAGGAGGTTATGGTTTCATTTTTAATTGAGATAACTGTAGAGCCAAATTACTGTCGGTATAAAGCATCACAGGGGTAGGTGGGGTCCAGTTGATGAGTAGGGACAAGACACCGATATTATAATGAAATTTGTCTTTGAAGCTGCCGGTTGAATCTGGTCTGTGTTGGAAGAAATTATGAGAAAATGAGAGAGGTGTATCCGTTTAATATGCAGTGGCTGGTGGTTTAGAGAGCTCCTCCCTGGCGTTGTTACAAAGAAGAAGAAGAAGAAGAGGCAAACAATAAAATGAAAACAGCAGCAGAGAGAAATCAATTTTTCTTGCAATTTGACTCACTGAGAATTTCTCAAAGTGCTTTCAAAATCTCCGCTGCAGCAGAGAGGACTTCACTCGCTTTTAAAACAAGCACAACAGACAAATGTCACACTCACATCAAACCTCCAAAAAGAAATATTTAATCTAAGAATATGTCTTTTTTTTGCAGTGAATGTGCTTGTCTAGGTGGAGCATATGGAAAGTGATTTATATAAGGATGAGTAGAGTCATTCTGCTCAATTTCATACATCCGCAGGGCAGAGGGGAGCTCAGCCTCATCTCGCATGGCTTCACTATCAACCGCCTTGCATAAATCACACTTCACACTCATATATCCAGGCTGCAATATTACTGTCTAAAAAAATTTAATAAAATCAGAGATGAATGGGGCAACTGAGAATACGAAACTAAATACAGAGGACGGGAAGAGACAAATTAAAGACAGAATACAGATCGCACTGCAGCTTTTTAATTAAGGGTAGGTTGATTATTTAGAAGTATAATAATGTATAGTGAGGCTCAACATACAGAGCTAGAAATTGATTTCCAACAATGTAGCCAATTCAGCAAAACAACAAATGCTTTGAATTCTGCAGAACATCAGATGAAATAATCTTTTACAGGTTTGTCTATTTTGCCCACTTAATGCATTGTCTTTTATCAATATTACACCATAACATCATTGAGATTGCAATATCTATATGTGATCATTTAGAAACATTAAGCAAATTTGAATTTCCACCAAAAGTGTTTTGCTTTTACAGTCCCGTATTCTCTTCTTCAAGTTAGAAAAAATTAGGCCCTTCAAAATCAGACTAAGAATGTCTTTGTAGTGTGCGTTTAGTTCTCTGTGCTACTGACAATAAAGGTTGAATTTTGAATCTTTTAATTGCAGACAGGATTTGCTCCAAATTTGCTATACTGCCACTGTAAATGTTTTTATTGTCCTCATATTATATTTTAATCACTAATTTGCCCACAATTAGGATTTCTGGTCACTTTTTTAGTGTTTAATATAAAAACATCTCAATTACAATGACAACGTTTCATCTGTATGGCTTCATCTGGTAATGCCTGATGCCTGAACATTGTAATTGTACCCTATACATATCCTTATTTGGAGCATGTATTCAGTATGTGTGTGTCTTTTTGTTCTCGATATGTTTTTGCCTTAAGCCTAGGTTTTGGGTTGTGCATATACTGCTAGAATTCAGACACCTTATAATATACTGTAATCCAGCCAATGACACCTACATCACACATATAAAGGCCTAAAATATTGCTATATTGTTGAACCAATGCCTGAATGTCAAGATGAACATGGTAAGCGTTAAGTATTTTTGACAGATTGTACATGAATTCATGTTTTTCTGTCCATTACCTGTAGATCTAGAAACATTCGCAGCATTTGATGTCACACCAGTGACACATTCATTGTTGTTGAATGACACCTGCGTGAATGACACATGTATCTTTAATCCTGCAGTTTGGCCTTGACACAAACAGTTTACTCTCCACTCCTTTACAGCAGACCTGGTGCTATAATCCCATTTTCCTCTTCTGCACCCACAGTTGTCACTGACTCAATACATAAGGACACTAGAGATGGTTCAACACTGCAACAAACAGTGAGCACAGACTATAACAAAGGATATTTGGTGTATGCAGCCTTGCTTTATGTTTTAGCACCAAATGGGTGACTAATCCATTTCCCTCCCCTTCCACCTCCTGAAACCAAAACAAACCTTTAAGACAAGTTCACTGCTTTTACAGCGTGTACATGCTTCCTGGTCTTTCTGAGTCCTTTAATTTATGTTCACTGACTAAATGTGGCTGTGGATAAAGGCTTCCTGCTAAATAACGAAAATGAAATGTAAAAGGGGTTATTAGGAGAGGGGTCGAGAGAAAAGCGCCAGTGAGTGGAGTGTCATTACACCGAGGTATACTTAATGGACCCGATAATAGAAGCACATTTTACAGAGCAACTCAAGCATATTGGCAAACCAAAGAGCAAGCCTAGTCTAGAAACAACCATCTGCACAATACTGTTCAGTGGTGTTTAAAAGTCCTACAACAGCCAGACTCGATTTCATTACTTATTACGTTTGCATGTATTGATTGTGCAAAGGCAGCAAAACACAAAATCATAAATAAGGAACAAGGAGAACCTCGGAGATATGGGTTTCATCTCTAATAGTTCATCCACAAATACTGGCTATATTAGACTCACTCCTTTATAGAATAAAGTTGCATCTTGTGTCTGTGTTTAGTCATAGATGTTTAAAATTGTGTATTCAGAGTCAATGGCACAAAGCTTTGAATACAAAATCTGGACGCATGTGTGCAATACCACTTTAGTGTATGGTCATTGTAGGAATTTTCTTTAGTGATTTTAACTTACAATCACCACAACTTTACAATAAAACCAGTTTAGACATGATCAGATTGAGACTGATCACTATAGCAAGAGAGATAATGAACCCAAATGAAAATGGATTTCAGTGCTGCAACACAGGAAACTCCACTTGTTATTGGAAACTGGTAAGGTGTCATTTTACACCTCCTGCTGTTTATCACAGCTGGAAAATGCACTACTGTAAAATACTATATCATACTAAACTGGCTGCATGGTGCATATGCCTGCTAACTGTTTACAGAATCCAACTGGAAAGGCAGCATTTAGTTACTATGCAAAATACAGTTTACCTTACACAAACTTACACAGTATCAATGTACGACTCAACCTTGACTACAACTGAAACATTCATCATAACATATTTTTCATTTGTATTTCATAGTGTCTTAGTATTTTAAATACATTATGTAAACCACTTTGAATGGCCATGTGAAATGAGATTGTGTGTGTTACATAACGTATCAACAACTTTATAGAGAAAAGAAAATCCTTGTGTACTTTCAAATCTCATGCCTTTTAACTCTGCCTACTCTATATGTGGGGTGAAGAATCAGCTGCAGAAACATAAAAACAAATGCTTCAAGACAAAAATAAACCTATGGAAAATACAGATGTCACATCCAGATACTCTCACACTATTGCCTTTTAATTAAAAGGAAACACTTGATGACTCAATGATGTGTCATTACCCTGAAAAAGACAACCAGCTGGTGAACATTTAAAACCTTTCTTTAATGCAGCATTGACAGGATGAGTCTCCACACTTGGCACGGCAAGAGGACCCTCAGCATCTATGATAGGAAATGCAACATTCGTTGTCTAAATATGCCACAGCAGTTATTAGCATAAGAGTGAGAGATGTTGAAAAATATATGCTATTGTCTTCTTCGGCTTTCTGCAGGCGAAAACAGTGCTGGAGCACTCTAGATAAGACCGTCCAAGGTTGGGGTAGACAGTGGGTTGGGGGAGAGTGAAGACAGCCACCTATTTTTCAATGTCCGCATAGCCTCTAGGTTGGCAAGAAGCATGCGCTGTAGCTATGCATTACAAATGACACTCAGTGGGAGCTTCCTGATAAGTGCAATTGTTCCTGCTCCCCCCTTCCAGGACTCCACACAGCTCATTCACATTGAGGATCCTCTCTGACATGGTTGCCAACATCAGTCTCACAGAAAATGTGTTTCATAATTTAGCTTAAATGTAAATGAGTATGTAACTTGTTTCAGGTATGAAGTTTGGTTTGAATACTTTGTGATAATGTGTACTTATGCAACACAAAATCAATTGAGTGTCCCTGGTTTTCTTCAGTTTAAAGTCAGTAAAATGACTTGTGTAACACACCTAGTGAATAGAGTGAAACATTTAAAGACAGATCACATGTATTTGTATTGATGGATAAACCTGGATGAATGATTAACCATAAAAACTTCATTACAAAAGCCCTAACGAAGCAATATGAAATGGTTGGCATTCATATTAAGCATTGACCCAAGGCCGTTTAACTCAACAAAGGTTCAAGTGTATTGTGAAAAGAATTTAACCGTGAGAGGAAAAGAATATGAAAAAGTTTTCATGTTTTCTTTTCACTGCAACAGAATAATGTTACACATCTCAACCACGTTGCTGTTTTTAGCTGCACTCGAGCTCCATTGTCAACAAAAACCTTCTGGCCTTAATTACATCTCTTCTCAACAGAAAAAAATATGGCAAATACAAAAAGAAATGTGTGTAGGACTGTGAGTATACATGAAGTGGCTTTAGTTTGCAGTGGTGTGACACTGTTGCCATCACAACCCCCACTGCTAGAAGGGGTGCGAGGATCTCTCAGGGTCAGATGTTTACTGCCTCTGCTGTTAGCTCAGCCTCCAAGACCACCTGTTCCCCACTGGCTGACAGAACCAACAGATTTTCTTCTCCACAATGGCAATTACCACAGAAGTCTAACCTACAGTATAGCTGCTGACTCAAACGTACACACTTCAGACGTCATTTCTTTCAGTTATGATGATGATAACATTGTACACACCAAAGTAATTGCTGAGATCAGAGAAAACCTCTCAACAAAAAAAAATCAAAAATAGGCAAGAAACACGAGTGGTCAAATGATCAAATAGGTTGTAAACAAGCCAAAAGCAACAGCAACATGATCTAAACTATTTTATCTAGATCTATACGCTTATATATCTATAAAACCAATAGTGAGCACAGCTAGTGTTAATATGTCTGTAAACATCACTCACTGCACAAGAACACTTTGAGTGCATACTACTACTGTGTAGCACAGCAGGTCAAAGTTCAGTCAGGAAGTCAGTCTGTAACCTGCAGGGATGTATTATAAAAAGGCATTAAATTAGTACATTTTACAATCATTTTTCTAGGCTCAATTAATGTTGTGCAAATATAAAACACTCATGGCCATTCCTCTTTTATGGAGCAGTTTTCTCTTATATTGTCTTTTATTTTATTTATTAAAAGGAGGATTAATTAAAAGTTGATGGTGTAGCACAACTTCCTCCATTTTAGATGTCTTCCCTGAAGGGACAGCACTTTCAAGATATCTTGCTATTGGTCAATAGCACAATTTCAACAAAACTTAACCTGACATAAAGAGATATACTGTACTTTACCCGATTTCATTGCACTTGAATGAGTTTGATGCAAAATATAAATATTTTAAATAGGGCCGGGACTTTAACGCGTTAATTAAGATTAATTAATTACACAATAATTACCGCGTTAAAAAAAATGGACGCATTTTAATCACACTTATTTTTGCACCGCGGAACGTTTCTCACTGGATGAGTTTCAGGCGGACCGATTATACTGGAGCACCAACTAGCGTTACAAAGGAGATAGTGGGGGTCTCCAGGAAGTTAACTGGTTTAGAGTGGCAAGGTATGGTGAGTGTGTCCCGATTAAAGAACACGGATACAGATGTACGGAGTTATCTGCTTTATTACAGCTGTGGTCCTTATACATTCACACACAGCAGGAAATCAGGGCAATAAGGATGCAAGATGCAAAAAGGCAAGGGAAAAAACGTCAGCTCTCTAGCGCATGGAGAAGGAGAATTGCACAGGTGTAATATGATGCTCATATGGTTGTATGCACTGTTATTTTGTAAAGCAAAAATAAAGTTGTTAAAAAATAAAAAATAAAAAATAAAAAAAGAATTGCACAGGTGTGGTGCGTTCAAGAACGTCGGTAAAACTCAGCTGCATTCAAAAACGTAGGACAAATGAAACCTACAATGCAAACAGACTATAAACAGGTAAATATCACTCAAAACAATGTGGGCTTTCTAACAAGCGTAGTTCAGACAACAACAAACCACAGTGAACATGAACAAAGTAGCTGATGAGACCGCTTTGGTTGGCCCCGTGGATGGGAGTGTGGATAAGAGCATGGTTGTGTGCAAGCTATGCAACAAGGAATTCACATATCACCGCAGCACATCGAGCCTCAAGTATCACCTCAATGCAAAACATATAGCAGCTAGCATGGAAGCTAGTGTGGTAGCTAGCTAATTTCTGAAATGTACTATATTTCTAAATATGCTATTGCTACACTTAATGGCAAAAATTGCACTGGTCTGTTGGACTTGAACAAAAATAAACAATATTTGTGTTGCTTAAGCTTATGTATTCAGTCATTATTCAATGGTATACTAAAAATCCATGTGAAAAAAATTACTTCTCACTGTTCTCAGGTCAAATATTTATATGCGGTTAAAATACGATTAATTTCGATTAATTAATTATAAAGCCTCTAATTAATTAGATTAATTTTTTTAATCGAGTCCCGGCCCTAATTTTAAATGCTTGTGTGACTGAGCCTTTGATATGAACAGACTACAGCAAACAACAACAGAGTTGTGTCTGATATAATCTGGGTAACAATTGGAGTGACTGAAGATGCTGTTCTATCCTGTGTGGTTACAAGTACAGTATATGAGTGGGTGTCGTGAGCGTACATATATAGCACTACACAATAAAGATAACATATATAAATGAAACTACTCACAATATTGTTATTAATGAAGTACACAATGATTAAAGAAAGACAGAAATAATAAAGAGAACAACCCCATCAATAAAGATTTTGTATTGTAGCATTTACTAAGAATTTACAGAAAAGCAAATCTATAAATCCGAATTTTAAGACACAACATAGTCTCCAGCCTTTAATGACTGGACATTAAGAGTTTTGCTTGTATAACCATTAGCTTTGTGTTTGCATTTCTTGCTTCTAATAGCCAGAAATATAAAAAAATTGTGAACAGGGAGTTTGTTTATGGCCTTAATGTGTTTCTCTGCCTTAAGTCTTATGCAACTGCGAAGTGCCACAGGGATTAAACTGAGGCTAATGACGGCTGATCTTTGTCTCTGACTCGATCAGCGAAGAAATATGTGCATTCATTGAAGTCCCTCTCCTTCATCTCTGCCTCCATTCCATCCCAATTCCCTAAACTGGCTCGCCTCTAGTTATTATGATTCATCGAAACAGTAAATAAAAGCTCCATCCTTGGCCATTGATGTAAATGACTGCTTAAATGTGACCATTTGCATAATAGTGGCCATGCATCAGCTGACATGCAGTTGGTACCAGTGAATTATCTGATAAGTGCCATTTCCTATTTGTATGATTTAAGCAAAATGGCCAAAGCCGCCTCCCTTAATAATCCGCAGCCTTTGTGTAAGAGCTTTGGTATGGTGGAAACCAGTCTTAAAATTGTCTCAAAATATCAGCTTTCTCAGAAAACATTTTTGTTTTTTTTCAGAATTTATGAAGTCATCTTCCCGCTGTGGTAGACCAAAAGAATTTACAATTTGTCTTAAAATTAGTGTTTTTTTTCTGGGTCCACAAAGACTATTCTGCACTTGTAATCAGTAGTCATTCATCAAGACACTCCATGGAGCTGGCTCTTGCTGATTCTACATCAATATGAGGATCTCTTTCTATCTGTCTCTGTTTCTGTCACTTTCAATGTCTACCACAGACTCTCCAGTCCTGTTCTCTTCCAGATCCTCCTCTCCCAAAAAACAGCAGGACTCACAAACCAAAGTCACAAAAGGTCCAACAATCTGTCTGAGAGTCCAGTGGCCACAAGGCAGCTGAAATTGGACTTGGCTGGAACAGGATTGGAGGTCAGAAATTGAGAGGGACTGACAGTAAAGTGTCTAGAGGGGGGAATTTTTTAGATTGGTTCTCCCTCTTCAGAGTGACAGGGAAGGAAAGACAGGGTGGGGTTCAATTTTTGCCTGTTACTGGAGACAAAATCAATTAACAGGCCTATTGTTCCCACAGAATTCTCATTCAGCTGGCTCACACAGTGAGGACTTACAGGCACACAGTATGGAGCAGATGATGGCAATAAAAATAGCTGCTGCTGTGACAGGCAGTCTTTCTCCACTGCACACATTATAATGTGGGTGCACATACTGTATGTGGACTGCTTAAAAATGAATACATAATGAAGAAGGTACACGAACTCGAAATCCTGATGAGGTATACTTTGACATAATAACTATGTAGTTTTGACACATTATGCACATGAACTGCTTTGATTACCGCAGTATAATATTCCATTTGATGAAATTATACATCATTAGAAAAGTCCACCTACAATGCATACATGCATAATGGATTCCTTCAAAACATACTTCATATAAAAACAAAAACAGTCATATTTAATGACAGAAAAATGCTGTAAAATGACTCTAGTTGGGCTCCAACATCATTTCTCCAGCAAAGATTAAAGGGTCTATATATAGTAAAATATTATCCATTGTCTGAATACAGAGCGTATCACCACAGTTGTGCAGGACAATGGAACAACCCAAATCAGGAATGTGTTAAATAAAAAAGGGAATGAAAGAGCAGTTGGGGTCAAGAATGCGAGTAGCAAGTGCTTTCATGACGGGAGGCAACAGTCCACATCCTCTTATTTGTTTTGGACTTGGCAACTCAGCCGTGGCACCACTTGAATAATTACATTCAAACAGATTCTCTGCAAAACCATTCAGCGATGCCCCGCTGGGCTAAAAGCTTAACCCTTCATTGCAGTCCTTTCAATATACTATACTTAAAATAAATAAACAAATTGATTTGAAGGCTAATGTGATAAAGATTTTTTTCAGCAGAATTATTCTTTTGTAACCAAGGAATGCAAATAAAGGCAATAACAATAAAACTTCTTTTAAGCTCAAGCAGCCTAATGAACTGAAGTTTATGCTCGCAGTGCAGCAGAAGAGCTCCTCAAACATTTTTCGGCCAACTTCAATCTAGGGGTGTGCAATAAGACATTAATAGATTAAGAACAATTAAAAATTCAATCTTCCTTTACAGAGAGATAGTTAATATTTGGCTACAGTGCACATTGTATCAGTTCGGTCTGCTAGCAGGAGGCTAACAGATAACAGTGCCAACATAGCGAGCACATCGTACCATATCTCCAATCTGCTTGTGAAATCTACAGCAGTTTTAATGTCCTGCTAGGAAGAAAATCTAAATCTGCTCCATATAATGTTAAACTGACAGCTGGGCTGCAGGTAAATGCCACCATTTAGTGGTTAGCTCACCTGCTAACTGGCAGCAACTCCTGTCATACCGCACGCTAGTGGATCGTGATCCTGCCTGAAAAAAATCATGATATATTTTTGCCATATCGTCCACTGTTCCATCTCCAAAAAAAAAAAAGAAATAAAATAATTGTAATAATTATAAAACATGCCAGGCTTGTTATCCTTATTATAGATAATAATTACTTATAATTAATTTAAATTGTATTCAACTGTAAAGGAATAGGGTTTTTTTTGACTCCCTACATGAAGATCTACTACACATCTCAGGCTGGGGGTGACTCAGTTTGAGCTGATTTCTGGACTCATTCTGCTTCCTTTTGCCTTTACAGTATTTGTGACAGAGCAAAGAACAGCTGAGCCAGTGCTTCACCAGCTAGGATCCTATACAAATCCATGAGGATCAGCAGCGTTATTCCATAGAAAACTACATGTAAGAGTGCCTTCAGGCTTAATGCACCCCCTCTGACATGGCTCCATTTCCTTGTAATGATAATGTCCCAGGAGGCACAAGAACTTCATGGATTTATCCACAATCTGCAGTGTTAGAAAAAGAGTGATATTGAACATTCCATGTACTCTGTGGTTTAAAAAACGCCTATATCACATTGTATTCCCAAAGCTTTCAATTTGATGTGTTTGCAGACAAAGTCACAATAGTAAAAAAACAAACCCAGAAAACATTCATTCTACACACACTAACAACACAAAGTACGTGCACACCCCACACCATACTAAATGCATGATGGGATACTGACTAATGTTTGCCCTTTGCAGGCATGTATACAAAGAGCCGTCATTATGTGACCTTTCTCTAAAGGGACTCTCTAGGAAAAACTCTTTTAGAAATAATATTATACTTCTTAACTTTTCTACTTTGGCTGTTACGTACCTAGACATTTTGGACACTGGCACTTGTTAACAGACTATACTTGTGGCTTTGCATGTTTAGCTCATTAACTGCATGTCATGTATACTTTACAGTATAATTTACTATTTTGAAAACCATTCCGCTTTAATTCTACTGTTTTGTGGATTTCCATTCATTTATGTACCATAATAATAAACATTAAGTCAATTAAAATGAACTGCAGATTATACAACTGACACATGCTGAAAGACTTGAGATGAATGGAAACCAGTTATTGCCTACTACTACTACTACTAAAATAGGCAGGAAAAATATATTCCTACAAAAAACTGAAGAGAATGCATTTTGAAATGTAAATTATTATATGAAACACACTGGGATGGTCCTTTTAGGTTAGTTATGACTGGTTTCCTGTTACGTGACCTATTTACTGTAATATTAGAGGGCGTGGTTGTTGAGGGCACAAATGCAGTGTTAAAAATCTGTTAAATGCGTCACTTTCACTTGCGTTTCCTTATGAAAGTGAATGTACATGAGCACATTTTCACATGAGACGATGCACATGCCATTCAGGACAGATTGCCAAAATCTATTTTATAGCACCACTCATCTCGAACGGGATGCTGGAATCATTAATAAATGTCAGGGTATGCGTGTGTGTGTCTCTCTCTGTTTCACACATACACACACTTGTCTTTATGGACCATTGATAGCAAATTCATCAGTGGCTCATGACAGTAGTAACGCCTAAGCTCTGACTAATGAAGGCAGCCTTCAGTGTCTGCTCAGTCTGAGAGTGCTTTGCTCTGGATTAGCTAGTCAATTCTCATGAGCAGAACAATCTCCCTGCGTCGCCTGAGGAGATGACAGGGTCACGCCTGATGAAAAGTGGAAAAAAGGGGGAAAAAACACACCTTGCCTTAGGGCTCTCCATCATATATATTAGACTCTAATATTCTGTATTAATGGAGACACTGATGAAGAGAGATTGGTATTCAGGATAGCACATAAAGGAATGGATTGCTATTTATTGATAAGCACAGCAATGGGGAGGGTAGCCTCAAGTCCCCATGGTCTGTAGCCTCATATAAACTCATGATTGCTCTGAAGCAGCTCATAACAGTGAATGTATTGGATGATTTAGCCTATAAAACTTATCCGATGAACAATCATATAAAACAGGGAAGAGCACCAAATCCTCACATTTGAAAAACCAGCAAAGATTTCTGTTCAATAAATGAATATCAGTTATCAAACAAACCCTTTCAGTCATGATGACGTTTTACCTCCAGTGAATTAATACTTTTATTAAACAAACTACAATCTGAAATCCACAGAATTCCCGGCCGCCACCATTCATTTGCATCAAAGGCATTGAAATGACTATGTCACTCACTACGTGACTCACTCCCATCTAGTCAGCCAGTGTCGATCAAGAAGTCTATGCTTTAACATCACAGAATGTGACATCCACATGCTGGCAAGCCTATTTCATGCTTCAGGTCCTTGGAGTAATGGGGGCTGAACTTGTGCGAGTGTGGGGTTAGAACAGAGCTCCACAGTGAGCAAAAAAAATGATCAGAGGGAAAGATAGGCAGTAATCTCAGCCACATTCCACCATGATCTGCATCTGTCGGCTTAAAACCCTCTCGTTTGTCTATGGATTGTATCAGCCACTCTGGCCAGAACTTGATGTTGTCAGAAAGAGGCAAACATGCAAACTGAGTCACTTATATGTATGTTATGAGTAACTATAGCTGTGTGTTTAAGCAGAAAAGGAGTATTTGCATTTATAAACCATAGCTATACAAAATATCTTTATTTTTGGTGTCCTTTCACAGAGTTTCATAACCAGCTCTCTCTCATTTTCACAGTCTGTACTTGCATTGACAGTAATCCATCAAAACAATCTGCTTGTTTTAAAGTCTGCCCCCTCTATCTATAGCATGAAATCTACAGGCAGTGAGATTATATTCTGGACAGCTTTCTGAATTCCTGTCATGGAGATTAACAGCAGAGTTTCTATGTAACTGGAAGAGGTCACGAGGAACAAACAGCTGGATGGAAGAAAAGATGGACGCTAGATTCAAGGAAGGATGGAAGGACAAAGCCATTTACGACATCTGGACAAGCCAGAGACTGCAAATGAGCAGAACCCTTTCTGCAGAGGTAGTAATGGTAAAGGTGCAGGCTGGCAACCATCCTCCTACGTGATCTCCTTTTTAGCTCTTTGCTTTTTATCATCCTCCAGTATTTCGTATTAGTAGGCATGAACGTGGCAAATAAACACAGCTAGAATATAAACCAAGCCCATTTGAGGATACAGTAACTGCAGAAATGTCTACGTTTTGCTTATTTTGGGAATAACTAATTATATGTACATTGCTGTCTGAGCTAGGGCACTAATGAACTGGTGTTTTGGCTCAGGTGGTTGCTCCAGTTAGAAGCTATTGTTTGTGATTTTATTCTGAGAAGATGATATAGTAGCAGACATGATGCAAATGATAATTGGTTGCATCAGGCCGTGTAGGGAATAATTGCTGCCATGGTTATGTTTGATGAGCTGTGCTGGTATTGTAATGTGGATAAGAACATGTTAATCATTCACCCATGATATGAAATGGCATCACACAAAACATCAACATTCAGCTTGTTTTGCAACATCTATTTTTGTTGGCTTGTGGTTCCATGTTATTGCTACACATTGTTAACACTGCGCTATTATGTTACCTCATCTTCCCCGGGTATAGCCGTTTAGCATATTGCGAACAAATAAACAGTTATTTTCCGAGAATGGTTTTGTTGTGCATGAGTGGGAGTCAAGTACTGTAGACAACAAAGTAACAATTTCTGATGCAATAGGAACAATAAAAAAAAATCTGTTTTGGGGAGAGACGTCTCTTCAATGTTGTATGACCAGAGCGTTGTTCCAAATTCATCCTAGAATAAGTATCAAACTCAATAGATTCATCCTATAATGTCTATTAGCAGATTAGCTGAGACAGGTAGCTCCATGCATGTGTGACAGAGCAGATGTGTACACTATGTATATCTGTGTTTGTGCGCATATATTTGAGAAATGACCTTTGGTGCCAAAAGCTAAAAGTGCTGTTATTTATAGTGTCTCCCACATAGGAGGGTAGATGCTGTGTCACCATGGATATTTCATCAGTAGGTGCATGAGTCCACATACATGCATAGACTTTGCACCTGTGTGAGGTGGCTCCTATTACTGTGACAATACACAGCACTCCTTCAAATCAAGCAACACATCAACAGACATGCTGTTGCCAAAAATAAATATGGCCACCTAGAAAATGATGATGTGGCAGGCAAATTACAGAATGGAGGTGTCAAAACAATCCTGCAAGCCCCTTGAGATACCAAATAAGATTCTGGGGCTGAAATATGTAGCTAATGGTTATAGCGTTGCATTTGTTCCCAGTTTTCAAAATGAGCAGGGCCTCGGCTGACAGCTTCAGGAAATAACGCGACGAGACTGAGAAGTCTGTCACTGCAAATACGAGCTACCTTTTCAATGACTTACACGCAGCAAGTTTTGTCATGCATCCTTGCATATCTGATGAGCTGAAGAGGAATGGAGAGTGTCTGAAAACAGCAGGCGACAGTGGGATGAATTTGATTTGTGACGGTGACAAAGTAAGCAGCCACATTAATCTGAGCTTTTCTTTAGAGTGAATTTGAGTACTGTAGGCATCGAGGTATTCAAACGGAAAGACATACAGTAGATGAAACATAAAGGCTCCAATCAGTCCATCCTCACTGAAATACAAAAATCACTCCATGCTTTCACAAATCAGTCGCAAATTCAACTTTGCGTGACTATTGTCAATCATGATTATTATAGTTACTTTACCATTATCGTTGACTTGATACTGGCAGGCGGCTGAGTATCTTTAACTCATTCCAAATTGTCCTCTGTCTGCCTCAACGTGAGAAAACTAGCTAGCACCTGAGGGAGCCGCTGGCTGCTTTTACCTGCAGCACAGTCAGAGAAAGAAGGCAATTACACAGCCAGGACCAAACTCAGCTGCTGCAACAATTAGACTGTCAAATTGAGGCAGCTAGAAGCCCACCCGCACATGCACGCGTCCATGAGTTGATTGACACATACGCACAGATGGACATATGCATATATTCAGATGCATATAAATGTGGCCACAACCACATAGCCCTGACCTGATCCTCAGTCAGTGTCAGTCAGATAGTAACAGGCTGTCCAGTGGAAACCAACAGTGGCTTCAGTCTTACAGCCTGGTTCACAGAAGGTGTTAAACCCACTCTGACATCATGTCATTCATCTGAAAACACTGCTTTCTCTCTGAGTGGCAGCCGTGAGACATAAAGGAGCAATATAATCTGAAATGATTTGGGGTGTCGCTATTTGACTGGCAGGCCTGGTAAAGCTGAGGAGGGGTTTGATGTGGATTTAATGTAGTGAAGATTTAACCAGAATATTGCTGCTTGGATGTCATCAACAGCATGGTATGATTATACTGTACATAATCTGCTGCTATGGTTACAAGTAGTAATGGGTGCATGACTAATGTTGTCCTGTTCCATATTGCAAAGACAGACCACAAATGACCGAAGCTGTAATCACAGAAACGTAACAAGGAGAGGTGAGTAACTGAGCACAATTACAAATACATAACCACACATGGGACAGCGAGGGTTACTGTAGGCAAAGACAGCCATCCAGCCTCTAGGTGTTTGTTTTGCTTTGAAAGCACTAATGGTGTCACAGCAACACCTCAGGGTTAAGCTCGAAGGATTTAGATGACCTGCTTGAAAAACATTTAACTCAGTTTAGCCAGTTATATGTCATATTTTCTGGGTGGCTAAGAATTCAGATTCAGATAAAGATCATTTACTGTACCCTTCGGTAAATAAACGCATGGAGTTTCTACAAAAAGTGTGACAGGCAGAAAACACACGGCTAATATGTGTTGTCATCTGAACTTTTACCTCTATGTTTGGGTTATTTTTAGTCCAAGGTTGAAGGTCAGGTGAACTACCAGTACAGAAATGAAATGCAGGTACTTGAACGAAAAACAGCAGAGAATTACACCTACAGTTTTTTCCACCCACAGGAGCAACATTTCACAGCTGTTGTAATTTAATGCTTTCCCTTTAAAAAAGTGTGAAACCAGCCAGGCTGACACAGCATAAAATCCTGTTTGAATGTGCATTCAGGCTAAGATCTGCGGTCAACAACCTGAGACCACAATGTTTACAATAGAAACACAATGACTCCTTTATGATATGAGGCCACGAAAACGAACACAAAACAAACCTCACTTTACAAATCAACATTACCGTGATCTAATCATTGACGGCTAGAAAATAAATCCCTCATAGCCTACATAGAACAAAAACTAGATTGAATTGTGACACCTCTGTCCTCAAACTGCTCCAAACTCAAATAATGACCATTTTTTTCAATGTTTTATTTTATATGTAGGTAAGGTTGGATTCTGACCTTAACAGCAATATTTCCACAGATTTAAGAAAAAAACAGAGTTTCTACCTACTCATTCTTAGCATAACAAACTAATATTAAAGACCGCAGAATAATCCATTAATGGTGGAGTCTCTGGCCCCATGTTCAGACCATAACAACTACTCTGACGTCAGTGCAGGTTAAAGTCCCCCAACGGCTCAGCACCACAACTGGTGAGTGACATGACACCTGCAAACACATGAACACGTGTCGCTCTTTCATCTGAAAAGAAAGACACAGAACAAGCCACAATTGATTTTTCATTGTAAAAAGCGCCAGGCTGAAACTCACTTCATACTCCAATCTAATAAGGAATAAAGCGGCAGCTGCACTTGTCGTTTCCACTCAACTCACCAGACTTCCCCTGCTCTCCATCTGACTTCATCCCCTCCTCCGAGGGCAGTTTTACGGAGGATTCCAGGATCTGTCAGGTGTGTGCTGCGGGCTTTCAGGACAGAAACAAAGACAGAATCCAACAAATCCTTGTTTCTCAAACAGCCCTCCCTCAGACCACAACCATTTTTATCCTGTTCCCCACTAAAAGTCAGGTTCAGTTGGCACCAGGAAATACATCCAAGCGCTGCCGCTGTGTCTCTCCCTCTCTGAGTGTACCTGTTCAAGGCGACTCCCACAGGTTCAGTGATACAGTACACTCGGCCCCTCCCCCTAAACTCAAATGGTTTACTGGGTAAGGAAAAGGAGGAGCTCACCGGGGCTGTCACAATGATTTTCCCACATTACTCATACTCACTCAAAAACAAACATACGCACCGACCCTCGGGGGAGGAGCCAATCCAAGGTGTGGGCTTGCAAGCAGGTGAGTGTCAATATGTGTGTAGCCTAACACCGGCAGGCTGCTCAGCAACAGGTCTGCCAGCTGTTGACTTGCCTGAGGGTCTCAGTAACCTAATACCTTTAAAACAACACGTATGGTAGCATGAAAACCTTTCAGTACCATTAAAATGACCACAGCAATGAAAGGAAAAATATGTTTTTGTCTGCATTGATGCTGTTATACAGTCAGTGAGACATGTTTTTGTTTCATGCTGATCAATGTTTTTCAGGCTGTCACCCCACATTTTTTAGTAACTTGTACAAACTAAGCAAGTCATACAGAGTAAAGCAGGGGCTTAAGAAATGTAATAATGGCTGGATTTAGACCTATAGCCATGGGATGAACACAGGATATTGTCATCATTTTGGTGGATTAAAATGCAGCTCTTTTATAAGTTGTAATACATAACGCATGCTTACATTTCATTGTAAAAAGCTATCCTTTAAAGCCGCCTACATTTTAGTTTAATTATATCTTCTTATGTGTAATTTCTGTGGTTGGCGTGGAGAGCAAGCAAATAGACTCAATCACCGGAGTTCACGATTAGTGCAGACACAGGTGTGCTGTATTTGTTCACAAAATCTGTGTATGCTTGTTGTATTTAACCACTCCTGCAGTGACATGCTGTTAGAAGGCAGGAAGGTAAATGAAAGATTGGTGATATGTGAGAGGTCAGACAGAAGAAGCCCTGGTTTTAAACAAAAGAGATGATCTTATGAATTAATTAAGATTTATTCATCTGTCTGGAAGGGAAAAGACAAAACCTCTTAAAACGAGCAGAATGATGACTCAGACTATAAATATAATCCTACAAGTAAAGTGCACACACATAATTAGCCATAAAAAGGGGAAAACAGCAGTAGAAAAAAGACTAATCAAAGACTGATTGAACTGTATATTGAAGTTATCTGCCTTTCATCCATGTAATAATAAAAAATAAAGCAGCACTCCTCGTGGAGCCTTTTGTGTGCCAACCAATATATAATCAGTAATTCCCATCATAATTATATTGTATCAGCTGATTAGTTCACATTCAAATGGGACAATTCATTATTAAAAAATAAAAATGTAACGATTCCATATGAGATTTCTTCTATATTTACATACAGTATGTGGGCCACACAGTCACTGCTCCTGCTACAAAAGTAAAACCAGTCCACCCACACTGTACTGTGGTAAAAGGAGCCCTCACCGGCTGTCTGCTGGCCTGTGCTGGGCCCAACTTCTCTCAAGCTCCATAATTAACAAAGTCAACTTGTACAAATGTTTTTTAGAACCTAAAAAACAATGCTGATTGATTAATGTAAATTTAATTAAACTCATAAAATGTGTTTCAATGTATCTATTAATTCATCAACAATACTTAACTACTAACCTCTGCTTAATTACATGCCTCAATAGAGCTTACACAACTCCCCACTGACAAGAAAACATATCCAGGGCTGAACAACATTTGTAAATAATTAGAATAATAAAGTTTCACTTTATATTTGGGACTGGTTTGTCTACAGAATCGATGCTATACCAACTATTGACACGCAACGGGATACTATGCCAGTATTCCACAGGCTGTTGTCCTGGACTGGTTTTCCATGCCAATAGTTTGTTCCACAGATTATGTAATGGTTTTCCAGAATTTATTGCCAGACCTCTTGTAGGCCACTGACTGGACATTTCTTACCGTCATGTTGTGCATTTTAGTGATGTTAAATGGGACGTTTTTACTGCATTTTACTGTTTTAACTCAAACCCTGATCTTTCCAAAACCAAGTAGATTTGTGTCTACACCTAACCATTTTAACCAAAACCATGGGTTGGCATAACACTTGCAAGTAAAAACATTCCTCCATTTTGACCATGTTAAATTTGACCATGTAACCTTGCACAATTAATACCAATCTGCCTGTGTAATATGTCCCTACCAAAAATAAATGGACGATTGACATGGAGAAATCTGCACTGATAGTGTCAAAAGGTCATGTTTAAATTTGAGTCAGAAGAGTGTGTTCTCCATATACAGACACACCCACACAAGTGTGTTTTGATGTTATTTCAAAGCCGACCTATTGCATTGCTGCATGTTAAATGGCAGCCTGCTCGGTCGTGCAGTAACCTGGTAGAGTTTAAACATATAGCTATGACAAAATATTCATACACATGTGTTTTTAACTACTGGGAATCAGCATCAACCTCCAAAGTAAGCTCACACTCAGCACACGAGACGCTGCGTGTGGTGGGTGGGATCCTCTGAAGCCACCAGACCAGACCGGGGCAGCAACATTCAATACACACTCATTAAAGCGTAAAACAAGAAGGGCCTAGCCTCATTTAAAAAAAGTGAAAATAGTGCAGTTATGGCGGTTGCTTGCAATACAACACAGTTGGCTTGTCTATAGCATGATATTGCAATATTATTTTGACAGCCCTTCTCCTATGCAGAGTACGTCATTTTAGAATCATTCCGCGTACCATCCATCCCTCTCTCTGAAACAGTAAAGCAGCTACAGAGAATAATCTCTTGTTGTCTACTGTGTCCATGCATAATGGACAAGTGAGGAAACTAAACACTGCCCACTCAAAGGGGTGTTTGTAGCCCATGCAGGCCTTCAGTTCCGCTGCCTCTTCCTCTCCACTCAGCTGATACACAGCAGATTAAATGCTAGAGGTGGAGATGCAATTTTTGTGAAGCCGGATGAGAGTGTAAGGCTTTGTGTTGTGAACATGGGTGCATATGACGAAGGATTTTGCTTCATGATAACACTCAAAGGATCCTTGAGGGAAGGAACATGGACACAATTGGAATCCAGTTATTGATTTTCATTGGACCTTATTTTCATCTTACAGTCACAAGGCTATTTCATGAAATGGTAACAAATGCCTTTTAATGTCAGTAAAGAAGAAGGCTACAGAAGTTATATTGGCTATAAAGGATGTGCCTCTGCCTAGTACCGATGGTTTAGGATTAGAAATCCAAGGATAAGAGATGATTCAGTGATTTCCCCATTCAGGAGAACTCAAGAAGAGAATTTAAGGAAAAATTGTGTGGTGGAGTGCCCAAGAAATCATTGCAGGGCAGTTCCCTAAATGCTGGATGACCTGGAAGAAGTTTTTTTTTTTTATGACAATAGGGTTTTACCATCTCATGTGAGGTTTAGGGTTGCTGAGCAGTGTGCAAGAGTGAAAAAAGCTCACATATTTAAAAAATACAATAACTTACAAGCACTGTATATTGAACATATTAACAAAACCATCTTTGCTTGCTCAGTAGATGGCAGAGTGCAACATATTAATTACACTATTCTTGTTCCAGACCTGTTGGGACATGCTTGCTAGAGTGTAAGGTAACCAGGAAGCGGTCCAGCTGCAGCTCAGGCCCAGACACTTATGAAGATAAAGTGCTAATCAGCAGGTCTGTTGGGTTTCCTAATTAAAAGAATGTACTTGGCATGCGCAGGCTATTTACACCACATTAAGACGGCATCAAATCACACTAGAGAGACCAGGGAACAAGAGGAAATTAGCTTTCTTTGACACACATGGCTTAAAATGCACAGTGATACTGTGAGAACATGACTTACCTGTAAAAAACTGTTTATAAGAAATTAAATTCATGTTCACCTTGCCTTTTCTGCATATTGTGTGTAGCCACATTATACACACGCATACACACACATGTTCCTGAGTTCTGGGATTCCTGGAGGTGATGAACTGAGAGCACTATCCCTTAAATGAAAATCAATGGAAGTAGCCAATCTCCCTCTGCAGTCAGTTTACACAACACCTTCAAGGATAGCAGCAGCACCTCGCACTGCTGGGAAGATGTCAGCCATTTATTGTTCATGTGAGAAAGACAAGTGAGTAAAACAAAGATAATGAGAGACAGATTTAGAAATGTATACAGGTCTTGTGAACGAGGTGCTGTCCATCTTTTTAATTCCGGTCTTCAGTGTTGCTTAACTTGCCTTTGTTGCAACACACAATGCATGTGTTAATGGACACCCTCTCCTCATGAAGACCCCCACCATCCCTCCTTTCTCTTCCCATGATATTTCCCAACACTTAAGCTTGCACAGTAAAAAACACTTGAAACAAGCCTGTAAGAAAGTTCACCCACAAGTTGCTAAGTGTAAACTGTTTGGGGGAAAAAAGCCAGTGAACTGTGAAGATGACAAAGTTGAATAGAAAAATAGTCCCAATTGGAATTTATTATTACTTTACACCACAGAAAATAATGAAAGGAAATGTTGTGGTAATGTGGTAGAACCTAGAGGTAAACATGTTCAAGTTGCTGTGCTGCAGTGCAACAGCTGCAGTTACATCACAAAATGTACTTACACAGGCATACCTTCAAAACGGATTTCATATTGTGTCTATTGTCAGAAAAGGCTGTTTAAAACACAAATAGCACTGCATTTTAAAAACAAAGGATGCATTGGTGTGGTTGTGTTGCCTCAGGTAACAGTGAGAAGATTTAAAATAAATGAGTCTAGTTTGAGTAACACAGCTTGATTATTTATAAAGGTGTCAAAACACTGCAGAGCAGTTTTATAATACTGAGACAAGGTTTTACAATTCAAGTCAAAGCAGAAAAGATGTTATTTTTCTGACAAGTACGAGGTAAAGAAGGCAATCTCGCCATTCATTTTCAAAGAATTCTACCTGAAATTTGTACATGCACATATTTATTGGTCAAAGCAGCGTGTTGCCAGATGATGGTATATTGCTGCACAAGTCATTTTGTTTTCTGACCTTTTTTTTGCATCAAGATCCCAGCTGTGCCAATGCAACAGTCTCACTGAAATGATTGAGGAGTGTGTTTGACGTAGTACTGTTTGTCGTTCTGAACAGTGTTATAGACAAGTAACACTTCTGTTGTTGCATTTTTGAAGTTATGACATGTCAGTGCATACTTCACCTAAATGGGTCTCTAGCAGATTACTGCAGGGCTTTGACAAAGAATGCCAAGGTCTGAGATTTGTTATAACCTTCAAGAGGATGTCATTTCCTCTCCCATGACCTCCGTATCAACCCCCCCACTCTTAACTCTTTTAACCAGGCAAAGCACCTTAATTGGGAGGGCGGGTCAATGTTAAACTGTCAACTTAAAGTCTTTTGTTTGAAATGAGACCTGAAGGTGTGCAACCTTATATTGTTGATCTGCTGTGTGTCAAAAAGTTTCTTTCTTGCTTTATTTTAGCTTCTCTAACTGGCTTGCTTGCTCTTTTCTTGGTCCACTCATCATACTCGTGAAATGCATACCTTCTACTCAGCCAGACCGGCTCCTTCATTCTTCATCTCAGCTCTCTATTCTTCCAAACTTCATGTTCTGTAATCAGTGAAAGGGAACCGCCAGCCACCAGGTGCCACTCAGCTCTCTTCCAAACCTGTCAGCGCCAACAGCTACGGTCCCTCTCCACCATCAACTCCGCTGCCAAGTCTCTACTGCCAGGCACCAGCACAGATGAGCTTCATGTGGGCCTTTTTAACAGCCATTTGAAGGGCAGGCAGAAGGTATTACAACCGGTGACTGGTTGTACCAGTTGGCTGTATGCCTTGTGTCAAGACTGAGTCCAAGGTGGAATTCAGAAATAGAAAATACACTTCTAGTAGCACCTTGGCACAGTGCTGCACCAAGGTGTAAATCCAAGACTAATGAGGTGTAGGTGTTGAGTGAACATTTTGGAATGCATTCTTAGACTGCAAAAAAAAACACATTAGAATCTCTCAGTGGGTGAGAAGACAAGTGTTTTATTTTGGAAAATATTGTAAAAGATTAATTAGATGATTTATTTAGTTTGTCAATTAAAAGGAAAAGCTGTGAAGGAGCAGCGTTTCTACTCTGGATGTCTGATCTCCTTGGCCTCAGGGTGAGCGCAGACATGCTATGAGGCAGATTCATTTTGGCTGCTTGAATCCACAATCTTTTGATCACTTTTAGTTCATGACCATAGATGAGATAGATGTTTTTTGATATAGATTAAGTGGTACATTGAGATCAGTTTTAGGCTAAGCTACCTTTTCCCTCCAGAATGTATTCACCTGTTGAACTAATGCTTACAACAGGTCTCTGTGTCCATATACAAAGACATGTTCTATTAATATCTTAAGCATCACATTATACCATAGTACCCCACGCAAACACCCAATGGTACATAATTCATAAGCCTTCTCCAAGCCTTCACAAAACATGTAGTGGATGAGCAAACTCCCTCCAGTATCCCTACAAGTCTGAGAGGATGAATTTGTGATGCAGTCAAGACCCCCTACCTTATTTCATGTCAGCTTCCTTAACAAATGGTGCCCACTATAAAGTTCTTGTTATTGGGCTATTCTGTTCAGCACATCAAGAAGAGCAGGTTTAAATTTTGGGTTTTAATAGGAAATGTTTAAACAGCTACACTACAAATTAGATGTAACTCAAACTGCTGTGTAAGACATATACTGCATAAACTAAGTACTAAGAACACATTAAATATATTTGAGATCTGTTTTTAAAATGTTTTACTTGTTTGGTAACACAAAGTACCTTGAATGAATACCTTAAATGTATATGTAAAATACAAATAAACATATCTTAAGGCCAACTTTTAATACAGTCCGCATAACCAAAGTGGTTTCAGTTTAATATAACTTAAATACACATTTAAATACATACAGCATGTATATTTACAAGGTATACTGACAGCTTGATTAACTACAGTATCAGATGAAGGTCACTGAATGCACATTTGCTGTTTTCTGCTCCGTTTGCTAGAGACAAATTTACAAGCAATAAGAAAAATTTCAGCCTGTCTGACATTGAATCCATTGATACACACACATCATATACACTCAGAAGCATACTATTTAACAACCATTACATTACTCAAATGAATGAAAATACACAGTCTGTGCAAGACTGACACACAGTTCAACATATTTTCTAGATCTGCATTTCTGCATGAAAGTTGCTGTAGTGTATAAAATAGGCTTGATTGATTAACTGCACAGCACAGCAGCAGTGTGAATTTAAACTGTCATGTTGTATTTGACAAAGTCAAATGTGCTGTAGCACTTTGGTGGGTTAATATATTTAGGTGGAGCAACCTGCCTTTGTACGGGAAAGAAAAGAAAAGAAGAAGAGATATAAAGAAGAAAGAATAGAAGAAGAAAACAGCAAAAGTGTGTGGAAAAGGCTCAGTTAGGAATACAGGCAATTAGAAGTTTGTGTCTCTGAGAATTTCTCTGATGTTCTAGTGAAAAACACAAGTGTTGCTCACACACAGACACTCACCCACATGTGCCCGCAAAAGATGTTTTTTTTTAGGGAAAAATTATATTTATTATAATAACTTCTCAAATAAGCCTTTCTGCACAGACAAATTTAATCTAGACCATTTGGAAATTTAACTTTTTGACTTTATGACCTTTGAGTCCCACTTGTCAGCAGCAGTGACAAAGACTGCAAATAATCAGACTGCTGCTCGGCTCTCTTTGTCAATTTCAGCCTCTCAGTAGCCTTTAATGGGGAAGCCAGAGGACAGAGGCACACAAGCACACAAAAGCCCTTTGTCTATGAAGCCAAAACATCTTTGTGAATCTACAAAGTGAAACTCCCATTATATGTCTATGATGATTATGTCCACTGTAGTAACTACGTATTACTTTTTCTCTCCCTCTTCTTTGGTAATATGAGCAGCCTTTGATCACCAAGTGACCATGCCTGCTTCAAATCTGACTTTGAAGATGACAATACAAGCAGTATCCAATTTGTCTGGCCAGTGCATTGTGGCATAATTAAATGATGAGTCACATTAAAAAAACAACCAAAAAAAAACAAGCCTAACTGTTGCCATTGTGTGTGAGCATTTCTGAGTAGCTATTTCTGATGCGTGGAAATTACAGTGGAGAGGCCTGGATATTGTTGCTGGAGACAATTTAAGTGCCACTCTCCCAATGGTTATAAGAGGGCTTTGGTGGGGGCAGGTGTTTTGGAAAAGTGTCAGCGCATGGGAAAAATGGCAGTGCTCAGCAGAGACCTCTTGCACACCCACACATACACTTTCACATCCTGCTTTTTTTTATCATTCTCTTGTTCATATCTATCTCGCTCTCCTCCACCTTTCCCGCTATGATTTTCTCTTATTAATCAGAAAACATGCAGACGACACTGTGTCCTTATGCATTATGTAATGTTTCACCTTGTCCTCTTCCTCACCGTGCTCCTACATTTTTCTTTTCTCCTTCTCTGTCTCTACTTCCCTTATTTTTTTCCCCCTGGATACCCTCTTCGACTTTTGTACACTGACCTTCTTATTTAAAACAGCTCACATGCACAGTTGGAAAGCCAAGCTTGACCCTGCTTGCGATTTCGGTTAATGTGAAGAAGCAGCACCTATCTTCATACTGACACAATGCTCACTACTTACTTTTGTTTCTTCCGCTTCTTTCGCTCTCTCTCTTTCTCTCTCTACTGCAGCCCTGAGATGAATTTGCTGATAACACAACCCCTCAGCTCTCTGTTCCCATTCTGATGAAACTTGTGGTGATATAAGTGGCCTTGGCCACTGCAGGGGTGGTGTTTGTGTGTGTGTGTGTGTGTGTGTGTGTGTGTGTGTGTGTGTGTGTGTGTGTGTGTGCGTGCGTGCGTGCGTGCGTGCGTGCGTGTGTGTGTGTGTGTGTGCGTGTGCGTGTGCGTGTGCGTGTGTGTGCGTGTGCGTGTGTTTGTGTGTTTTCCTGAGTCGGCACATTTACAGCACCCAGGAAACGACTATTGAACAAATACACCAGCTGGTACATGCTGAAGGAGAGTGTGTATGTATTCAAAAATGTGTGCATCAGTCTGTGCATATAACTAAGCTGATCAAGTACAGTAACTGCACATTATTTTTTTTAAAAAGATAACTGTACTCATTTGTAATTAAATATTTCAGCATATTGTGTGATATTAATCAATTAGATGCAGACACCGGCACTCAGAAAGCTGGCATCAGATCAGTACAACCTTTGATAACAGGAGGACTAACATACATAAATAAGAAAACAAAAAATCAGCAGCACTCAAATGACCATACTTGTGAGCACCCTCAGTATCATCACAACATCAAACAATGCTAAAAGGAGAGAGGAGAGAACTGGCAGCCAAATGGACCCCCAAAGCAAAAAACTCTAATGAGGAAAGGGCCCCTGGGGACTGCCTGGGTGACTCCGGAGCTTGCAGTCTTACACTTTTGTACTGGTGCCATCGTTAGCTACCCTGATCCTCTCTGCAAGACTCCAAAACCTTGAAAGAAGCTTTTGTCATGAAAGAGCTGGAACATGGAAACAAACTACAGATAAACTGCTACAACTGTGTTTGTCTGAATAGCTGACGATGCTAATGTTGGACCTGTCCGACCACCCAGCCAGATAAGAGTCTGGGAATAAAAACAGTCTTTAAAGTTTATAGGCTGCTCTTTGGGATGGTTCATGGTGACGCAAGTGACTCATAGGAGAATAGTTAACACAGGCCACCACGGAGCTTGATGGCACGAACTGTTGACAGAGCCATATTGTAGCATTTGATTGCATGAGGGCTGGAAGGCATGTGCATTAAGTGTAAAACCAGTAAGTGTTAAAACTGTCCTCACAAGAACCATTCAAGTCTCTACACTAGCCACTCAATACTGTAGCTACAAAAGTTACTACTGACTCAGCAGATTGAAACATTTAGGTAATGGATTTAACTTGTTTTAGAACTCGTAATGTGAAAACAGCTGGTGCAGGAGGCTTAAATGGCACAGAGTCAGTCACCAACCAAGTTGTGGCTGCAAAACATTTCGGTGTGTACTGACTATTTACACAAATTAGAAAGTTACAAAACATGCAGACATATGTATTAAATTACCCCTATATTTAACAGCATTGTATTGTGCTGAGCAAAACTTGGGAGCCACACATTTCTCTGTTCGCTGTGTAGGAGCAGGTGAGATTGACAAAATGAGAATAGCAGGTTCACCTTAAAGATCACTCCACCATAAGCTTGGTCAGGTAGGGGTAACCCATTGACTCTAAGTTAGGGGCTAACCCCCTTCCAGCAGTTAGGGAAACACACAATGAGACTTTTCTCGGTCTTGAGAAGCTGCAACATTTATTAAGTGACAAACAGTAGTCTGTACTCTACATTTGCTTCCAGACAGACAACTTACAGCTAACATTTTCCTCTGCTTACATTCACTGTCACTTTCCTGCCACTTGCACTAGTTCAACCACACACTTGCTATGCATACACATTACACACTGCTTTTTGAGCAATGCTACCAAGAGTTTTCAACAAGCAATGATACGGAACAGCACTGCACAGTGGCTCCCAAACGCTATTGGTTACTATATAAATGGATATTTGGCGTTATTTTTGGCATTCAAAAATATTTTTTTGGCCTAACAAATACCACTAACTTTTCAACACGTTTAAAATCCGTGTAAAGTAAGAATAAATATGTGTTCTGAGTTTGACATACCACAACCACCCTGGTTAACCACCCTGTCAAATTTGAATGATTAAAAAAATCGCCAAATAATAAAATTAGGCTTCAAAGTTGTGTAAAAAACAGCCTCTGTCCCTGCTCCCAAACGCTGTGGGAGTGCCCGCCGAGTTTGCTGAAACCCCGCCCCCTACCAAGTGTCACCTGTCAATCAAAGTCACCACCTTTACCAGAAACATGGACACTATGTCTGAGAGCTTTCTGCTGCTAACTCAGCTGCTAGCTCGGAGGCTAACTCAGCGGGTAGCTCAGCTAACTGGCTTACTGTAGACTGTAGTAGTAGTAGTAGTAGTGTGCGCTGAATGTATTTATACCTACAGCAGCAGGGGCGGGTTTATGCCAATCACTGCCGCGTTACGTAACGCAGCGGTGATTTTCAGACCCGCCCACTAAATCCTGAACACAGAAATCTTGAAACACAGTTTGTGAAGCCTAGCTCCACAATTCAAATCTAAATGTTTGAAATGCTTTTTACACCTTTTCTAGAAATACATTTATGACCTATTTAATGTGTTTAGAAGAAAATGTCTGAATTCACTTTACACGGTCCTTAAATGATATATAACAAATATATTCAATGCCACCATATGGAGTATTAAAAGTCTTACCTATAATTTGTAAATTTTTAACCAGGATAAGTATTTAGTCACTGTATTATTACTGTACATGCTGCAGATAGAGTTATTATTTCTGTCCTTCTGGTCCGTCCAAGCATGCAACAACTGCACATAAAAACAAACAAGTGGTCAATCATTGTTGTGTTCCTGGATCAGTACTAAAGTGCATGCAGCCTAAATTAAAAAGCAGCCCTTCTTATAGTCTGATTAGTTAAAAAGCTGTCCGTGATGTTTCAGGACTCAGTGGCTTCATTAGCAGCCAGGGGCAACCTGGACCTGTAGTAACAGCCCTCGTTAGCTGGAATAACATGTGTAATGGATGCTCATTGTTCCAACAACAGCTGCAAGCAGCAAAGGCTGAGATGGAAGAAGAATTGATAATTGCAGAGATGCTACTAGTTACTATTGCTCTTACCCCATAATGAAATCGTGCACATCCATGTCACAGGCACTCAATCTAAAACTCAAGCTCTTGTGGACTATCTCAGAGAAAAATCTATTTGCTGGTGCAGATGTGGGTGTGTATAGTATATTTGCACATGCATACATTCTCAGACACTTGTGTGTCAATGCTGCCTTACCACAACATCCACCAGAGCTTCTTCCTGAATTCCTTCAATGGTGGCACTGCAGCAGAAGCCCCACTTTTAAGCCAACAGGAATGAGCAGACTTACCTTTGTCTAAGGAGGCATCCGGAGAGTTGAAGTCCATGAGGCTGCTGATTTCACTGGTGTAGCAGAGGTCAGTGGCGGGAGGCTTCTGCCTCGGTTGGGGAGATGGATCTGGGAGAGGAGAAAATAACCAGACAGGGTTAACTTAACATACAACATATGAAGGGATTTAGAAAGATAACAGAGGAGAGAGAGATAGAAGAATTTATCAATGTTCTTGGAAATGAGACTTGAGCTCAAGATTGAGAGGATTCTTAATAACTCCAAATAAATTCCAGGAGAAAATACAGTTTTGTATATTGGACTTCTTAAAGTTCATCTTAGCTTTACTTGTGTAGCTGTACTGTACGTTTGTTAAAGCATTCAGTACAGACTTAGAAGTGAAACTGGGGCTGTAAAATTGTATAAAACTGACTATGTCTTTAAAGTTAATACATTCAAAAACAAAATCTACATACATTTTGAGCACCATAAATGTAAACAAGCTATAAGCAATTTCCATTGAACAAGACCACTGACATTAAATTTAAACCAGACGATACACAGATATGTGTGTGAGGAGAGAGAAAGCCTGTGTATATTAAAAAATTCTCATAAGTTGGTCTTCCTCTGTACATAAAACTATACTGTAGTCATGCAGGAGGACATTTGGGAAACAAGATGATTATTGCAGCACGCAACACCAATGAACTCAACACCATCCATCGCAATACACACATAATGAACTTTAACCTTTAACTCCTTACACTGTACTAACTCCACAGCAGCTTACCATTCATCAACACAGCTACTGTCTCTGGAGATAGTGTGAACGCACCGCCGTAGAAAAAGCATACAAGCCTTAAACACATGCAGGCGCATAAACACAGCCGTTGCTTTGAGAGACTGCATACACACATAAATATTAGCATTTTTATGACCAGAGTGTGATTCGATTTCTGGTGAGGTTCAGTGGTTTCTAATATACTTTTTGGTTCCCACAAGCGGCACGTTGTGAATGCATATTGAATGCACTGAGTGTTTGCTAAAAAGCCTTTAACATGTGCAGTCCACCACTGCCATCCTCTCTAGATTTTATTTCAAAGACACATTTGTGAAGGGTCACTCCTGGTCGGTATCGCTTTTTGAAGAATAGTTGTCTTGAGTTGGTAAAAAATAATAAAACAATTTAAGATTCGGCTTTGCTCAGGCACACAGTGAAATTCACATTTCAGCAAACCACATCTCTTCAACGTCAGTCCTCAACCTCCGCTCCTCTCTGACCTCCTCCTCCATTTCCTCCTCCTCTTCCTCTATCATCTGCCACCAGTCCACCACCCACCTATTAGGAAGCTGTTACTGGTTAAATTATTTGCAGTAATTGAGCACAGATGTGTCTGCGCAAAGAGCTCGACGTCTAGGGGCGGTACTGTCATTATGGCAAGATTAGTCATCACAGTTGTCGAAATGGACTTTATAAGGCAACAAATAACAGCCTTGCTGCCTCTCCCCACCTAAGGTGATTGGTGAGAGCACACGAGGGCCGTTTCTTTTAAAATTGTATGTAACACTTTGCCACCCAGCCTAGCAAATGTATAATTTTTCAAACTTGCCTCTGGTGCAGCCTTTAGCAGCAGGAACACAGTTGTTAGTTTTTTTTAATAATTCACAGTGCATACTTATCTGCCAGCTCCAAGCTGCTGCTGCCTGGTAGCCTCGTGAATATATTTTATCTTCCCTGCATCGTGCCCTTGACAGGCCCTCAGAGAAAACTTACGGAAAAAGGAAAAGAGTCTGGTGGAATAAATGCAAAGGAAGAAGTAAGCCATGATAGTTACTTAGTGAAAATGGAAAGGAAAGGCTGCTATGGTGGAGAGAAGGGGACCTTTAAATGACAGTACAGAACTTCTATTGATTTATTTTATTTTTAAGCTCACTGCATTGTCTTCTTTCTTTCAGAAATAAACATCTGAATAATTTTGGGTTGCATTTGAGCTCCTTCTCTCTTTATTTTCTGCAGCACATGAATCTTCAAAGATTCACTGTGAAATCTTTACTGTCATACCTCAAAAATGTAAATGCCTTACTAAAATGAAAGAAAACTGCACACATTTAGGTGTATCTCATCTTCTCATCAGTACCTGGTGCTGCTGCCTGCACTTGATTAATGTGTCATATTGTTACTGATATAATATTTGTAAGCAATTACTACCAAATGTGGATAAGCTGATAATCATTTAATAACAATTTTGCATGCAGTTCTTTATTGCGAGATATTTTCCACCAAACACAAAATTCTTCTATGATGCAGCCGTACTTTATGATTTAGGCTGTTTTTAAATCTACAGAACCATGCAGGTTTAAAATGCATGACAAAAAAATAATTTGGTGGGCTGCACACTTTAAAAAAAAAAGATTTTTGTTCTATAATTTTTCTTCGTATAAGATTTGGATGTTTTTTATTTTATTTTTATAACAGTTAGGGGTATAGAGAGTGAATAGTCAGGCTGCTGTTCTTATTATTGCTTCAGCCTTCAAACTTTGCAGTAATGTGTGTTTGTGTGCATCTATGAGAAATGCCATTATTTAGCCAAGTGGAGTTGTCAAGGAGGTAATTGCAATGTTTTCTAGGTCACTATCCAGACCTCTGAATCAATGTCATTTTGAACACATTGAATATTTTGGTCTGGTGAGGTCCAAGAGCCTCATATTGATCTTGTAATATTTATCTCAGCTAACTTAAGTAAAAAAAAACCCTATGGAGAGTGTCAAGCAGAGAAGACAGACAAACAAAGGGTGAGAGATTAAGTCAAAATGAGATACCAGCAGCTGATAATACAGACAGAGGTGTAGAAGCAATCAAAAATGTAATATCCATTGTTGCTCTGGTTGCCCGCATTTGCTACCTGCTATGCTGCGCCGTGATTGAGTGAAGCTTGTTGTATAAATCATGTTGGGGGAGATCTATTAAGGATTTGCGATAAGAGCATCATTTCCTTTCTACTTCCATCATCTCCCTTTGTTCTTTTCTCATTTCACCACATGCCAGCCGCAGCAATATTATCTGACAAAGACACAGTAAGCTTCACTGCAAGTGTGGAGATCTGCCACACAGAGTTAAGGAAGATTTCAGTTTGGCATAAAATTAGAGAATCTGTATATTTGCAGAGGTAAAATAATGCATTATACATGCCAATTAAACTAAGACAGGTAAGTTAAAAACAATGTAGCTAGAAAGGGAAGTTAATCTTCCTTTTTACCAATTTAATTGAAATTCCCGAGAACTGAATTAAATCACAATGAATTTCAGCTACCTGAAGATTCTCTTTGAAGCTGCAAAGAAAACAGTTTCACTGTTATCAGCTCTGTCCTTCCTGTTTCCTTACTTCAAGTTCTTGTTTTTTGTCTAGAGGAAAGGTTTATATATACACACAGAATAGTAGTGAAGGCATGGATTGTAATAACCTTGCAAGATATATAGCTTTCATGAGAAAGCAATGCACTGCACTGCAGCAGAAATGTTAGTTTTTTTTTAAAATTGCTGATGAGAATTTATCACACTTTATGGCTAGGTTCTATTTTTCCTCACCATCAAACTTCCTCAATTCATTAAAAATAAGCGGTTTAACCAGCCGAGCACACAACTGAGGGAAAAGGTAATTCTGCTGTGATGAAATAAATAATGATTTGGCCCTGAGACAAAAACAACTATTGTACACCATGTGGCTTTTCTAATGATATAATTATCCAAATTGCTGTATCCTTGCCAAACAGGGTCCGCAAGAACTCAAAGAAATGTGGTTACAACAATTGTTAAACTTACATTGGACTTAATACAGTTTATTCCTGGAATTTACACAAGTTTACGTGCAAATTAGTTTTTTTCTAACTTTCCAAAACCGAAAAAAGAAAAAAGAAAAAACAAAAATCCCGACAATCAAACCCACTTCATACCATTATTGGTCCGGTGTGTCAGGTGCAATCTATTGTGTTAAAACTGCAAAAATGACAGAAAAGACACATTGTTCTTGATGAAGAGAGATTGCTGAGGCTTCACTGTCTCTTCACCGACCCTGCTTGACTGTTCTATGTTGTTCTATAGGAGATTGAGGGTAACCTTTACATCGTTTCAGTACAACTTACATGGAGGACTCAGCCATTGCCAAGAAGAGCCTCCTGTTGTTCCTCTTCACAGCGGGGATGAAACACAAAATCCTTGTCATGGAAGGATGCATCTCCCAAAATAAACAGTTCCCTCAGAATAGTCCCTTTACCTCGCTGAGTCTGAAGGAGGATTTAGTTCAAACTTCAGACTTCATTACGCTTTTTTCCCCCTTTTTTTTTTTTTAAAGAAGTCAGACACTTGCTTTTGAAAATTCTAATATTTTGCAGTTGGTCAAAGGATAATCTATGAAGCTGAGGAAAATATGCATGCACATACAGCTTCAACAGCAACATTCTGCCTCAGTTTGATTCTTGTTTTTCTTGCTCTTACACTGAGAACCACTGAAAATAGGCCTCATTTTTTAATATCTATATTTCCCAGTACACATTATTATTAACTGCTTCATTTACTTCAATTATGAGCACAGGTGGTGAGTCTTACCATTTATTTACATCAGCCCATTTGTCAGCATCTACTGGATAAACTGACAGCAGTGTATGTGTATCGGAGTGGGGTTTTTTCTGTATCGACCCCTGGATATTTTAATGATGATCGGTGCAGCCATATCTTATGGAAGACCTTGATACTTTTACATAGCGGGGAGAGGACTCCCATGCTCTTTTAACATGAAGAATGATTGACTAAAACCACTCATTTACATTCAGTAACTGTGCTAGGACACAGCACTCCACATTCACAGAGTTCAAGTTCACAGGTTTGAGGAGAATATTGTAGAGCTAATTCACAGCTGTAATGAGCTGAACTCTATGTGGTTATGATATAAAACATCCCATATTGTAATAGTCTTCTGGTTGAGTGTTCCAACAGTCCTAGAGGGAAGATCGTGAGGAATTACTAGGCTTCATGCTCGGACAGTTCTCTCTCCGTTTCTCACATTCCTGTCACCACCCATCTCCCTTGAGTCCTCTCTTCTTCCTTAGTTGACTGACTCCACCACTGCGACGTCATCTCTCCTTCTTCCTACCTCAATTTCTATCCTTTCTCTGCCACCGGCTAATGGGGTTCCCCCAGCTCTTCTCTCTTCTGAGCCTGCCATATTTTATCTGCTGGCACAGCGCAGAAAAAGGCGACGGGTGGAACAAAAGAAGGCCCTAATGAGTAGTGGAGGTGATTACGGAATGAATAGGCACTGTTGCTGGAACTCTCGCCGAGCTGCCCATGTTCCCCAGCTCGGTCTGCAATCTGCAGATAGGCCCTGGCTCTCTTTTCTTACGTCTGCCACACGCCTTTAATTGCACTGACATTCTCCGTTCCCGAGGCTGCCGGACTCATGATAAAGCCTACATATTCATGCATTAATCATCACCCCCCCCCCTCCTCCTCTGCATCACCTGCCTCAAAACCAAAATCAAGGTGCCCTATAAATATCCTGCAGATAAATGGAACTAATGGACCAAGGGTGTGATTGTGGGCAGCTAGTGCTTAACGTTTGCCGCCCACACTAACCATCCCCGATCTCAAGACGACTCGTCAATTCATATTGTAATGAAAGGCTGCTGAATGTACTAGGCGGGCCATTCAAAGGACGTGTGTAGGCCGGGGATGTTATTAGTTGGTGTAAGGACTTGGGAATTGCTGCCTGAGAGACTAAACCGAGGAGAAGCGGGCTTTTGTTAGTGCTTGAATGTCGTTTTCACAGTGGCTATCTCAGGCATGAACACATCACTACTGTATGTAGAGTGAAAAATGGCCCATTTGCTGAGCTTCATCACAGACCAGAGACAGATGCCTGCAGGTAATACAGCTTTTAAGTGGCTTGAGCACGGCCACTTTAACACCACATTTGTTCCTAGAATCAAAGCACATTGGCAGACTAATACTCTTCAACAACCCGCTGCAGCTGTGAGAATGCTTATATTATGTCCAGAGATAATGAGAAATTTCAAGTGGATAGATTTTTGAAATTGTAGCTAAGACAGCTGTTGTGAATTGACCTGACAGTCTTTATATAAGAGGATCCACTGATGGTGTTAAGTTGTCTTGGGAATAAATAATTTCTTTCGGGTTTGTCAATTTGACTGATCAAACATTATTACAGTACAGCATGTTGTTAAAAAAATTCAAACTAAAGTCTTTGGAACAATGAGGTGAAAAGCACGCATCTAAATTAAAATAATACTGTACTCCACTGAAGATGTACGTTCAAAGACTAAAAAACAGTCTCTGAACGTGCCAAAACCTAACCTTTGGCACATTTCACTGTGTATGATAAGAGCAGAATATTAGCAGAATGCACTCTTAGCATTACACATTACTTTAGCCAACCATGTTATAATAGAAAACACAGACATGACTGTGGATACTTAATAAACTAATTCGAATTTTGCCTTGAGAACGAATATGAAGATATTTGAATAATTATCCCAATGCAATTATGCAAAAAACCTGGAAGGTAAAATTGAAAATAAATCCTCTTCAGCACCTCTCAATTTGTTCAGAATCAATTTAATAAATACAATCTACACCAAATGTGTTTTATGAGCAGCTT
Organism: Scomber scombrus; assembly: GCF_963691925.1. Classification (NCBI taxonomy): domain Eukaryota; kingdom Metazoa; phylum Chordata; class Actinopteri; order Scombriformes; family Scombridae; genus Scomber; species Scomber scombrus. The sequence continues at coordinate 12,230,893 of NC_084979.1, forward strand.
TTAACAGAAATTATGACTCAAAGGCAGTGCAAAATTATTCATGTGTAGTATTCTCCAAAGGACCATGAGAGGCTGTTGTTTTCTTTCATTTAAGCTTGCACTGGCAAAGCGCATTAAATGATGGTGCTGTGCAGTTAAATATTGTATTATATGATCATCTGCCTGCATTTCATAACATTTTATATGAAGAATCGCTGAAATATCACTGCTATATAAAATTTAAACACAGTTTTAACTTCAGTTTCAATCAAAATCATGCAAAAGACAGTTAAGCATGAAAAAAGACTTGCACCACTTGCAAAGCTGTCACCATTCTGCATATTTAAAAAAAAAAATACAGCTTATCCTGCACAGCTATGGACTGTCGGGTACCACATGCTTCAAATAAGTAGAGCACAGGCATCTACTTTAACAATCAGTTTTAGCACAGAGCAGAAAAGTCTGCACACTCATTTTTGTGCTCCTGTTGTCTGAGTTTGTTTAACAGCAAAAGGTTAATATTGGTTTACACTGATGGTGGGTGGTGATTATAATCTCATAAATTAATGTCACAAAATGCCAGTGAATGGAAGTGGAAAGACAGAAGGAAGTGACCAAGAGGACAAGATTAAATAAGAGCAGATGAGTCATGTGCGGGTGTGAGAGACAGGAAAAGGAGGGAAGAGGGAGAAAATTTGAGGAATGGAGAAACACTGGGTGGAATGACTGAGAAGAAGGGACGTGAAGAGAGAGAGATGACAGGAAATAAAGACAATATGTGATGAAGTTTCCATGTCCTCAATCAATGGGTTGGGGAAGGTTGGGGATGGCTAATGGCGCTTTTCCACTATACAGTTCCAGCACTACTCGGCTCGACTCGACTCGGTTTGGTACCAGGAACGACCTTTTCCATTACTTCATAGTACCTACTCAAAGTGGGCGGGGTCGTCATGGCATGGCTGTGTGAAACTGCCCTGACATAAGTAGAGATAAAACTCATCTCAAGCCACTGAAGATGTTTCCATTTATATAAAAAAGTAATTTTTGCAGATATTTACCTCAACCAGAAGAAACAACCAGGCCTTTACTTAAAACTGGCTACCATTAGACTTATTTTTTCACCTTTTTAAAAGTATGTTTTATTATATTTTTGTAGGAAACCTGTATTGTATGCTTTTTAAAACTCAAACCGTCCTTGTCTTTACCTATTGTCTACTGGCTGCAAGGAGCAAAACAAAGATTGAAGGGGAATAATAATAATAATCATAATCTCAAATGTGAGAAATCTGCAGAAACAGAGTCAGGGTTTCATATTTAAACCAACTAACAGCAACATAGAGCTGATTGGATTTAATTAGTGAATGAAAACAGCATTTCTGTGAAGAAGATGTACTGTACATTATGATACAGGTCATTTCTTCACCTATTAATGTTTTCTCTATACATTTCCCTTTCATTTGAGAACTTGAAGTATAAACATAGTGCGCTGGCATGTGCATCTGTATGTGTGCTGATACAAAGATGAACTATACAGTAATAGCAAAAATACTTTGTTGCCCAATACACACACACACACACACACACTCACACACACACACACACACACACACACACACACACACACACACACACACACACACACACACACACACACACAAACACACACACACACACACACACACACACACTCACACACACACACACACACACACACACACACACACACACACACACACACACACACACACACACACACACACACACACACACCTCACAAAACCATCCCAGACACTAACAACTCTTCCATCCCTCTTTGATGAGAGGCTATCAACTGAAACTCACTCTCTCCCTTCAGTCTGAAAATCACTGACAAACCTGACAAATACCCATATCTTTTTCCTCACTTTCATTCGCTGACTGTAGATCGTTTCTCTCATACTGTCCTCTCCAAAGAACCCCAGCCTCTAAATCCCGGCTCATTCCTTGTCTCCTTGTCTGCCTCCCCTTCCTCCAACCTTCTGCACATTCAGCCTTCCCAACTCTCTCATCTGTTTTTCTCTCCTTCACTCTCAGTTTGTCATTATGAGTGTTTGCTCTCTTTTCTGTTTTCCTCTCACTTGCTGTCTGCATTTGTCTTGTGGAATACCGTAATAGGATAAAATGAAGAAGACTGAACCACAGACGGTTATCAGAGAGCCTTCTCCTATTTTTTTTTCTGCATTTCTGACACACACACACACACACACACACACACACACACACACACACACACACACACACACACACACACACACACACACACACACACACTCGTGACACTGTTGCCCCTGACAACCACATCAGTGTCTCTTCAGCATGCAACATAGTGTCCACTGACAGACCCTGATGTCTGAATTGAAGTGTTTGGAGACGGCCTCTGCAGGGATGATTTTTTCCTGAGATAAAATATGAAAGTGCATATTTCTACTCTGCCACATTTTGAACACTATACATTGTGCATTGTCACGTGCATGAAAGGTAATTTAAAAAGAAGTCTGAACTTTGTTTCCAGGAATTGGTTAGTGGCATTAAAAAGCAACACATTAGTTGTTACATTTTAAAACCTGTTCTCCTGGTTAACACAACTACTGAGATTTCTTTCTTTATTGGTCTTATTAACATTTAGTTATTATGCTCTGAATGTGCAAAATATTTAGTCAACAAAACCTACAAGGCTTTTTCTACACTGTAAAAATAAATATGCCTGCAAAACGTAAAAAAGTTAAGTAACTGGTTGCACAGCTTTTTTTAGTTTAGAGACCAAATATAAAAATGTATGTCATTGCCATTTAGTTGACACAGTGTGCACCCACTTCAAAATTTAAGTTGGCTCAACTCATTCACCTCTTAGAGCTAGTTGGCTAGTTAGTTTGAGTCACAATTTATTCAGAATAACTTTCATTTATTCCTCATATCATTGTTCTTTATCAATGTGTAATCACTTGACCAAAAAAGGGAACTAGCTGTAGTCAGTCTCATTTTTGATACAAAATATACATTATCCTCCATTTTTATGTTTTAACTTAACTTTAACTTAACAAAATTCGCTACCTTAGAAGTTTGGTGTGTTGGCTTGGTACATTTCGTATAAATCATACCGTTATCTAAGCATTCACATCGAAACTGAAAACCAACTTATGTAGCTCACAATTCAAAAACGTCATTGTATTGTCCATAAATGTCTTTACTGCTGTGCTGCCTGCTGAGTTTACTCAGCTTTTATTTGGACTGCAATGTAGGCGAAAGACACCAGGAGAGGGCAGTGAAAACTGAGCTACTCCCAGAAAAACTGACTTGGCAATGTCTTTTTCTCCCTACTGATGTGGCTGAGTCTTTGGCAGGAGGATTTGATGCCATATTGAAGACATTAAACTGCCTGCTGTGTATTTACTCTCAGAGTGGGGAGTCTGGACCCGCTCAGGCAAAGCGTGCAGTTTGACATTAAACTGGAATTGTCTCGATGGGGAGTTTTACACTGAGCTGAACATTATTTATTTCAATAATAGTTTAATAGATATGCACATTTGGATATTGTTATACAAATCATTAGGTTGTTAATGTTAGTTTCAGTCAAGGGGGCTTATTGTTAGTCTTATGTTGTTATTATTTGTCCATAGTGTTTTTAATCATCATCATTTCTGTTCCGAACTGAGCTTTAGTTACAGTTGTCTGTTTGTGGTCCTGCACCAGAAAACAGTGAAACAAAAATAGAATACTAAACTACAAACAAATATCCAGACATCAAGCAGCTCAAACTAGAGAAAGGCTTGGCTCAGAATGAGAAATGATCAAGAGGGATTTGGGCAAATTCATTCTTGCTTTGAATGATGCAGTTTGTCAATACACAGAACAGCCACATTCACTCATAAATTGGATTTTTCTTTCCAATTAAGGCTGTTGAAGGCCACACCGGAATCTGTCCATTCATGGATTATTATGCGTGTATGAATGTAATTGTGTGTTGATATGGTGAACACGTGCGTTTTTGGATAGATGTGTCACAGTGTTGCCTGAAAGCTGCTACAAATGTTACCAATTATAACACAATATGTGAAAACTGACAAGGAATGGATGATAGAGCAAAACAAGGTAGAGCAAAGCCAGAGGGAGGTAGAGTATATGTGAGGGAAGATGTGTGTGTGAGAATGTATTTATGTATGTTTATGTCCATCTCAAGTGGCTTTACTTTGATGGATATGTATTTTGAGGTGTTCTTTGAAAATATTTATACAATTCAGCTCATCAGATAAACCATGTTGTGCAGAGTATTGATTCTGTGTTGTTACTGTATTTGGTGTTTTATCTAGTGAGTCGTATGCTTAATGAGCAGGATATTACAGGAACAGCTAATTGGGCAAAAGCTGATTGTTTGTATCTGACAGGCTAAAAAAAGACAGAAATGTCTACAAATGTGATTAACATGTGCTTAACTTGTTGGCTGAGGTGCACATTCAGACTTCATATTTGAAAAATAAAACACCTTTGTGAAAAGGCTGTAATAATCACAGCTGTTGTATATGAATGTGTAATGTTTTTCTACCCGAAGCCATCAGCAGCAGGAATATATCTGCAGTGTCCAGTGTTGGATGTATAGTGTGTAATTGTGAATTTACAGAGGACACCTTCATTAATCATTTAAACTTCCCTATGCAGCAGACTCTAATGGTAATTAACAGTGCTTTTTCTACACACTTTTGACCTGATTCACATCTATTTCAAGTTCATACAGTGAGATTATTTGTGAAGCAGTGACTATCTTTTTTTAAACTCCAAAGTCTGTTTCCTCCTCATGTCAGCAGGATTATTACATGGAGTTCTCAGTGGCAGTTGCTCTTAATGTGGCATTGTTGTAAACATATATACCTTCAAATAACTAGTGCAATATTTTTTAATTAGGTAATTAGAAAATATATCGCAAACAGACTATAAAATACATCTGCACACACAACAGACATGAGTTTTAGTCTCTCCTGAAATCTTAATCCAGCATGATCATGATTATTTGGATGCTACATTTAGGACGCTGTACATTAATATGTGAAGCTTAAATAAATATTAATATGCTGATAATACAGATTACTGTTGTATATAAACCTCTGGAGTAGGTTATTGTAAACTTCTGCCTGTGAACAACAAAGAGAAAAACAATTTTCACCAAACAGTTAAAAAGAGTGGACATTTACAACAACTCTAGATCCACTTTCACTTTTAAGTAGTAGAAAAAACCTACTAATAATTATAGCAATGTGTGGAGGTATCACTTTGTTGGTTTCCTGTCATTAAAATGTCGACATATTTTTAATTCTACTCTTTTTCTTACATATGTCGAGGTTTAGTGTTTCTAGCCGCAGATTCTGTCTTGAAAACAATGGTAGACATTTGTTAAAAGTAACCTATAAGTGTTTAGATAATCCCAGCACAGTAATGCTCCACCTTGAACAGCACCAACACAGTCTGTATCAAATCGGTTGGAATCGTCGGCTGCTTAACACTTCATCTTGGGTGCAAGGATGGACTCTGTGTCGAGATGCGCATCAAATTGGTCTCCAAAGGAAGAATGTGCACATCTCATCCACAGAGAGCAGATACAACAAATCAAACAGGTTACCAATGTTCCATGAAGCTCATGGAGCATGACGGTGCCCGGCGCTACACTACTTATTCAATATCTCAGACTGCAAAACAAATTGCCAGTAAAGCATCACTTACTCCCACTTCAAGGCCAACCAACTGTCAGACATAAAGTTCAGTGGGCTCTGAGGCATGTTACACATCAAACTAAATCTTTTCACAACTCAGCACTTCGGTCATCGACTGGGGAAAATCCTGCATCATGAATGCGAAATGATGATTGTGGTATTCCCTCAGAGTTTTAGAGGACATGAGACATGGATAGTGGAACAAATTAGTCTCTTGCTAGTCATGCTATACATTTTTAATACAACGCACAGTATGTGTAAAAAAAGTTTTGTAACATACATACTTTCAGTATCACGATTATAATTGTTTTTATGATACAGTAGGCTCTAATGGAATGGCTTTGGCCGAAAAGAAATATAATATTCATAACACCGCATCCTGACATACAGCGACGCGAGCGAGCGAGAAAAAGTGATTAAAATGCATGAGTTTTCAATCAGCCTTTCCTGACATGCCGCGAGCAACATCGACCTGTCCAGTGATGACGCCCACCCCTCAGAAAATCACTTGCTCTGCCTCTCTCTGGACGAAATTTCGCGGCCGTGTCCCGCCCCTAAACACTTCTTATTGGTTGAAATGTACACGCTGCTTCCTGTTGACAAGCTAGCTAGCAGAGAGAGTTTGACGCCCCTCAATAATTTGATTGGTTTGGAATATACTTGCGATAAACTCGTCACGCTGCATATCAGGACAGTTTTGCGAGAGATTTCGTTGCCGGTTCGCTCGCTCAGTATGTCAGGATGCGGTGTCAGTATGTTTTAATTAGTGTATAATCATTTGAGCAAACCAAACACTGGCTCTAGAGAGGGCTTTTAGTGTTTTTTTTATGAGTTTCACAGCTACTGTAGGTTCTCTTACACACATGTAAAGTGAGGGGGAGGGGTATTCAGTATTTCTGACAGGTGACAGGAGCCCAGGTTGTGCTGAAAATCGTACAAAAACATTTAAATGTGGAAAAAAACCATGTCACTGTGATCCTGCTCAGTTTCCATGCAATGAGAGGAAACTTACTAATATAGAAAAACCGCCTTCCAGCCCACATGGTGGCAGCTGAGAAGCGATTGGGTCAAAGGGTTCACATCCCAGATCGGTGTTTGGAAAATGTGGGAGAGGGAAGTGAATGAGTTCCTCCTCCATCAACAGCTGAGGTAGTGTTCAACAAGCCACTTAACCCCTCACTGCTCCTGTGGAGTGGCTCAACAGCCAACACCAGATAACTGAAGAAGCAGTGGACAACTCCCGTATACTTGTAGAGGTGTGAGTGTGTGGGAAGCAGTGTGAGGATAAGACTGAAGAAGCATTGTCAGTCAACTTTATATATTTACTAAAAATGTTTAATAGAGAAGGCGTATCACATCATCTGCATAATTAAGTCACGTATGTCAGATTTGTTTTTTTCCAATTACTTTTACATTGTATTCCTTTTCCCTGAAGATTTATCTTAGTAATAAATACAATAATAATATTTTATATTATCACTGGACTGGTATTATCCTTTTGGTGGTAAAACATATTAAATACAAAAATATGATAAGAGAGATTAGATAAGATTTCCAATGGAACCTAGAGCTGCAACAATTAGTCAATTAGCCGATTTACAGAGAATTCATCATTAACTGATAGTGTCTTCAGCAAAAACACTAAAAAATGTTTTAAGCTTCAAAAATACATGACCATAAACCGAATATCTTCCACTGTTGATCAGACAAAAGAAGACATTTAAAGACGTCACCAAGAGCTCTAAGAAATGGAAATGACATTTTAAGGATAGAATGATAGATCATTATTTGAGAAAATAATTGGAAGATATATATAATAGTCACTAGCTACAGCCCAAATGGAAACCTCTCAGTTCCATAGGACTCTAGTGTAAAGTCTATACAAGTCAATGTATCCCACTGGCCTTATATGTTAACTGGACACAAAACAATATAGAGAAAAGAATATTATGAATATTAATAATAAGATTTGGGTCATGCACATAAAACTGTCCGGTTGGGTTTCAGCAATGAGTAATTTGGCTGCCTCGTTCTTTTTTTATCTTATGACTCACTTTCGCACAGTAAGAAACAATGAGTCCAATAGGATGCTCAAAAGTTTGGCCATGACCACTCAGCATCTCCAGGTGCTCCTGTGATGGCTGTTAGGCTCTATAAATCCTAGCAAACCCTTTTCATCACTCCACCAAAGCACTTAGCAGCAGCAGCAGCATTGAGGCGGCAACCACTCAGGTGTACCTTAGAGGTTTATCGATTGGTTAATGGAGAAAGGAGTGGGGGAGGTATATGGAAATCTCAGCAGGGGGCAGCAGGCTGGGACGGGCAGCAGTCAGTACCAATCAGCATCTGAGCTTCTTGAGTGTTCTCAGCCATGATGGATCAATACAATGCGCTTATCAAGTCTGCCAACATATTGGTTTTATTCATCTGTGTTTTTAATGGAGAGCTCATTATTCAAAAAGTCTCTGGGATAAGACAGAAAATGTATCTAACTGTTCAGTATTTCAGACTTTGAAATACTCCCAGTTCATCTGGATCAGTTATCACATTAACTATTTGTGAAGTGCATATAAGCAACCAAAAGGGTTAACGGGTTGTTGAGTTCTTCCATGTAGAAAAGGCAGATAGGGGAAAGGAAAAACGAAAAAGAAACATCAGTACGTTTTTCAGCATACAGACAAAAGGCGAGGGTGTCTAGGTCACTACAGGTCCGTGGCTAACAAGCTCCTAAGAGACATTATTGGCTTGGGGTTGGCACTGGAGTGGTCACATTAGTCAATGTGCCATGAGAGAACGGAGTGGAAAACTCAGTGGCTGTAAAACCTTTCCTTCTAGCAAGACAAGAGCAGACATAACCCTAAACTCTGAATACCCACCATCCCCACATAACCCTTAAAACAGCTCTATGCTTATATCTTCACACTAGCTCTGACAGAGTAATGATATCCAGGGGGGAATATACAGAATATACAGCAGCCTATTATGCACGCAACCCTCCTGACTTATATAGAAGGTGACGGTGGCTGTAGGGCTCAGGCCTTCTAACTAATGTACGCAATCACAGAAGGACAGAAATATCTGACATTTTCAGCCCAAATCAAACATGTTTCTTATTCACAGCGCTCCTTTTAAAAGGCAAACAGTGACTCATGACACAAACAGCACAGCAGATCTTTTTGTTCAGTGGCCATGCAACATTTGGAGATGACATCAGCATCAGTTTAAATGGCAAATGTAAGCTAATTGTCTGGATAACTAAAAGGATTTGCCACATATCTTTGTCAAGTGCAAACGCTTGACATTTAATGTCCAGACATCTGGGATTATTAGAACGACAGACACACACAGTGTATGTCTTCACAGATAAACACAGAAATGTGATGATTTGTATATTCATGGATGCTGGATTTTTCATTGAGAGATTTTAACTATGTAACTGAACATTCTTTGTGGAAAAAACTGCCAGACAATTTATTATCCCAAGTACAGTATTTTTCCTAAAATATGTCTGGATTTATATCTTAAATATCAACGACTGATATGACAAAATGCGCATGATGAAAAGCAACAGCCACTCCAGAGATGCCAGCAGATTTTAATTGAAAATCCAACACTGAAATTCGACCGTCTGTCACTGAATGGCTGCAAGTGCAAATAGTGTGCTTGATGGCATTCATTGGTTACTTTGTGTGCCTACACCTGTGTGTATAACTGTTAAATTGCCTTACCTAATACAGTAAAATTTTCATCATTCATGCCATCAGGGAGTCAAGAGAAGGGGGGAAACAAAGAGGCGGCTCAAATTCAACTCATTTCGCAATCTAGACCAGAACACACGTTTGGAAAATGTACAAAGGCAAATACAACTGTGGAAAATTAGATAATGATTCAGAATACAATACATATTCACCGCTAAATGAATATTTCTGTCCTTGTGTACTCTAGGTTGTGACAGTAGTTGATTTATAATGAAACGCAGATGCAGGGCCTTATTAATCCATGAAGGATAATTAGGCTCCCTGTTGCCCCACTAATGTAATAAATGACACAAAGCTAGATTCCTATTATGAATACATGTCTCTAAAGACATGTTACCAATAGACAAGTCATTAACAATGAAAGATGTCATTAACAAGAGATAACAAAATACATGACTCCTGCTTGGGAATTAGAAATTAGATTATTAGCTCAATAGCATGAGGGTGTATTCCAAATTATACCAGCAGGTGTGTGTGTGTGTGTGTGTGTGTGTGTGTGTGTGTGTGTGTGTGTGTGTGTGTGTGTGTGTGTGTGTGTGTGTGTGTGTGTTATTGGCACCCATATAGCACTGGCTGGCTGGTATGCAATATCCTCACATACCACTAAACCAAAGAATGCTCAGTAACACAAAATACTTTTTTTTCCTACCAGGCAGAACATCAGACTAAACCACCACTCAGTCACACGAATTCATATTTGGTTTCCCACTGACAAAACAATATCAAAAAATGGTCCTAATTGTTGTCAGCTGGAGGCCTTTTAAGCATTTTCTGTCACTTTCTCATACTCCCCACTTTGCCTTTTCCCATTTACAGGGAGCTGCTGAGAAGCTTGTTGCAGAAGACTTTGGCAGCGAGCTTGGTGATGTAAGCTGTCACTGCAATGTGTTGCTAGGCAAAGAAGAAGAGGGAGTCTGCGGTTCCTGGGTGTCGACATTTCTGTCTGTCTGCCACCAAGAAGAAGTGCTGTTTTTTTCTGACTAAACACGAATGACAACAGGAGATAGAGAGGCAGAGGTTGGTGCTCTTTGAACCTTGACACCGCCAGGTTGCTTTATTGCTAAACCCTAACCCACTCCCAACCCCAACCCCCACCCCAAGCCATTCTACAACAGTCCTTGTTGAAACTGCTTCCTTGTCTATCCTATTGTTTATCTAATTTCCACCACAGATGACATAAACTCACACCTAGATGTTCTTCACTCCACATCTCCTGAAACTGACTGAAAATAGAAGCTAGCATGGCCTAACACTGAAGTATTAGTAAAGCAGAGTTGAATATTACTGAAACAATTAATTAACTAATTTACAATAAATGAATATTCTTTGAGGACTTTGAAGCTAAATTCACAGATTCCAGCCTCTCAAAAATGAGAGATGTCTGCTTCATATCATTGAATCTTTAGGTTTTTACCTGTTCATCACAATGATGGACTACACAATTAATCGAATAATCCCAAAAAGGAATGGCGAAATTATTGGACAATGATCATAAATTGCAGTGGAGTGAACACTGCACCCACCTCCGATGGTATTTTATGATGGATGTCCTGATGCCACTGGTGGTAAATGTACAAGACGGATTGATTTTTTTCTATAAAAACCTCACATTTCATATTGACTGGAATTTTTCTTACATTTGTACTTGTACTGGAGAAAAAAGACAGGAAAGAAAACCTCCAAATGACAAAGATTTATCCTTTGATAATGAAAATATGCACAAAACAGACAAGGACGTTAATCTCAAGAATTTAAAGTATTCATTCACTTTTGTGCAAATCCACCTAAAACAGAAACAGTCAGCAACTGTGTGCAGAGACAGAGGTATGACATCAGGGAGCTGAGTGAGTGGAGTGGATTTGATAGTGTCCTATATTCAAAATAGCACAGTGGAGTATCAGCACAGTATCGTCTCAGCTAAATTAAATGGGTGTGTCTGACCCCAGCTAAATTAAAACAGCTTCTTGTAAAGGATAGTACACTGCAGCATCGCCACTGGGGTCAGTGTCATTTACACAGCCTGTGTAGTGGATGTGTTTTTGGAGTTCGCATGTGCTTTTTATGAATAAAGGAGCCTCTTGTGTGGAGTACCGTACACTCAAATAGTTCTTAGAGACAAAAGAGCTCACACTCACTACGACCGTGAGACACGGAGCGCGACATGTGTGGTCAAGGTTACACAACAGGCAAATCACCCACACGGTGCTCTCCATGTCTGTGGGCTTCATTTAGTAACACAGGACTGTTTCTACAGGCGGTACACCTGTGTCCTAGTTGGTAGCCCTAAATATGTCCAGTGAAAAGGCCCGCAGTACCTAATGCAAAGCCAGCTTGCCTCAAAAGTCACCGGAGACCCTCATAGTCCCTCTACAGTCCTTCTTTCCTCCTATGCATCCTTTACATATTCACTTTTGAAATCTGAGTACTTTCTTGTCCACCAGTTTTTATGTGCATTATAAAACTGTGAATAAAAAAACCCCACGCTGCACTGTAAAGTTTTAGTAACTTCTGTCAACTGCTAACTGTACACATACTGTACAACACTCCATCTGTTCCTCAGGTCCATCTGTCTAGTTGCATGTCTGGTAATGTAGTTGTTGACCTTGGTTTGTGCCCTCATCATGGCCATAGAAGCCAGTGATAGTGAACATAGCTGTACGTCTCTCTGTAAACAAGCTCAGGGTCTGACCTCGCATCATTAATCCCTCTGCAGTTGGTTTGCAGGCCCTGAGGCGTGTCTGCCCCACAAACTCTATCTTTTTAGGTCTGTGGTACTTTCCCTTTCTGTGTCACTTTGCCTCTCTCTTTCTCTCTATTGAGAGCTCCACCGGCTGTCTCTCCACCTCTCTAGCTTCAGATCTCCCATGTGAATCGCTCTCTGTCACTCCAGGCTATTGTTCACTTCAAGGATACTCATCCAACAAGTCAGCATTTTGTGGCAGGCAAGGGTTCCTCATGGGCTTTTTGGTTTTCTGTCAGTTTACCTTGTAATTGGAGAAGTTGTTTCCTGTCTCTCTTTCACCTTCTGTGCATGTTCTTAGCACTTCAGTACACACTGATGGTGGGGAAAAAAATATTTTCTTCGATGCATTGAAATGTGGATGATTCTGTGTCATTTTTCTGCATCGATTTTGTAAATTTTAGTTTATAATATGATGTAGATGGGATGAAAAAGGCAGAACTCAACTGCAGGCAGTGCAGCTATGCTAGAGTTCATCTTCACAATAGGCAGCTGTTTGGTTTTATACAAAATAATTATCTTTGTGAGACGAACTTGAATCATACTGTGAACTTTCAGCACCGTCACTCAAGAGACTACCATTAGCGAAGCGGAGCAGCAAACTCCAGCAGTAACAATGAGATCAGCTGACCAACACACACTGCAGCATTACACATCTTAAACCAACTCAGTCTGTGTCACCTCAACGTCTTGACCAACAATGGGTCTCATTCACAAACAGTGCATATACACAAATCTGTGCTTAAACCCTGCATACGAACGTTTGACACACACATCTGGGATTCATCAGTATGTTCTTACCTAAATTGTTCATACTCTGGGCCCAAGTTTAGAACTTCCTCAGACCATGTGTATGCACAAATGATGGCAGGGCTGCAGTGCTCTACGCCTTTATGAAGCATCTTTAATTATGTTAACTTAAAATGACTGTTTATCTTACCCACTACTTATATTTTATATTGTATTTCAGTGCACTAAATGAATGGATTTACACAGAGTAGACTGGTGCAAGTGATGGAAAATTGTGCCCCCTTTTCTATTCATTCAATCGAGACTCAAAATGTATACTAAATACATTTATGAAATAATTCACTTTTCCTTATGGATTTATCTTAATTTTTCTGAAGCAAATGACACACACACACACACACACACACACACACACACACACACACACACACACACACACACACACACACACACACACACACACACACACATATTCAATCATGCACTAATATATATTTTCCAATAACTGTTTCAGTGTTTCATTAAAGTTTTCTACTCATGTCACAGTTTCCTTCACTGCATCCAGGAGAGCCAGCTGATATGGTACAACCTCGTCAGTTAGGATGCTGGCATGAGGACTGGGAAGTGGACTGTGTGGCTGGTGCTGGCAGCTGGCAGTGAGAAGTTTACTATCTTCTGCTCCTGCATCATCCGGGCCTACAAATTAGATTCTTAATTAACTTTTGCTTTTAAATATTTTTTTTCTTATTGAATTGCACTCGTTAATTACAAGAAAAGAAAAGACACAAGAAATTACAAATATCATCTTAACAATTATGAAAGAAATTACCTCTGGGTAACCACTGGGTGGCCTTGGTGAATGTCATCACTTTCTCCCTCATTCCTTGAACAAATACCACTTCATGATAACTGTCTAATAATTGCTGCCAAGGTTGAAGACTGTTTATCTTACCCACTACTTATATTTTATATTGTTAGTTATATTATATTTCAGTGCACTAAGTGAATGGATTTACACAGAGTATACTGGTGCAAGTGATGGAAAATGATGCCCCCTTTTCTATTCATGCAATCGAGAATCAATTATCAATCGAATTGGACACCAACGATTCAGAACTGAATTGAATCATGAGATTCATAAAGATTCCCACTACTAGTACATACAGAGCAGGTATTGATGGAGCTCAGATCAATTTCCACTGATATTTATGTTTATCTAAATTTTTAATATCAAGTTTTCTTGGACAATTTAAGTCTACAAGTCTAATGTTGTTGGAGGCTTGGGTATAAAGATTAGATAAGCTTATTATATCACTCCAACATGCTCTTCTGTGTCTTGTCTAGTTTCTACTTGATATAATGCTTCATTTCATCTTAAAATTGATTGCCAATCAGTTCAATCTAAATACACTTGCCTTTATTATCTGTAAAGTAATTGGAGGCACAATCAAGATGAAGAACTAGAACTTATTCTACAAACTATAACCCTGAAAATAAATAGCTTCCACTTTCTCACGATATACTGGTAAATGGAGTTATAGTAATGTTTATTAAGTACCATTCTTCTGAGGCCAGAGAGCAGCTTTTTATTTTGATACCAGTTCAATAGGTGATTGATAGAAACGATTCATCTTTTAATCAGCTCATCATCTCCAGACACACACAAAAAATGAATACTGTGGAGCTATAATGATCACTTTGTGCTGTACTTGAAGGACTGTTTTCCCTTTGTATAATCTTACACTTACATTTCATCATTTTCACATTCATTTTTCATAATTTTCTTTTTTTTGCTTACTCACTAATATCATGGCTATCAAAGAGGGGTTGATGTCATAATTTGTGGTGTTTTTATCTTGTATGCCAATATATACAATACTAATAATCATCATTGCAAACTGTACCTGAATGCATTAACCTATATTTTACAGCAATAATAACAGTAATGGCAAAGAAAACACCAATTAAGTTTGTCCAGAAAAATCAGAAATTGACTATAAATATGTTTTAAAACCAATCCTGTTTGCAGAGACTGAGTCAGAGGTTATTTTGGTTTGAATTTCTCCCCATTTCATTATCTTAAATAGTTGATAGATAAGAATTTATACCTCAAAATGTGCTCTCTGTAGATGTTTTATTGTTTTAAAATTGCAATTGCTGTTAAAGCGTTTACACATTTAGGGTGTATTATACATTTAAATTTCCATTTACAGTAATAGTATCTTTTTTTTGTCCCTCCATTTGGCTCGTGTCTTGAATTCTCCTTGTATCTTTTTTTCCTCCTCTGACTCTATTTCAATTGATCACCCTCTATTACTTTAGTCTAGCCATCTCTTATTACTGCTATGTCCTCACTCAGTAAACAAGAATAGGCTGTTCTCATCCAGCGTGCGCGTGTACGTGTCAGACAGGTTACCATACAAATTAGAGAATGATAGCTTCTCCTCTCTTCGTCTCACCTCTTTCCCCGTAGCATGCAAAAACTGCAATCAGCTCAAATCAAACGAAGGAAGTCAAACAAAAAAAAAAAAGTCAGCAGACTACTTCCATGTTGTTATGTACCCTGCCGAAGGATGACAGCGCACATAACAACACTTAAATTGCTAATCTACACTGACGCATCCTTGTGCCAGCTAATGATTCCCCTACCAAGTCTGTCAATAACACGAACACATCTCATCAGGAGCGATAAAAGATCCTTGACAATGAATTTATAAATGAAAAGTGTGGAAGATTTACAAACAAAATAGACTGTGTAGCACCTCTGCCTTACTAGCTCCTCGTTTAGACAAGTGTATGACAGATTACTCCATTTTTTAAAGATTTAAAGACTTAAAATGAAAGCCTGACTGAGCCAGCTGAGAGTCAATCTGATGCCTTGTGTGCAGATTCTAATTACTTTGGTGCCAGACAGAGGGAGTCTGGGGACAGATGATTTAATGAATGAGGCTCTGTACACTTTATATGGTGCTGTGGTACACATGAAAGGTGCTGTATCATCGGGGCAAATAAGGACCTGTTACTGTATGTATTACACATCATGATCCAAAATCTGAAGCTAGATGACTAATTTTGGAATAAGATGTGAAAAACAAGCCTATGAAATTATTTCCATCCTATATTGGGGCCAAACAGTAGCAAGAGAGACTCATTTCAGCAAAAAGACTTCAAAATGTTTTCTTATTGAATAAAGTTGAAGCACATTGAGAACAATAGAATTAAAGTTCAAAACCAGAACGACTGCAATTTTCCTTGCTACTGTTTGGGTTGTAGTTGTAGGTTATTGTACTGTAACAATTACTTCATGAATCACTTAGTTGATATGAATTACAATATTGAACTATTTTGGTAATGAATTCATTGTTTTGAGTCATTTTTGAAGGAAAAAATACTGATGTACCTTGGTCTCACATTCTTCAATGTGAATATTTCCGGGTTTTTTTGTCCTCTATGATAGTAAACAAACTATTTTTGGGTTGTGGACTGTTTGTAGAAGCAAAACGAGATAGAACACAGACTGGTAACAAGAAGAAGTTGAAACAAAGCTAAAACTGGGTGAGGAATGTACAAAAAAACACTCTTAGTACATTTATCCATGTAGCATGTCACAGCACTGAAGTGAAACAACATAGATCGAAAATTGGGGCCAGTTTTAAGCATTGTGACAAGTGGACATGATATTGTGATTCTGATTATCTGTCTTGACGATTGCTAAAATAAACATTTCTTGTTCATGTTACAAAGTTGTCTATAAGGAATATACACTTGTATGTATTTTGCCAACTCACAATAGTCACCTTACAGTTTCATGCACACATATGTCCACAAACAAAAGAACCACCACCCACTGGCACTAGTGGTGAGTGCACCAACTATTTATTCATTGAATTAAAATGTGCTATATCGGGATAGGTATCGTCATATTGCCCAGCCCTACTCGATAGTGGGTTTTACCGTGGATTCAACTAGACTGATTCTGCTCATCCAGAAGTGGCCTGACATGGTTCAGCCCATTACAATCACTGCTCGAGGTGGTATGGAATAGTCCAAGTTGCGGCAGATAATATTTGCTGGATGGTGCTGCATTACATTATGGCAAACCAAGATTTCATATTTTTATGTTTTTTTCCACAATGCCTGCTGCAGTGACACCCAGACTACGTGAACTTGTGGATGACACCAATAAATCATATAGGTGTCCCTTCTTTTTTTCATAACAGACATATTCCCAGTCCCCCTTTCACAATCCCAAATTTATGGCTGAATTGATTTTGCCATCCAAGCATCAGCAGGTAACTAGGATATCTGCAGTCTGTGAGTTCAGTGAATGACTTTGTTGTGACAGCCTGCCATTTTGGTCAATCACTTGCTGGAGCGTGACTAAAGGCTAAGGCTCTGAGGTGAAATCAAGCTGGCTTACCCAAGCGAGTGTGCCATTTTCTGGATAAGAGACAAAGAGGAGTAGAGGTCGAAAAGCTCCGTGGCTGACCTGGAACAATCCTGTCATCTCCTCGGCTGCTGTCACAAATTGCAGAGTAGGGGGTGAGGGCAAGTTCAGGCAAAGCGGAGCCCTTTGGGAGCAGACTGAGAGAAGTCAAGCACTGACTCAACCGATAACCCATGGCGTGAATCCAAATTGTGAGAAATTTCTGCTGCCAGGTTATAGAGGAGAATGAACTGATGTCAAAATATCTTGCTGATCTGCTCAGGTAATTTTCTACTATGAGAACTTACGGCACAGAGGTATGTGTCTAAGTTTGAAAGAAGGAGAAGAAAAATCCACCCACAGACTAACCATTTAACAAATCACAGAAAAACATGATGGAACAGAGAGTGTGCAAAGTAAGTACACAAACCAGCATTTTAATTAAGAGAACTTGGAAAACACAACAGCAGCAGAATATAAACAACAGAAGTTGACATTTGAAGGGATGAACAAGAGAATGAAAAACACATTCCTATCAGACAGAAATCCCTAAGGGGACAGAGGCAGGATGAAAGAGGGAAGAAAAAATGAGATGGAGGAGACGAGAAATAGAAAAAGACACTCAAAAAACCCTTTTTTTCTTTCAAAAGTAAGTCCAGCTGAATCTTCTTCCATCATGCAGCAATTGACAGTTAAGCTGAGACAAAAATTGACCAGAGGAAAGACATGGAGTGACTACTACAGATAATATCATGAAAAGGAGTCTGCAAAAGGTGGTGTTACCCAACATTTCTGAGAAACAGACAGGACCAGAGGGGTTTATAAAAGAAAAAAATGTCAAAACACTGCAACAGAAAACAAGGCTATAACGTCTGACTTTGCCAAAGCAGGCCAATAAGTGGAAATTTCCATCATCACATAAAAACCTCCTCCTTGCACTAAGGTTAGAAATAACTTTGACTTCAGGATTATATTTCCTTTACTTTGAGCGAACATTCATTAGCTTTTTTTTTTTTTTTGGTATTATTCACATTATGAAACTGTATGTTCCAGAGCAAAAATAGTTTATATTTCTTCAGTAATCTCTGGAACAAAATTGATTTACTAGAACGCACAGCTTGCTGTAACTACATATTTGATTTGCTGTATATCAGCCATTTGTTCTTCCCACAGAGATTGCATTCTGGTAATCAAACAGTAATTTGTAACATTACTGTCGCTGTTTGTATTTCATTTCCAAATTCATTAGGTGGCAAATATGTTCAACAAATTGCTTTTGGCAATATCAACAAAGATTGTCACTTTGGATTACACCTTTAATACTGACAGACACAGGAGAAACACAATTTCAGTCTAGATGTCTTATATTGTTTACAGAGTTCAAGTTTGTATGATGTCATTGGTAAGTATTAGCACCACGGTTTACTTAGGATTGCCTTTGTTTGCTGCAATTTGCTTGTTTAAAGGATGACTGTGCAGACAGTGTGAAACAAGGTCAGGTAGTCCATGGCCATGTACATGCACAGTAACCCAACTAATGCTGCGAAGGGGGTTCACTGGCTGACTGACACTAGCTGTCTATTTAATGTAGCCTAATGTTTTTTTTATGCACTTCTTTCACCACTGTGGTGAAGCTATGTAACAAATCAGATATAAATACTAACAAAAACAAGTCAAGCATTAAAGATACATAGGCATGAGTTGACTGCTGAGTCTGAACAGAGGGAACTTTTTGTGAGAAGTTCAGCAGCCTGCAGATCTGAGAGACTGTTGTTACAATGAAGGCTAACAGAAAAATATGACAGTGAACTTTAGGCTCAACATACAGGACCTGTGACAAATGCAGCATCCTGTCATCCTCTGGAGTCTGGACTAAATGTAAGATGCTGCTGGAGTCATATCAGCCTATAATAAGGATGGGAGATGTTGAAAGAATAAGTAGTAATGTTTTATGAGATGCGTTGCGTACTTACAAAATACAGAACAAATTGAATTTGCTTGCTTGCTGTCAGAAAGGTGATAAATGTGTTTGAGGCCAAAAAGTGGGATTCAAGTGAATCACATAACTTTGACTGTATTTCACAAGTAATTTGTTAGATCTATAATACATGTGCGGGGCAAATATCTCCCAAAATGACTACATCTTCTCAGATCACAGCCCAAAAACTGACTATTACACAGTTTTTATGTCTAATAGAGAATACCTAATGTGTGCACGCAGGATTTTAGGTGAAAAAGACAAGAAATAAACAGTGAAATTAAGAAATAACTGATGAATGAATGAAGAGAGAGGCTTATCAGACCAGGTGAAACTTCTTATTTAAAAAAGGAAATCATGGATCATCATCAAACAATAAATGACAACTAATGCTATTATATATTTACTATGTGTCTATGTCACATTTAGATGCACAGCTTTCCTCTCTTGTGTGCACCTTGCAGCTGTTAATATGAACAGTCATTTATTTCAATAAGGCAGCCGGCATCTCCTGTGGTGGGGGAGCTAATGTTTGTAGAGAAGACCCAGCTGCAGTCCAAATCAGAGACATTGATTTGGCCCTCAGCTCGACGGGACAGTTCGGCTCCCAGAGGAGACAGCACAAGGGCAATCGCAGGACTCAGCTGGCCTCCTGGCCCCCTGCATTAGTAATCATTCCAATTAGACAGAAAACGTCCAGATGCGCGTCTGGTTACATAATGTTCTTTTCTCTCCTGGTTGTGTCCTCAAGCTTGACTTGACAGATAGGCACTTGGATTTTCAGGGGCTGCATATTTTGAGGATGTTGTTGGGATGGTTTCACTCTAATGGTCAATTCCCTTCTAATAGTCTGTTTGTGTCCATTCAGGCTCCACATGTATTAATTCAACACCTCAATGAGCCGGTTTACGTGAGGATAAATAATTGGATTACCTGCCGCCTCCCTAACAGTTTGTGGTTGTGGGAGGAAGCAAAGAGACAAAAAAAATCCTTCAAGTTCAACACTTACAAATGTGTTTTTGGCTATAAACAAACTCAAAAATCTTAAAGTACTGTCCGCCTCTATGACATACGAGCTGCACCAGATCTTAGAGAATTTGAAAAGGGAATGTTTATGACTGTGCGTGAAAAGGGTGAAGTCCCCCTCTGACTTCAGACAAATTTTTTTGAAGTAGGATTCCTCTTGTGTTGTGAGGCTCTTTCGTTATCCAGCCAAGTTGGTGACAGTGTATTTCACATTTTCCATACGTCTTTTTTTGTGCTTTTTTCCTCACAGGACACCACATCAGAAACACTTCACAGCCAAAACAATGCTTTTCATGCTTCAGAAGACCGAAAAAAAAATCCTTCTGATAATGTGTAGCACTAGCAAGTGTCCCTAACAACAGAAGGATTACTGCTCTGTCTACGGCATGTGAAGTTAGTGAATGTGATGCAAGACTATTGATGTCAGTGGCACATTTCCTCATTACTTTCCATGCATGTCTTTGTTAATATCGGCGCTGCGATTACAGAGAGAAGGCCAGAGATCATTACATGACAAACTGTAAGCTTCTCAATCATGCTCACTATTGTGCTCCCTGCTGGTGCGTCCTCTTGAGAATTAATCACTGTTGTTTAGCTTCAGCTCTTAGCAGCTTCCACACAACAAAGGACATAATGCACCATACTCCATCTGTGATATTAACAAACGAGGAAGATATTTCCTTACATTCATCCTGTGCATTAATATTGCACTGCAAGACACTCAAAGACTCTCAAGCTAATTTTGAGCATGTTATGTTAGTGCTAAAATGCTTGGTTGATTCATCGATTAGTCTGTCCTTTTTTTTAACTGAAATGTCACAAATCATGCAATTTAAAGATGGCATTTTAAGTTTTGTGATGGACATCCACCCCCATTTTATTGACCAAATGATTAACTGAACGATAAACACTGAAAATAGTTATTGGCAGCCCTATTGTGTTTTAAAAAGCATGTGAGGAAATTGATATGAAAACATGTTATGTATGTATATGAGTCTGCATGTCTCTGAACCATTTTCAGCTGTTACCTGTGTTATAACACTTTTGTTGAATATGATCTGTATTTTGATACCAATGAACTTCTTCAGTCTGATCCCAGCATTAGCCTTGCAATCGTCTGATGTTTGCAGCCTTCTCCATATAAGCTCTGATTAAGCCATTCGTTACACTCGGGCCCTAATTTGCACAACACTTCCCTCAAGTGCAATTTGTGCCTACTTTTGAAAACTGAAACATGAAGGATAGATCAAAAACAAAACACTTTTTTTTAGTGAAGGGAAAGATGCAGCCAGAAATATCTGTGTTTATCTTTGATGTGAGGTGTTTATTCCTTTTCCCATAAAAACATGGAAACTGCACTTCAGGCCAAGTTTATGCATTATAAATTTTGGCCTCCGTATTTAAACTACAAGACTGAACAGTGATGAAAGGCCTGTTTTCATTAGCAGCAGCTGATCCTCTCTCAGTTTATCGGGTGATGGTTGTTATCTTGTAAAAGACAGGTAGCTGGAGGATCAGATAGGCTGTCTGTCAACTGATTTTCAGATTGTCTGCTTTGTGTTGAATTATAAGGGGCTCATCTGACTGATTTACTGGCCATCAAGTCTCTGCCTGCCCAAGACAATAAAAAGGATGTTTTCCCTTAAAACTGATCACATATGTCAATAGTTCTAAAAGCTAAAAAGCATTATGAGGGGTTCTTAAAGCCTACTAAATTTATGGATCAATTAAAACATATAACAGCTCAATAAGAACAGTATAAAGCAAAAATGTCAACTAGAAATGACATACGTATGCTTGACAAATTGAAAGCAAGATTCAGTGCTAACAGCACATATGAATCTTTTCAGATAAACTGGTATGTAAAGGGAAACTTAGTAAACATGACCAGCAATATCTGACAATGCACATACAGCACAAATGCTATTGCTATCCTGAGAAATAGCCTCTTATTCCACTCTACCACTTCACTCATGCAGTGTCCCCATTTGGTTTATATTAAAAAAAAAAGTGAGTTCACACTTATAGTGCAAATAACTTCTCTCATGTCAAAACCATTTTCACCAATTTGCATTGTACAGCTATAAACTTAGACAAAAAATACCTGTTTGTATTTCCTCATATTTTTCATTACATTACTATGTCATTCTTCTCTTTTCCTGGAAAGTGGTAAACATTGCCACTGACCCATCCTGAAGTTGGTCATCAAATTTTAAATAATTCCATGTGTCCCCTCCCATCATATAAAACTTTCTTTCTATTGATACCCTATGATTGAGTAAAGGTTAGCATCAATATCGCTCTTTGCTTTGATTTAAAGAAAAATCTAATCATGGAAGCCTGGTCTGGGAGACTTACATAGTCAGACTTAGCATTGAGGCTTATTAACTAAAGGATGCATGATTGTGCACTCTTTGGCAAACATGACTATCTATCCACTTGGTGAAAACACGTAAAACTAGTCCAAATATGAGCCAGTACAGGTGATGTTGGGTTTTGGTGCAACTTGTGCAACATGAGGAATAACTGGTCTGCTGAAGTCAATTTGCAGAGTCAAGTGAATTGAATGACCTGAGCGAAGAATGCATGATGTACAACAAAAATGGTCAAGGATACACCTGTCATTATTTTTGCATTTCTCATCATCTTCTTTGAAACTGCTGGCTTTAGGTTTCTGTACCTCTTCTCTCTCTCTACCTCTCTCTCTCCTGGTAGCATCCCTTTCCTCTCTTAAAAGGACTAATCCAGGTAAAGCTGTTGTGTTGTTGAGTGTTCTTCCAATAAATTTGGGTTGGGATTTGGAGGGTCATCAATTGTGGGCAGGGCTGTGGTGGTGGCAACATGGAATTGATGACACTTCCTTCTACTTTGAAACCGCCATAGTGAAGTGGGTGTTTTTACAGTGTTGTGAGGCAGAAAGGTTGGAATGCAGTCTGGATGAGACTCAGTATTGCTTTTGAAGCCTTAAACATCATAAATCATGTAGGTAACATTACAAATTTGAGGCAAGAAATCAATAGTTGGCACAAGATAGCCAAAATAATTCAAATTCTTGAAAATTATTCTGATTCTACTGTGGTAAATAAAGATGATTTATTACCCCTCCCTGCCTCTCTCTCTCTCAAGCAGAAATATAAATATTTTGTTGGAATGATGCATCCTTTATAAATATCTTTTTTTCAAGATTCCCCAGGGTAAGTACACAACATGAAGGAGGAAAATTAGCATTACAATTTATTTATGGCGAAAACAGAGCCAGAAATTGAGGAATGTTTGGTGCAATTGATAACTAAATTAGTTAGCTGCTAGGAAGCTAATGTAGTTAGCTTAGGCACTTGTAAACATAATACTACATAACTTTCTGATTTATCTACATTTCGGTAGCCTATAACACAAGTCGCATTCTGTCAAAATGCTTTAAAGTAACTCACAGAAATATAGTTAGCCTAAAAGTGACATTTGATTTACGAGTGAGAAATTTCTTGCTGCACTCATCGACAGATTGAGCGTCAGGGTCCCACTGTTTTTCCATTCCTCCTGCTGATGCCTCACATCTTATTGTCTGTTTCCACTTTTGTCTTCTTAAAGGCTCAGTTTTTCAGTTCGGCGTCTTATAAAAACTTAGTTCTGGGTTTTTTACCCTGTTGTTAGTGCCTCCCACCACACAGCAGTTTTGAGGCATTTTTCTGTTGTTTGCTAGCAGAGAGAGGTGACAAGAAGGCACTTTCACACAATAAAAAGTCAATGGAGAGCGCTGAATTGTATTCCCCTCCGGGTGTGGGCGGGACCTAATTGCGCTCTGTTTCTACTGGTGCTTCCCTTATGCATGGCATCATTAATGCTTGGCTGGTGCAGTGGCAGCGGGGTCCATTTCAGCATGTGAATGGGGAGTTAGGGCGAAGGGACAGGGAAGTGGGGGTGACTGTGCTAATGTGATTCAAACACGCGCTTTTTATAATAGGGCTTGTCCCTGTGCCAGGGGAAGCGGGTGGCATAAACTGGTGGGTGATTACGTTAAACAAATGACTGCCTCATTAGCTAGACCCCCAGAGTGTGGCGTGTATATTTACAAACAGAAGTACACACACTCACACTGTCCTATGATTTCTCCTCTCCTCACACGCGCACACACATTCAGACATTTACACTGACATAAGCATTAGGTTGGCTTTGTACACAGAAAAGGGCAGCACACAAAGGCAATACTCCGGAGGGTACAAGCTCCATCCAATAGACTAATTAACATCTCCCAATTACACCAGCCAGCACTCTATGGTGCTCCAGTTAGCTTTGGATGATACTACATAATACAGCAGAATGTGTCACAATGAACGTCCATGTCCAAACAACATCTGAGCCGCTCGTCTAAAGCCAAGCTAATGACTGCAATTAGCATCATTAGATTCCAAGCTCGGGCCTCAGCTGGTGTAAAGTTGGACAGACATTTCATGCTTTTTTGCCACACAGCTCAGTGTAGGAATATTAGGGACAAATGATTTTGCTTGTTGTTTATGCAACAACATAATGAGCCAGGCTAGATTGATATCTAAGGTCCGTAATTACTTGACCTGATTTACCCCGAACCATCAACCCCATACTGCCTCAGTCAAATGTAATCAGACGTAATCACAGCACAGTGCTCAGTGATATACTAAAAGGAAAATGCAATGCAAAGAAAACTAAGTGCATGGTGAGCAACGATTTTCCTTATTGGCTCATCTATTTTTTTATAGTGGACTAGTCAGTAATATTGTGCTGATTGTCTATCACAATTTTATAGAATCTTAAAATTGTCTTAAAGTCAAAAGCCCAAAGATTATGAGTTCATGTTGATATAAAACAGAGAAATGCAGCAAATACTTAACATTTTTTTCAATTTTTGCTATCCAACAGTAAACTCAACTTTTAACATGGAACCAAAATGAATCTGTGCACACAGCTGGCTTTATCTTGGAGTACAAAGCAAATCTGTGATCTGTGTTGGTGTCCTGGTGTGGCTGGTCTGATTAGTTTTTTTGATTGAGCCTTTAAAGCTGTGGCTCGCTGCAAGCTCTCAAATATAAGCCCCTGGGAGGCCACATTAACTACTGGGAGGATACCCAGAAAAAACACAGTGAGCTCACTGAACCAGCGGAGAGGAACATCACTGATCTTACTTAGAAAAAAAAGAGGTGACTGTAGAGGGGAGAAGGGCAACCTTTGCCCGCTGGGACAATAGTCTCAGTACAAGCACTCCAGCATCTGCCACCTGACCATTAGCTAAATAATGCATGGAGCTTGTGTGCGGACTGTCACAGCCAGCCTTATAGTCATTGGTGAATGGTGTGAGGAGTCAAGTCAGCAAATGTGCCAGAGCATCAGAGACATGGTGATGCATGCAAACTTTCATAAAACCACACATACACAAATAAACACATGTGCAAAGTGTGGCTTCCCAGAGGCTTATAGGGAAAGCTTGCAGACATCCAAGGATTAAAGAAGGTTCTTGAGATTATGTGGAAAAGCGGAGTATGAGCAGATTAAGTTCACTACCAAGTATGTGACCAAAGTTTAGGACATGAGCAGTTCATCTGTCAATCTCCATTGCAGATGCAAGATTAAACAGCATCAAAATAAGAGAGTGAGTGTATATGTTTGTGTCGGAATGGATATGTGTCTGTCTGTTTGAGCCTCACAGCTAAAACAGACCTTTAAACATCGAAAAAGCGAGAGAGACCTGCAGTGTATCCAAATCTCTGCAGACCCAGAAGTCACAGTGACCCAGGGCTCTCTCTCCCTCCAGGAGCATTTCCCATCAGAAGCCTATTACACCGCAAAGGCCATTTTACTCCCAGAATAGCAAATCTGCAATCTTTGAAGCCTCAGCTAAAATAGCCTGACAAAGCCATTTTCTGGCAGTGCAATAGAGGGAAAGCTCAGACACCGGAGCTACATTTCAAATGGGGAAAAAAAAGTTTACATTACTGCTTCAAGGTCTGACATCACTGTTATATTGGTTGACCTGAAGCACGATGTTGGTCAAGTGCATGAGGGTGTCTGGCAGACTTTGAAAGTCATGGAAGCAGTTGGTTTGGTAAAACAGGGACACCAGCCAAAGTTGTGTTAGTAGTCAGGCCAGTGTCATTATTTGTGATGAGTCAAATGTCTTAATGTCTGTATTATTTTTGAGAATGTCCATCACAGGTCCCCAAAACCAGTTGACATCATAAAAAATCTTATTTTGACTCGGTAACAGTCCATAACCCAATATAGTTAATTCATGTTGATGTACAAAGCAGAAAATCCTTATCCTTATATTTGAGAAGCTGAGGCCAGAGAATGTGCATGCCTAACAAAGCAACTCTAGACCAGTACCTCACCAACTGCAAGTGCCCCCATCCCCCTGTCTCTTATTGCCCATCGCTTTTTATCAGCTCTCCCGTGCTCTGGATAATTAACAATTTGGTAAGGCCTAATCATGTGGACATGGGGATTTATTTGATTTGACCTTGGTTTAACTGGTAGAACCCCCTGAGACACTGGTAGAAGGTTGGCAGATCGGACATGAATGGTAAAGAGTGACAAAGAACTAGTGGGAATTTGATAGCCGCCATCAGCTGCTCCTCCAATCTGGCGAGGTGACGATCAAGTGCTGCTGCTACAGGAAGAGGATGCAGGGTTGCCTGGTGTTACTATATATATATGCATATATATGTGTGTGTGTGTGTGTGTGTGTGTGTGTGTGTGTGTGTGTGTGTGTGTGTGTGTGTGTGTGTGTGTGTGTGTGTGTGTGTGTGTGTGTGTATGTACCACTTATACAAGCACACACTCACACTAGACCACGTGCAGCCAGGTATGGGCAACCATCTGTACACACACATCCAGCTTCTTCTGATCTGCAAAACTGAGCAAACCATCTGTTTGGACTTTGTATTTGTGGTCCCCAATGTGCATAATATCCAGTGACTTGACTGTAATAAAATAAGACAGAGCTTTCAGCTGTTATCATCAAATTTTCGTATTTCTGACAGAGAAAAATGCTATTATTACTCCAATTCTAGGCAGTGCTTCAGTCAGCCCAAACCACAATAAAACCACTACAAACACTACAATACTTTACTGTACTGTACAGTACTATACTATACAGTATACAGTGCAGAGGCTGCAAATGCTGAGGCCTCTTCTATTAAACTAGAACACTACTGCCACGCATTGATTGAAGTTGAGGATCTTTGGAGGATGCAGACCTCATTTGCTTCTATATATAAATAAATCCTTCACTGAACTACTAAAAACAGTGCTTTCCAACAGAGGCGTAAAGCAGACCACAACAAACCCACTACACCCAGAGAGCAGGTGTGTTGTACACGCATGCAACAGCAGTAGTAAAAAAAAAACTGGATGAAAACCTTAAGCCTGCTACCCACAAGAAAACATCTGCCATCTAGATGGGAAAAAGGTCCAAAAGGTTGTTTAGACGTCTTGACTAATAGACTGTGCATATGTGCTGTGTGTTCATTCATGATAAGTAGCTGTTTGACAAAAGCCTTTTCAGAGGTCTAAACATTACATTGTTTTGTTCATGAATCAGAACAACTGCAGAGAACCAGACAAAGCAAATCCATATCAATGGTTAAGCAAGGAAAACCGAACATAATGTTTCTGACGTTCAAGTTGATATTCATTTTGAGGCATTATTTTTTTGAGCAGACATTCTCTTGACAAAATTCTTTTGACCATACAGTATTTGCACAGCATGTTAAGCAACAACAAGCCGCCCTAGAAATGTCAATGTGCCAAAATGAGACTGCAGGACTGCACAGTTAATTTTTCGCTTAGTAATTCCTTAAGCCTTCAGCGACACTGAAAAAGAAGGTTTCAGTACTGTAAATTGAGTTGGGCAACAAAATGGATCCAGGAGATGACACCCTCTGAAAGCCTTGAGACGAAAGTGGATTTTAAGTGTCATGATTCAATTTACAACCTAAATTGTACTGAGCCTTACCTATTAGTTTTGACTTTTCTGTGTGGATAGATGAGGGACAGCCTAATGTGTTTGACACTACAGCGGTGTTGAATAAAGTGTAGATGATACAATTAGCTCTTGCCACCTGTCAGACTGGCATGTCATTCCTTGTAGGTTCATTGTTTTGTCACCCAAAACATAAAAACCTCGAAGAACATGACAGATCAACGCTCTTGCATTCAACAACTTCCACCTCAAAGTCTAAACCCTCAATTTTTGATCAAACTAGGCATCAAGCAGCAACACAGCTAATTAGGTTATGACAATTTCATGCTGTATTTTCCCTTCATATTCACCAAGTACTGGAGGATTAATGTAGCAGATCACTGTTATCTATTCTAATGACACCAGTTTCATTGGATCGTAACTGACTATCAGCATCTGGCCATCTGGCCTCGTAATGTACTGTACAACGTGGGTGTATTTCCCAGCATAATACCTCTGCTTGTGTTTTATCTAAAGCATGACTCCTCTCACTGAACTGCTGTGCCACATCTGGTGCTCTGCAAATCATCTCAAACAACAGTTTTTGTTTCAAACTTCAATATATGACTTTTATGCTAAAGAGCCATTTTTTTATCCTTTATTTTAAACATTTTTAACCACTATTTATCTTCTTTGATGTCGCTTATTTTAGAGGAAGACAGAAAAAATACATATTTCTGCCAGCCTCTCGAGGGAAAAATAATGATGATTGATATACACAGAATACATCAGCACTGGCACCTGTCCTTGATTTGTCACTATAAAAACAATAAAGGATTTCCCTGGCGTCCCAATTGTTTCTTTCTTCCAGGGTTCAGTGAACTAGTTTACTCTTAAATTCCCATTCCCCTTGTGGTTTGCCCCAGGGTAAAAAAACCTGTTGGCAGTTCAGTGTAGTATATGTGTGTCTGTTAGCCATTACCTCCACTGGTGCCAATTCTCCCAGGTTCAGGGCTGATACATATCCAACGTGGCAGCCGGTCACCAACGCTGCGCCGGGATGAATAGTCCGTCATCCCTGCTTCCCGCTCTCCCTCTCCACTCTGCTGTCTGCCTCCTGCCAGAGCTGTTTGCTCAGCTGTTCCCCTCTCTGACCGCATTTATCCCAGATGAGCGGCACAGCTTACCCCGTTAATCTGTGTGTGAGTGTGCCTGGGTGTGTGTGTGTGTGTGTGCGCGCATCTCCGTCCAGCCTTCCTCTCATAGGCCCCCTGATGACCATCTGAAGACACGCCCTGATCAACGGGGGACACACACACTGTCACAAAGGAGACAAACGGCACACTCACAGGCCAGACATTGTACTTAAAGTGGAGGTCATTTGGAGCATATCTGAGGTTCATAAAATGTCTATGGAGATTACACAAAATATAAAGGTCTTCTGAATCCTCTACTTTATGATGTTCACCCTTCCTCTACCTCCACCACGAATTCAGCAAGGCCGTAATGATATATTTTATACAGTGGTAAAAGAAGAAAACGTGTGTGTGTGTGTGTGTGTGTTGATGCTTGATTAAAGGGTCAACACCCACCTAGCACTGGTGTTAGACAGACGTATAAGCTGTCTCTGTCTCTCCCTCATTTCAAACACCCATTCTTCCATTTATTGTTTGTTTACAATGTGATGAGGTGGAAATTGTGTTGACCACCATTACCAGAGGTAAACAGGTGAAAACACAGTGGCTTAGTGCAATATCAACAAATAATTATACAATTCTTAATATCAATATTTGCAGTGGAATGGGATTTATTTTGATGTTTTTTGTTTTTTTAAATTTTGTCAGACAGCAAACTAATTCTGACAGGAAAGGAGGGGAAAGAAGGGGGATGAATATGTATATATATATGTATATATATACTCTAAAACAATTCACATTGGTTAATAATATAAATGAAATCAAGTCAATCTTATCAATTGGCTCCCAAACCAGGATTAATGCTCATTTCAACTAAAACTTAAATGTTTTCACATCAGATCATGCCAACACATTTATATCTGCTTATCTCTATTTGCATGATTCCACTGAATTTGCATTCATGAAATCTCTAAATATCTTCTCAAACTTACATAAAAAGAGCAGTATCCATTAGACTTTCTGCTGAAATTAGGTTGTGTCTGCCTTGGGATATTTGGAGAACATTAGTTTAACAAAGTTTGGACATTCCTACAGTATCTACAGGAAGGGAGTTCATTGTAGCCACAAAGAGGACGAAGAGGATTAAGAGAGAAAATCTTAATGAGAACATTTTAATTCAGTCAGACTTTGTTCTTGAGTTTTATTTTTCATATCAGAATCTGTTTGTAAAACAAGCTTCTTCTTTTTTTTAAAGTATACAGTGCTAAGAGGATCTACTCTTTGCTTCTCTTGCCAAAATCTACAAATCTAAATGAGTAAAAACTACTTTCAAAAAATGTTTTTTTTGCATTTATAGCAATAAATAAGTTTACCACTGTTGTTATCACTCAAACTGTCAAATGTTTTAATATAATGCAGTGTTTACTTAACCATGACCTGACTGTACACCCCTGTTACTAAATGCATTCACAACTAGCTGCAAAACACAGCATTCACAGCTCCTCGCACTCATGTTGTGTACTGTACAAGAACTTTTTTGTGTAAATACACAGCACATGCTTTCAGACTCTGCCAACAAACTGTAGTCCTCAGCCTGCATGGCTGGCTGCTAGCTAATGTGAAAGTGGCCAGACATGAGCAGCTGTTGTTGTGGGTGAACCAATCCCCAGCTACCTATTTATCTGCCAATATGTGTGTTTATGTCTGCTCAGAGAAAGAAAAATGACATGTTCTGTCCAACTTCACCAACACCCTATTATACAACTTTCTCAAACTGTGCTCCTTTCTACAGCCTGTATGTCTATTGTTTTGCTTTAAAGAAAAGCACACACACACACACACACACACACACACACACACACACACACACACACACACACACACACACACACACACACACACACACACACACACACACACACACACACACACACACACACACACCCTCCTAGTCAGAAAGTGTTCTCAAAAAAGCATTACATGGAACAACACTGTCACACGTCTACGGAAGCCGAAAATTGCCAGGTTATAAATGATTTTTTTTTAGGCTAGTATCTTGATCATGATTTAATTCATCTTGTTATCTCATTAAAACAAAAGGCAAATTTCTTGAGATAATGAGATAATTTATCACAAGATTTATCTTGGGTGGAGCTCATTCTGATTTGTTGATTCCCATATTGGTCCTCCATGTCTACCTCACATGAGTAGCTCAACTATGTATTAAGAACAAGAAGCTTTCAGATGTCACTTAAGAACATGGGACTCTACTAGAGTAACTTTGCATGATTAGTTTAAAAAAAACAACCAATTCTATATTTGTCTCATACTGGCCCTTTATGCAGCCTCTCAGTTCAGCCTCTGTCTCTAACAGGCTGTTTTAGCTCCTGTCTCCTTAAGGCCTCCCTCCCGATGGGCACACTCTGTTCTGATTGGCCAGATTTCCGGAAACCTGCTAATGGGCAGCTATATCAGGTCACAGGGATTACTTCAACATATGTTTACCCTCATTATTTGAAACGTTGGCCACATTTAATGTGAATATCTGACACTGTAACATTAACATATATAACTGAAAATAAGGAAAAGTATCTTAGGCCCCTTTTGAGTCTAATAAAAAGAGAATACTTGAATGGTATTATTTGGTACTTTTCCTACATGAAAAATCCCATCATACTACAACCAGTATTTAATCAACCTGCCATTTGGCTGACAAAGATGCCATTAATAAGGGCGCTGTAAATAATAATGGGTACGACTTGATCTGACATGTTCAGCTTAAATCAGTTGCTACAGTTGTCAAGACACCATCTGTGCATGCTGGCATGGAACTCCTGATCTCTGATGAAGATTTTAAGTAATAAGAGGAAACAACCGTTTGTTTTTTCATGATAACAGGTTGATTATCTGATTATCTGAAGATAAAAAAGCTTGTTTTCTTGAGATAATAATTAATTTGTGATCTAGAGGGAACACCATTAAAACAAGTTATTGCAGAGATGGCTGTTCTCGGCTTTCATACTTACATCTCTTGGTGTTCTGTACCTTTCTCCCGCCCAAACTATTTTATCAGACGATCAAAGCTTCCCCAAAGATGAGATGAAATCTGCACCACCCACCCACTGTGGACTCCCCGCAAAGTGAAACAAATAAGCCCTCTCACCTCTCTTAGAGGAAGCACTCTGTATGGCCTGACTGAGATTTATGCCACGGACGACAGAAAAGAATAGTGGGCAGCTAGAAGCTTAAATGCAGGCTTTGTTTTTCTAGACACCGGCTGTTTTGCAATCCATCATGTTTGCAAGGGAGAGGTGTGACTGGGCTGATATCCACAGCTTACTTTTCTTGCTCAGCTGGTGTATTGTCATTTTGTTTGATTATTATATATTATTGCAAGCATACATTACTGTGCACAGAAAAATAACACTACAAGTGCATTTATAGTTGAGGATGAGATGAGACTGTTGTCTAACATCTTGCCATAGAGCAAACTGAAACTAAGGACAATAAACTGATGTTGAGGGTGTAAGAATAGATGATGTTGTATTGCCATGAAGACTGCAAAAGCCCCCTGAGGAAAATGTTTGTTATTTTAAATAACACAACAGAAATAACAGAAATAAATGAAAATGAAATATCTCTACAGAGATGTAACAAGTGATTTCAGCATTAATAAAAACTCCTTTGGCTCAACTCAAATACTTCCAATATCAAAGGAAAAAACCTGATATCATCAAAATGCTGACAACAACTACGGCAGAATATTCATGGAGAACTTGATAAACAATTGCTTCAAAAATGCCTTTAAAGCCTTTAGAAAACTTGGCTTCTAATAGTAAAAATGCATGTACGATATCAAAGTTTAGCATCTCATTCTGAATTCACAAAAAATAGAGTGAAAATAAATGTTCATAATTAAAAAGTAGTTCAAAAACAGCTCATTTGGCTTCTCAAACCATTTCTCAAGACTTGTCGCAATGTGTTCAGATCACGCTTGATTGACAGCTCCCTCTCAGCTCAAGCACCATTTTATTTTCCATTCAGTCACCAAAAAGTTTTTGCTGCCATGGAAATAAAAAACCCAAATCTATCAAATGGACCCTACTTGGTTAGAAAGCTTGAATAACACACTAACTAACAAACTAGGTTAGCCCACCAAGTCTGTATTTTTATTTACCTATACCACGCTAATCTTTTCAGCATTTTCCCTTCACTTAGATGAAATAGTAAGCATTAGCTTTTCTATGTGAAACTTTTAATCTTACTATCAACTACCCCAGGATTCTTCTAGTTACCTTGACTAATTGGTTAACTTGCAGACTAGTTACTCTGATTACAATAAATATTTTTACATGTTCATATACTGGCTAAATTACTGCAATTTTGTTTAACTTTATTTTATTAAAAAACTAAATTCTCAGTCTGGCAATGATGATGTACGGTATACTTGCATTAATTCTTTGAAAGATGTAACTATGTGTTTGTAATTTTGCTGCCGCGAGAATGCAACTCTGCAAGCCCCTGGAGGGTTTTTCGGCAATTCTCCCTAATATTTCTCTGTACTTATTATTACTGTGTATTTTTTATTCATTTTTCCATATGTGTAAATAAACAAACAAACAAACTAGTGTAGACTACACAGATCTGTGTTTTTATTGAAGTATACCTCCTGGTCTAAGAGGTTAAGTGTTTTAGCATCTTCCAATTTACTTAAATGTAACAGTTAGCATTAGCTTTGCTATGCTACACTTTTGAGCTACTTATTACCTCTATGATTAATACAGATTTGGTCGGGATACCCCAGTCTGCTAGTTAGCTTAACACAGTAGATTTCAAACCATGGCAGGTTTATTTGAATTCTTAATCTAACTAAAAGCAAATAATAATTTATAATTAATAATAATTAATAACTGCATTGTTTTTCCATCTGGGAGACAACTGCAAGTGTTGTGAAGGTCAGTTTGGCCAGATAGCCACATTAGTCATTTTTCTCCTAAATATGACTGGGGGAAAATGTATTATGTAATTAATGTCCTTGCCTAGCCTGCCTAATTGCAACCTAGTAACAAGGGAAGGTAGAGACTAAATAATAATTATGTCAAAGGCTATGCTCTTATACTTTTAGGTTTTTATATGTACATTAGGTCCCAAATTACATAATTAAGAGTCAATCATGGATTTGCCTTTCCAGGGACTTTAAAAATATGGCACTCCTTCATAGTGATTTTTTTTACTTTCCAGCGCCCCACCACCACACGCTGGTGTTTTGTCTGAGTATGTCTCTCCAGCTTGCTCTGGACTATCACTGCATTGAAGATAGAGCATTCACAGTCAATCTCCTTCAAATTGTACCATATACGTTAATGCATACCACAATTCTTTTTCACTTTGTGGTATATTTTGACATTAAAGCTCCTGAGCATAACAGTGGAATTCACACGTGTTGAGCATTGAGAAACAGTGAAAGAAAAAAGGCTGTCAAATAGAAAAAGCATTCATCAGCTTTTAGCTGGTGAAAGAGAGAGAAAAAAAAATGATCACCCTATATGACAAACTGGGACGCATTTGTGGGGCATTATTTTTTGGTGCATTAGAAAATCCCTGTCTGAAAATCTTTGATGTAAAAAACAGTGTGACTACAGAAAATGTTTGAACTGGGAGGTGCAAGTTGTATCTCATGCTGAGAGTCCTATTTTGCATGCATAAATTATAAATGCAGTAAAGCTGAGAGCAAAATGGTGTGTCACTGAGGGATCCCTCTGGTGGCAGTTTTCCTAGGAAGATGCTAACATGAGAGGATAGCTTTCTAAATCAGTTTGTGTCTCAATAAAGCTCCAGTATCTATAGCTGCCATTTGTTTAGTAACTATTCACTCAACAGCACAAGTAAACACTCACATTAATCATAGATGACAATCATTAAATAAGTTTACAGTAGGGTGGCTGTTCATTTTCAGCATGACACTGGGGCCTCTTGTCCGGTTTAGTATGCAGAGCGCTCCATCTTCTCGAGAAACCCCACTGTTCATAGGGCTACATTGAGATGCAATGGCCAGCTCTCAGTTTTAATGGTGACTGATGGAGGGCGCAGACGCATTATTGCTTGTCGTCCATCAAGTTAACTTTGCACATTAGGAAGTTGAATGAGTTTCCAGGAGATTCTATCAGTGGTAATTATAGGATGAGCAGGGATTTAAAGGGGGGACAATTTCTAGTCGGTTAACTCTTTGTCCTAACTGGGGTGTCCATGGCATGTAATTAGGATTAGGGCTGCAACTGATGATTATTTTCATTACTAATCTGTTGATTATTTTCTCGATTAGTCGTTTGGTTCTTAAAAGAAAATGTCAATCGCTGTTTACGGAAGCCGATGGTGATGTCCTCAAATGTCTTGTTTTGTCCAAACCAACAGTCCACAACCCAAAAATATTTAGTTTATTATCATAGAAGACCAAAGTAACCACATTTGAGAGACTGGAATGAGAGAATTTAGAAATGTTCCTCTTAAAACATAAAAACAGTTGGCGATTAATTAGGATGCATGTAAAATAATTGGCTCCAATGTGTGGTCTAGACAATTGTATGGATCTCTTCTAACATAACATATTTACATTTTGGCCCTCACCACTAAATTAAGCTGAAATTCTGAATTCTGAAGTGCTAGAAAGCAAATTTCTAAACAGAGCTATGAAGAGAGGTAAAAGGGATTTTAGATGCTGATTTTAGATGCTGTATGTCACTCTCATTCTTCCTCTCTGTGCATCCCTTCCTTCAATATCCACACTCAATGTTTGTCACTTTCTTTCTCAGCCCTTTTGTAGCTTTCCATCTCCCCCATTTCTCTTTTCCAATTTCCTGTCTCCTCGTCTCCTCTCCTCCTTTAGCTGCACTGCAGATTGCAGTAAACCCAGAAAATCCTCTTCATCACACGGTTCAAATACCATCTGTATTGGATTTGCCCTCAGCCCCAATTAACGGCTAGATGTGCCCTGTAGCATCTGGGACAGCCTCGGACAATGTGACATGTGAGCCACACAATTTATACACAAACACAGCGTCACAGGGAAGAAATGTCAAGTACCGGCACAGTTACAAACCTGAAGGGTCACATATGCTGCAAAATGGTGTAGTTGCACGGCTTGTTAGCAATGTGTGAATGTAGATGTTGCTTAGTCTCATCATACTGGTCTACATTTGGTTATAACATAGACTTTAGGAGAAAAAAATGATTAAAATTACCATTTTATCTGACCTTAATTGAAGACAAGTCAAAGTGCTGTGTAGTGCTTAATCCCTTTATTGCAAAAGGTAACATAAAATCCAAAACATGAAAAATAAAACAACAGATTATTTAAAATGAAAGTTCATGTGGATTTTGCTCTCCATTCCCTCCCCCCGAAGTTGTAATTTATTATTCGAGCAGCTGATAACAGCTGCCCCGTAACCATGGTGATTTGGTCAACAGACATCTAGGCATGTGCTACTGGCCTAATACATACAATCTTTCTTTAAACTATTTCCTGATAACTATATTTCAACATATAGCAGAGTATACAGACTCTCCTGGATACATTTCTTGGTAAAAGCTGTACAAAAGCAGTTGAAACATAAAACTCTTCACCAAGCAGCAACTACCATGGCTTTCAGCTGGAGCCTATGCAGATCGGACTTAAGGGGCAATGCTACCAATGGTCACAACATGCTGGCTCCAAAAATGTTCAGGCTCCATCTGACTCCCATTCAAAAAATGCCAAAATCTCTCTTGAAATATTATGTCAATATATTTTTCTCAACGATGAGTAGATTTAAATATGTATAGTAGCTTATAAGACTGCCTCTTTCTGTTTTTGAGCCCCTTATCATCTGTGACCATTTCTGTTTCTGCAGTAGAGACATTGGAAGATGCTTTGGACTCATCATTCATTTATGTATTTCCTCTATGGCAGAGAAACATGTTACGCAAACCTTCAGAAACTCCTGCAGGTTAAACAGGACTAGCCAAACACTTTTAGGGCTGATCGATTGTAACACACTCACTATAAAGAGACTTTAAGACACTTGCTAGTCTAGCTACATGAGGCTACAAACAACCCATAATGCAACACTCAATTTACATCGGTACTTTATCCATTAAAAAAGAATACAGTGCTGTGAACATACTATTGTCTAGACCCCGGAAAAAGATGACCCCACATTTTCAGTTGTATATCCAGGAAAAAACAAACAAACTATCTTATATTCGGACAAATGCAATAAATTATTCCAATGCATTTATTCCTGTAGCAGTTTATTTTTTAACGACTTGATAGCCTAATGTCTACTTTTATTCCAGTGTTCTGGACTTTGCAGCAGGAATATTGGTCAGCATTCGACAGTCACATCTTGTGGCACGTCATTCTTTATGTCAAGTCTGAGAGGATCACTAATGTCCCATTACTTGAGCCGCTCACTCAGCGGTGAAGAGGTGATCAGCCTGACTCTGCGGTGGCCGTGATGTGATTGTGTTACCACGGTAATGCAGCTACCACAGGAGTTCTACCACTGAATTATAATATTTCCTAGACGCTGCGTTGTACACACCAGGTCCAAATGTGACCTAAAGTTTACCAAGTGCTCACAGCCCTGTGTGTGGGTGCCTCTGTGTGTAATTAGTCCACCAGCAATGACTTGCGACTCTACAGCAACAACTCTGGTAGCGAGAGAGTGAATAGCTCAGAGCTCAAAGGCATAAATAATCAACAGAGCAGCTTTGTTCCCTGGTTTAGAATTAAGAACATTAATAATTAAATTGAACAATAAACAGAGGTGGCCTGCGGGGGAATGGAAAAGAGAAAAGAACAAGCTGCAGCAGGACAAAGAGGGCATTTAATACACAAAAAACACCCCAACATAGTACTAAAAATGTCTGACTTAGTATGAACCTTAAAATTATATACAGTAAATGAACACACTAACAAGTTCATACTAAATATGATGCATGGAAATATATGGAGGTATTCATCGGTGCCTTAGACATAAAAGAGCTTTAGAAAGTTCAATCTGGGACAAGACAAAAAATACCATGGACGCAAGGATGGCAAGTTAGAGGTTTGCACTTGAGAAAAAAACAAAGTGAGTTGGGTGGTAAGTCACAGTGAGGGTGGTCTAGTGTGTCTTACGAAAAGGTCAGGGACAAAAAAATATGACAAAAAAACAAGCGCCCACGACATCCTCAAAGACTGTGGTGTGTCTCTGTGGTTGCAGATGCTGAGACAGACCCCTAAAAGCATTGACCTTGGCATTGTTTACTCTGACCAGGGCCTTCAAAGACACCAGGCACAGGCAGTGCCAGTAGCTTTACCTCAGTCTCCATGGAGACGGTGTGCTTTTGACTGGGAACTTTCCAGGCTCATTACCAGATGAGGTAGTGGGTTCTACCTCGCTGCCTCGCTCTATTTGCTTCCATTCCACTCATGGATCCACAGAAATATAAGAGAGAGAGAGAGAGAGAGAGAGAGAGAGAGAGAGAGAGAGAGAGAGAGAGAGAGAGAGAGAGAGAGAGAGAGAGAGAGAGAGAGAGAGAGAGAGAGGGACAGAAGGAGAGAGGGGGGCTAAAATAGAGGAGACAAAACACTGTCTGAATGAAACTGCAAGTCACAGAAGGACTTTAGGCAAGGACAGCACATAAGAGAAAGAGAGGAGAGAAGTAAGAATTGAGAGAATGAAGAAGGAGAAAAGAGAACGAGAGAAAGGTTAAAAGACAAGGGGGATGAGGAAGAGGAATGACTAAAGGCGATGTTTCTTAAATGTCATCCATTCACAGAGCTCCAGATTGGCCGGCACAGCACTAATGGTGTGTTTGGAGAGAAGGGGAGGAAGGAGTTGCAAAGTGGACTTGCTGAACTGAGGGTCACATTTTCAATAAGCTGTAATTGTCTTATTTTGATACTGAATGCACAACGCATATGAAGAAGTTTAAAAACTTACTTTTGGGAGATCATATCTGAGCATGCTTTTGTTTTTGAGCACTCTAAGAATCCAGCTTAAAACACATGTTCATGACCTAACTGATACAGCGCATATATTTCATTTTCTCTTTTAGAATCAACGACGTTGTAACCAACACAGAAAATGAAACTTTTGCAAAGGATAACCTGCACTGTAGTATATAAGTAGAGATTTACCAATCCACTTTTTTCAGGTCTGATCCAATTCTGATACCTGAATTTGAATATCTTCTGATACCCAAACCAAAACCAGACTTCTTTTTTCTTGAATGTGTTATTATCATTATTACTGTTGGTGGTGGTATTATGTGTAAGGTTACACAAGGCTGTAGTAACCCGTAAAGCACTTCTTATTTAAAGAGCAAGAAGTACACAAAAAATGCAATAAATTTGCCATTGGCTGTGGAGTGTGACTTTAAAGAAACATTTAATCATTTCTGTAGGGGAGTTGTGCTGACCCAAAACAGCAAACACAACTTAAGAACAGATTTAAAACAGGTGAGAAATCAAAGTCTGTTAGGAGAAATAAAACATCAGTAAAGGACATAAAATGTCTCAGTATTAAGACGTCAGTGTTCAATCCAGCTAAGAGCAGTCCTGTTTTTGCTCTGGCTGCAGCATGTGGGTGGCCTCCAGTCCCTGTCCACCTCGTAGTATCTCCAACTGGTGAATACAGAGGTTGAAAACAAATCAACAGACTTGTCTGTCTCAGTCTCCTACTGCATCAG
This sequence comes from Scomber scombrus, assembly GCF_963691925.1. Lineage (NCBI taxonomy): Eukaryota > Metazoa > Chordata > Actinopteri > Scombriformes > Scombridae > Scomber > Scomber scombrus. The sequence goes on from NC_084979.1 coordinate 12,271,067, forward strand.
GAATTCATATGATGTAAGATGGAATAGTCCAGCTATACTAACTTATATGAGTGAGCCAAAACAATAGCACGTGTTCACCCTTTTAATTTCCTACGAAGCGTGTGCCTCTTTCCTGCAGTGGCCTGCAAGTGCAGTGTGCTGAGCTCCATCTCCTTACCCATGCCTCACTTGAGGCTTCTGCTGGGTGTCGGCTGGTCTCCCGGCTTTTACGTACCATAAGCTTTTTTTCCTTATTCACAACTAGGCCGTGTCTTCCTTCAATCTTATGTTGCCTTCCTTGCTAAGTCCCTTCTACAGCAGGAGACGTCTGTGATTCCCCTTCTCTTCTGGCCAGCCAAAACATCAGACTATGGAATCCAGACCAGTACGTGGATATGTAACGTCATTCCGATATCCAATGAGTGAATTACACCAGTATTGGCACCTAACACCGATAATGGATTGGATAGGTCCCAACTCTACAATTAAGACGTGCGTCCCATTAAATGAAAGGCTGTGGAGTGAGAGGCCTTGAAAAACAGACAACAGTTGATGAAGGCAAGACTACAGCAGACAACCACTCGGTCACTGACACAGACCAACCACAGGAAGTGAGTCAAACTAATTGAGCAGAAAATAGAAGAATCATGAGCCTCTTATCTCTCTACTAATCACAGTCAGAACAGCAAAACTGAAGGGAGATAACAGAGGGAGGAAAGAGATGAAGTGAAAGAAATGGGGAGCAAAGAAGAGCTTGAGGGTTTCTATAATCTTCATCCTTCCCAATCAAAACCAAGACCCCTTCATACTGTTATCAGCAATTCTAAATACTTCCCATCATTAGGAAGCTCGGTCTATTGCTATCATTCTACTGGGCGCCTCTCTATCTGCAGTCCAAGCAGACAGCTCTATTTAGCGTGTCCAGCCTTACAGGGCCAACATTCTTTCCCTCCCCGTGCCCACCAGTACTCTCGACTCCAGTTTAGTTTTGATCTATTTCTGGCCCTCCGCTGCCTCTCCTCTCATCAGATCTTCTCATCTCTGCCTCCCTCGGCGGCTACTGCTGAATCCTAATGAGCAGAGAAAACTTGCCATTCGTCTCTCAGTGCCCTGAGCAAGCACGCTGCCATGCACTCTTATCTTACATCTACATAGACCCTGTCACTGAGCATCCACAGAGGTGGAACCATCAGACACACCTACAGCAAAAGGACACAATTAAGCTCTTCTGCATGAATGTGGAGCTGTTGACATCAAGGCAGAGCCATCTCCAGCCTAAAAAGACTTTAAGATTTCATAAAGTTAAAGGAGTTTATCAGTTTGAGGTTTTTCTTTGTGGAGATGCAACTTGTAGCATGATAGCAGTTTTTTCGAAATGTATTTTCATTAATATTTCAGAATTTCATATATATTTATACTCAACAGCACTGAAGTAAAGCAGTAAAACGATCCTTCAGTTTAAAAACATGACATGAGAGGAGCAGCATGAAAAACAAACCCTGCAGAACAGCCACAAATGTCTTGTCACCGCTTCAAGAGAGGAAAATTATACATCTAGCCTGTACTGTTTCCACTGCATGGTCACCGTTCAATGTTCCCTTTCATAACCATGGGGCCATTTCTTAACCACTGCATATTTACCTGCTTTCTACTGAATAGCTTCATAATTCTAAACTGACCAGCAGGAACAAAAATTCATGGTTGTACTGAGACTCAAAAGCATTGACATTTAAAGCAGACTGTATACTAAATTATATTTATTCCAACGTACTCTCATGTGTCAGGGTTACATCACACTGATGCTTCAATTTGTCAGGATGATTATATTATGATTATAATTAAGATAGCACCAAGTGAGTCCTACACCTTTTGTGTCAATGGTGCTAGGGAGTGTGCCCTGGACCATGTGTGTTTGGAATTTTTCCTGCAAAAATAATCCAAGCTACACAGATAAGAAAATATTTTGTTTATTACAAGAAAAACCCATTTTTCCAAAGTTTGGAAATCGGTGAACAGACTGAGTCTACAAGTCGATATGGTCTTTTGCCCTCTCCTGCTCTTGAAAAGTTTACATTCATGAGACAAAAACGTCTACCTTTGAGAAGATGTGGTTATCTATTATGGAGTTTTGGGAAATCTGTTTTCAGCTTTTGAGACAGAGAACATCTGTTAATATCATAATTTAAGTACATTCTTCTAATAACGGCGCCTTGATGTGAATGTTCCTAAGTTCACCTCACTGCTTTGCTGCTTATATGTTCATTCTGTCATGTATTTGTTGAGTGATGAATAAATGAATGAATGAATAAAACATGTTTAAAAAGCCAATAAAACAATATTTTTTTAATACTTTACTTTGAGAAATAAAAACATGTTTTTTTAATTAATGAAAAAGGCCAAAGTTCTCAAATGTTCAAATGTTGCCTAAACACGAGCAGCCTTACAAGCACTTTGCCTAAGAAATTACAGTCTAAAATGAGCAAAATTTTGATTGAGATCAGAAACTCTTTGATCAACAACAAAGATTAATAACTAAACAACAAATCTGACCAAACATTTGATGCCAGCTTTAGGGTACTAATCAGTTTTGAATACTGGATACTATGTATGCATTTCATTCAATACCAAGTCCTAAGTGACCAGCAACAAGCTGGACTTTCCTTTCAACTCAGATGTATTTCACTTAACATACGACTGTTGCTGTTAAAAGATCATTCCGGTTTTAAACCTGGCGCATTTCCCATAAATGTCCCTACTGAGGCTCTGTGGATCATTCTAACTTTTCACTCGCCAGCTCCATTACGAGGTTCGGGAGAAGCGAGAACTCACACAAAATGATGTATACCTGGGCAGACTGGGTGAGTCGTCTACAGCAGAAATACACCTAGTTGAAATAAGCTGGAATCATCCTTTAATAGCATTTATCAGACCATTTTCAGGGCTCAGGGCTGTTGTGGTTTTTCTTTTCAATGAGCAAAGCAGGTTTAGCAACAGGAGTGTCTGAGGGGTGAAACACTAGACCACAACTACATCAACAAAAACTCGTTTAATAATGTTATGTGTTCTTTAGTCCCAACTGGCCGTGTAATCGGTTAAAGAACACAGACCACAATGATGTAGCTATGTGGTCATAATTGTGAAACAAAAGCATTTTCTCACGCCCGGGTGGGTAACATAAAAGTAACATTTCTCCTGTAATACCGACTTTTGAGATTGATTCCTTGCAATAATTCTTCCTATAACTTTAACTGCAAAATTGCTCTTCATAAACCCTAAACCACATAGAGCAGCAATAATTGTAAGAAGCATACAATCAATGAATCAATGATACACTTTGGCATCACAATGTGGAGCATAAGCCTGGAAATAATTCTCAGACACCCTGAGCGGCAGAGCAATATCTGAACACTAAGCCTATGTAAGTCAGTTTAGTGGAGGGAGTCAGACACTGCTCAGACTTGCATGTCACTCCTGAAAAAGATCGATTGCCTATGAGGCGATAGACTTTATTCCTCCTCACCGACAGCCGCCTATCCATCTATCCACTCAAGTCAAATTCGTAAAGGGAAAGCATCGATCGTATTTTAAGCTGCAGAATTATGGGACATTATAAGGTTGAGGGTTTTTGGCGGCTCATCAGTGAATTTCAGAGCATCCAAATGGATTGTGCAAGAAAAGCTGAGATGTTGTTTGGTGATCTGCAGGATTTAAAATCTAATATAAGTAGCTTACCGCTTTGAATCCGGATACACGCAGACATCAGTCTGGGATATTCTTACGATAACAAGATGCAACGACAGCTATCCACACACAGATACAGGCAATCTAAAGCTACTCTCTATTATAACAACAGAACTGGTTGAATGGCAGCTGTGAGAAAAGAACACCTCTGAAAGCATTAGGACTTCATTACAGCTGTTAAGTGAGCACTTTTCCTCAAGTTAATATGTATGTTATTTAAATAACAACTCCACACTAAACCTTGCATGGAGGAAAATCAATGTTGTACTGACCTCTGTGGCTCAAGAGTTTTGAATCTGTTGACGAGGACAGACAGAGCATCATAAAGCAACAGTTTGATGGCAGTACATGTAGGATTTTCAGCTAGGGTGTCGTTATTCTTTTAAAAACAGAGGAAACATCGAGACATCCAGCAGATCTCAATCCTCTGGCACCACTGAATCATTATCCAATGTGCAAAGCTGCAGCTACATAACAGTCTGGTAAGGATTTGCTTTCATGTTTTGAGCTGCGATGATGATTAACAATTATTTAATCAACATAAAATTAATCAGCACTTGTCTTGATAATCGAATAATCGTTTTAGTACATTAAACTTATTCAACTGAAGTTCTTCAACTTCTCAAATGTGGGGATATTTTGGCATACATGACAGTAAACAGAATATCTGAGTGAAACTGAAAGGAGGAAATGACAATTACTAGCTGTCAGTCAGTAAATTTAATACACTGATAAAATTAGATTCCATCAGTCAGATGTTTTTGCAGCAATACCACAAAACTACGATGCTGCAAAAAAGTCCACTTTTATGGTTGAGATGTTGGAGTATTTTACCAGTGTGGGGAGACTAATAACAAAAAACTCTGACAGGAATCTAATTTTATCAGTGTGTTAAATTTACTGACTGACAGCTAGTAATTGTCATTTCCTCCTTTCAGTTTCACTTGGTAAGGTCAAGACAAATTAAGACTATGTCCATCATAACACTTAAGTACAGCAGACATGAACTTCATATCATGAGTAGTGGAATTTCTCTTTTAGTGTTTGGCTGAAACCATCTATTTCTATCAAGATTATTGTAAAAACACATGTATACAAGAGTACTGATCTGACTTAGTGGGGTAGTAGGAGCTGGAATAGTAGTAGCACAATAGCCCTGTATGTTTTTCTCTCTACATCCATTACATTATCCATGAATCTGTTCAACGGTGGCATCAACTTCCTTTCAAGGTAATAGCCTTGTAGATTTTGACAGTGAGAAGCTGTAGCATTGTGTTTTATGGCCTCTAACAAAAATCAATTCTGTCTAAACTGCCAGCCACATCAATTAATGGCTGCAGAGCACCCCAACAAATGGATCACTCACCGCACAAAGCAAATAACCCAGCGAGGCTGTGTGTGTCTGTGTTTGTTTGACAATGTACGTACATGATGAGCATACACACAAGCAACAACAAGCCCTGCTGAAGGGCCTCGAGAGACCGTTAATGTTGGTATTGAGTCCCAAAAAGACCCAATGAGTTTTTCAATAGAACAATTCATCATGCTGCCTTGCTTTTCTTCCCTGAATCTGATCTCTGGAGCTGTCCAAGATTAATAAATGGGTGTTTTGTTCTTCCACACACCATTTCTAAAAAAAACACATACGGTATGTCTCTTGATGTATTATTTCATTTTGTAACTGAATCACTTTGCTTTTTCATTGGCCAGGTGGATTGTAAAGCTTTTTTATCACAATCTGCATCCTTGATAACTAAAAGTGTTCCCCTGAGGCTGCCTGAGTCAAAGATTCCTTTTGATTTTCTCTGAAAGATGACAAACCCTGTTTCACAACATACTCTAAACAAGGAGCTCGTAGAAAGCAATATCTTCTCCTGCATATCTCCAACCTACCAGCTGTCAAATCAACAACTTCTCTTTCCAGAGGAGGAAGACCTAAAAGGTGGGGAGTAACTGACAGAGGGAGAAGCAAAAGCCTCCCTTTCCCTCTCAACTTCCTTCTGAACTCTGGCTGAACTCTTCTTGTTTGTGTTGAAGATACGAGACAAAGCTTCTTAGCTGGAGAGAGATGAAGTGTCATGACGACTTGTAGACTGACAGACCAGAAAACAGCACCTGCTTTTTGTTATGTCTAAGATAAGAACCAACTCCTGAAATACAAATGAGACATGCCACAACATTTAAGTAGCCATAGACATTTTCGTTGCTTGATGTTGACGTGAGTAATTTACAGCATTTTGGGTGTCAGTCTGCAACCAAGAAATGCAATATAAACAGGTCAGGTGAAGGACAGAAAATATTTGAGTCACTTGTATTTTCTTGTGAGGAGGTGAAATATCTGTGAAAAAAAACAGTATTTTTTTTCTTACCATAAGCTAATTTGGCATGGTACACTGCCATTCACACACTCATAGCAACATCCTCCATGTCTCAGTAGGTGAAATTTCAACAATGTGGGGGTTTGTTTACAAGAATATGGGCCAGAATGTATGACTGTGAATGCCAGAGCAAAGCTTGAATTACTTATGTTCATTACCAACCCTTCATACCCTAGCACAGTGTTATGGTAATTCTGTGCTCTGAGGTGGTTAAAACACTGACAGTTTGTGAAACTAGAAGCATTTAAAGGATGAGGATAACAGAAGAAAACAATAATTGCTATTATTCTATATTCAATATCTTGAATGTTAAGACAGTTAAAAAGATCAACCCTTTTTTGTCTTTTTGCATTCAGCCAACAAAGGCTCAAATAGAGAGGGTAAAGGACTTTCATTGGGTCACTGCTTACAAAAGCCACACAAAGATTTTGGTAGGAGTGACTCTTCTGTTGCTTTTCCCCTGCCTATTGATCAGACATCTGCCCAGCTTCCTGCTGATGAAGATTCAATGGGCCTTAAAAGAGGCATGGTGACACATTGACCAATTTTTAATGACTGTGTGAGGATATCACATCCTCAGTTTGGAGGTCATGTGGTCCAGGGTTAAGGGTCATGTAAGCTCAATCAGAGTCAAGTGATGCCTTCAAATGCATCAACCCTAGACTAACACCTTAGTTCGCTGAGTCGTACAGGCCGTTCACATTGCTTGCATCAAGATATGTTGCCCTGAATAGCACTTCAGAGAATCACTGGCAGTTAAATTCAATTAACAGTGCACAGAGAGTGCAGATTTCTCTCAGTCTCAACATATCATCTAATATCTTCTCACTGTATTAAGTCTTCATTACATAATAAAAGCTGCATTACAGGTATGGAGTTGGCTATTGCAGTATTATCCCAATCAATAAAATGTAAGACGATGACAGGACAGATCCTTAAGTGGAATGATGCAAATACAGATCTCTGCCTGCCAAAAAGCCTGCTCAGATGGAGCCTTTGTGTACTTTTTGTCCAGCCAATTAATCAATTTGAATCAACAAATCCTCATATGGAAGAAATCCATTGAGGACTGTAAGCTGACAAGAAAAGGTTAGTCATGAAATATTTGAGTTAATCCCCACTTTTCTGAGGTGAAAGCAGCTGTGAGAAATTAGTAATTGCTTTAGTTTTGTGTAAAGGAGCAGTTCTGGTTCAGCTTGCAAATGGAGGTCTGACATAATGAAGCAGAATACTCAGAGCGCACATGCAATTTCTTCGACAATGAGCTACCTGTTTTTTGCATGGATTGTATTAGAGTCTAACTGGTTTCTACATCAGCAAAGTACAAAGCTTGGAACTACTTGTAGTTAGGAGTAAATATGATGGCTTCCACCATATATATAAAACTGATTTGCTAATTTACAGCACAGCAGTACTAGAAAGGCATTAAAACTTCTGCATCAATTTAGGCAATCCAGTGTTGACAGATTTCCTTTGACAGCTATGTTTCTAAATGATGTGTATGGTCTACTGTTCTGATTGAGAGAATAGTGCAGCTCATCTGACAATGCAAGTCTGTGGCAATTTACAAAGCATAAATGCATCAGCATGACTTACCACTTATTTTTCATACTATGTAATAGGAGCAGAAAAGCATGAAAAAACTAATGAGGTAGAAGATGAAGAGCACCTCTCCACAGACATCGTGTATGTTTGTGTGAAAATAGCCCCATTGGCAGTATTTTTCAGTATTGTTATAGAAGGGCAGCTCCTCTCAAACACACACACACACACACACACACACACACACACACACACACACACACACACACACACACACACACACACACACACACACACACGCACACACACAAACACAAGCACAATCTTTTGTTTTCCTCTGTGAATCTATTTGTTTATGTCCATTAACCTAAGTAATGCTTCCTCTCCTTCAGCATGATTCCACGGTTGTGATGACACACACATCTGCTCTCCGCCACCCTCACCCCTCCCACCCTCTGCCCATTCCACCCACCATGCCAGTCCTCTTTATATGTCAGCCTCACACTGGCACTTCCCTCCCTATCAACTGTAGGCTTTATCCAATTTGTCAGGGTTGGCACACACATAGCTTAAGATGCCTCCCGCTCTCCTCCGCCACACATGCCCTGTCCCTTCCCCATCGTGCAGCTCTGAGACGGCCCCGTCTGTGCCAGTGGGCATTACGCTACCTGATGGCGGGGCCCACCTGCTACCACTGTGACATCCAGGCTTGCCCAATCTGCCTCTCCAACACAGCAGGCACCAGCTGGCTGGACAGCCTGCATGCTGATAGATGGACAATTGTAGACTGGATAATAACTCCTATTCACAAAAGCCAGGCCTAACTAACTGACTAGAACAAACACAGACAGCATTGTGTCTCTGTATGCTGATTGTTGATATGATAATTAGATGAGAAAACAAGAGAGACGAGAACAAGAAACAAATGAAAAGGAAAACATTATGTGAATCAGTGCTTTTTTGTTATATACAGTATATATTTCAGTTTTTGGCCATTAGATTACTGGAAATAGTCTTTGACATGGACATAAAACAGTGCATTCTCTCAATAATCATGCCATGTTATGTTTTCACACCCATACTTTGGTTCCTTATGCTCTCCATCAGGAGCAAGAAAAACAATCACTAACTTCCTTGCGCCCATTATTTTTTAAAGATGATCCATTTCATTAATTTATCTTAGCTAGCTAATGCTACTTGGACAGCTGGATAGTTGTCAAAGCGTGTGTTGCATAGCAATAAGAATGATGATGTTATGTATTTGCACCCACTGACCTCTGGTTCTGTCACTAGCAATGCTCACAGCTGTGCAGTTAGCCTGAGCATGTGTCCAGTGTGGTCACAGTCAATGGACTGCAGTATAAACTTGAAACTACAACCAGGCAACTATCATCCCAACAGTCTATTTTGTTACCTCTAACTTTAATGATGATAAGACCTTCCAGTTTTAGTCAACAGAGGAAAGAAACTGTTATTGGTATGCTTCACTGCTGAACTCATCAAGACGCAACACCATCAGCAAGATTTAAGAGCAATCCAAGCAGCATGTCAAGTACAAAATGTGGGAGGTGGAGGGAGTGTTTTAATACTCAGATAGCGGCGTTGGTGTCAGCTGTACATGAGCACTTCTAAACTCCCACTGATCCTTTTCTTTAAACACTGGGCGTGATTGGTTTAGGCTAACATCCTGTGCCCTTTGCCAAGCGCACTGTAGCAATTTCAAGGCAGTGTCTCACAAAAACTGTGAAACACCTTCACAGCTCCCTTGGCCAATCTTTCTGAGCTAGTGCAGGCAGTTTGACACATGAGTAGAGGCTTTACAGAATCACTGATCCGAGATTCTACTCTATTTGTCAGCTCTTAAATGGTTGCAGTGGGATGTGTGCGAGGAGAAATCTGATCTAGGACCAGTACATGTGTCTGAAAATGCTCAGAGGCAGGGCAATGCCTCTGCAAAGCTATGCAGTAATTCTATTCGGGCAATACCCACGCCCAAAATATCCTTATAATCTAGGGTTGCACACACCACACACACACACCCCCCCCCCTCCCCCCAGCTAGGATCCAAAATTACCACCCTGTCGTAGACGTAGACCTGAAGAAGATGAACTTTGCTCTGCGTGTGTCATTAATGAATGACATTATTACAGGGTATCTGTACGTCTACTGTAAAGTTTTGTGTATAAACTGTTGATGTGCATGTGTGTATATATAAGCAATAGAGTCTGACCGATATATCAGTGTGTATGTATATTTTTTAAAGATATATGGGAAGTGCTTTATGTGTATTTGATTTTCTTAATTCAGGTTTAATGTTTTTTTTGTGTGTTTTTTAAAAATGTATAGTTATTAGTATTTATTAAATTTAGTTTATTGTTTCATGCCCTGATGTAATTTTATACAAGTTTATTGTTAAGCTGTAAAATATCATGGCCTCCATTACATATCACACAAGTGTTTGATAACCACATTCAAGGGATCAAAAAAAGTGTGTTATGTATATAATCTGTATATAAACAAACTATCAGCCAATATATCAATATTGGAATTTTTTCACTCCCTAATATCGGTATTGGCATCGGCTCCAAATATCCAGTATTGGCTGGGCCCTAAAAATCAACATCTACTAATTATCAGGACTGCTTACTCAAATTATTTGTAATGTGAAAATTGCTTAAACTGACACCTTTTAGTCATTTCTATAGTCAGTTTTTAGCACTTACAACAACATATTTCTTTTTTTACACTGTCTTGACATGACTGCAGCATTTTGTAATACTCATTCAAACACATGTAATGCACCACATGGGCCCCTCAGAAATGGTACAGAGGACAGAAACAGGCAAAACTTACATCATTTCAATCTGCCACTACCAGAAATGAGAGATGAACAGAGGAAATGTAATTTCATCATTGCTGCTGCCACAGTCAATCGTCTGACTGCACCTCATTGTGAATAATTGCTGACAAAATCTTAGGAAGCCCTGCAGCGGACCCCCTCCTTCCCAGCCTCCCGCCTCTTCCTCCAGTCCCCGTCACATCACATCATTCAAAAACCACTGGGGAGCTCCGTGCTTGATGAGCACACACTTTCTTCATCTCCTATCTCAGCCCATTAGGAGCCATTCTCTGGGGCTACAGAGCACACCGATCAGCTTCCTCCATGCAGACTTCTACACCAGAGTCCCATCTAGTGTAATTGCAGTAAAGCTTTGCGTAGCTTCAGTTGATGTAATTTTCCATTCTTTTTCCTTTGTGATCACTGGCAACAATACAGTTACAAATGACTCTCCCACACATTATCTAGAGGGAGAAGTTTGCACTAATATGTTTGAGCTGGGCCCTGTGGCAAACATATAGGAAAACCATCTAGAGAGTAATGGGGGATCTTAGTGGATACAGTATAAAAACAATGAAGCCCACCACCCACCATCAGCCACTAATGAAGCTTTCCATCAAATTAATGAGAGTTTTAATCATTGTTCACAGTAGTCTATCTACATGGTGCTCCATCCATTATACAGGCTTGTCACCTTCATGGAGCTACAAAATATTCAGAATCATCTTTCAAATGCGTTTCTATGGGAAAAATTACATTTATGTTGTACTGAGCACTTTCATTTGTCTTTCTCACCATCTACCTCCACAGTTCTGCATGACACAACTCAGCATTTGCACTTCCTGGCATGTAAATATGTGCCATGTCACTGATTACCAAGCACACTCGCTCATGCCATCTGCTGCTGTGCGTAAGAGTGCTGTTAGCATCAGTTTTCAGGACAGGCAGGCTGAAGGACAGAGGGCAACATACATTAACATATCCGAGAGCCGCTCAACCTCATTAATTCATACTGTGACCAACCCAAAACATCAAATATAAGCTCCAGACCTGACCTGCACAAATGCAATGAAGGGCATCAAATTGTCTATTCAGGTAGAGAATGAATAATATATGTGTGTAGTAGTGGGGCTGTGAGTTAATTAGTATTAAGGTTGTAATGTCAAACAAAGTCTGCTGCCTGTTGGAAGCTGAAACTGGTTAAAAACACTTTCTTTCTCTGCTCAACAACATGATAAAGCCACAAAGGTGTATGACTGTGACAGCACTGTGAGGACACCAGGGCTGAGCGATAAAATGATCTTGATCATTTTCATGATAAAATGATGAAAATGTATGAGATTTCTTTTTGATACTTATTTTTTGAGTCTGTTTCATTCCTCTACTTACAAAAAACACAAACAACAACATGAACAGCAAACTGTACAGCAGAGAAACGGCTCTACAACCTTGGCTTAAAACCAGGCCAGAAAGTACCTGACCGGCTTGCGGCTAGCATTCTAATCTGCTAGTTCGCACCAACAAAAGACAACCTATGCAAAATTCCACAAACCATTCTAAGGTTAGGACTACACCCCGGGTTACCTACAGAGGTTAGCTAGTTGAAATGATAATGCCCCCATTGGGTTTTATTTTATCAATTCATTATGAAAAGAAAAAAAAAACAAGCTTGAGGCTGTGGACATGTTCTTCTTCGTTTTTTGCAAGCTGCCAAAAATGTGTACCTCATAGTAACATTATCATCCTCAACATTTAAGTTTTTATTTTATTTTCTTGAATCAATGATCAGTATATTACCTCTAAAATGTCTGAGAGATGTTTGAAACAAGGCATTTGATGTGATGGGAATCACAGAAGTTGTTTACATATCAATTATATTTATTTCATTTACTCAGTATTTAGTATAAAGCAATATTGACCACCTGTTCATTCTGATAATAAATAATTGTATATTATAAACTATAATTAACATTATCTGTCCTGAGTATTCTGTCCTTAGGAGAATACTCTTAAAACTGTAAAATGAGCATTATTATTATTATTATTATTATTGTATATATATCATGATAATTATTGATATCAATTAATATAAAAAATCATCCAGCCCTAGAGGATAAACCGTTATATGGTGAGAGGCAGCACATCCTACATTTTAAACATACACCACATGGTAATCAATCTAATTCACAAGGTTCTCTGCTTCAATTGATGACTACATGTATATGTAAATGAATGACCTTTAAGCATATGGTTAGAGACTAACATCACTCATCAGTAACATGCTTTATAGGCAAGTAATTACTACCTTGAACCACATGTTCAGGTTACAGCTTTATTAATTATACTGACACAGGTCATTCCATTTGCAATACAACCTCCAATGGGTGGTGATTCCATCTAAAGTTGGGATTCATTAGGAAAGTTACTGCAGCCGACGCCCAGAGAGGAGCTAAATTGAAGTTTGCCAAAGGCATGTGTGGTGTTTCCAATTTTCGTTGCACTTTTGAGGACTGCTTTGATGAGTAACCATCTGGTGGGTAACTTTGTCAAATAAATGTCCATAAAATGTGCCATAAACATGAAACCTGAAGAGGGCTATCATTTTTCATCACACAAGTCATTAAGTTTGTCATTGCCATAGAAAGAGAGGGATTCAAAAGCCATCTCCATCGAAAAAAGAAAAAAACACTAATGAGATTTGGTGCTATTTTCACAGCTTGAGGTAATTCATTGCACTCTTTTATGACTGCATTATCCTGCTATGTATTTCCTCTCTCTCTCTCTCTCTCTCTCTCTCTCTTGTTTCTTTGTTTTTCAGTCACCCAGCTGGCATTCAACACCTTATGCCTCTTTGAGTGACAGCAGCTTTACACCTATCCCTCTTCATCAAATCATTGAAATGGAGGGTGAACGGCTATTAAGGTAATGGAATGTTGCAAAATGTCAGATTTTTTCAGGCATTGTGAAAGAGGACAAAAGACAGCAGGAAATGCTATTCATTGAAAAACCTGTAATCTATGTGAGGACATTCTACACTCGAATGACTCTGCTGGGATTTTGACAGTACCACAACTTTACAATAAAAGAAGACAATGGTGGAAATGATATTCTTGCCCTGGGGCTTGACACAGCGAAGGCAGTGATCAGATTGGGACAGAAATATAGTCACATTTCTCAAAAATGATGTGAGATAGATCATATTGCAACTTGAAAAACAATTTGTCATATATCTTTCATAGGCATTTTTTAATATATATGTTTCCTTCAAATTTTATAAGCCTTAAAGTGAACTCAAATCATTTATTCAGAACAGTTTATTGTCAGGGATACTCATATTTATGTATTCATAAACTTCAACTCGGTATGTAACTATACTAATAATGTTTCTATCTGAGCACCCAAATAATATTCTCAACAAGAAAGAAGTGACATTAGAATATAAATGTACCAAAACCACTTTTTGTATACATTACCCTGATTGAAGAGGGTAAGAAATTATGTAAAAAGCTGTTGAGATTTTTAAATAGTCGACATATAAACGTATGTTTTTGTAAGTTGCAGTGGAATAGCATTCTCTACATGTTAAAGAAACGACTGTAGTTGTGGACAGAACTGATTTCTGCGTGGTCCATGTAGCAAATATGAAGTGTTATATACACATTTGATTTCTACAGTAGCAATCAGTCGTGTGTGTCAGGGTATGCACATTTACAGGCTGTATACTGAAGGAATACAAATGTCCAAGCTCTTCTTCTGCATTTTAAAGAAACATTTACTGTGCAACTAATGTGTCTCTAATATACTGACAATTGCATGTTAATGCTGTACACAGAATGACTGGAGCCCCCACTGAGCAAAAAGGATCTGCACTCGCGCATTAAAGATTGTCATCACAGAACAGCGAAATTTCCCTGAAATGGCATGTTACCTTAGTGGGAGTGAGGTCTAATATCAAGGAAGTGTGTGCATTTGGGTTTCACAGTAATTTCAAATAAAGCATGAAGCCCATTCTTCACCAGTTTTTGAATTGCCTGGTACTCAAGTACAAGGGAGGTGCAAGCTTAGCTTCTCGCTTTCACTTTCAAAACCCTGCACTGATGCATGGCCTGGCATCACAACACTTCATCGATCTGGAGACTTCAAGTGGGGCCAGTCGGACAGGAGTGTGGGGCCATCTCACTTAAGGTGTTTGTGAAATAGAGGCTTAACACCCAATAAGGAATGTGAAGGTACATCATGCCGTGTTGCATGTTGCTAACCTTTTGTTTTGTTTGGCTAAAAAGTTGGTTAAATGGGTCAAATCTGATGGAGAAGGGAGGACAGATAGAGAAGGAAACAGAGAAAGAAAACCATACCAGACGATAGCAGGAGAAATTAAATTCCAATGTAAAGCAATAGTATTAATCATGATAAACAACATAAATCCATATGACTTGGCAGTCTAAGACTGGATTACAGACCCTGATGCACAACCTCCACTCACATACCCGGACACTGTAAACTATCTTATTTTTGGACTGAGTCCTTTAGGTTTCTATGTAGGGTCCCTGCTGTTACTCATCTCTAATTCAAATCATGTAACAGGTCATGTATTGCTAGCGCCTCAGTGAGGTTCCTCTGAAGGCTTGGGTTATCATCAGCTCCACTGGTTAAGTTTCCTCAGCCCACTGTATATGCACGGTTGGTGTTGTAGAGACATGCACTCACGTTGGGGCCCTACTTAGGGCAAGATTGTTTGTTACACAGAACTAAATGAGAAGTTGTCCTTGGAAACTATTTGGAAAAGGTAAAAATTTAAAAATACTTGGCAGATGATTGGAATAAACATCTCTCTATCACTATCTATCACCGTCTTACCTTGCAAGGCCCAAGTTCACAAGATTGCAAGATCAAGATGCTACGCCAAAATCCTCATAGGATGCTTACAAGTGCGTCGGAATGAATCCAGCTGCCTCACAAGTTAAACTATCCAGTTCAGGGAAATGAAGACTGTCACAGACAAACAGGCATACTGGAGTGTAATGTGAACAAAGTGCAGGCTGGGATGAACCATTAGATTGATTACACATATGCTGCTAACACATGAAAATAACCAAACTGTCTTCTGGATGGTGAGATTGACAACAGGCCTGGCATGAGGACTTGTTCCAGGAAGATTACCACACTATTACAAATACATTTGGGTCTGATACAATTTTATGCTGTAATCCATAAAACAGGTGGCAAAGCTACTATACTGATTGTGCTGCCACATGTGAGGAGTTCAGAGATCCTGTGCAGCCTGCCTGCCACACATATGCAGCCTATGTGACACCAGTGTTGATGGATGTGGCTTGCAGAAAAACTACATGAAGTTCCACAGCAGGAAAGAGAATAATAAGCAGCCTAACTAATAAATGTTGCATTTGCATTTGTACTGGTTTTACATTTGGCTGTTTTTCTAGTTTCGCCCATTGCTTTATACATACTTCACAGTCCATCATTAAAACCATAAAGAGAGCAGGTGTGTTTTAGAAGAATTTGAAAAAGTGAAAATATTGTACAACTTAGATCAAATTTAGAGATCAGAGAACTCACTGACTGAAAATACAGACCACACGCTTTTATTAATGCAGGAATGTTGTAATGTATTTCCTTCTTACTGCAGCTACCTACGTCATTCAGCATCTTCTCATCACCTCCTCAATCTGTTTCCCTCCATGTTTTTTCCACATGGGAAAGGTGAAAAAAAAAACTTATTCCATTGTCCAGTTTTCTTCTTGAACGATGATGTTGGCAGTTCTTGGTTCAACAGCACTGACCTACCATGGCAACGTTTTACAGGATCACAACAGAAAATCAAAACACAGCCTCCAATTCACAAACAGAAAGGCAGGCAGCATCCTCTCGACATGGCGCACAAATAAAATGATGATGTCAGTTACCCAAGATTCAACAAAGTGTGATGTAAACTTCACATTCCCTATACTCCAAGCTGTGCTGCTCTAGAGAATACTGGCCCCTTTTTCATTCTAGCTCCAGCTCTGGTTAATAGTAGTAATAGCGTAAGTAGTCTTGTCATGTCCAGGTTGCTCTTCTCACCTCTGAAGGAGTATCTACTCTTTGAGCAAATAGCCTTCCGATATTCTTAATCCTGTTTAATATCTAATGTCAATGGCCAGGGAGGCCTTTTCGTGAAGAGAATTACAGAACATCACCTGACTGTAGTCACGGTAGCATTTAATATGCAGAGCTTGTCTGCTCATTAATGATGTACAGAGACAGCAAAGCCTCCATGGTAAATGATATAATAGGCCTAAGTCAGCCTTCATCTTCTGAACAACCCTTTCTTGAAGATTAATATATTTTAGCATTTTTTAATTATCATGAGGATAAAAATCTGTGTTAAACTCAAATGATTACCCTGAAATCACATGACACTTTGAGATGAGCTTCAGAAAGAGAAGCATGCCCTTTGTGTTGAGGCAGTAATGTAGTCAATAACGCTTGACCAACTGCGCTCAGCTCAAAAGCCCTCGCTCTCAACACAAGAATGGATGGGTCATTATACGCGATAGGATTGACCTTCTCTCATAACCTTTGATTGCTGAATAAATAATTATTATCATCCCTCATGAGAGGTGGTTAGAATACAATCAGCTACAGAAAATATCCAATGTTTTATCCAATAAAAGCCTCTGCATATTTTCAGACTTAGACCCAAAGTAAGTTCATCGTTTCTCTGGGTGAAATAGCACAAAAGTATAGCTGACCAAAAGGTTTTACAACTTCTCAAGGCTGTCTAAAGAATTTGATGTATGACTAATTGGGTACAGAGTAAGTGCTTCATTATTATAATTTGTAAATTCTAAAAAAAAGACTGTCACATTGAAATTCCTAATTTTGAGCAATGAGAGGTGGCACTAGTTAATAAATGGTTTAATATGGTTTTGATATAATTTGAGTAGTGGTTTAGAAAAGTGATTAAAATGCTAACTACTGACACATTACTATACTACTTACTTACTTTAAAACTATTTGATGACAACTGAGCCATTTTCATGACAACAGAGAAACCTCAATCTGCTGATAAAGACTGTGAGATATGTCTTAATGCTCTACAAAACACTTGCAGATCACAAGTGGACCTGTCAAACTGGTGAAAAACTGGTTTCCACAGCTTGGTAACATTCAAGTGTCAGATATGGAACCATTTGTGAATACTACCTATTTAATAATAAAGTCGTGTGGCTGATCACTGTCTATAAAATTTACCCAACACAGAGTTACGATCAGTCGTGATTCTGCTTCACCACAACATGCTGTTCACTGCAGCCACAGGCCAACCTCCACTGCATGCGTCCTGGGGATGTCTCTGTCTCTCACACTGTTGATTTGCACTGCATAGACTGGGAGACTGTGTGGAATACAAAAGCAAAACCAGCAGGTTTGATGTCTACAACAGCACAGACGCTCGTGTAGTTACTTTGTAACAGCCCTGTGTTGGTTGCACAAGATTTAATCCAGGTAACTGCAGTGCATCTAGCATACAAAATTGTGGTTTGACTATGCATTTCACACATGAATCGAGTGCCTATAGAGGAGGTTTTTTATGCACCTCTATGAAATTGGATGTAACAATCATTTCATTCTAAATCTGATGCACTGAGAATAAAAAGCTTCTTTTCTAAGAACCATTACAGAAACCTTGTCAGAGTAGCCAATGTCCAGAATGGAGCCTGAAGTGACATCCTCTCCCATTCAAAAAGAGAAAATGAGAGCAGCATGAATTGGGACCACAGGCAGCAGTTTTGGGCCACTTTCATGGCTGCTCAGCATTTTTCTATATAAGGAGAAGGCAAAGCACCACAACAAAGTTAAATGTAGTCCATTTAAGTCCAGGGGGAAACTCATGAACAACCATGTGAAGATAATAGTGAGTTTAGAGGATACAGAAGGCGTTAAACAGTCTGAAGGAGAGATGTAGATGCTGGCTCGTGCACATGTTTGACAAACAACTGTGAACATACCTTTCCGCAGACCACCACAAAAAGATAATACATGAATTACTTCCATTTATTTATATCTTTTGCACTTTGTGGGGTGTGTGTAACATGCAAATGCAAACCCCCCAGGCAGCAGAGACGTAATTAAGCTAGGCCAGCCTGCCAGCAAGGTTACTGCTGTTGTTAGCGAAGTACCAGGTAGAACCCCAAACTCAGCTTCCCTCAGGACTCCCACTATGGTAGCTGCGCAATGAACCGGCGACCCTTAGCACACACCTCCCTTCCCAGCACAGTCACTGGTGATAAATTACCTGATCTTCCTATCCCCAGCTGTTTCTATTATACACCCTGGGCTTGTAAAGGACAGCTACAGGGATAGAAAAGGGGGTTAAGAGAGGTGGGTGTGAAACAAAAAAAAGAGAAAAAGGACTCATTGTCAGAGACACAACGACGGTGGGAAGATATACAGGCCAAACAAAGGCGGGATTCAGTAACCATAATCATCTGCATCAAGAAGACCTGTGTGCGTGTCATTTTTGATGTTGAAAAAGGGGCACTCAGAACCACTTAGTACTGTATTTCAGGACAATTATATCTGACAAAATCCATCTACAGAGAGATCTGCAGATAGATGTCAGCCTCTAAAAGTGTGTTCTTTCAGAAACATAAGGGGGGGGTGGGGGGGGGGGTCAGAAAGTCTTTCTTTCTGTGGTGTTAATGTGCTACTTATGTGAGTTCTCTACAGATGGATGTGACTCCAGCACTGAACATGCACATCTCAGGCATCGTTTCAGCTGAGCAGAGAACCAGTTGCGAGGGACAATGACATCAGTGCTCAAACCCTCCCGGAGGAATGCTTGTCGTCACTTACACTGGCACACACACTGCTATGGAAACAGCAGGAGTGTGAGTGTGCATGAGGGTTAAAGGGATACCGCAAGGCACATACACACACACACACACATGCAAGCAGGGAGATAACCGCAAAACAAAGCGACAGGGGCAGTCCATGAAAACAATGCTGACACATGACCCAACTGTTCCTGACCCGCTGACCGTTTTCTTCTTTAAAAAGGCACTAGAGGTCAACTGAGGACTACATGACTCCCATTGTAAAAGGAAAGTTAGCCAATAGTTTTTTTCCTCGTGTATGAAAGAGAGGAAATACTGCAGACTTTTTTTTTTTCCTGAGCTTGATCTCGGAAGTGTCTTTGATATATGTGGTTTTAAAGCTGAGTGCTGGAAAAGCCAAGATGGAATGTATCCTATCAGACAGCTCACTCATGTACACAAACACAAACACACACATCTGTTACCTATCTGTACGTCAAACTGAGTCTAAAAAGGTAGAAAAGGGCTAACAGAGCAGCTGCAGCACATACACAGGCACACACACACACAGAGGACGGCATTCTACAGACTGGGCAGCCATTCAAACAGCTCTCGGTAACAGTAACCCACGGCAACCCTAAAACCAGCCCCCTTTCCCTTCCTCCCCGAGAGAGACACAGATCCGTTGCCCTGTTAAGGGAGAGCCGAATGAACTGGCAGACAGACTGACAGAGAGAAAAGAGGCTGTAACTTTACCCACTCTGCCCCCTCTAAAGTGCAGCACCACCCCCTCCTCTTAAAGGTTCAGGAGGTTAATTATTCAACATGAGAGGGGATTTCTGGGAGAACAGAAAGTGGACAAAAGCCAGCAGAAACCCCTAACCTCTTTTGTTCCAACGCATCCACTCACTGATATGCACTTATTCCCATGGAAGGAGACACGCACGCAGACTTTTTCATCCATCACACAAGAACACATGTACACAAAGATACTTTATTCTGCAAGACTACGCACAGCTTCATCAGAGTGTGTGTGCGTGCAGCCTACTCGTGCTTCTCCACATGTTTGCAGCTTCATAGCACACAGTTAGTCTCTTACCGTTATGGTTGTGCTGGAGGGTCTCAAGCATGCTGGCAGAGGAGTCGGTTGCCCCCAGCTCAGTCAGTCTGCGGCTGGTGGCGCTCAGCTCTGAGCGCAGGTTGGTCACCTCCTGGCTGGCCGACTGAATGGCCCCATCTATGCGCTGAGCCAACTGCTTGTTGTCATCCATCATTTTCAGGATTTTTGCCTGATGAGGAGATAGGAATCCAGACAAGGTGTCATGCTGACAAGTTGATCATTTCCATTGAAGGAAGGTGTCCCCAAATAAATCCCTCTTTCCCTTGTCTGTCTTTTCTTCTTCTTCCCTTTTTTTAATGAGAAAAGCAAAGTTAAATCCTCAAAGCAGTTTGTCCTTTCCCTTAAAGAGAGGCATCCGACTCAGGGGAAATGTGTATCCGCTGGAGGGAGTATGTGTTTGGAAGATGGTGTATGTGTGATGTGAGTGTGTCAGTGTGCAAGCATGCCTGTGTGTGCGTGTCTGAGAGTTTCCGTAACAGCATGAGTGTGTGTGTGAGTGAGCATGTGCGTGTGTGTGCGTGTGTGTGTGAGTGTGTGTGTGTGTGTGTGTGTTAGAGAGCCAGCACTGCCCCTGTGAAATGTGCTCCCCGCAGCTGACTGTTGAAAGGACACAGAGCATTGAGAGATGACAGGCACCTTTTTAAATGGACTGTACCATTTGCAGAGAAAATCCGGGGGTGGGGGGGGGGGGGAGTGAGCTACACCATATAAGCACATGGACGTCAGGGCTCCTCATCACAACTGTTTTCAGGAGTTATTGTTATAAGGTTGTGGGTTTGTGTGTTTAACTGAACTGAACTGAACAAATTTCACTAAGCCTGTGAAGATGGACTTTCAGGGAAACACTCCAGCCTTTCCTCTTTTTCTCTCTGTATACTGCATGCACCTCCCTCCATGGACTCATGGACAAAGGGAAGGAAATCATTAATTTGTCAAAGAAGCAGTTGAGGGGAGAAAACACTAATAGTTATGCAAACAAAACTTTCATCACAGTATTCCTCCTGCAATACAAATGCATTTCTAAAGCTTGGCTGTAATGTTTGTCTGGACTGGCTCATATTTATGCATTCAAGTGTGTAAAGGAGTTTCCAATAAGACTTGAGGTCCGTAAACCACACTAGTGTTGAAATGATTCGTTTATTAATTAACTAGTCACTTCACAGAAAATGGTTTAAGTCATTTATCAGGCATAAAGCCCACACTGGCTTGAGGATTTGCTGGTTTTCTCTGTTTCATATAATTGAAAAATGAATATAATTTCTACAAGCAATCTGAGTGAGTCATTGTGGGTTCTGGGAAATTGTGAATGTCATTTTTCCCCCAATATTTATAAACATCTTATTTGCAATTAATCAGAAAAATGTCAGGGGAAAAAAACAACTCTTAGTTGAAGCCTTAGACAAAATGATCAAAACCAGAAGGATGCTCATTACTAAAATAATAATGTTTAGCCATAAATTTGGGGTTGTTATTTTTATTTATCAAACTTCAAATTATGCAGGGGGATTTGGGAATGAAAGCATGTGCTCTCCCCTCCTAATACTTGCTCTGGGAAAAAGAGAATGTTGCTCACTCATTCTTCCTAACCGGACTTTCCCAGTCTGGTGAATTAAACCATTTACTTGTGACTGGCTGCCACACCTCTAAAGGATCTTCAGTGTGTGTGATCAACAGTGTAATACAAATATCTTATATAACCCTTCATAAGTTATATTCTGTTTTTCTCCCTCTTTTTCTTTCTCCATAGATGACTCAAAGCCCACAAATGGAGGCAGCAGACACACTGACTGCCACCTGTTTACAAATAAGGCTAATCATTCACAGCCAATGAAACATTAATGCTTCTTTGTCCTCTCTGCAGCACCACAGAGGAGGTCTGTTGAAATTATCTACAGTCAGAGTGTGAAGCCTGTTGCTTTTACTGTACGTTTAAGCACTGCATCATATTACTTAGAAAAGTCAAATATCCCCCAGAAATCACATAGGAGACAGATTGATACTAGACGTTTATAAGATATTAAAGCTTCATGATTAATCCAAAGTAGCTCGATACTGATGCTGCAGAGCAGAATGAATATGTTTGCCAATAGGCATCAGATAGCTACAATACAGTATTGGATGCTCCATCCTAGTATTTTGTATGTGCATGCAGTATTGAACAAACACCCATAACTGAAAGCAGGTTCCCTGAAACCTACTTGCACATCTCTGCCAAACTTAGAACAATATTGATTATTTTACATGAGAGATTTCTCGACTTGTGTTTTGTTTTGCCTGTGCTACTGTCAGTGGTTTCAAAACGTTCTGCCACATATTTCACATATTTCCATATTTCATATTTTTTCTATGAATATACAAATCTGATGACCATTGTGGCGCAGTTTGCACATGTTACTAGGGAGACAACCATGTCAATCAAATCTGATCTGATCAAACCTGATCCAATGACTTGCTCAGCTTCTATTCCATTAGGAGTGTTTGTTTTTCCTAATGAAAGAGAAGCTGAGTGAGTGGTTTTGCGAGTGGAGTTAAAACTCATTAAATAGTAAGTGGGGATGTTTTTTCCTAACGTTATATCTGATTGTGGCTTATCTAGTCATGATGTACAGAATTATTTAAAGCTGCACGAATCAATATTTCTAACAACAGAAAACATGACGATATGTACTTGGAAGATAGCTGCTCGTAAAAAATCAATTCACATAAGAATTGCAAGTTGTTACATTTTATGATTCAGACTCCAAAATACAATTTTTGAATGTTGCTGTTGATGTTATGTCTGTTTTTTAGGTTGTTTTGTGGTTCATCATCAAAATAGGCAAGCATTTGGGTGCAGTCTGGATTCTACAGCTTAATAATTAGCTTTGCAAGAAGCATTTTATGAATTCTTCATACACCATCAACCAGAGACTAACAATAGGGGAGTGGAGCACTGAACTCCGGCTCTAACAGTACAAATGAGCTGGCTGAACAACACATAATGCAGCACTTTACAAAACTTCCAGCCAACTGTGGGCTGTTGAGGACAATAACTTTCTATAGTGTTGTATAACGTTCCACAGTCTGTTTTAATGCATAGCAGGGCTGCAGCAGAGAGGGGGCAACACTGCTAGAGACAGGGTCCCCCACTGTACAACTTCTGTAGTACAAAAGACATTTAGCAAGTAGTGGCAGTCAGTAAATTACACTTTCATTTCATTATTTTCATACAGGCAGAGTATTATACTTAGTCAAGTTAACTTTTTTAGATTAAAAAAAAAAAACTACAGGCACACTTTTCTCTGCATTTTTTCCGTCTTCAGACTGTGACCGTTGCAGCTTAACTGACAGTTATGTTTCTTATTGTAACTAAGTGGACTAATGGCACAGCTAAAAGGACTGGCACAGAGTGTACTTGCATAATAATAATGATAGCGCTTCTTTTTCCATCGATAAATCAAAACTAGCAATCGTGCTGAACCCAAATTACAATACAAAGAATTGGATATCAGCAGTGTTAGCAACTTGCAGGTAAACACTGTGGAACTTTTAGCTACTAAAGAGCCAGATACTTTTCCCAGGAGCTGGTGTGGATCACAACAGACCTAAAAGGAGGGTGGATATTGCACTTACAATTGCCAGGTGCCCACAGTCACAACTTCATGCAAATTAATGCTAATGGTGCGCTGTGCCTGCTGGATTAGTAAATAAACAGCTTTAATGCAAATAATGTGATGTCAATGTTGTGTTCACAGCTTGTTGTGCTGCCTGCAATTGACCAAAAAAATCAATTAATGCAGGTTTAAGACATGAAACCAAGTTCTAAGTGTTCAATGAGAAGAAGCAGATATTCCTCCCCACCATAAACCACACAGTCAGCTACAAATCATCATCAATCGAGCTGGTAGGGATTAAGTGTCTGGCTAAAGGACACTTCAGCAAGGAAGGGGCCTCAAACCCAATATACAATACTGCTACTTCATTGAATTCCAGAGGAAAAGTTTTATAAAATGTTTTAAAGAGAAAGGAAATCAGTTCCCGTGCTCTCAGTATCCAATTATGCAGCTGAGAAAAAATGTTTGACACTCCAGTATTTTGTTGAACTACTTAGAATTAACTGCTCTGTATCATTGTCTTTGGGCTCCAGGGCTTTGAAAACCTACGCCAGTTCCCACCCCAACACCCCAACTCAATCCTGCATTTCTCAGCAACAGTCCAACATTCGGCTGTCAAAGCATGTCCACTCACTCAGCAGTGCAGCTGTGTTGTTATTGTTTCCTGAGGTTATGCGAACGTGGGCCCCAATGCATCCTGCATGTGGTAAGCACAGATCACCTACTGCACTGCACAAAGCAGAGTAGCAAGCAACTGCTGTGGCCTCCCAGAAAATGTTACCATAGCCCCAGGCACTCTGTGAGGGGGAGTGTGGGCCAAACATTGAGGTTCACACTGTTGCCTCAAACAAAACTTATCTGACTGCAAGCAAGGAGACAACACACACTCCCTCCACCCATTCATCCATCTGCCCAGACACGAGTCACCCCTCCCGCTCAGTAAATGAACATCATGTTGTTATTTATAGACGACCCCTCTGCCGCATATGATACATTAGTCACAGGGGAGGGCTGGCACAGACAAACTCATACACTCACACACACACACACACACACACACACACACACACACACACACACACACACACACACACACACACACACACACACACACACACACACATATATATATATACACACACACACACACACACGCACACACACTAGGGGGCTAATAATCCCAAAGTCATTTGATGTTTATTAATGAGATTCATCTCTTGTCAGGTGACATAAAAGTCTATTGGACCCTGCTGGGTAATTAAGATGTTTTGGTGTCTAAGTGTGCCAAAGGATGTATCTATCCATTCATATAACTTACATTCTACCCTCACACCGTGTGTTTTTCCTAAGGATTATACATGGTATCCATAGAATGCAAATTATATTGTATGTTGGTATACATTTGCCTCATCATGGCCTCTGTCTGCATGCATGTGCATGGGTAGAGAAGGTTAAATATTGATATTTTATATAACTTGCATATTGACATTGTCTTACAGCACTGCAGTGTTACAGAAGCTTATTTACAATGGGTAATTTGACATTTTGTACATGCAGGAAGGAGAGCAAAAAGAGCCAATTGGGGGATTAAACTTGAAAAGTTACATTTTGCTACATTCTACTTTTCCATATTAACCATAAAACATAAACTGTGTATGCATAACTACATTAATGAATATGTGGTTACAAATAAAAGTGACATGGACTGATAAATAGTTTAACTGAAGAGTGTTTTGGGACATTTTGGAAGATGGGCAGTGGTGGGGAGCCAGGCAAAATCTAATTCCAGTTCCTTTAACTTTAGTTAAGCATGAACAACTTATCTACTATCTTCTTATGTCCTCTAGTCTCCATGCCATCTCAGACTAGATACAAAGCTTCACAAGAGATACAAAGATTCACAAGCTGGCTGCAATGCGCTGGACGGACCCCATATTGTGATTATGCAAATTCAGATACGACGGTTGGTCTGTCAACTCACTGTGCCGTATCCATCATGCACCATGTGGCTGGATCTCCAGCTCTTCAAAGAAAATGAATGTGGTCTGTCGACTTGACATCCATCGACGGATCCAGTGTGTCTGCACCATAAGTGAGGTTACTGGTTTATTGTAAATTAAGCTCCAAATGGGAACATGTGTTGAGACCTCAATCCATGGCTGTGTGTACATCAAATAAATGACCCATGGGTTTTAAATGTGTCTGCTGGTCAGTGGAGTGAATCAGGACCCAGTGGCTGCCTGAGTATCAGTAATTAGTGGGTGTGCCATGGGTTGGATTATCATATGAATAGAGACAGTGGGGAGTGGGATCAGTGCTCTACCACCATTCTTCATTGTGCTGCTGCTGAGTATCTATACACACAACAGGCCTTCTGCAGCCAAGCCACCGGATTCAACTACAGTCATGCAAAAAAGTGGCAGTACTGAAGTCTATACAGTAGTTTTTAAGCCTCGCTGATTTAATTTCTGACCTACTGGGGCTGAATTTTGTTGCTAAGCAATATAAGCCACGACTGCGTACACACTGGGATGGTATTTGTTGCCTAGCAACATGACAAACTGAATTCAGCTGTGGTGGTAAAAACTACAGAAAATGTAAAGACCTTTACTATTACAACTTTTGTCAGTGTTTTCTGACAAAAGTTTGATGGTGGATTGTGTTTTTACATCAGAATTTAGGTTTTGTAAATTCCTCTCAAAAACGAGGAAGTGTGTTACCTTTCTACAATTACAATTACTAGTATTATTTATGAAATATATTTTTTTCTTGCTTTGTAACAGTGGTTCTTTTAGCCTAGTATACATAGCTAAAGAAATAATGTTTTCTTTTCCACCACTTCCAAACCTGTTTTCTCAATCCATTACTTAACAGTTAAAGGTGTAAATGATGAGCAACATACTGTAGAGCATTTATAGACAAGGTGTGGGTGTAGTTCGGGGTACAAAAGAAAGGCTGACATGATAGAAAATAAGTGCCATCTACAGAAAAGACCATACTGAAACGTATAGTGATGAGTTCAAGAGAATGATCTCTCTCTCTGTCTTAGCTTTGTCAAAGACCTATCCACCAGACAATGGGTGATTGTTTCATGAAGACACATTGCCATACACTGAGATAACTGATATAGTTTGTTCTTTCCCGGTAAACTAAAAGACACATAAATACTAATCTTGAGTGTGTTCTAGCACAATCTCTCAGTCTGATACTAAAGAAAAAAACTGAAATGACCTCTAGAGAGAAACATGTCTTTGTAATGTATGTCTTGTACTTTTAGTACATTTTGCTTTCAGCAGTCATGGCTCTGCTTGTAAGTAAGCATTACTGCTGCACAGATAGTCTAAATACAATGAAAAGCACCACAATCTGTGTTTAGTGATTCAGACTATGCCTCTGCAATGCAGAACTTATGGGCTGCACCAAAATCACCTGCTCATTGATAGCATCTGGAAAGGCCAGCCGATGAGGTGGAAAAGGTGCAGTAATGCGGGGCAGTGCTGATGTGAATTCTGAGGTTGCTTTCTTTTATTTTTTTCCGAGCAAAAGGAAATGGTTTAATGTCTCTGGAGGAGTAAGGAAATTGAGTTTTTGTAGTTGAACGCTATCTCTTATCAAGATCATCTTAGGGGATGACGGGGCTCAGCAAAAAAGTCTTTCTCTGCAGAGTCAGATTCAGGCAGTACACATTAATAACAAACACATACAGAGGTGGAGGGGTAGGAAGAGAGGCGGGCACTGAAGAAAAGAGAGGTACCGAAGAGAAATGTTCTCCAATAAGATCATAATATTTACCGGGTCTGTCATTTATGACCACTATTGTGCAGAAAGTCTTATATCTTGCTGCTCGTGGGTAGAAGCTGCAGACAGTGCCCAAAGGAAAACAAGTCAACACGGCCATAGGCTTGTTCTACAAACAGAGAGTTTACTTTTGGGCCACAGATCAGAATGATCAGGAACTATTGTGATATTCCTCATATGAGTCACAGCTATAAACAAGCAAGCCAGTATTTCCAAAGAAATGTTTACTTTAGTTCTTGTTATTCAGAATCTCGTCCAAAGGTTAGGACTTTGTGGACATACTCTTATTGTTTACAGATTTGAGGTCAATGCTTTACAGAAAATGCTTTTGCAAGTCATTGTATTAATTGTCTTTGAAAATCCGTTTTTATGACATTAGAACAAGGGAGCTCTTTGCAGACTTACTCCCATGAATTACTATGACCTGGAAAATGCTAAATGCTCCTCCTCCATCCAGCTGTTTTCCCATGTTTTCAGTGAAGGGGTACAAGCCCAGCCAAATAGACAGGAAAAAAGCAATTTGAAAAATGTAACATGTTTGAAGTCATTTATGGGGATACAACAGGCAACATCAGGTCGGGAATCAATCATAAGTGATAGAATACAACACTTTTAGTTGGTGTGTTAATGAGGATAAAACCATCTTGAAAAATGAAATCAGCAGTGTTTACTCTTACAAGACAAGCCAGATGACTCCACTGCAAAGTGATGCCCTGCTGCTTCATACCAAGGTTTCTTACACAGAATTTGGCAGTTTCATACCATGAAGTGAGCACAATCTCAATCACACATTAAGGAACATTTCTACAGGGAGAGGACAAGTTACTGTGTGACACAAGAAGAATAATGAGCTCATTCCACCATGATGGGTCAATCCAAGACAAAGAACAGACACAAGTCTTATGAAAACACAGAATTATGTTCACTGCACTAATCTGTTTATTCTCCTCCCTTCTCTTCCTTCACTGCTTAAACTATCTGAAAATGGATAATGCTGAGCAGCTGGAGGATAGGAGAAAGAGAGCTCCGACAGCAGTGGCAACTGTCTGTCTTTCCCCAAGGGATTAGACAGACACTTGTAAAACTAAAAGGTCACCAGTTTGACACCAACACCCAGAGTTAGCCTGAGCAGCTGAACTCCCAAAGTGTTTGTAAGGGACATTTACTATACTTCCTGATCTCTAAAGTTGTCAAGAAACATTTTAGATCACAGTGGCATTTTGACAAATATTTTTATTAAAGCTGCACTTATTGATTTGTTTATATAAACAATGGACACAATACAGTAATGTGAAAGTAGTTGCTATTTGTGATGAGCAAGCTGCAACTGTTATAGCATGAGGATGAAGCAAAACTACCTTAAAGTGCAATGCCACTGACGGCCACTAGATGCAGGCGTCAACTGCCTCGCATTCAAAAACCATCAACTTCTCTCTAGAAATACTATGTAAATAATTTTTTCAACTAGTCATTATGATCTTAATTACTAAATTTGGGTGCTCTAATAAGCGGGATGGTGGTCATTGTTCCAAATGGAGAAGATGGTTCTGACCATAAACAACAACTTCAAACCAGCTCCAATGCAAACCAGCTGACAACGCCCCATCTTGCTATGTCAAATACAGTCCAATGGTGCTTTTCCATTATACAGTTCTAGCACTACTCGGCTTGACTCGACTCTACTTGTTTTTTTTGGTACTTTGTTAGTACCTGCTCTGGCAAGGTTCAATGCGAGCTGAGCCGATACTAAAATGTGACGTCAACAGACTGCCAGTCACTGATTGGTCAGAGAGTGTCGTCACTGGAAGAGTCATGAGCGCGACGTCCCACACAAGAATCAAAACCCGCAAAAAAACGGCAAAAATAGTTACAGCGAGTTTCACGTGTTAGTTACAGTGAGTTTCACGTGAGTTAACATGGCTTCTATGCGCAAAACTACACCGTAGAGAAATGCAATCGTCACATATGGCGCTTTTCCATTATACAGTTCAAGCACTACTCGGCTCGTCTGCCACCACACACAGGAACGTCTGCACCTCGTCAAAGGACCACGGTGTAGTTTTGCGCATAGGAGCCAATAGGGGTGTGACCATACACTCAGCTCACGAGACGAGATATTGGGTTTACGAGATCGAGACAAGACGAGATTTTAACTATATTTTTAAAAAAACTTCAATGAGGAAATACATGACTGTTCTTTTATTCAAAATTCACAAAATGGAAATTGAATTGAAATGTTTGAACTAATCAGCTTGTAATGAATCACTTTTTTCTACCCTCTAAATATATAATTATCATATGCAGTATGCATCACTGTAAAAGGTTTCCCCATATAGATATTTTATAGATGGATAATTTTGGTATTTATGAAAATAACAACCATAAATATAAAAGTTAGATACAATCACAAATACTAAAAAGTAAATTGTAGAAACAATTCTAATATATAAATATAAATTAAATAAAGAATCCAATATCACAAATTATAACATATTGCTAATAAAAAAATACAGAAATAAAAGGAAATTGCACAAATCCTGTATCACATAAATACACAAGTAGAACAACATACAAATTGTGTTATAATCTGGTAATGTGACTCATTTTACTTTTTGCATCATTAGGCTTCCATAGATGAGCTAGATTCCCTGCTCCTCCTACTTCAGGCTCTCAGTGTAGAGAACTGAGGTCAATTTACGGCTGCCCCTCTCCTCTTCTCCTACTTCTGACTGAGATCTTCTCAGTAGGTAGAAGCGGAAACAAGGTTAATGATCCACACGTGACAATTTTGGTGCGCCCCTTAATCATACAGTAGTTTCGCGAGACAAAATTGACGTCGACGAAAAATATCGTCGCATTTCAGCTCGCGTACCACGAGATCTCGTCACACCCCTAGGAGCCATGTTAACTCGCATGAAACTCGCTGAGACTAATTCACATGAAACTCGCTGTAAGTATTGTTGCCGGTATTTAAAAATGGCGGGTTTGATTTTTGTGTCAGACGTCGTGCTCATGACTCTTCCAGTGACGACACTCTCTGACCAATCAGTGGCGGGCAGTCTGTTGACGTCACATTTTAGAATCGGGTCGGCTCGCTTGGAACCTTGCCAGAGCAGGTACTAAAAAAGTACCAGGTACTATCCCTAATGGAAAAGCAAAAAAAAAACGAGTAGAGTCGAGTCGAGCCAAGTAGGCTATATTGCTAGAACTGTATAATGGAAAAGCCCCATTAGAATGATGACCAAACATTGCTGCTTTTCAGTCTAGTTTGGAATCACTGTTTTGATTTTCCAGTCAGCAACTCCACTCTCATCATCCTCATTTTTGGTCACAGCAAGCTATTATTTTAAGTGAAAAAGCTCTGATACTGACAAATTAGCTGGTGAACACAGTGGAGCATTTATAACCAAATAATCAGATATTTCTCTCAGGAGTTGAAGACTAGAGATACAGAGCTGAGAGGAGAGTGGATTATTGGACAACTGCACTTGAATGCTGTTATTTTTCTGTACTGTTTTGTAATTAGGCAATTGTTGGCCATAACTAGAAAATAATCCAGATCAAAACCACTTACCGATTCTGAATCCTATTTCACCAAATCAGATCTTACTTGGTTAGATCTTACTTTCAACACGTTAATAACTTTAAATTGTTAAGCTTGAAACTAAATTCTGAGTACTGAAAACATAATCATTACTAAAGACTCCTGTAGAGTACTGTTTCTTTCACTAAAAATAACATGTTTTTACATACAGCTTGCAGAGAACATTTTTAAATGTAATTCAAATAAATTATCTACAGCTGATATAATCTGCTGACAACAACTGTGATTATTATTTTCAGTTTTCCTTCGTTGTTACTGGGCCAGGGAAGTCCTTCATTATGCCCCTTTCCTAAAGACTGAGTCTGAAATTATAATCATTTCACTGAGACGAGCAACGAATGTCGAACAACAAACAGACTCCCGATGAGTAGATATCGATGGCTCTGCTGTCCTTGCCACCGTCAGCACTGCATGTACAACCGACAAAGAAATAAAATACACAGATGCAGTCGGGTAAATACTATTTGTTGACTCACAGATAAGTTTTCCATTCTGTCTGACAAGGGTGGGGAGGTTACAGATGGGGAAGTGTGTTATTGGAATATCCTGTGTGCTCATCCAAACACTCGCAATTTCTCTAATCTCTTGTGCCATTCACGCTAAGCTCTTGCTCACATCCTCCCGCCTCACATTCCCAATGCCAGTGTGAGGCAGATGCAGACAGCGATGGCAAAGAGAAATTTTTTTGGCCACACCATAACACCAAATGGACTCTTGCTCCGTGGTAAAAGTTCAAGGCTAATCTCAGGCACAAACAGGTTTGCAGGCTTTGATGGGAATTAAGATACACTCTCTTTTGAAGGGAGACAAGCGGGCAACAAAGATCTCCCACAGTTATATGGGCGAAAGAGAAAAATGCTTTTATGTCTGTTTGAAACCGGTTGTGTGATATCAATGATCACCATCTACTGAGGGTGGTGAAGGTTGTGTTTGTGTTTAGATGATGCAAGTGGATTTTGTGCGCAAGCAGACATCCTAACTGTCAAAAACAAACCTCACTGTTTTAAATAAGCCATGAGGTAAAGTGTCATCATGAAATACATTTCACTCCCATTCTGGGACGGTCTTGGCAGTCCTATTAGGAAATTGTCAGCCTTTTTAAAGTTTATTCAGCAGGAAGCTACAATCTTACTTTCATGAATCATTATTATTATTATTATTATTATCATTATTATTATTATTAATAATAATAATGATTAGTTTTGGAAATGATGCCCTGAATAGACTTGCAGAGCCTACAGCAGCTACGCCTCAAACCCACTTTGTTCAAATCCATTTTAAAATTCAGAACTCTCTAAAATATCCACAACTAATTAATGTTTGGAGGAAAAAAACATTATTTTGTAGTCGTGAACCTGGGAAAGCCAAAATGTGTTGTTTGCATAGTTGCACTAGTTCTTTAAAAACAGTGCACTACTGAAGACTATTAATATAGGCTTCCTCGCACTCCTAGTGTGCAGTGAGAGGAAATAAGAAAATCCTACTTGGGATTCAACAAACTCTCTTAACTGCCTGAACTTATCATCCTGAAGAATGCCACCTGTTCATGAGGAGGTGCATGTTTGCAAGATGTGATCATTAGCATAATCCATGGCCTTAAAATTGCCATGTAAAGCTCCATGTTCTGCTCTGTTTGGGGCCGAGTTTCACTCACAAAACTTTTCAAAGAGTACAAGCACTGTAACTTCAAGTGTTGTTTTAAGAAATCTGAAGACAAACACAGGACACATTTAGGAGTGACATAGGAAACCCAAAATATGAATCCAGCTAACACGTCATAGAGCAGCTCTGCACCGTGACAGAAATAAAGAGGGAATGATTTGATGAAAAGTATGATGCTAAAAAAATATTCCTAAAGTAAAGTGCTCCGTGATGAGAGGTGGTCAAGTGATGTGACAGTGACAGGGATATTAGAGGAGAGAATATTATTGTATTCAGGTGATGTTACACTGACAGCTGCAACACAAGAGGATACTGGAAAGAGACCTGCAAAGAGACACAGGGGCAGCTGTGGGAGTGAGAGAAGTTTCCAACAACTACTGAAATGTAGAAACTGCTGCGTTAAAATATGGCCATAAAAATCTTAACATGACACATACAACAGTACCTGTTATGAATAGATTTTTCTTCATTGGGGAGAAACACTTTTTATAACACACTAGTCTGAATTAATTTTACCTACATGTCATATGTGACATGGACCATTTGAGCATTTTGATGAATGCTACAAATGATCTGAAATCACTCATGCCTGCATTTTAAGAACAAATCTGTCTGTCTGTGTATTCTTAAAACTTAAGAATACATTTATAATTATATATATATATTATTATAATAATATTCACTTTTTCAAAACAAGAGCAACTATAGCACTTTTTATGGTTGTTTAGACACTCACAGAGCTTAGTTAGGATTTGAAGGACGTTGCTTTCATACTGAAAGAGTCTTAGAAAATGCTTCACCTCTACTTAAGCATTTTTGTTGCCTAGACCTAGCCACACAAAGGATTCAGCATGTGAACTTCACCCTCTGATGTCAAAGTCCCGAACTATGTGTCCGCCATTCAACCCTCCATAATCCTTTACCTCAATAAAGTTCCTGTGTAAATTAAATATTCAAACACATAAAATACAGTATAATAGGGGGTGTGATAGTACACAAAATTCACAGTTCTGTATGTTTTCAGTACAGCAGGGGGAAAAAAGGTTGTTGGTTATTGGTCTTTTATTTTCAAAAATATAAATATCTAACAATGGCCCATTGGCCATAACTATTACTATAACAATTTAGTGCTGTAGTGGAAACTATAAATGAAACAGTTCAGTTGCTGCAGTGGACAAGGGAAAAAAAGCTTTCTGCTTCCTGCAAGTACTCAGGACACCTGCTGACAGCTGTTTTACTCTGATTTATGGTCTACCTGTATATAAAGTAGTTGAATCTAGCTCCTCCAGCAGCTTCAACAGTAACATGTTGCTCTAACACTGATGCTCCAGTATTAATAATCTTATAATGTCATACATAATAATATATCTACCAAACCGCTACAATACTTTCATACTTTTTAACTACATTTTTCTTTCGCAGAACTGGTTCTTACAACGTGTCCGACCATGTCAGAAGTCAAATGATTTATCATTGTTCTGAACAGCTTCACTCAAAGGTGGATAAAAAGAGATAATGGAGTATATTTTAAGAATAGTGTTGCACCCCGTCAGTGTTATTTGTCATTGGGTGTGACACTAAACTGGCTAGCATACATGCTACGGCTGAGTGGTGTGCTGCTAAAATAGTTTCAGGTGAAACTCATGCTCTAGAATTACTGTTCTACATTTAAGTGGATTATTAAAGCGTATTCTTCATACAACTACATGCAACGAACTGTGACGTCTGGGGCATGAAAGTTTGGAACAAATACACACGCGGTTACATCTCTACATTATATGAATAAAATCAGCATGAGTATGTGTTTATTCCTACTCCATGAATCTGTTAAAAAACTCCTGCCGTTAACAGCATATGGTAGCTGAGATATCAGTGAGCCTTAATTCTATTATAGAAGCAATTTTCACATCCACACACAAATATTTACAAAACAGACAGAACAAAAAAGCCTTTTCAGTAACAAATGCAAGAGCCTGCTAAACAAAGATTTATAATGCAGTTCACGACTGCCATTAAAATGAGTCCTAAACAATGTCATTGGCTGGTGGCCTGAAGAGCTCACAGATGGTCCATTTTTCCTGTTGAAAGGGAGTGTGTGGTTGCACATCTGATGCTGTTAGTGTTCTTTGAACTAAAATCCCTGCGTAGGTGTGTGCTGTTTCACTTGGTGTGGTTAATTGCACGTGTGTATGTGTCTGCATGTATGTATGCCTTTGTGTGTGTGTGTGTGTGTGTGTGTGTGTGTGTGTGTGTGTGTGTGTGTGTGAGAGAGATAGAGAGAATAATTGTGTGTTTCAGGTTGAGGGGCAGCTCCTGTCTCTTCTGCTCAGTATTCAGCAACCGTCGTCTCTGTGACAGGGATTGAGAGAAGCTCTGTTTAGGTGCTGTAGGGGGGTTGATGCTGGCTGGCTTGATGTATCCTTTCAAAACCACTTTTCTTCAAAGGCAAAACACATGGATGACAAGCATTTCTGCGCCTCTACAAAAGAGGTGGCGAAAAGATATCAAAAATATATTTGTTTGTTTGTAAAACAATATGTGAGGAAGAGATTTTATACAAGAGAAAACAAGTCTGTCTGTCTTAAAACGTATGAACATTGAAACATTTTTTCGTTGTTGAAATTGTTCCTCCTGTTATTGGCCATTAAGAGCTCCTCTCCAAGCCTCCACTGTAATGGGGGACAAACTCCACAGTCTTCATTCTGTGTGAAAATGTATTCCGAAGTTTTAGGCTGACACAAATAAAGTGTCTTTCTTCCTTTAGACACAGTTTCCTTTGTGATGTGCATTGCAGGGATAGTAACAACAAAAGAGGGACTGTCATAGTAAAAAGACTGTAAACTTGGAAGATACACACTGTATTTTTGAACTCAAACTGGTCGTATCATTAAACATTTGAACACATTTTTGCACAGAACAAGGACTGTGGATTTAACATTATAGCTGCACTATTATAGACCACCTACTCCAACTAGTTGCAAGTGTAGCCTCCACCTTCAGCAACGCAGAAACAGGCACATTTCAAATAACTTGAAAAAGATTAAGGAGATAGAACAGCACAGGAGCGCCCCCATCATCATTCTAATCCATCCCACAACTCATGTTTCTTGTTTTCCACAATTCCAGCCCTCTAAGGTATATTTCCTATTTTTCTAAGCTGCTGTGACATTACATTCATTGTGTGTGATAAGAAAATTATTTAACCATCCTTTATAACTTGATGTGCAATGCGATGGATTAAAAATAACTCAATTTTCAAGAGTGTGCTAAAAAAAAATTATGTGAAAATGAATGAAAACCAAAGGATGCCTGGAATGGGAGACAAATACACCCAGATGTCTAAAACACAGTAGCACAGTTTAAAATATAGTTAGTTATAAATTAAAATTGATTAATAATAAATACACAAAAACGTGTATATTTTTCTTTCAAAAAGCTACAATTACTAAACTATTGCATGTTTGACTTAAAATCAGATGTAAGAATGAGTTAAAAACATCAATAAAGAACGAATGGTATCATACGAAAAGACACATAAAAAAATCATAATTGAAAACACCAGAAATGTTGTTGAGTTAACAGTTTATTTTCCTGTAATATTCATATCTGGATTCACCTCAGTGCCAATGAGTTTATCTAGTGGAGCATACCCAACTTCATTTTGTAAATGAACACAATTCTCATCAACATGTAATGATGTTTACACTTGATTTATTTGCAGCAGAATTAAGTAGGCTCCCATTGTCATCAAGATTACAGAGAATCAGTTATAGGAATGGGGAGAGAAACCTCTAAAACACCACAGGGAATAAACTTTTCCATCACTCCTGGTGTTTTGCATTGTTTTTATCCTTAAAATATGCAGATCTTTGCAAATGAACACATTACCTACTGTATTAAATTAGTGTAGAGTGCTTGCAGACAGCGTAAGTGCTGATTATGGGAAAAATAGATGCGGACACCTATGGGTGCTTTGTGATTACAGCCTGAACCAAGGAAGCAGGAAAGAGCCAAATTCAGCACATTTGTCATATGACCTGAAGTGTTTATGTAGTTGTATGACAGAGGTAGGTTTTTCCCAACATTAATAAAAGCTAGACAAATATATTGGTGTGACTGTTAACACACTGTGGAGAGGGGGTAGTTTATCCATTAAATGATCCTTATTCTAAAATGTAAAAAACATATAGTGCCAGTCAAAAGTTTGGACACACCTTCCCATTCCCTTGAAAGTTTCGACTTGTGCTGTAAGTCAACTTGTTTTTCAAAAGCCTTGTGGTTAGAAAAATTGGTGGTTTGTAAAAGACCTTCACAGACATTTTGGACATTATTAATCAAATTATCCCTGTGCACTGAATATCAAACACCAGACCACATAAAGGATGATGACTGATTCATAAAGGAAGACAATCAACTGGTCACAACCCTAAGAACTGAACAGTATCTTACAGCGTACAACGTTACATACATTCAAAGTGGACTTTAATTTGATTTAATCTGTACCTTTTTTTACTACTTTATCTTTTTGAGTTGCCTGGTGTTTTAAGTTTTTAATCTTTTTTTATCATTAATATTGAACAGGAACATAGATTAAAAACAGAAGTGATCCAAGGGCTTCGACATCAAAGTTCTGAACTTTGTACAGTCGTTATCCAGCTTGGTTACCTTCCTGCAGATCTAGTGAGGCAAATAAGTGCTGCACTTACCTTAAACATAAAACTGTTGCCATGGAACATAATCCCAGCATGAATTAAATGTTCTGTCAACAAAATTAGTACTACATAAATGTAATTTGTAGTAGACCACCATAAAACACTGGTTTGGGGTACAATTCGAGTGGTCTCATGGAGTCCACACAAACATATGCCAGAAATTGAATTGTACACATATATGCATCATGCAGAATACCTCATCTGTTTTTCTGCTTAGCTAGCTGGTGTGTTTTTGTTGTTAGTAAGATAAGACTTTGTTGAGCCCTGGGGGCTTAACAGGAACATTATGAACCTTATAAACAAGAAACAACTTGCTGCCATGAATATGTGTCACAAAATCAATCCTCAGTGTGTAGCAATTCTGTTTTGTGAAAACAAAGCATATTGATGACCCCATCTCCCAAATAACTGGTGTGAGAACCCCTTTAGATGACCGAACTGCTTTGAATGCATTGAGCAAATGCTGACAAACAGATTAATAAGTGTGTTTGGTGCTTGCCAGCTCTGCTTATGAAAGTTACTTACATATGTATCCTGCTCAAATTTGAAACTAATTCCTTCTGTCTATGCAGGTCATCTGTGGCTGACCCCAAGCTGTCAGAGCAGCACATGGCCAAACATCCTCCAGCACTCAGTAAATGAGTTTGCATTAATGGCTGGGTGAAATATGAGCTAATAAGTGCCATAAAAAAAGTCTTGCGGAGACTAATCCGACTCTTGCCAATAGGGAGATAAAGCACCATTGTCTGTGGATGCCTTGCAGCTGTTGCCAGTCCAGTCCAGAGTTGTACACGGCTGGGATTAGTTTGCTAGCTGTGTATCAAAATATGATTTTCTGACTCAGTGAACACACTGAGCCCCCTGTGAAGTCAGTTATATTGGGAAAGTTTTAAAGAAGTGATATAAGCAGAAGAGCAAGATACATGTCAGTCATTTAGCTCACCATCTCTGGGTGTGTGTGTGTGTGTGTGTGTGTGTGTGTGTGTGTGTGTGTGTGTGTGTGTGTGTGTGTGTGTGTGTGTGTGTGTGTGTGTGTGTGTGTGTGTGTGTTTGTTTGTTTAAGTGTTGGATATCCCTATCCTTCAATGCCACAAGGGTAAAAAATGAGAAAAGCACTGAGGACATTTGTGACATCTGCAAAACTGCAGCTTCTAAAGATCGTGTCGTGTAAGTTAATCTTATGTAATATTTTATTGATTTCTTTTCTTTTGCTCTCTGACGAAGCCCCTCTGCATCCCAAATCTGACACTTATTTTACTACTTACTTTAATAAAGACTGTAAATGTTCTTTTCTTTGCACCTTACAAAATTATATGCCTTTGGTTTATGATTCATTTCTTCATTTTCCACCAAACTATGTAGTCTGGAGTATATCACCAGAATATTATAGTTATAGATTTGTTTAATTATGATTTATTACTATCAAGTAATTATAAATGAATTAATTTGTTTTCCCTTATCTTTCTTTAAGTAATTAAATTTTAAAGTGGAATCCCCAAATTGATTCAAAAAAGGCCTCCGTGCCATGCTTTCACACATCGTCTGCTGCAGAATTAATCTGATACAGAATGATGCTATTGTACATACTGTATTTCCCATAATTCTACTTAATTTATATCTGTGGGACAAGAATCACAAGTGGATTTCATAGGCGCACGAGTAATCAATCTGGATGATAGGTCTGGAGAACAGGTCTATGTAAGAATTACCATGATTTATAGCCTTCCTCACTGTTATTTACTGCTCGTGTCAAAGGCAGCCAGATAGAAGGTAACTCGTGGGAGCGTCCCAATGAGCGCAGAGGAAATCAAAGATAGCTAAAGTGTAATTATCAGCAGGACACGGAGGAAGAGAAATGGAGAGAGGAAAAGGAAGAATACTGAAATACTATCTTTGTGTCAATATTTGTGTGTCCACAGCCAATGTCTGCAGCGAGAACAGAGCAGAAAGTACACGGTAGAGAAACTGAAAGTAAACTCAAATAAGCAGTTATGTTATGATGCATATTTCTTTTTACACATTTTCAAAAAGTGGCTGTAGAAATGTGGGAAATGTGCTCTGCAGGGTTCAGTCGTGTGAGCGATCAATATTCAGCAACACTCTTCAGCGATGAGTCATTCAACTAATGATACAGCCCGGATCAATGGTCTGCTGCTGAAAAATTCAAGCTATTCTTATTCTAAACTTAATGCACACCCTCTGCAAACATGATGAATATTTCATGACGGTGACACACATTCTGACATCAGAGCAGCGTCTGTGTCGCTCTCTCTCCTTTTTGTTGAAACTTGGAGAAATCTTTTAACATCATTTAAAGTGCATAGGCAGAATCTTACAGTTGAAGGTGAATGATAAGAGAAAAGCAGATGGAATAAATAACATTCATATCAAGAGTCTAACTGTCAGCCAGCACATTTTGCTATCTCCATTTTCATTTATCTAGTGTGAGTTTACATCATCCACCAATCTGATGCAAGTTTCTATTTTGTTGTCTTGCTGTCTGAGACATTTATATCTTAGCATATCTTATGTTATAACAGCTCAACAATATGTGGGGAAATGTCTGTTTGAGATTAAAATGCATCAGTAAGTCGTAAAAGCTGCAAGTGTTAAAAAAAAAGCCTGTATGATTTACAGCCATGCACACCTAACAATGTAGACAAGGTGTCGTCATTTCTGAACAGTAACAAGCACATAACACACCGCTGTGCATGACGCATCAAAGAGAAGCAGGTTCTTCCATTATGATTCTACTGTTTACATACTGTGATCATCTGACCTTTTCAAACAGAGCCACAGCACCGCAAACACAACATGGGGAGGAATTCAGATGTAGAAACCCTGACCTTTTTTTTTTAATTTGGCAGGAGCTCAGTCTGATAGTGAAGTTATCAGACCTCCACATCAAATTTAATAAGAATCGACATCAATCAAAGATGACAGCATTTTCATTCTCCCGGTTGCAGCTGGGTAATTGACCCCGGCAGAACCACGCATAGATCATGCTAATCCATCCTTAGTCATTTCCATTTCCTCTAGTTAATTAAAGCACAAAACATATTAAATTCATCTTGCAGTATTAATTGAAAAATGTCAATCATTTTCCTGCACAATTCACCAGTTCATGATTTGCATACAACTAATTTCTCATATAGCCCCTGCAACTAAAATGTAAATCACAGCGAGCCATTAACATCCATATGCAAGCTCACCTTTATTTGATAATGAATGGCGTTGTCTTCACAGAGAGGTCACGCTGCAGCTGAACAGCTGAGGACAGATTCTGCAGCACAATGCTACATTACCCTGTCCTCTCCAGGTAAGCGCTCTTACTGTGGATGTTGCATGCATAAATATTACAATCCATCTAGAAAGCTGGAAATGTGCGAGCTGTATGCACAATCATTGTATTTATTTTCAAATCTATAAAAGGTGTCAGCCAGTACAGGCAACAATTCAACTGCATTGCAGATTGGCCAACAAGAGGCTGCCATCTCCAAAAAAACATTAAAGCATTGATTCTTTCAAACAGCCTTGACAAACAACCCTTGTCAAAACAGAGTGAGCCCTTTTTGTAATTCCTTCCAAAAAAAAGACCCATGTGAGTGTTTTCTCGTGTGGCGCCCGATGTCAGGATAACACTGTTTATCAGTATGAGTCATTTGAATGTTTCCTCATCTGCTACCTGTAAGGTTTTTGATTAAGTTTATGAAACTAAAACTACTTGGTTGAAGGATAGGTCCACACAGGCCTTGAAACTATTCCCCTGGAACAATACTACACTGTAAAAGATGAAAGACAACATCCACAGCCATTGTTTTATGTAAAAGTACATTCCAAAATTCAGCTGAATATAACATGATGTTTCAGCATCAAGTAAGTTAACTTGGGTCGTTATCTTCAACAGTCACAGTCTGTTTAGAACAAATGTTTGTTTCCCCGTAATGTTCTTTGTCTAATAGTCATTTGTAGGTTTGTTGCCAGGACCAGCATTTTACTTACATGTTACAATCAGTGAATCAGATACTATAAGTATTTATTTACACTTATCCCCCCTTACTTTACTGGTAATGGCGCGACCGCGTTCTTCAGACATTTTCTCACAAGCTCTCTTCTACTGAGCCTTACAAGCAGTGTAGTTATGTTCACTTTGACAGTGTTAACCACAACTCGCTCCTTTCAGGATCTCTCAAAGGAAATTGCAGGTACGCACTTCTTTCAGAACACAGCAGACAAACACAGACATGAACCATAGTTCGTGTCTTATTAGGTGCAGAGGCAGGAGCAAATCGAGGTGGTCTGAAGGACAACAGGAACAGCTGGGGATCGGCTTTGAAATGTCACAAATGCACAAAAACACAGAAATGGAGCATGCTGTTTCACAGAAAGTGAGCATAGTCATTCTAGCATTGGATGACATGACCAATGCTGTCATTTTACTGGTGATGGCAGGAAGTTATG
Source organism: Scomber scombrus (assembly GCF_963691925.1). NCBI lineage: Eukaryota > Metazoa > Chordata > Actinopteri > Scombriformes > Scombridae > Scomber > Scomber scombrus. Next base: position 12,313,312 of record NC_084979.1, read on the forward strand.
TGTTGTTCTTATAGCACAGCAACTCCTACCAAAAGTCAACACTGGTTTTCCTTTAATCTTCCCTTAAGATTCACATGAGCTCTGTTACTGTATGGATGCTGTAAACCCAGAAACCTACATTACCATGTTCATGGGTGGCACTAATCCAAAATCAAATCCCAGATAAAAGTGTTTCCACATCGTAATCCTAACATCACTCATCTTCCTCAGTGCCTTCCTTGAGGAGTGTGAGTTGAAGGAATTTTTACTTTTCTCCCTATAGTGATGAGAAATGTGCATGGTCTGCCAAAGACATTCAAATCAGTGAGCTCCATGTGTCTTTTTTTATGAAATATACAGTAATTCCACAGACACAATGTGTGAGCAGTGGCATAACAGCCATATCCTCCCATACTTTCCATGAATCAAAGTGGCATTTTAGCATAGTGAATATTCACAAGGAGTTGATTCACATTCTAGCCCAGTTTAATTCAACTGATGTCTCAAAATGTACTGTTTTTTAACCTTGGAACTGCTCATTACATACAGAGATTGTAATACATATTGCACTTAAAGATAGAGTAGTAGTTTAGGAAAATAAATAAATAGACCAATAACTTGTCTGACAGACAGGCCAATAGACAGATAGATATATCAATACTACAGATTGATTCAAAAACTGATACAGCAAATTGCATCGTTGCTTCAGGATATTACTCACTGCTCCAAATGGAGGCCTCGCTGCTGCTGCACAGATAGATATGAGCCATCTGCAGCAGCTTTCAGCATTGCAGCACTTCCCTATCACACAAACCATCTAATAACTCATGCCAGATAGTCAGATGCTACACAATGTTACCTTCATCCAAAAGTGTTCCCCTGGGAGCGACACCCAATCAAACTCACTTGTCTTTTGCCATCCAAATCATGTTATACTAATAATGTTACACACTCAAACAGGCTTACAGGATTACAACCTTCTTTGGAACCTAGAATATGTGCTAAAAACAAACATGAAAAGGCTTTGCAGGAAGATTATTTCAGTATATATGTATGAGACACTTATCATGTAAAAGCAGAAACATTCCAGTAAACCACATCTAGCTTTCGTTTTTAAAAGCCCATCTGAAATCCCATCCTCCACTTTATTGAGGAATATTCATAAATGCAGATTCAGTGACAAAAACTTGGTGATTTAGCAATGTGTGACCCCCTGAGAATATGCACAGCTGATCTGAATAATGTCCAGTTTTCCAGAGGCTGCAGCTGGATGGTTACTATCGATAAAGCAAAGGATGTTGATTTAGCAGTTCAAATGCAAGCAATTTGTTTTTTTCCACCCACTCCTAATTACAGATAGCAGTAGTGCTTGTTTAGCTGATGTTAAAAACCTCAGGGAGGAGGGCACAAATGCCTGCTGAGAGAGTGAGAGTCATTTGTTCTAATTTAATATGTATCTATTGGAAAAAGGGGAGTTATCAGAAGGAACTAAATTGAAAGATGCCCAAGCGTGCCCAGACAGAGTCAGCGGAAAATACTAGAAAAACTGCCAGCTCTGATGACCCCTAACAGAAACTGAAGAGATGGTATAAAAGAAAGACACGGGCACTGTATGTTTATGTATGTGAGAGATAGAATGACAGGGTGAGAGAGCAAGAGAAATAATATCATATGTGCACATATGAAAATTACAGCAGGGCTCAAGATGTCACAGTCCAGTCCCATAACTACAGCAGTGAAACACTCCTACAGTGTTCATTATTGCTTTGGTTCAGTCTGAATATTAAGCCAGAGCCTGTTTGAAGTTTATGATGACAACTGAGTTTGCATGTTTGATGCAGCTATTTCCTGTATATATAAACCATACCTGTCCTGTGATGAATCCTACTCATGCTGTAATCTTGCTTCAATTTCAGTTCCCACACTGAATATACATAATGGCATAATGTTAAATATCTGTGCTATTTAAAGTGATTTAAGCACCAGTGGTTTGACAATAACCTGAAAGTAATTAATATTAGCATTTTCTTGTTGTGCTTTGCTATTACTAGTCGTAGCTAAATTATTGGTTGCTTTGTTTAAAGCTTTTTCGCTTTTCACGAACAAACTTGTTCAATATTGCTGCTAAATGCAATATATTGTTAAAAAGTTTCATTCAATTATAGTTCTAGATACTGTTATTAATTTAAAGGGGGGCAATTATGACAATTTTATGATATTAATTGAAGCCAAGTCAGATGATTAATGATAGCAGGTTGGTTTGGTACTGTATGAACATTAACATATGCATTGTGAAACTGTCCCCTTAAAAACAACTGACTGCATGACGCCCCTATATTTAACCCCTGGAGGGTACCAAGAACTTTCTCAGAACATGATAAAAACATGAGAAACACTTTTTATGACACAGAAACTGATTAAGGCTATTGTATTTTGCCCTTAATATCCCCAATTTAAAAAACAATGGATATCTTATTTTGGCAAGAAACTAGCTCTATATTGTAGGTCAGATTAGAAGCTCAGAGTGGACTGAAATGCTAAATTGTACATAATGTGTCTGGTTTTCCTGTGGTAATGTCACAGACAACTGGCAGCAGCCCTCACTGGACTCCTTTAATGAAACATCTGAATTCATTGTTTTTCTGCCCATGGTTTCAGAAAATCAATTTAAGCCATGGAAAGTGCACTTTTATGAAAATTCAGTCTACCATTTGGGTGAGTCTTTTGAAAACGCCTCAGTGACATTAGAAAAGGTTAGATGTGCACATAGTGACGCTGAGGACTGTGGGCAGCAGAAAATGCAGTTATCTATTACTGAGTTCATCCTGAGTGTGTCAGCTTTGTAGGGGGGCTCAGTAGGCCTCATGGGAAAATGAAACCTAATCCCATTTACTCTGGCATTTAACCACGAGGAGATCTACCTTGTCTACTTATACTGTCTTTAATCGCTGACCAAGATCAAAGACAAGACTGATATCGCTCTACGTTAGGCGTCATGAACACTTACAGAATTTCTCCTAAGAAAAAGACAGACGATGAGAAAAAGTGAACAGGAGAGCTTAGACCATTTTTTACTGTAACTAGAGCACTATTCATCTGTTTCTAGTGTACAATTTTGTTCCTCTGCTTTTTGCTGTTGTGTTATTTTTTGTCATATTTAGGAGGGAAAGCCTTGACGGGAAAATATGCCCTGCGGATCACTTTTAATGTTTCTGAGGGGATAATAACTATACATCAGGAATGTGTGACTTGAACAGTTAGAATAAAATATGAGAAGTATTTGTTATTGCAGTTAGACTATACTAAGCTACAGTTGCTTCATTTTCTTTTTTGCTTGGACAGCTGATTTGCCTCGAGGATAATACCACCATCCAGTGTACCATCCTCGACTGTGACTCACAACTCAGAACTGTCTGCATTATAGACGTGAGCAAAGCAGTACAGTGTCATCTGTGTATGATTGGATGAGCACACTAAGTAGCACACAGGGTAATTCAATTATATTTCTCCATCTTTTATGAAGATATACTCTGTGTTTTTGTGTGGTTAGATGTAGTGTGAGGAATTGAATTATAATTACTGATAGCCGCCCCAAGTTAATTCTCTTTGGTTGAAGACTTTAAAGCTGCCAACAGAATATTGTTTAGCAATTAGCTGATAAAAATGTGTTGAGTGATTTGACTGGGTTACATGTTTTATAAAGTCAGGGTTCAAAATTAGCACCAGCCACATGTTGGTAAAATATGCACATGGCTTGAAGATTTGCTTCACGTACTAGAAAAAAAACCAAAACAATGTAGTCTATTGAGTGGACATTTGAACATTGATTAGCCATTTGGCTAGTGGACAAACAATTGTTAAGCTTGAACCCTGTTAGAAGCACTCGCTTAATTTACTTTCCCTAAAAACAAGACTTATTTCCTGTGTGGTCAAAATTGCCCTCAATAAAAGGCAAACTTGGTGTTTCAAAACACAGGTTGTATAGAAGCAGAATTCAATCTGACCAAAACACTCAATTATTAAAACTAAATTTCAATTAATTTAGGGCAATTATAACCCAGTGCCCTAGTGTGGCACTAGGAATTCTTATCTCAAGGCTTCCACGAGATCCAATAAGCTTTCCCCACAGCTGCACCACACAGATAAATTCTTCAAAACTCTTGAAATGGAGAGGGCTGGCCTCAATTCATGCTTGAGCACAACATGTTAATGATTCCAAAGATAAATACAACCATTAATTATTTTTCCATAATGAGCCACTGAAAAAAGTGATTATTCTAAATCTAAACACTGTGAGCCATTCATTGTTAAGTTCGCTCTCTATTTATTGATTCCTTTAAACCTCATTCAAGAGCCAATAATCCGAAGTGACAAGAGGGTTTGATGATAACACCAGTGCTTTTTATATTATGGATTAGGCCAGTATGAATTGTTCTATTTGTCATCCCTGTCCAGCTCTGTTTACTCAAGCGATATGTGTTGGCAACGTGACAACCCCTCCCCCCTCTTCCCTTTCCCCACATATTTCAAAAACACTTTATCATCTTTCAATCAGCGCCGTCCAAAGCAGTCCTCCCACTGTAATATTTTTTCTATCAGGATCCACATGAAATGAGCAACTTCAGGCTAAACAATTCATATTGTGTTTAAATGAAAGTCCAGAAACATCTGATATGATGGGAACTCTATTTGTCCATGAATCCAATATTATGAGGCAAACCACGGTAGCAGGTTTGGTAGGAGAAAGGAAAGTATGTTTCATCATAAACTTATTGATTCTTCTCTGTCTGAGCTGAAATGTTATCACACACTTTTTCAGCAGAACCTAGCTGAGAATGGGACAATGAATACTGCGTCCGTCTGTTTTGTTAGCCTTACAGACTGGTGATCCTGTCTAGGGTGTGTCCTGCCTCCTGCCCCGATGCCTGATAGGACAGGCTCCAGCCTCACCGCAATGTTACCATTTCTTTCTAATGTTAAAAAGCTCAAGCTTTCTAAAAATGCAAATTTTTTCAATCACATCACTACATATGCCTGATCAAATACATGTTGGTGTCAATTTATACACAATTGTATACCGGATGACACATTTCACATCACGTGGGAAGCATTTGCTAGCAATGAGTAGGGAGCTCTGCATACAAGCAACATGGTAGAAAAGTTAAACATTGTTCAATTGCATATACTACCAACATTGTAATGATACAATACTGGTTAAACATGGACAAAGTTTGCCTATAAAAGCCGTTAAATAAATAGACACATAGAGTATTTGATTAATCCCAAAGGGAAATTAGAGAAATAAGTCTATTAAGTCAGTAAATTGGCAAAACAGACCCCAGGTGACCCTGAACAAGGTATTAAACAATAGATTTATTTGAGTTTAAGAATCTTTATTCTTATTTCCTTTTTAAAATTATTTTAATTTCACAGTAACAATACTATTACAATGTTTGCATCAACATTTATTAACTACCAAAAATAAGACATAGCAAAAGGAAGGGTTGTCTTATAATAAGTATTTTCTAATATAAAATGACTCCCACTGTGCAGGGGTAAGAAAAGAGCACAGAGCTATCATGATGAGCCACCTCAAGCATAATGCAGATTTAAATCTTGAGCACTTGACAGTCACAAAGTCAAAGTTAATTTTGGACGGCACAAAGACAAGAGAAAGGTTGGAACAGTCATCTCTGTGGCAGTTCACTTGTTGAAGGTCACATAAATTGAGTGAGCAAGTGACTGCATATGTATGTGCACACACACACATACTTTAGACGAAGGCTTGAAGAGTTTTTACTCTTCCACACCTGAGGGTTTTGGGTTTACCTCTACTAAACAGTGTAGCTATGGGTACAGCACATACTTGCGTCAGAGACAGCCCAATATAGCTCTGAAACCCTGATCCAAAATTGAGGGCAAAGCCTTTGATCTTTGAAGATAGCTGGTTCTGTGAGGTACAGTAATATGAAGAACACATTGGGGAAATAGGAGCAAGACAGAGCAAGAGGGACTCGCACATAAACAAGCTTTGGCTCCATTACCTCTCTGACTATATCTTCTCTTTATACCATCAAAATAATCTCCTGTTTCCATAGTAACCTACTACAGTACCTCATGTGAACATGTGTATGCACATACACAGATACACATGAAAACACACACCTGAGGTAGCAGTCCCGTCAACTGAGGTTTCCACTTGACTACATCAATAGATGAGCTTAGTTAGATTAGATTAGAAGGGTATTGTGTCTGATTTGACCGAAACTTGCTGAGACAAACTATTCTCCACATGAAAAGGGAGATCATGGAGCTATTGTGAGCAGCAGTTTGCTAACTGAATCATCCTCAAGTTGGAACACTTCTTAGTTTGTGATCTTCAAAGTTTAACTATGAAACACTATAAGTGGCTCCAGGTGAGCTGCCAAAGAGTAAAAGACCTTCTAAACAATAAATTAATAATTATGCAATGTTTCTGACATGACTTAGGCACAGAATAATCACATGAATCTCATATCATGTCTAAACTGGGCTGTCCAGTTCAGTTCAGTTTCACTTGTCTGAGGGAACAGTACGCTTCTATGTCAATCAATGAAACTGTCTACACAAGACCACAAGCACGTTTTTAGGCTTTGAGTCTATTTTTCTCAAATTTACAGACATAGCTACAGTCACTGTGTGGTGGGTTCTGAGCACTTCCAAAATGCAGGTGAACTACACTCAATACTGCACCTAACCACCAATGTAGATACACAGCACTCGCTACTACTGCTCTGCTAAACATGCTGCTCACGCTACGTTTTCTGTGTAGAGACATTGTCAAAGTGGATTATGTGCTTGGAAGAATTTGCATGCTCTTCATTGGCTTAGAAGATGGGTTCACGCAGGCACACACATACACTTGGGATAAAGGTTTCTTTCTCTTATGACAAGTCAAGAAAAACAAATCTGACAAAAAAATAAGACAAAACAACAAAACACAGATTCAACCATGAACATGACTCTCTATGACAGTGGCTGTCAGACAACTTGCGTTACCTAGCCATCTAGGTATGACTTAGCCAGCAGTTATGCAAATGAAGCTTAGCGAAAGTTCAGTCAGAAGACTCTAAAACATACAGGCATAACTGGTAACTTCTGCCTCCTTCAAGCATGCTCATCTATTACCTAGATTTCTATGTCTAGGGCGTTATTTCAATTGTTGCTAGTCACCTGTCAATCTCAGCAACCAATAGCACATCGCCACACTTCAGCCTTAGCCTATCATCCTGTAGCGGTCCGTTTAAATGTGCCTCTCTCCCTTTGCTTCAGTCCTGTCATACAGCTGTTCCTGTGCCCCACCACCTCCCAATCTCCGCCATTCTCTACAGGATCTGCCGTCTATTCCCATCTGCCATCTTCTCTTCAGTCTCATTAGCAATCACCATCACCAGTGTCTGGACTTCATGGGGGATCTACATATATATGCAGCCATTCAGAGATGATTCCTCATGGAGTTCAAGCGCCAAAGACTTTGTCATTACTAAGATTTTGTTCATTACATATTTACAATAAATATCTTTCTATTTACTTCTCTCTCCTGATTGAAATATTTCTGTTCAACACCAACTCCACATAAGTTATTGTTGTGATTGAATTTTCCTTGAGTGCCCCATTCTGGGTTATTAGACACAATAATGAATCCATTATCTGACAGTCTGAGGGGTCTTCACCAAATGGATTCACGGCTGAAAAGAAATGCAAAGGATGTGTCTGAAATTGGTAAATGTAAAAGGCTTTCCGTGGTATTTTGCCTTTAAACAAGGTCATCTATGAACTGTGTTGTATCTGGCATTGTCCCATATAAACTAAATCTGGTTATTAGCTTTAGTTATCATGATCCCATTTTTAACTTACAGCCCAACAAGGGTCCTGTAATTATTAGCAGACAATTCCACATGGGGTTCACAATATTCAGTGTAGCCAGATCATGCTGAGTCGGCCTTCTCATTCAATACCAAATTCAAACAGAACTGATTTGAGGAACCAGTAAAGCCATTTCACTGGGGAGGTAACAGCAAGTCCAGCATTTCAGCTGCTGCCTAATCTACAATCTGAAAACCTTTTGTTCTGGGTTAAATGCCTTTATTTAGCAGTTTGCTCAAATCTGGCCTCAAGGTTGTGGTTCTCCTTGAAGGATGCACATTTATCTTTCCCTATCCCAGGAGACCAGAAAGGACAGTTAGTTATTGCTCCAGCTGTGTTTGGAGACCAGCTCGGAGGGCTGGTAGTCACAGAATCTCAGAGGCATTGCATTCTGGATCAATGCAGGCTATTAACCACTACCTTGTGTTACTATTCCCATAGCTAATGTATGTCTCTGTTAGAGTCAGACCTTGACCTCCAATAGAAATGGTTAAAGCTTGAGGAGAGTAAGGCTTCATGGAAGATGAGAACTGTGCAGTGTGTTAAAGGCTTGCACAATCATCAGTTCTCTCCCTTTCTGTTAAGTACACTTGCCAAATCAATAGATTAGTAATTTTCAGTTTTCATTGCAGAGAGCTAGCTTGAAACATGCCATTTTTTATTCCATATATGGGGCCTTTAGATGTAAGATGAGTGGAAAGTTTATGCGTGTCCCCACAGACCTGTGCTGTGGGAAAGTACTTACTGAGCATGTGCGAACGCACAAATACCCAAAACAGTAGGAAGCTAAATGAAATTACAGGGGACATTTCCATTTTGCCTATATTTATTCTGGCGCACCAGTGGAATATCTTAACATGAATTAAAAAAAAAATTTAACTCCATATTTAATTCATACTGACCTTTCATGCAGTCTCACAGAACCCGTACACACCATGAAGAACCTCAAAAAAAAAAAGACTATGGAACAGTCAGCCTATTATGGGCAAGGTAGAAAAAAACATTGCAAACAAAGCATTCAGAGCAGACAGAAGCCTGAGCTTTTGACTTGCAGGGAGCATTTCTACATATGTTCACATCAGGCTTTGGACCTTCGACCATGTTTAACATTCATATCTGTCATTATAACACACTGTCAAAGACCCTTCAGCCGACTAAGATTCTTCAAGGTGAGCAGTCTTTTGTTTTTTGTTTTTTTGGTGTTTTATTTGTTGAGTCAATAACAGTCTAAAATAGATGGAAGCTTACAAAAATACACATAGATAACATGTCATAAATATCTTCTGGATCGCACCAAACAGGCAATGACAACAGTCCTGGCAACCCTGCAGCAGATGAGGTACCGTCTGCTGCAGGCAGTGGACAATCAGAGCAATGTGAGTGAGGCTAGCTTGTTTACCTGTTCCCTGGTAAACTCAACAAGGCTCCGTATCACAACAGCTAACAGTTTACTTTGTTAAAAGAATGATTCACGTTTTGGGTCAGCAGTGATATAGCAAGGGAATGTCTGTGAACAAAGGAGAGACACTGAATCTATTAAGCTTACTGCTCACCAAACTAACTTAGCAGCAGTTTTAGCTTGGTTAGACACTACACTTTGAGATTAGTTTTTTCAAATGTAAAGTGTGTTGGTTGGTTTATGTAGCATGCTAGCCTAACTAACACCATTTTAACAGTAACTTTTATGTAAGAAACATGTCAAACAAGCTATAGTCTATATATGAACAGCCAAGTCTGATTTGACAGAAATTTAACAAACATTTGACAAAATTCAGACAAAAATATTTATTTTACTTTGCTGGAAAACATCAAGAACGCTGCCCTCATTCATTTCAATGAGACTACTGTGTTGGCACAGGGGCGGTGCTGATGCAGCACCAAAAAATACTGGTTGTCCAGCAACGATGATGAAACGGCTCAACTTTTATCAGTGAGGCCAGACCTGCAATGATGGATCCATTAAGCAATTAATCAATTTGTTGATCGATGGAAGATGAATCAGTACCTATAATTATATAATAATATTAGTCATTTTTAAGCAAAAATACCAATAATTAGCTGCTATTGATAATGCTTTACATTGTCATACATGATAGCAAACTGAATTCTTTTTTGGACTTTTTTGAAAAAATGACAATAATCAGCGGATTCATTGAAAATCAAAATTGCTTTGGCAAAGAATAAAATGATTGCCATATAACTTCCAAGAGTTATGAAATCCATCCCAGATGTATTATTAACTTATACATTATGCAGTGTTTTGGATCAATCACTAAGAGTGGCTTTCCAATATCATATTTCATCAATATAGCTCATTGCCATTGTTACAGTTCCATTTTTGGTCTGAACACTTGATAATATTTATGGGGAATCTGGAATAAAAAAAATTACATTAAAAGCAAAAAGTCTACTTTGGCCAGTGAGCACAGTTCACTGCTGCCACACTCTTTGTCCTACTGTTCTCTGGCATTGTTCATTATTAACTGTGCCAGGGCTCATTGATTCCACCTGCTCATAATAGATTTTGATGGCAGGGCAAATATTGACACTGGAGAGGATTGTTTTTTTCTACTGTGTTAATTTCAAAGTTCTGCAAATGTATTTCCGAAAACAGTTTGTGTCCAAATATTGACTCAAGCTGCGAAATGACAACTATGGTGACATATTATGATAACTTAGTTATACATTTTTCTCAACAAATGATAAAGTGTGAGTTCCTATAATACTTATCAGAGTTCAAGTAAAAATAAAGGATACAGTAGGAAATCATTTAATGAAAGAATCATTAAATGATTTCCTACTGACTCATGAATCTTCATACCATTATGTTTCACTGTGACAGAGAGCTCTTTTCTCTGCAGGAAACATTCAGAACTGTATTTCTATAATGAAATGGTTTTCAATTTATTCCTTACAAGATAAGATGTCTTTTTCAATCTGCTCAACATACAAGTCCACCAGCTAGAGGAGTACTATCATGCATTTAGCACCGATAATTCCATTTTTATGTGGCCCAAAAAAAAAAAAAGATTGAAAGCAGCAGATAGAGTGAAAGACATAATTTTATACATTCCTCCTGGATAGTATCTGCTGAATAAATGACATATGGGCTTTTCATTAAGTGCAATACTCTTAAGGGCAGCAGCATTAAGACTGACAACATTTCAGGCAATTATGACTTTGAGGAAAAGCAAAACAGAAATGAATAAACTAATCGAAAATGGGAAAATAACAGACTTCAAAACCAAATACCTCAAGTTGAAGCTTGCTGCCTTTGATATGAAAGAGTAATTTTCAAAAATTTACATACACAGAAGTGGAAAACTTAAGTGAGCAAATTCAAGTATTTTGAAAATATTGCTGGATGTTTCGACAGAAGCGTAAAACCCATGAAACACCCCAGCTCTTTTCTACAATAGATGAACACAAAACTGTCTTTGAACCACATTACCCAATTTCCATTCTCATTTGTCACACTCTGGGATTGAGCTGGGCCACAATAAGCCATCACCGTAGTACCACATGGCAGCATATCTGGCTGGCTCTTTTTGGAGCAGGGCCTATTAGACAGACCTGGTGGAGTCACAGGAAGGGTTGAGAGGGCAGATGGGACCAAGGTGATGTATTATGCATGGGTAAAAACCGTGCTCTAGAGGGCCAGCTGAGCCCCAAGTCATAGAGAGACAGACTGACCCAGCCAGACCCATCACATACACTCCCTCTATAGCACCTCCCCCCAGTCCTCTGAGACTGTAGAAAGCCTGCTCTCTTCCATGACCCCGGGCACAGGTCCAGCACTATTGATATATATGTGCAAGCCAGTCCAATGTGTTGAAATACTAATTTGGACACTCCTAGGATAGTTATTTGATCCGACACAACTAATTTAGGTAACTAGTTGACACATAATGTAGATAGGGGGATCATTACCTCACTCATTTGAGCAGTCTTAATTCTTTTGTGGCCACTTGGGGGCAGTGGAAAGAGCAATAAACACAACTTTGATCAATCGTCAACTTAAAAAGTTAGCAAACAGTTGCCTGTTTAGTAGTATTCATTCAGAGTCGTGTTTCCATCCTCCAAAATTATTATTCCTGTTAGGTCTGCTATACTTACACCAACTTCTGAGGCAAATATATGGCATTTTAGCAGCTATATGTTCCACTGTGCTTGTCACTAACTTGTCAGTCTGCTGTTTGGTGCTGGCCAGGTTGCATATAGTGGATTTATCAGAGCTTTTACACTGCATGCTGCATGTGGTGAGACTGATGAGAGCATTGAGAGTTAACCTAAACAAGTTAAATTACAGGAGCTAAACGACACAAAAACAGCCTGTAGAGATGAGGGAATCTACAAAGTAAGGTGATAATTAGCCCCCGTGGTTCATCACTAAGAGTGGCCCATTTTACATTACACACTGCCATTTGACCGATTGTTAAAGGCCCAATGAAATGAAAAATGCATTGTCACAGTTTTAATTCTGTGTCCTGGTGTTAATTCTTTATCTCTTTTTATACATCAAAAAATCTGTATGAGAGTATTTTCAAAATCCCTGTGTTTTCTCTACAGTTTCAAATGTTTGATGACTAAACCTGCATTCAGGAAGTTGACAAAAGTTCATCCATTCAAATGTGACTTTGGGTGAGTAACTAGCCACACCGTTCATATAAAACAGCACTTCACAGTTGTAGTAACTAACAGAGCAAATGGAGAGAGACAGGAAAAGATATGTGTTTGGATATTGGAGGGAAAAAGTTTTGTTTTCATTTCCAAAACAATGTGGCTGAGGTTTCATTCATTTATCTCTCCCTCTTCCTCCTGATGGAACAACAGTGGAGGAGGTGTGTGTGTGGAGCCAACAGTCCTCTGTAGTTGTTTCTAAACTTTAATCCCTGCCCACTTTTTTGCAGTCCAATCAAATATAAAGGATTTGATTTAAATCCCTTGTATAACAGTACAATGATCACAAGCTTAAGGCACTCTTAATTTCTGTTTCATGGGGCTTTCAATGTAAAAAATGTTGATAAGTGCAGCTTTAAGTCAAAATAACCATCTATTCACTTCCATACAATACAAATGCATTCATAGACTGAAATAATACTGCATTCATGTCGATGAGTTGAGAGACTTTGCAACAATTCTGTAAGGCGATGCCAAGTTTGTACATTTTACAGCCGCAAAATATTGATTCTTTCAGAATAGCCGGCAATGCTAACAATATTGATTTTCTCTGTGTTCAATCCATATTACAAAGGGCTCAAAATGACTACCTTTTTGTGGAAATTTCACAGCATGAAATATCAATCACATTCGTTTTATACATTCATCGCTTTTAGCTCTAAAATTTTGTGTAACTTTGCACTTGTAAAAAAAATAAATAACAGACCTTTGTGTCTGTGTATCTTCTTTGCTTTTTCACTAAGAGTGACAGACGTGTCTGCAACTCTCCACTGATGATTACAGCAGAGTGGAGGTCAGAGGGAGTCAGATAGATCTTATTTATCAGTGTCTCCACTCAGTCACTGTCAAAGTCACCTTTACTGGCCTCTAAACTGTGTCCACATCCCCCTGTGCACAAACTCCCCCTTTCTCTCCCCCCATTCTCCTCCATTGATGAGTGACAGCTCAGCTAATGTAGGCACAGCCGGGTACAGCACGGGGAAGGGGAGATAGAAGGAGGGTCGGTGGCAAAAGCTCAGCAGCCAATCTCCTCCCAGCTTGACTGCAGGATACACACCAGATGGGCCTTTGGAGGAAAAAGAAGATCCACACGAAGCAGCTCTGCAGTGAGCTGTCTATTGCAGGACAATAGTAGGGGTTTGTTGAAAATGCAATGTTCTAATGATAGGGCATAATACTTTAGAGATAAATTTGATAAACTTGGGTTTTCCATAGATCAATTTACTCATGAAGTCAGTGTGTTGCTGGTTTCAAATGCCCTTCTCAGATACTGCAGAGCTGCAGGCAACCTGACAAAGTGGAAAGTTAAAAAAAATCTAAGCGGAACTTAATTTGAGCACAGCCAGACTCAGTCATAGCTGCAGTCTGTAAATACAAAATTTACATTTGTATTACTTAATGTACTTACTTATATAGGAGTGGGAATCTCAAGGCACATCATGATTCGATTCAATTCCAATTCAGAGACCTACGATGCGATGGTAAAACGATTACTGATGCATCTTGACGCATTACATTTTTTATTTCTATACATGATTAAGTACTTCTTTGTTCTCAGTAGGGTTGCAAGGGGTGAACATTTCTGATACATTTCTGGTAAATTCCAGAAACTTTCCATAGGAAGTTAAACTGGGGAATTTTGGAAATATTCCAAGTTGGAAACTTTCCATGGGAATTATGGGAATATATGGGAATTAACAGCAATTAACTGGAAAGTTTGGGTAATTTATACAAACTGTATCAACTGTATACAAACATAAATATAAACATTTATTTTTGTCATAAGCAGACATGCACGCAAACTAATAAAAATAATCATTGAACGCAAAAACATGAATGTAACCTTTGACGCCCCCTCAAAAAAAAGTTCCATTCAAAATGTAAAATGAAAGGAGCCTCCTTCCCCTCCAAAAAAAAAGTATTATAAAAAATTGTAAAAAAATATTTTTACAATTGATGTATAAATTCTTGTATGACAACAGAAAACTGTCTAGCACGAGGCAGAAGAAACAGCATCACATTTGAGGTAGCTAGATTACATTTAGCATATCTGATTTACCAGCTAGCTAGCTACTGTACAAACACATTTTGATTTAATATTTGCAAGTTAAACTTTAATAACATAGATCAAATATCGTTACCCCACTAATATCATCAAAACTTACTTGACTTTATGTAGTCCTTGGGTTCAAAATAGTCAATAGGGTTCAATAGTCTAGGGTTCTAGAAATCATGTGTGCATGTGATGGAGGAATGCACAGTGTATGTAAGGGGTGTGGCCCTGCAGTAAGTAATGTGCTATGTGCATGTAATTGAGGAATAGGGTAGATATTCAACTGTATTTGCATTAATTCTGGTTGTTTTAACCAAGATTATGCTATAATGTGTTTTTTTCTAACTATATAAGTAGTTTATATATAAGTCCCCTGTTATAGGCTAACATACAATTTTGTAAATGTCCAGTTTATTTATGTTAGTTCACATACACTATATTGCCAAAAGTATTCACTCACCCATCCAAATAATTGAAATCAAGTGTTCCAATCACATCCATGGCCACAGGTGTATAAAATCAAGCACCAAGGCATGCAGACTGTTTCTATAAACATTTGTGAAAGAATGGGTCACTCTCAGGAGCTCAGTGAATTCCAGCATTGTACTGTGATAGGATGCCACCTGTGCAACAAGTCCAGTCGTGAAATTTCCTTGCTCCTTAATATTCCACAGTCAACTGTCAGTGGTATTATAACAAAGTGGAAGCGATTGGGAACGACAGCAACTCAGCCACGAAGTGGTAGGCCACATAAAATGATGGAGCTGGGTCAGCGGATGCTGAGGCGCATAGTGCGCAGAGGTCGACAACTTTCTGCAGAGTCAATCGCTACAGACCTCCAAACTTCATGTGGCCTTCAGATTAGCTCAAGAACAGTGCGTAGAGAGCTTCATGGAATGGGTTTCCATGGCCAAGCACCCGCATCCAAGCCATACATAACCAAGTGCAATGCAAAGCGTCGGATGCAGTGGTGTACAGCGCGCCGCCACTGGACTCTAGAGCAGTGGAGACACGTTCTCTGGAGTGACGAATCACGCTTCACCATCTGGCGATCTGATGGACGAGTCTGGGTTTTTGGCGGTTGCCAGGAGAACGGTACTTGTCTGACTGCATTGTGCCAAGTGTAAAGTTTGGTGGAGGGGGGATTATGGTGTGGGGTTGTTTTTCAGGAGCTGGGCTTGGCCCCTTAGTTCCAGTGAAAGGAACTCTGAATGCTTCAGTATACCAAGAGATTTTGGACAATTCCATGCTCCCAACTTTGTGGGAACAGTTTGGGGATGTCCCCTTCCTGTTCCAACATGACTGTGCACCAGTGCACAAAGCAAGGTCCATAAAGACATGGATGAGAGAGTTTGGTGTGGATGAACTTGACTGGCCTGCACAGAGTCCTGACCTCAACACCTTTGGGATGAATTAGAGCAGAGACTGAGAGCCAGGCCTTCTCGTCCAACATCAGTGTGTGACCTCACAAATGCGCTTCTGGAAGAATGGTCAAAAATTCCCATAAACACACTCCTAAACCTTGTGGAAAGCCTTCCCAGAAGAGTTGAAGCTGTTATAGCTGCAAAGGGTGGACCAACGTCATATTAAACCCTATGGATTAAGAATGGGATGTCACTTAATTTCATATGCGAGTCAAGGCAGGTGAGCCAATACTTTTTGGCAATATAGTGTATATTCCCGTTAATTCCCATGGGAAGTTTCCAACTTTGAAAATTCCCGAAATTTTGCAACCTTAGTTCCCATGGGAAGTTTCCAACTTCGAAAATTCCCGGAATTTTGCAACCCTAGTTCTCAGTCCACTGAAATATAAAATGACACATAACTTATATAGCAGGTAAGATAAATACTCAGCAGCCTTTTTGTTTTAAAAAGTTAACTACAGTCATTAATGAATAAATTAATTTGAAAGCACCTTACAGTCTCCTGCATGTGTAAAAAATAACAAACCGAGAGGGAGGCAGAGGGCCCCGCTGTGTTTTTATAAACGTCATGTCTCCAGCAGTGGAGAGCAGCCTCTCTGCTGCACCGTCAGCTCCAGGGAAAGCCATTGCTGTCCAAGACACTAAGCGGGTGCAGGGTTGATGAGGTGAAACAGACTGAACACTTGAAGTTATTTTCTTCACCTCAGAGTTAGTTTAAAATGCATTGTCTAATGCCATAGTGTGTTGGTCAGCTGGTGTTGTTTGCTGTTCCGCTCCGCTAATGTTAGCTTCTGAGAGACAGTGTAAAAAGTTAAAAAGTTCACAATATACTTGTTACATGTTAATCCCACAAAGCACAAAGGTAATGATTTAGTCAACCGTTTTTGAGGATGAACTCTAGCATGTGAGCGCTGTCGACTGTCCAACTGCTGCACTACCCTCGAAGTTTGAGTTCCACCTTTTTCTTTCCATCAACATGACATTATAAACATTTAGAAAATCTATTTTTTACTTCTGCAAATCGATGCAGTTGTTGATGTCTGCATTGTGATGCATCAAAGAATCAATTCCCCCCCCCCTATATTTACATCATAAAAGGTTATAAATTGATTTGGGGGCTGCAACAGGAATAACTTAAAATCATCCATTAATTATTATATTGTCCAGTGTTTAAGAGTCTGGAAACCACATTTTAAGATTTGAGACATCTCCAGATTCTTCCTCATTTTATATTTCTTATGTTATGTTCATGTTTTGTCATTTCAATATTATACCACTGATTCCCCATAAATTACTTAAAAAAAAAAGAAATATATATATATATATATATATATATATATATATATATATATATATATATATATATATATATATATATATAGAGCTGTGTCCACTTTTTACTGCATGGAGCTTCTTGTTCTGAGAACGACCATCCTCACTGATTTGACACCTGCTTGACATTTTGTTTTACTTTGCAATGACTAAAATGAAAAAGAGAAATGTTCCAAGAGTTCTGACAGATTGAGAAGGGTCTGACTACAACTTAAATTAACAAGACAGTCTGCAGTGTTGTTGAAAGGGGGATAGCTACCTGTCACTTAGAGGTAGAATGAGAGATGATGTGATAAAGTGAAAAAAGAAGGAAAGAGGCACGCTCAATGTCAGTCACCGTCACTCAGTAGTCTCAGCATGTCTCTTGTCCTGGCATTAAGTGGATTTTCCTTTGGCTTTGAGCATTGAACCGGCTTTTTAGCCTCAAAAGAAACAGACAATGAGAGACTGAGAGAATCAAAGAGAAAGAAATGCTAAATAGGTAACTACTTTCATTAGAAGGTCATTAGCTTTTGTATAAATGATGATTAAAATAAAAAAAGGTCAAATAGAGGTGCAACTGGCAAGTTTAAAGTGCAGTGTGTAAAATTTAGTGGCATCCAGCGGCAGTGGCGTGCACAGACTTTTTGAAGGGCAGGGGTGAAAAGAAAAAAAAGGGCACATACAGCGCGTTCTCACCACTGAAGAGGGCACTTTAGCACGCATTTTGGCTCACAAGAGGGCAGTTTAGTGTGCGTTTTTTCAACAATTGGGCCCCCACCCCCTTGTGCACACTACTGTCCAGCGGAACAGACTTGGTAGAAATAGAATATAATATTCATAAATATGTTTTAATAAGTGTATAATCACCTGAAAATAAGAATCATTGTCTTTTCATTATCTTAGAATGAGCCTTTTATATCTACATAGGGTACGGGTCCTTTTCCACAGAGGCCGCCATGTTGCACCACCATGTTTCTACAGCAGCCCAGAATGGACAAAGTAAACACTGTCTCTAGAGAGGGCCTCTCATTTTTTTTGTGAGTTTCGCAGAGGAGGGAAGGGTATTCAGCTGGTTGCGATCTGTTACCTCGCCACTAGATGCTGCTAAATCCTACACATTGGTCCTTTAAAGACACCTTGATGTAAATTAGAGTTCATGACCATTTTTATACAACAACATCAGTTAGGCTGTAGCTCATGAAGTACATTTTTCATTACAAGCTGAATTTGTGTGAAAGAATACAAATGACAGCATAACAAATTAACACAACAAATATGCGTATTAAACTGCAAACAGCTCAATCACACTCTTGACATTGCCACTTCAGTTGGCTGCATCATGCCTCCACTAATTGGAGCTTGTAGGAATCCAGCCTCTCATCTCCTCCTCTTCTTTCACAAAGGTTACATCAAATTATCAGCAAGAACAAGAGTGAAACAAGAGGAAAAAAACAGAGAGAGAATAGATGTATGGAGAGGGTGCTGATAATGTTATGTCCACATCGTCTCTATAGGATGCATTAATAGTGGTTCAGCAAATTCATTTAGTAACAAAATGTTCCACCCTAGCAGATGACAAACATCAATTCTCACAGATGCTTACTTGAGTGATTGATGCCCCAGAAAACATTTTTTTGAGGACGATGTGGTCATCACTCAATATTAAGAAGACTTGGAAGAAGATTCAGTCAGAGGAGGAGCAGGGAGGTAGCACGGAGAAATAAATTAACCGTAAGAATACTTTACAATACGCTGTTCTATTCACTGGATTTGTCATTGCACAGAAGGAATTTAAGTGGCAATCGACTCTGATGGAGGAAATGTAACCTTGTTGTTCCACCCCTATTACACACAGTCAATATTTTCTTTTCATCTGAGGCCCTTTGCCAGAGCTGCTTAGAAATAGCATTCTGTGTCTTCACAAACAATTTGCACTGGTGCAAAATGAAGCATGAAGTGTACTCCTGCACTACAAGTCTGTCAGCTGTCAGCACAAACTGGGTTTTTCCTCTGTTGAGATTTCTCAAATTTGAACACCTAT
Source organism: Scomber scombrus (assembly GCF_963691925.1). NCBI lineage: Eukaryota > Metazoa > Chordata > Actinopteri > Scombriformes > Scombridae > Scomber > Scomber scombrus. The sequence goes on from NC_084979.1 coordinate 12,332,708, forward strand.
TTTGACCTTTGTTCCCTGAGATTACATTTTTCGGCAATTTATAAGGTGAATTAAATGTGTCTCACCTCATATCAGTCATAATCTAACTGCATAGGTCGGCAACTAACGATTAATTCAAATGAACAATCCTTCAAATATGTTTTCCATTCATAGAGAAATGAATCATTTAGTTTATAAAATGTCAGAAAACCGAAACAAATGCCCATCATATATTACCAGACCCCAAGGGCTTTAAATCAAATGGTTTGATTTATAAGACTAGTCCAAGTTCAAATATAAAAACCTTCAAGATATAAAACAGAGAAAAGTAGAACATCTTCCAACCAAGGGCTTAAACTAATGTTTGGGTTTTGTTGCTTGATAAATGACTTGAATCATTAATTAATTATCTAAATTGTTGCTGATTAAATTTTCTGTTGACTGACTAATCAATCAGCTGAGTAATGTGTTTAGTATTCATGCAGTCACCTGCAGTTTTCTGTTTCTAGAGTTTAAAGGATCAATGTTTAGGCCGATCAGAGCTCTTTATGAAAACCGTTAATGTAAGTCCCACAATCACACTACAAAGTGGCAGAGAAAAAACCTATCAATGCATTCTTGCAAAAGAGGTGGTGCTGGAGGCATGCTGATATATTGACTTCTTGCAGGATGTGTTACAGAGCTTGAATGAAAGCTTCTATGAAATGCATTGCAATTGTGTTATCATATTAAAGTTTACCCAAGTTTAACTAGGCAGAAGCACTGCATTCATTTAATTCACCACCATCACTGATTATTACAGAAATTAACAGAGTTTGGTGGATTTTTTTCTTTTTTAAATGCTGGTGTGAAAAGAATGTCATATGTCAAAATGTATAACTCTGTTTCTGTTGACAACCTATCCAATTTAATTTATTTAAGAAAAAAAAAGGATGTCATACTGTATGTCAACTTGTGGACTGATTAAGACCTGGAGAGCTGAACAGTCATTTTGTCAGTGATGATTCTCTCGTCCTGCAGTCTTGTGAACTAATAAGTGTACTTTCTGCTGTTTCTTGTACCTGAGCATCCACCAGGAGGTGCCTCATCAGGGTCATGGACTTCTGTAGTGTCTCCTTCTCAGGGGGAATAAAAGCGTGCTCCTCCTCCTCCAGGGGCTTAGGTCCAGCCACCATGAAGTTTGCAATCTGGTCATTCAGGCTGTTCAGAGACTGCACAGCTAGAGGGAGACACACAAATACAAATCAGGGCTGTAAACGTACAGAACATTTGTTCAATTTGGGTTTTTATTTGGTGATTAAAAATATGATACATTAGTCTGGTGAATCAAACTCAAACTATACGGAAAATCCTCCTTATTGTTCAGGAAAAACAGCGCTATATGTCCGCCCTATCAGAGTGGAGACAGGTTCAAAGGAATCATAAATTGCATTTGATACTGGTTTGCATTTGATAGTGCCATCACACACACACAAATGTATTTCTTCTTCCTTTGTGGATGAGATGCCAACCTCTTACTGAGCAGGAACAGCAGAGATAACACAGTGGAAGAACACAGTTTCCTACTGTCACACTGTCACCGACTTTCTGTCAACGCCCTTTCAGGTCCAGAATGTTCCATGTCGGCCTGAGATCCATCCTGTTTTTGTTTCCATGTTCTTGCCCTTGTGTGTCCCTGGCAAACCACTCCTTTCAGGTTTCCTCTCCAGCGTAGGCTCCCCTATTAAAAAACTAGCCAGCCCTACTGTATTTCCTCCTTCTCTCTCGCACACACACACACACACACACACACACACACACACACACACACACACACACACACACACACACACACACACACACACAGACTTCCTCAACCCTCTTCCACTTACCATTAATCCCCCTTAGTCTTTGAAAGGTCACCGCAACTATTTCCGAGGCCACCCACGTGGTGGAAATGCTGGATAAATGAAAGACTTGGAGAAAAAGGCATTTCCATATTTTTGTGCCTTTTTAGCATAAGTATCTTTTGTATTTTTTATGAGCTGCCGCACTAACCCCTAATGCCTCATTATTCATCTTTCAAGCATTTAAACTTCGCTAAAAACTCAAACATACAGCTTTGTCAGTTATAAAAGGAGCCAGAGGTGATCAATGACTGACCTTCTGTCCAGAGGTCATCTCAAACAGACTCTGAGCCATTAAATCTCTTGTGTTCTACTGGAATCAGGCACAGCCACATTTCTGCCAAATAAAGAAATCTAACCTGCTAAATCCATATAAAGCAGGATGAATTTAGGCCAAGAATGAGTATGGGTCTTTTCAGGATGCAAACATAAAGCCTCTTTCACACACAAAAGCCCACGCAAAAAAAGAGAGCATAGATTAACATGTTACATAACCAAAAAATTATTTCACCGTGGGTGACATTTCCAAGCAAACAAGCTTTCAGTAGGAAATTTGACAAGTCGGCACTGAAGGCGGCAGAGATAAGAAAGGGAGCGAGGGGGCTGAAGAGGAAGACTGTGTCCCCTTGAGGTGAGAGTCGAGCAGACGTCAGATGTTTAAATATGTGAGTAGGCTGCGGTGTGTCACCTGACTTCACACATACTCTGGCCAGTTCAGCTAAACGCTACTGTAACACTTCAGTAGATGGTGAGTGAAGAGGTTTTCTTGCTTTGTTCTTTCCCTTTTTTCAGCTTATGAGCAGGATATGTGGTTGATTAAAAAGGCAAACGCCATGTTTCTTCTTCCTGCTAATTTCAATGTATTCTCTATGTTTTCACTGAAGTGGAAGCCACATAGAGGCACATTAGCAATTATGTATAAAGCCTTTTCACTCCATCAGTCAAGTTCAGTCGCTTACTCTTAGTGCCCTCTCCTGGGCAAATAATGAACATGCAGGCACTGGTGAATCTGTGGTATTGATCATTTGCCAGTTCATATCCTGACAACACATAACTGAGCATAAGATCAGTGTAGCACTACTGTGACCAGAAGCATGTTAGACAGGCTGTGGTAATATACTGATTTGCTATGGAATTTTAAATTTGATACACTGTATACAAACCTAATTTAATAATATGTTCAATTACTGCATGGATAGTCAAGAGACCTCAGGTAAAATGATAAAGACTTTTTAAAACTAACAGAATAGATAAAGTAAATTTGCCACTGGGGTATAAACACCATTGATTTCAAATTCGTAGCCATCGATCATGAAGGCTACCTACTTCATACGCCATGCACTAAAATCAATAGACATTTTGCTTGCACGTAACCCTGCATATTGACCATTGTCCAGTCGCCAATACTGCGATCATTAAGCCTCTGAGGCACAAAAAAAAAGTACAACTAAATGGTTTGGATGCATGGCACATTATTTCACAGACAAATCATTAACCAGTTTAATGAAGCACACAGTCGACGCTTTTCTTCAAAGGTGTTTCCACCCGGTGTGTATCAACAAGAATCAAATCATGGGATTGAATACACACACACAAACACACACAATTCATCGAAGGCATTTCTCTCATTGCATGTGCGTCAATCTTTTCATAAATACACCAAATAGCAATTATTGATTACTGATTTCATGACATTATGCAGTATATTACACAATTCTACTAACACGAGGTGGAGTTTTCCTTCAGGTCAAACCAATAATAGTAAATGGCATATAGTAGTATAGCACTTTTATGGTTATAACTGATACTGTCCACATTAAACATTTATGATCTTAATTCAGTTATTTTCAGTCCATGTTATGTGTCGGTAAATAAAACAATATATCACTGTAACAGCGGTGACATTGCTGCTAAGGATAACGATGCGAAATATACCAAACTACAGGGATTGTTATTCTGTGTCTTCATCAGCGAACTAGAAATAGATTCTACCTCAAGCTTGCCTTCAGCTAATCTGAAAACTGATGAAAGAGAGGCAGCGCTATGCAGGTGGGAAGGAAGAAGGAAGATAAAATTGCAGTACTTTGGTTACAATAGATGTGAAGGAAAATAAACCTGTCGTTCTGGCTCAGCAGTTGCACTTCTCCTGTTGCTTGTCCTCTTTCCTTTTCTCTATTTTTTATTCTCCTATCTGTGTTTCACCAGCATAAGCAGAACTCAAAGTGCCTTACATGTCATCCTGTAGAGCAGGAACAGCACAACAAAAGACCAAGAAAGAGGCCACAGCAGCACCCTGTCAGGCCTTTATCTGTTCAGGAGGGAGAACTCTGCATTCCAGGGGGAATAAGATCACTATTGATGAAAAAATGTTTGAAAGAATGTATGCAGCAAACCTAATAGGATAAGGTGCAGTAGTCGGGCAAAAGTCGAGATAAAAGGGGCTTATTTCATGCGAATTGTTCATAGCACACATGAAGTCTAGGAGGAATGTTGAGAAATATTGAGGATGATGAGCCAAAATCCATTTCTGAAGTAGTTCTGAAGTCAGACTTTCATTTACTGCAAAGCAAAAAACTTTTCTTTAACACTGCATGTAATGTACGCACAGAGCTTGAAATAGTGTTTAGTTGTAGTTATCGTCTAATGTGTTAATTAACTAAAGTGCAATTCAGAAGAAAGGAAAACATTTTACCCTCTGTGTAAAAAAGTAGCATTCCAGTTCAAACTGAATCAAACAGGGGTGGTGGCACACATCAATTCATCAGCCAATTATTTTTTCAATTAATCGTGTAGTCTATGAAGCACAAAAAACGAATGAAAAACTGTCTGAACTAATTTTCCAGTCCGAGATAACGTCTTCTTGTTTTGTGCCACCAACAAAGACACTTTTCAGAAAATCATCACGTTTTTAAAAGCTGGACCCACAGGACTGTTGGTTTTGTCTGTTTAAAAAAATCACTGACACGATAGATTATTATTGTATTTGATCATTTCAGCTCTAATTAAGTATGAAACCAACATTTGAAGTTTTAAGTAAGAAGAATATATGATAATGAAATGTAACCCATATTTTCATAATAATGTTGCTCTCAGCACACGAGTTGCTGGATAGTTTTGATCTCCTGAATGTATTCTCTGCTGGTGTAAGGTCATTGATAGCTGTTGCTAGGCTACAGTAGGTGATGTGAATAAGGTATTTTAATTAGAGCTGGATATCTCATCTTAATACTAACTGAAATGCATCTGCTGAACTATCAAGTTGTTGAAGGCTTGGTCAGATTCTTGATTACTTATTTGTTAATAAGATGATTCCTATTTTTTACATCATAATTTTGGCAATTACAGACTCTTTTGTTTATGTGAAGACGACGTTAAACTCCAATGCATTGGAGATGTTTGGTTTACTTTGTTAAATAGTAAAACAGCTTATAGAAAAACATGTTTATATTCCTCAGTGTGAGATATGGAGGAAAACTATTGTTTTGTCTTGGTACTGAAACTGGTTTTGTGTTGTCACTGGCATCGACACCTTTCAAACAATACCTCGGCCTGCTGCTATTGTGAATAATAACACAATACCAAAGTTGATTCCTTCAGCAGGCAGCAATGAAAGAGGGGAAACAATTTCACACGCTGATAGCGACTATGAAATAAAAATTGCAACTACTAAATAAAATAAAAAATACTATTTTCTAAAGCGGTTTGCATCAAAGTATTCAATAGCCACATAATGGGAGACAATTCCAGTGAATTCTTCCCATTTTGTGTTCATATTGGTGAAACAAATTCCTTCGGTGCTTAACTGGGAGCCCGGCATGTGGTTTACTGTGTGCACCATTAAGCACAGTTTAAAGTGATGCACTTATGAAACATCTGGTAAATTGAACAGATGGGCTATGAGGAGCTGTAAAAATAAAACTTGTGAAATCGATATTCAAGTATGTGTGAGATCTTCAACGGCATCATTAACATCATAATGATAAAAGCTATTTTAGGCAATGGTAAACTCTTTAGGCCCTGACAAGCAGTTAAAGACATGCTCAGGAATGTAAATATGTGTTTTAGTTTGTTTTAAACACACAGGTCCACATTCTCATGCTAAAACTTCCGTTTTTAAGACATTTAACAGGACATATGAAGCAACAAGGCATCTAAACTAGACAGTGAACTAGGATCCTGACTACTGTTAATGAGTGATTGGTACAATTTCCCCAGAAAATTAAAATAATTATGGTCTTGTGGGCAAGGGGGAAAAATCACTATGCAGCCAAAACTGACAGGAGGTTAGCTATTTTTAAATCAATACCAGTACTAATAAAAGTGGAGTGGTTTCTAAACTTCTTGTTTTATAGCATAGGTTTTACCTGACAGAATGCAGCATCAAATGAATTTCCACATAGTCAGAAAGTGTCAGACTGACATGAGAGAAGTGCTATACAACACTGCCCCCTAATGATAACAATACAACATTGCAGCATTGGCCAATTGCTGATCTTAATGTCTGTAATAGTCATATGATGTTCACTACACTCCCACTCAGTTTAATCTCACTGTGAAATGAATGCAAATCAATCAAATCTCTGGGGTGAGAACATTACCAGACTTCAACCACATAAAAAAAGATGAAAAGGCGCATGATAGTCTTCAAATTAATGTCAATTATAAGTCTGTCTGTTGAGTGTGAAAATATGGCCTGATAGGAATGAGATGTTTTCATTCACAGTTATGTCTCATGAGGGCATCTTCACTGCCTTGTAAGGATATTTTCAGCATATCTTAGTGTCTTAAGTGATGTGATCACTGCTCAACACCTGATGTGCGTTCTGTTGATCTAAAGTGCCTCTGTAGGTTTGGTTTTGGAGTGGCGAGGCTGGTGGGAGATATGAAGGCGGGCCATCAAAAGAAATGGGATAGTTTCATAGAACATTAGGTGCATTAATCATCATCACAAAGTCCGCATGAACGCAGCCTGAAAAATGTGTCGTCATCCAAGCTGATACATGAATCAACACGATTGCTAAAGAAGAAACAAATGTTTTCTTGATCAGGATTTATGAGCCAGTTTTCCTTCTTATCCAAATCATCTAACAGACAGGAGAGAAGTTAAAATTCATGAAAGGCCCACAGGACAGACACATCATAACCAGGTGGCTCTTATAGGATCATGTTTACAAGTGTTCTCACAAAAGCACATAATACCATCAACTTCCCACCTACAGTCCCCGCACAAGATTTACATGATGACGATAAAGAGAAGGAGATGGCACAAACAGCAAGAAACACACATCGTTCGATTGGTTGGAGCGGAACCCCGGGGGTTCTGTAGCTACGAAGCAGAGAGCAGCAAGCAGAACTCTCATCTCTGCAGAGCTCATTAAACTCTACTAATCGTATCTGTTACTGCTGTAATGGGCGGAATAAAGAGAGAGGAGCGGGAATGGGATGTGGTTTCCTGGAGGTGGTTAGCAGTACACTTAAAAAGGGTTTGTGTATGTGTGTGTGTGTGTATGTGGGATGTGGGTGTATTTGTGTGTCTGTGTGTTTGCCCATGACAGAAAAAATCCAGGCCTGGCTCACCATATCTGCCTATTTCTGCCTCAAGCAGCAGATGCATCCCCCTTGATTTTCCCCTTCTGTTTCTGCTGAGCTTTACATGACTGAAGCTCTCTCCTCCTCTCTGCCCTCATTCTTGTGTTTTTCTGCTGCAGTTGTAACAACATCCTCAATTGTTCAGTGGATTACATACCGGCTCGAGCATGTACTCAATTTCAGCTTGAGAAACAGAATAATAAAAAAAACCAGTATCTGATGTCTCAGCACAAAGGGACAGCAGCGGCAACATCATCTGACTAATGTTGTTTGCGCATTAACTTCATCTTTTAATAATGTAGCCTTATAAACACTGTCGGCTCGAAAACAGACTCAGGGCTCTTAAGTTAAAAGGAAAAGCCTCATGTCTGATGCTTTGTACACTCTGGTTTATTTTGATTTTGGTCACGGCCAACATAAAGCTCTGCACAAACAGGAAGGATTCAATCCTCGGACCCTGCTGCCAAAGTCTAGATAAGATTAAACTGTTATGTCAACTCAAAACTGTCTGGCTTTTATGCCTTGAGAACATTTTGTGACTCTCCTTAGATACCGGGTGGTCTGAAGTGTGTTGCTGTTCACAGTGCATCTCTGAACTACAAGAACTGTCTTTGTAAATACTGTCAAAATTTGGATCTGGGCCAAGTATCTAGAGACCGATGAATCTTTGCCTGTGCTTGGTGTCATAACAGAATTTCATGTGTTTGTTGAATCTGCCAGGCTGATTAAAATGTGATCCTAGGATAAACAGCTCTTAACTTTAGTTCAAAGTTGAAGTTCTGAGCAATCCGCGAAGCGAGAGTGTTGAATGTCGCACTCTCATTTTCTCTGCGACGCCGTGTGAATTTTAAAGACAAAAAATGCTCTCGCTGTGAAATGTTTTCAAAAGCTCTCCAACAGGATTATGCACTTTTTCTGAACTCATGCATGAACAGCTAATGGCTAATGCTGAGTGCATTAGCACAAACATGATGGCAAATGAAAGCAAAGGAAATTTCAGCCTGACGCAAAACTGGCCTTAATATTCTTACATTTTAAGATGAAACTGACAAACAACTTACTCCCACACATCACACCGCCATCACCTCTTCCCCTCTTTTAATATTCATGGGAATGTTTTTAGAGACAAAAAGGTGCTGGTCAGTGAATATTACCCTGCGATTAGGAGACACAGTTTTCTGTAATGTGTGCAGACATATCTGCTGCACCGCAGCTTCTCTTACTTCACTTTAGAAGTCTGCATACTGGTATCAGGAGAGGGTGGGGGGTGTGGAGGGGGCCATGAATCACACTTGACAAGACCATTTCCTTTCACTGTCATCCCCGCTGATTTGCCTGTGGGGGCTGGAAGCTGCTGCCAAAACAAAAACAAGAGGGATTACATGTATAATGACAGTCCTCTGTCAGGGTTTAGTGTTTAAGTTTAAAGCGAATGATGCTCATCAGGGAACTTTCCTTTAATTAAACAGCTTCTGTGGACCTGTGTTCGATTAAAGGAGATTTAAATAGCTTCAGAGCACAAACGATTCTATAAAGTTTTTATTAGACAGCTCTGCTATCTATTTCTGCTATAGTTCCCAACAAAAGATATGATCAAAAAGAACAAGCGCATAGACTACTGATGAGTGGAAACCATTTTTCACATTAATAGATCTGTTCATCTAAATAAATAAATAAATACTCTTAGGGTATCAATCCACGCAGAGAGGCTTTCACCAATATGGATAAGAGTTAACAAAAATATATATTGGTATAAGTAGTATGGTATAAGCATAAAGTATATTGGCCAATATGTTTTTAAACACATGACACAATTAAAGGAGCCCTGCAGCCACTTTTTTTAACATATATAAATACTTACTGCTTTGAATAATAATTTGTTATATTACCCTGTTAAAATCTTTAAAATGTCTTCTCCTTTTATCCCCCATTGGAAACTCCAGAATCTATGAATATTTTATAAGTTTGACTCAAAAGACTGAGAACAGTCTATGTTCACTGGAGGCTTCAAATTTGGTCCCTCACCACAAAGGGAATCATTGAACCAATAGCAAGATTATACAATAAAGCCGAGAAGATCCATGGCAACCTTCCCCCTCAGACTCACCACTGCACTGCACTTTCATATTCTAATGCCCTGACTTTGCAGAACTACACGAATAATCTGGCCATTACATTTTACTTTCACATCCAGAATAATAACTGCCCTCTAACACTTACTGCCTTACTGCCAACACAAGACAGGAACACATCTCCAGATCAGCTTTGCGTGCATTTATTCCAGTATCTGCTTACAAAAACGACGAAGCAGAGATAATTTGTTCACACATACAATAAAATCTGGAATGAGATCCCATATTACATTACAGCAATAACCTCTATTGCACACTTCAAACAGGCATATAAAACACTATCTGATGGAGGGACACACCTGCAACCACTGATCCAAATCACATACACCATTTTACTCACTGCACCTACAGTATGAGTCAAAAGTTTGGATACACTTTCCCATTCACATCAATGAGAAAGTGTGTCCAAACTTTTGACTGGAACTGTATGTCCTCTCCTCTTAAATGTAATACATTTTAACATCTGTAATGTTAATACCGGAGCACAATTTGCTCCCAACTACATGTGATGTCACTAAACATCCTCAAAGGTACACACATTAAAGTCATATTTAAGGTGTGCACAGACAAACTGGAAACAACTTCAAACTCTGCATCATTCATTCATTCATTCATAATGAAACTCAAACATCCAAGTGAGGTAACAATAAGCACAACACATTTTTGAGTGGACGGGGACTTTAAACGTGTGTGCTGGGTAGGATGTTGACCAAGATATGTTCTGAGTACTGACATATGGACATTTTACAATTGAAAAATAAACCTGTCATGCATCCTTGTGGACAAACTACAATTACTACAAACATTTCACTATTGCAATTTCTGAAATGAAATGATGTATGCATATAAACAGACCCCCTGCTTTAACATGTGAGTATTTGGTTTTTCTTTAAGTCTTCTATGACAGCAAACTGTATGTGGGTTTTCGACTGTTGGTTTAACAAAAGTGATTTTTTGACATTTCTCTTTTTTTTCTGATATTCTACGGATCAAAACAATTCATCTTTTGATCCAGAAAAGAATTTGCAAATTAATCAGTTGTAAAAAATAATCATTAGCTGCAGACCTACATTACTGACAGATATCTGAGATAATCCAACATCAGCTGATGACACCGTCCATGCCGATGAATCAGTCGATGGCTCCAATAAAAACTTGTCACAGCCAGTCAGTGGTCAGTGAATTATTCAGAGGCACACAAGCATTTCTGGAACGACAAGTTGCCACTGAATTTTTTAAACATATCTATGAGCAACAGCAATGAAATTCCATCCATCTCCCTTGAAGTCTTAGAGACAGATATCTCAAAACCAGGACAAATGACACCCAAACTATCTGGATGAGTAAATAGTGTGGGAAGATTTTTATTTTTAATAATTGGAATGAAATGACGCTTTTAGGGGGGGGGGGGGGGGGGGTCTTTTAGTTATCGGTGCAGAACTTGCTGTTGAGACAACAATGACTGTTCAGAACTGACCGATCTAAGAGCCCAGCTCAATCTAACAGCTCTGTGTGGTTTTGTAGCCTGCTGCGCTGTGCCATCCTAACACCTCAGCCAGAGTGAGATTACTCCCTCAGGCAACGGAGCCTCTGATAATTACAGTGGAAGGTGAGATTTTAAGCCTCAACACACATCCAGAGAGTGAGCTGCACTCTTCTAACCTTGGTCAGATGATACATCATTTTGATTATTTCTTTCTCCAATAACCTGCAACTGACACATTATAAATACTATTCAATAAGCCCCGATTGAGTATTCAGCCAGTAAAAAGCATAATTCATCCACTCATAATGCTAGTCTGTCCTTAATAAATGAGAGTATTAGTCTTAGTGTCAGTAAGGGCGTTATGTTTACTATTTACTTTTTATTAGGTTTCTGTTCTCTTTTAACCTGAGCTGACACCTTCAGACTTCTAGCTTCTGTCTCTCCCATTGTTTTAAATCAAGCTCAAGTGAGTTAGGAAAGCTTCTAGGGGCTAGTATATGACAGTGAGGATCAAAAAGAAGACTTTCTGCACCGCCAAATTATTGTGTGTTATGCTTATTGAATACGCAGCGGGAGTCAAAAGCATTTCAGTCAGTGGCCTTCATGTGGGTTTCATCATCCATTTTCCAACAGTCTGGTATGAGCCGAGGATTGCATTATGGTTGTTTCTTCGTCTAGCGTGGTGAATTAAATATTTTAACATAATTTCTGAGCGAAGGCATTTCCTCTTTTTCATTTGTAACAAATTTGAATGCACTTAAAAAAAGAAAAGAAAAAAAAGACATGACAAAGAGCTTCCATTGTAGGTAGAATAAAGGTTGTGGTGAAACGGATTATTACAATATCATCTGTGAGAATGATTTCCTGTGATGTTGTCTAAACTGACACTGGGTTAACTGAGACGAAGACAGTATAAATGTACAGGTTCAAACCCTTAAAATCATTGAATATACACATCAAAGTTTCTGAGAAAGAAAGTGCTGTAATGAGACCAGTTCACTGGGTTATAGACTGCTAGTGGTTATCAAAATATGTATGATGACTGCTCTGTGTGGTTAGATTTTTCTTGGATATCTGATAATTACAGCAAGTGAACTAAAAAGTCCAAAACTCAAAGTCACAGCAGGCGCTATTGCTTTGTTACTTCAAATGTGCAACACTTGTCCTATAATCCTGTATGTGTTTGGGATTAAAGCCTAAGCCTTTATCACTCATCAATGATCTCTCGTCTCACAGAGGAAAGCTTGGTGGAGATGGATTGTCTAGATGGGAGCACACGGACGCCTGAAGTAAGGATTTAGAAGCGGGAAAGTGAAGGATTAGAGCCTAGGATTGACGTGATGAAAAATCACATGCTGCTGACGCATTATCCACCTGCCGCTAGAGCCAACAAGAAAAACAAAACAACAGGAGGAAAGAAAACACGTGTTATCTGAATAGCAAAGAATATGAAACACGCTGCAAAACAATGACAACTGCAAACATAATCAACTTTCAGTGATTAGAGAGGATTACAGTTGCCTTGCAGAGGAGCCAGAAGGGAAATTGTATGTCCCTTAAATATGGCATCACGCTCCATGATCAGTCAAATAGAGTAAAACTGACACTGTGTTTGAACCTGAATCCTATCCTTCTATTTTAAGGGGGATGGGAGGATCTGACATAAAACTACGTCCTTTGGAACTGTGCCAGTGTTTAAGTGTGTTACCAGCTGAGAGCAGAAATGTTATTTTATGTGTTTAGAGGCAGAGTTATAGATCATATTGCATCTGCAACAGAGGTCAATTTGACAGAACAGGAATCTGCGAAATTAGTTAAATCCTTCCTCAGGGCAGAATATTTGACATCCCACAACATGAACACCACCATTGAAATAAATTAATGTCTGCATTCCAATTATACATGCCATGCTATTAGCTACACTTGTGTTTTCCTGCATGTCTGCCATGAAAAAGGCCTATAGCTACTTTTTCTGTGTCGTGTAATGGTCAGATGAAACAATGAATATCACCATTTTAGACTATTATTAAATTCATGTAATATAACACTTTGTTTGAAAGGCTAAGGCAACTGCTGCCTGGTTATTGGCTAACATCCAGCCCTGCCAGCTTGTGGCCAGCCTGCTTCTTTGCACCATTGCCAGCTGATACCATAAATACAGAACCACTAAGAGTCGACTGGTAGTATTTGCACACCAGTTCCCCACTTAAGCCAACAAAATGCTGCAGTGAGTTACAGTGTGGACTGTTCATGTTGGATTCTCTTACCTGTACAGTTACAGTGAAGGAGCACAGTATATGGCAACGCCAGTAATGCTACATTTGTATTTGTAATTTGTAATTGTGCCAATTACTGCATAATTTGTCTTGCTGCAGTGTCTAGAAAGAGAAACGTGTATACGAGCAGAGTGAACTGTAGCAATGACATGCACTAGTTCAGTCACTTCAAGAACTAAGAACCACATGCCATGCAGAAAATATCACACCTTTACTCTAAAGCCAAAAGTTTAAATGATCCTCAAAAACTGGACAAAAGGATGGCTATCCTGCAATCATTGCTTAAAACATATAAATCGAAATTATAAAGTACCTTGTATTCTTTCCGAGAAAAAACGCTCTGATACTGTATCAGTCATAAATTTAAATTGGCCCCATAGATACATAATATTACTATAAACCAAGGCTTTTCAAAGTCTATGACTGTGACCCTCCCCTCAGATGAAGTTTTGAAAAAGACGTCTTCTCTCCTCCGCTTAGTTTACTTGCTTAGTTTTGCTCAGTTCCTGAATGCCAATGGGATCATAATTGTTATTTGATCCCATAGACACTCAACAATTGAGTCAAGATAGCCTAGTAAAATAGCCTAATTGCTGTTTGACATAACTTCAGACGACACCAAATACATAAAAAAGTCTGTCCTAAGGCATTTATTAGTTTCTAACTCTGGGAAAGTGGGAAAAATAGTCAAATTCCCCAAAGTAACTATCCCTGAACTATCTCTTTAACCAAATCACACACATTTAGGATATTCTATGTGATCTCCTTTTGATAACTAATGTAGTAACTAATGTAATATTTTTTAACTTCCAGTCACTGAGCCTCCCCTGAAACTGTTTGGAGCCCCCCTGGGAGGCCCGCCCACACACTGCTATAATCTATTTAAATTCCATTCAATGCAACTTTATTTATGCATGTAAGGGCATTTCTTACCAGATGTAAGCTTAATTTTTAAAACCTTACCTCACCTCCCTTCCAAAATGTAATACAATAAAATCCCACTCCCCCTTAAATATAAATTCATAAACTACCCTTAAAACACAGATAACTACAACCATCAAGCAATACTAGGAAATTTTTAGGGTTTTAATGTCTGCTTTCACACACATCCTTCAATAATCAAGAGGAACAAAGACTCCAGCCTGTCTCCTATCCCCTTCATTTCTGCTTATCTTGGACATAAGAGGCGAGGGTTTCCATCAAACAGACATGAATGGATGTCTTCTGTTAAAAACAGATGCCTGTGTGTTCTATATCAGCAAAGCTTCACTCAAAGGCATCTGTATGCATCAATACAGGGTTTAATCAGTATGCGCACCTGTGAATCCCCCACCATACATCTGTTGGTGATAAATTATGAGAATATGTGTTATCTATCTAAATCTATGAGTCTGTCACCTCTATCAAGACTAAATTACACTAACAGACACTCATTCATGCAGCAATTAGCAAAACTTGATCTGTAACTCCCATAAAGACAAGGCTCCTCTTGGTATTATTAGTTCATTCTTTAAGCCACTCTTTAAAAACAGCACTCACTCTATAAAGTGGATGCAGTTCAGTAGATTCCTGACGTTAGCAGTGCTCGCTAGCATCAATATTAGCTCCATAATTGGCAGCCTCCCTGTTTTCATCCCGTGTTGTCCTCATAGTACGTCTTCACTCTATTCTCTAGTGTTATTATTCCTGCATGTTTCTTCGCTTCCTTTTTGCCGACCTCGCTTTCAGTTAAGTTAGCCTGCCATCAGAAATCTTTCATACACACGAGTGACTCTAACGCCAGGTCTACCATTTGTTGGACTAAAAGACCATTTGAGAGGTTAGCTGTCTGCATTTTTCAGGTAAGTGCATTTTGTTTTTATGTATTTAGGCCTAGTTATTTGCTGGCAAAAATTTGCATTAGATTTTATACTGTATACAGTGCTAATTCCCCACCCTCCACCCTTTTGTCCAAATATGTTCACTGCTGGCTCCAAATATTAAATGTGGGGATGGTCGCACTAAACTCTGTCACAATACATCCATGAACTCAAGGATCGTTAATGGGTTAAACGCATTGTATATGTGAAATAGTGCCATCATATGGCGATGGCTGTAGAAGCAAGATATTGAAAGCTCACAATTAAATAGGATCACCCACAATACAGAAATAAATGAACTTTTTAAAACATATTTTAAAAACAATGCGTAGTCCCAACTATATTTGCCTAGGTTTTGAGATATCTCTGAGATTTATGCCACCGCCCCTGTTACAGTGGAGGTGAATGGAATTAATTTGTGATGCTATTAAAACCCAAAAAAACTTTAACATTTGTTTCCAGAGACAATCAAGATCTTTGGTAGAAAGTATATGGTGCAAAACTGGCCATTGTTCAGCTGTTTTGAATATAATAACATAATAGAAAATGGCTTTTTCACATTTGTCAGACAGCAATCTCCTACTCTGACACAAAAGGTAGCAAAGTGTCATATGATTTATTACCATGTATTTGATTATGGAACTCCTTTACCTTCCTTCATACACAGATGTTGATGAATATGCACAACAGCGAAAGTGACAGGGAACAGAGAATAGTCGGGTACTGTTCAAGCAAGTTGGAATTTGGTTATAAAAAATTACCTTTTCATGGCCTTTATTTGATGGATTTGAAAAATATAGCAGTCAGCTAATACCGAGGTACTGTGAAGACTGGCCATTAAATCAGCAATAAAAATCTTCCTTTAAGAAATGAAACATTATTCAGAAGCAGTAGCCTCCCAAATTGAAATTATACAGCAAATATGGTGCAATCATGCCTATTGAGTTGATGTCAAAAATGTATGTGCACATTGGAGTAGGTGATATTGAGTGAATTAGCGAACAGAGAAAAGTGTTACGGAAACACATTTTGCATGGATTGTGACATCTGTGTGAAACTCCAAAGCACAGATAATATCTAATGTCATTGAAAGTATGTCACACAGAATTTCCACATTTATGCAGTATTAAATTATCACAGTATCAAACATACTTTAATGCTTTTATTCAATAGGCTGAAGCTTTTCAGCCTGGCTTATTGGTCCTGTATCTCTTGTTGATGGTGACTCTGTCTCAGGAATAGGGCCGTAGCTATTTTCAACATATTATAATTTGTAGGTTTTATACTAAGAGGATGGTTCAATAGAAGTAGAGGAGGATAAGTGAGGCGGAGGAGATGCGTAGACCAAGCCTGCTGACCCTGGCAGTGTGCTCAGTCATCTGAAGGTTAATGCAAGTTGGAGATGTCCAATTCTAAGGACAGGAATTGGTTGGAGGTGGTCTATTGTAAATTCTTCAGAGCATGCCAAGTGTCCCAGGGTCTGCCGCTTAAACTAAAATGACTGCATTGACAGCAGTTTTCCAATTTGAGGAGTTATGGATTTTAAAAAAACTTGGAAGGTAGATTTCTGCAACCAATAAAAACAAACAATTTCCAGGACAACTTAACACAAACTTTTTTGCTGCAACTGGGGAGACTTTTGAAGAGGTTTATCATGTATGTACATACTTTTCCAAAAAATAAGTATTTGCACAGTTCATAGTTCTTCTGCATAGGGAGCTGGGTGAAAACAGTGTGAAACTCTATATTTCACATGTGATTCTGATGCCCTGCTGGGGTTCAAGGAGTGGGTGGATGGCGATACCATGGTCTCTAACTCATGTGAGGAAGAGTAGGCCCACTGGTGCAGAACAATAACCTGCATTCATCTGTGATTGACCTGTCTGTCAGGTCTAAACATACTGTGTTTGTCATAGGATGTTATGTAATTATAATTTCTTTCTGAGACAGAACTTTGGTTTTGCTATTTATTTAAGTATAGGCCCATCTTTACCATATTGGGATAGGCCCACTAGTGCAGACAGATGCTGGCATTTATCTGTGGTGGACTGCTTGTTATCAGGTGTTGATATAACGTTTATGTGTGCATGTTATATTATTATAATCTTGATTTTCCAGCAATGGCTTGGTTATTTAATTATGTTTTAGGTCATAAAGGTACATTTCCAAACCAGAGATCAACTGAGGTCCCAACACAAAAGCCTACTGAAGATATATTTTCCGAGTTATCCCACAATAACCCAAAATACTGCAGATAACCCACTGTGAAAACAGCATAATCTTACTAATTTACTGTATGCCTATAAGCACAAGAGAATTTTCTGAGAAACACATTACACTCTTTGTAGACTGCACATTTGGTATGATGTAAACACATAGTTTTCATATAGAGGTGAAATACTAAAAATAGAATATAGTATAGAAAATAGAGAATTGAAAAATATCCAGACCTCCTTACACTACTTGTACAAGGTCAGCTGCAAATAGTTTACCGCACCGCAAACACTCAGTCCTCAACAAGAGCACTATAGTATATCCCTTAAATTCTGTAATATGCGCACAACTAACTATATCAGGGTACTAAAAACTGAAAATACATACCAACACGGCTCTGTAACTCTAAGCATGCGCATTGTGTACTATACATTGTGTAGTATTATTATTATTATTGTCGTGGCCTCAGTTAGTATCTGAATTATTTTCTGGTGTGTTATCTCATACAATCTGCCTCAGATTGTATGAGATAATTTGAAGTCTGGTGGACTAATAATGAATCTCCGGTGGCTTCATTCCTTCACTTAATTTACACGGTTTTATTTAAATGCACAACAAAATGACAGCAGGTGGAGTGTGAATGTTATTATCGATGCACCAATCTTGTAGTCACAGTTAGTGTTGGCATTTCATTTTCACCGATCAACAGTTTCCCTTAAGAGCAAATTAAAAAAGAAATGAAAATCTCAAAAATTAAAAAAAAAGCCCAACGGACTCACCAAGTGAGAAATGGTATGTTACCTTGCTGAGTGCACACAGTCACTGTACCGGCGAACCTCTTGCAACGTGACTCCTTCTACATGATTAGCAACACCAGGAGCATGAAGCTAATCTCTTACTGCAGGAAAGCCCATCGGGTAAGGAGGTATGAGGGATCTGTGAATGTGCTAGAACCATAACACGAGTGGAAGCAGGAGAGGAATTAATCACTTCAAAGAAGACCCAAATATGTTGTACACCTGCAGTGGTCACGTATTAAAACTTCAAATCCAACCACCTCTCCAGAGCAGGGACTTACCAACGGTTTACTGAGGTATTAAGAGGATAGTCATGAGGTAGGTAAGAAAGGAACCAACTCCAACTTTGACAGCCAAACTAAAAATATACTTTCCTCCTATGTTAAAGTTGCCTCTGAAAGTAATAATCTCATTATAGTTATATCGGAAATACAGCTATGATTAACTGCCATTAAGTGATTATCTGTGTCTATCAGCAACAATCCATTTTTAAAAAAATGTTAGGGCTGTAACATTCTGTCCAGACAATTTTTGTTATTTTTCTTAATTGAAATTAATATGCACTTTAAAAAGGGAAATGGAATTCATTTTTAATAAAACACTATTTTGTCAGATGCTCTGCTCACTACATTTAAATCACAAACAGCAGAGGGAAATTAGTCAAAATTACATTTATTTTCAGACTGACAGAGTTATCATCTAGAATTTGTGGTAAAGAACATCGTCAGATGTTTGAAAACAGGAATCCCCTGTTCAAACACAATGACAGCTGGGAGCTGAGTTTTGAAAGGCAGTGTCAGGTGAAGTCATACTATTGATCCACAATCCTATCAACAGCTGACAGATATCTTTCAAATATTTTGTAATATTAAGCTGTAAACCTCTGCTTCTTGGCTTTTTAAACAAATACATACTTTGTTGAGAATTGTCTTTGATCCTCAAGAGGAGTAAGATTTATTTGTTTCGAGTGCAAGAAAACTAAATTTGGGTAATTAGTCAAATAATGCTCTACCTAGAATGGACAAATGTTGAAAAGTTGTAGACAAAAGAAATGAACATTCTCGAATACTTTTTCTATTTCAAAGCCAGTGAACTGAGTTGTCACAACCCCATGGCAAACAGTAGCATTGGCAGCCAAAGGATTTTTGACAACACATCACAACGCTGAACACAGAACAAATCACACCTCCAATGGGGAGCAGCAGAAATGTAGCAGGATTATGCACCTGGCAGTGCCACGTGAATGTGATTCACAAGAAAAAAAAAAAAAATTCTGTCAAGTGTTTATTCTGCCAGGGTACCACCAGAAGGTTGTTAATATTCAAGTCTTTGGGCATATGCAACACTCATGTAATGGATTTTCTCTCTGCAATTCAGGCAGGCCGTATAGCTGAGTGACTTCTGATCCAATGATGGGTGACAGCCAAAGATAACAAAAAATTTCCCCTATAATTACTGTTCAGATATTGCGAACCAGCGCTACTGTGGATTAGTCTTCCAGCAGCTGTGTAACAGTATGTAAGGTTGTTGCTAAAAATAGAAAAAAAACACCCATCTCTTATTCACACAGTTTGCAGCTTGCTCACTTTCTTGCCCCTATCCCCTCCCCTCCGTCTTCTCTCCTTCCATCTCCCCTTTCCCTTCCGTCTCTCGCACATCCAAATTCACAGACATGCAGCAGTAGCTTCAAAGAGCATAGATAACTTGGGGAGCACAAGACTGACTGTAATTCACCACAACACATGGCAACGATAATGTCATTTTCACAACCAAAGAGTGGCATTTAGGTTTAATACGCCCAGCGCTCTCACCTATCCTGTGACTGATAAGTAGGTGTTGGAGGGGAGCCGCTGCAAATGAGCACAACAGTTTGACTGGAAGTTGTTTGTGAGTTCATTTTGAATAAGGGAAGGAACACAATAATAGCCCATGGACATATGTAAAATAAATGTGGGACAAAGTCTGAATATTCAGTGTTAATATATTTTCATTATGTGATAGTCCACAAACAAGCTGCACAAAGAAAGCTTGACGTGCCTTCAAACACTCTTTTCCGCAGATTTTCCCCCATGTTATACTGCCTGCTGTGTTCTCCACTATGCCTGAATGAATATCTAAGTGAGTAAACATTTCAGTTTCTTAAATCAGGAAACCTATTCAATCTTAGTAATTATGATTGCAACTAAAGACTAACACACAAATAGTAACCACTCGCCCACAGGCAGAAAATAAAAAATACTTTGCCATTCATAAAAGTTTATGTTACACAACATTTCATTTGAAAGAAATCTACAGTGATACTTCCAATGTCAAGGAAAGCCAGGGAAAAGCTATAGCTATTGTACACCAAAACAGCAGCTAGAAAACAAACAATTATTTATTGATGAATAAAAAAATAAAATCTGACAAGGTGCAGCTCAACTGCATATGAAAAAAATTCTGTAGAATTTAGGAACAAAGCAATCCATTTTTGCACCACAGTGGATGAACTTGCCCAGCAGATACATGCGTGTTCATGCACAGTCATCTAAAACTGGCAAACCTGTGAAAAATCACAACTCACTAAGCTTCTATGTCCACCGGGTGCTATTTTCTGTTTTAGGAATTAGGTGACACCTTGTAACAGAACACCAGAGGCGGATTTTGAACCTGAAGAAAATAAAAGCCATAGGACCTCAATGCTCAAGCTTATAGTTCACACTGAGACAATTTACATACTGAATACTGTATACAAATAATACATATAGCACACACGTAAGCAGAGTTTGAATGGCGGGTGTGGGGGTCTGCAGAGAATCCCTTCTAATGTGGATTTTTTTTTAAATAACTCCCATGAAATACAATAGCATATAATTATGAGCAAACATCATCTATTTTTAACTGATCAGCCTCATGTGCAAAGATTAAATCTACAAGAGTTTATTTGAAGAGTTGGTACAGTATTAAATTCCAATGCATTAGTGAATTAGTGACTAAAATTGTAATTTTCAGGTTCAATAAAAAACACTTATTTTATTGCCCTTGAGTAGGCTATGATGAATTAGCAGAGTGACACTAATCAAACACTATGAACTTGATAAAAGCAGTATTTTTTTTACAGGACTATTTATCCGGGTTTATTGGATTATAGTGTATTTCACAGTGTATCATGAATTCAATGTACATGAATACACCAGACAGAGCTCACACATGTTCACACCTGACATCTCTCTTGTGCATGAAAGGAGTATCACAGTCTATCAACATTAACACATCTCCATGTTACATTGCATTACACTAAAAATGATTTAGTATTGATGCATAACTCGCTGTTTGGCAAAATGTGTCATGTGATGTTTCTTAGGAAATACATAGAACAGATATGATGAAGGTATGCCGCATGAAATATAAATTGTCTTTTCAAAGTGGTTTTACAACAGAGTTGAAAAATTGCATTAATACACATTTTAAAAGATAAAAGGGTAACATGATTAAAAATATTGCAAAAACTGAATGATGAATTGCACCATAAGCTAAAAGGGATATTAATTAAAAAAAGAAAAAATATGATTTCTTACTTTTTTGTGTGAAACTAGCACACAGAATTTCAACTGTTGCCTCCCTAAATGCCTCAATTTTGCATACCTGCATTGTTGGATTTTTCTTTTAATAATAGTCTACTTTAAAGCCAGTCTGTGATGGATATTCTGAATTAAATACACACAGTGTGGGTGCACCCATTACATGCAATTAGGTTAAACTCAATAAGATCAAGCAAGGCAAATAAAACTTTTTACGTAAAATATTTATATTTTGCAGACTTCAGGTGGATGTTAACACTCACTGGCTTGCATGAGTTGACCCTGACGCCCAAACACCTGGGAGAAAGGGCTTCGGCTGCAGGTGAGCATCTCCTCCATGGCTGCGCTCCTCAGGGAGGAAAACGGTCCTTCGTCTTCACTAAAAAAAAGTGCACTGGGGGTCAGCCTCCGAGCGTGGAGAAGGTTGACAGTAACACCGGAGCAACCCTCCCCTCTCACTCTCTCACTCACTGCTAATTTGTCTTTGAAGCCACCTCACGACCTCTCCTACGCCTTTCCCAGGGCTTTCATTTGCTTTTTACAGCTGCCTCCCCGCTGACTGCAGATCAGCCCTATGTCTCGTTGCCTCAGACGCCGTCAGAGTTGCTGCTGCTCCTCAACTGACAGGAGATCTGTGTTGGGTTGCTCTCAGTTTGCTCATTAGTGCTCCAGTGTGGCGCTGCTTCAGAGCAGAGCGCAGCATGAACAAAGCAAGAGAGAGGGAGAGAGACAGCAATGAGAAGGAGAAGCCTGCTGCAGAGAGAAGACAGACTCTCTCCCCTGACGAAAGTGAGAATAGAGATGACTGTGTGTGTGTGTGTGTGTGTGTGTGTGTGTGTGTGTGTGTGTGTGTGTGTGTGTGTGTGTGTGTGTGTGTGTGTGTGTGTGTGTGTGTGTGTGTGTGTGTGTGTGTGTGTGTGTGTGTGTGTGTGTGTGTGTATAGCCAGTTCTAACATTGTGCTGTAGCTGCTGCTGCGTGTAGTTTCTGGCTGTGGTTTCCTCTTTCTCTTTTATCTCTTTTTCGTTTTTAATCCAATCTGACTCTTCTATGTTAAGCTGACAGGCATAAATGTTAAAATACACAACAAATAGGCATGATAACATCTATTGGATTGGGATCAGAGGGCAAAAATGTGTAATTTTCCAGCATGCACATACAACACTATCGCAATCAAAGCCAAATGCAGGTCTCATACCTGCCATTCTGTCTACAATATCGGATTTTCCAACATTACTTTTTCTTTCCTGTGATCTACTGTCTGTGTTCATTGTCTGACTCAGAACCAGATTTTCTTCAGGATAATAAAGTTTAAGTTCTTTCTTTCTTCCATACTCCCTCTTTTTCCCCTTGCTCTACCTACTTAACGATTATCTTCCAAATATAGACAGACAACACTGATTGTGTGTGTGTCTCTCACTCACACGCACAAACATAAAGGTGTATGCTGTTTTTATGCAGCACTTTGCTTGTGTGGGCAAAAATAGCGCATTAGCGAGTCCGTCTCAAAGCAAAAACACGGAAAACTCAACCACGGACATAAAAAATCATTTTCAAACTAAAGGGGCCAGTGCATCATTAAAAATGGATCGGCATCCTTTATTAATGTCCTCATTAACATGTCTGTTCTGCTCTCGCATGAACAGCATACAGAGAGGGAAGAAGAGACTTGTACAAAAAGTACTTTATCCCCATATCCTGTTGGCATTATTGCTTCCACTCAGTGTTGCTTGGAGGGGGTTGGATACCTTTATAATGCCAGAGACGGGTTCGCCTTCCCTTTGAACTCAGTCTTACATAAGTTGTCGTGGCAGAAAAGAAGCTGCATTAGGAGATCTGAGAGCCTGCAATGCTCAAATATTGAATTTTATCTATATTTAACTTTTGTTTAACTAGATAAATTCTATTGAGATTATGAGTCTGTATTTCAAGTGAGATCTGGCCAAAATTGTTTGTGACTACAGAAGCAGTCCCAACGATTCTGCCTCAAAAACCATCACTGTCATGTCAGGCAGAACAAGCTATGCCAGAGGTGGTGCGACTCAAGTCTTTTATGTGTCTTCACTTAAAACACTGTGATCCTGACAGGTTGCTGTCATCATCTCATGCACTGTTGACCTGTACTTGCAAACTTAATCCTCACCTTCAGATGAGACACTGCATCATTCAGAGTCCAGCAGTCTTTTTGCCTTTCGACACTACAGGTACAGATCAGGTCTCCAACCCACCTCGGGGCGAAAAAAAATACACTTAGTGTCACGCTGTGGTACTGGTTCCAGATTATTGTGAGAAAAAAGGATCAAACTTTCAATAAAGATGATGAAAATAACAAGAAGCCGATGAAAGATTTCTCCACAGGCTTCTGGGATGGCTGTATCTGTTTTTTTAGACCATCTCTGATCTGGTGTCCTCACTTTCCTTCTTAACTTCCAGTGAGAATGCAGCATGATCCTGGGCTAAGATCCAAAACTGTGCTCACCAAAATCAAAATCACTCGTGTTGACTTGTAACAAAGGCACTGAAAAGCTTCTGATGAGAAGCGAAGAGAACCTGCTGTTGCTAAGTCATGTGCATCTGCATTTAATTACAGTGTTGGCTATGGCCATGACACAAGAGGATGGAGGAATCACAGCAATATGCCAATGTCACACACTGATGTACAACATAGCCACTGTCTCATAAAATTGACAATACATTAAAAAAACAACCTTTCCAGTGGACCCCTCTATTATTTGCCCATAGAAAATAAAAGAATCTGCATAACTGCCAAAATCCAATTAAAGTTATACCCGCCGTGCTGCATGTTGATTAACAATTACATTGAGGCAAATATTAGCTTTAGTCTGCGAGTGTTTGATTGATAGAGAACGCTGACACAAGCCAGCAGTTTGACTGGTCTCTACGGACAGTAATAGAAATTGAAGTCCACAGTTGTGTAAAATTAGAGTTAAGTGGTCTCTCGAGGCTGCTTTCATTCATAGGTCTTACAGGTAACAAGATGAGTTTACGCAAGCAGCTCTGAAAGGCTGTATTTCAGCAAAGCTTTGAGCTAGATTCTGCTGTCAGTATGCTGATGTTTACCATCTTAGATTAGTATGTCTGTAAGCTAACAGCATGGCTAAACATTTAAATACTTTTCTATGCTGTACATGAGTACATTTACTCCAGCAGTGTATCCAACTTCTCAGTACTTAAGAGCACCATCTCAGGCTTTAGTGCATGTTGCCTGATAAGGTCGATGAGCACATATTTTGATTTTGGTAACGTTAGTACCAAACCTGGCAACCACGTTAAATCAGATAGCTGCACACCGTTACTGTATTCATTATTGGTTGTCGAGAAATAGTTCCAGGATGTGACTTCCCATCACACCACAAATTGTTTTTATATTTTATGTATGGGTACATGGTGTTTGTAGGGGTGTTGTAGATATATCCTGGCTCACCGTTTCCCTCCATTTCCAGTCTTTAAGCTAAACTAGACCTTAACACACAGACACACTCGTTAAAAAAAGAGAAGCATATTGAACTCATTTAAAAATAACAGAAAGTCCCACCATATATAGATTCAAAATCTGTCATCTGTTTTGTGTCTAAATGTTAGTATTTGTTTTTTTTCTTTCATATTTCCCAAACAAGATATGTTGATGGCCATGGTCTGACCATTTTTGTTATATGATGTCTTTTATTACTTGCTATACTTATTAGCTTGTTTTTATCATGTACTGTATACAGGCATGAGCAAAAAAACTAGAACTAAAAACTTGTACTTGATGTTATTGAAGCTATTGTTTATTGACCCAGTTTCTCATTCAGGCTATATCATTATATTAGAGTCACAGAGCATTTGCTTTTCTTAAAGTTAAACAGATAAAACCCTGAGGTTGCTCGGCAACACTTACTGTACCATTGCTTTTGAAGGTATTCTGAGAATCCTCAAACACTCCTCTGTTCATCTGGATCAAAAAATGACCTATGTCAAAATGTGAAAATCTAATTTACTGCAGTTACAGCTTTGCAGTCGACTCTTAACAATTGCCAATGCATTTTTACTCTTCCACACTATGCTGCTGTAACTGACGGGGGAAATCTTTTTACACGCGCACACAAATTAAAACACTGCACATGTATTTGATATTAACATGCTCAGCCACACAGCTGCGACACAGTAAAAAATCAAGGTGATAGAGTTTTACTGTTTGAATGATGATTGCTTGAATGTAAACGGGTGTTTAAAGTTATGGCTAATTACCTTTATTCATTTATTTATTTTTATTTACTCAGAGGAAGCCAATTGAGAGCAACAGAGCAACTCCCATTTACAATGGCTGCCTGCAAATATATAACCAAACAAGTCATATAGCAAAAAGTATAAAAACCAAAAATCTTATACAAAACATTAATGCAACACACACAAAAGTTAAATGACTTATGAAATAATTGGACCTCTGTGGGCTTGTACAGAACAATTTTCCTGGGCATCACAGCGGTTCAGTGGTTTTTCTGTTGTGCTTTTGCCACACAAAAAGAACATCTACAGTTCAGTTCATCTGTGGCAGATTCTTGACACTTTTTAAGTTTTTGAGTGCAAAGTGGGAGTGGGAGTGGGAAAATGTTGCAATTTTTGGTACTGCTGTACATTTTACCACTCACACATCACTTGACTCATCCCTTTTTATATAAATATCATAATACATATACATAAATAGCCCCAGTATGTGACATTATTAATTGTAGGTAACCTAGAGTTCAAGTTTCCAATTCGCAAAGGTTGAGGAAAGCTATCCAGAGATGGAAAAGGAAAGGACAGCTAAATATTTTGTATGCGGGCAATTACACTCACATTGCACACACACCTACTTGATAGGTTTGAATTATTTATGACCCTAAGCTTGAGTAAACAACTGTGTTTAAACTATGGTTAATTTAGGAAAAAGAAAGCTGAATGAAGTTACTGTATTTAGTCCTGATGCACATCCATACAGATGGAGAACAGATAATTGTTGCACCTTCTGACTTTTGTATTGTATTGTTATTTGCAATTTTATTTACACCTTTTTGTTGTCAATATTTAATAAAGGCAGATGAATGTTAACATGTAATAGCTACTCTACACTCTGTAGATATTCAGTTTTTCCAGAAAACAGGTCACAGGCTGGCAGCACTTGTTGGCATCCACATTTAAAATGTTAAAATAATGGAGGACAGAATGCTTTAACAATAGCATAAAAACATGTGTCACCAAAAATGGATTTTTCATAGAGACAGTGGGAGTGCAGATGGGATGCAGTGGTATTTCAAAATCCCATCTCTGTTGAATCCTCTGCTCAAGGCGTTAAAGTGAGTAAAGTGTGCCACCACCTGGACATTTAATTTCTTTGCAGGAACACACTGCAGTAGACCGAGTTGAATACTGTTACCACTGTAAAATAACCAAATCAAATGAATTTACTCATTCATAAACCTCCAATAATGTGATAAGCTTGATTACTAAAGAGAGTCACACACAAACCTCACATGTAGCTTTAACATTCTCCATTTATTTTGAACACTCGCTTGAAAAAACTTTAGTGCAAATTATACAGAGGAACCGCTCAGAGATTGAGAACATAATTTTAAATTATTAATAAATATACATGACTTCATTTACACTTTGAAATGCTACAAGCACTTTTCACAGTTAAATAACAGTCTCCCAAACCACCCTGTACAGCCAACAAACTGCAGTCTTTCTGCATGAAGGAAATATTACCAGCAAGGGTTGAAAATGCAAAAAAAAGGAAAACAAAAGTACCATTACTTGCTCTCAGGTACAGACCATTGTCAGGTTCTCAAGTGCAAGTTTGAGTTCAAATTATTTTATCTCATTTAAATCATAATGAAAAAACTACCCTGTATACCACTGGATCTTAAAACCTGTAGCTTATGATAAGCAAACAGACAAACTTTATTACACTCACTCTGACATTAGTTACAATTTGCCATCATCATTTTATACTTCAGTGCAGGGTTCCAGCAAAAATGACCACATAATTGATCTTACATTTCCATTTTGTGATTTATAGATGTTGGAATTCATTATACACACTACACAATAAACTGTCAACAACTGTTACACAGGATTTATGCAGTGATGAAGTGCTTGTTTTCTACAGATGACAGAGACCTAAATGAACTGTACTTCACATTAAAATGTCTAGTCATTAAAGAGGAAAGAAAACCACACAAAATCATATTTTTTGTGATACTGGTGCAAAACAAACTGGACTGTTGTTAATGTTTCAAGATTTCAGCAGAAATGCAGAGAAGCCAAGCACTGGAGCTGGCTTAGTCAATGCTGTTTTGAATTGAAGTCTTATTACTGTAACAGTGGCGGCGATGCATCCAACTATACAGAAAATGACATGATAATTTGTTTTGGACTGCAGTGCAAATACATCAAACTGCAGTGTTTTTGTGGTGGTCCATTAGTGACAAAATCCAACATCCCAGACATTCGGCTCTGAAAGGAAGTACTTTCTCTTTTTAGATGTAATTGCACATTTGATTTCTGAAGAGATAAATATTTTTAAAAATCATCTATTTTGATCAGCCACCTTAAATTCTACATGTGGGAAACAGTGAACTATTTTCATTCAGCATCACTTATATGCCACATTTAACTATGTCATATATGTTTGATGGCACATACAGTAAAGATCAATATTCTCAAAACTGTTCCTTACAGATACATAGCAACTGGCCAACCAGATTATATACAAAAGGCTGCAGCATTAATTCTACCAAATGTTGCTTTCACATAAATGAAAACACTGACTTCTCTAATAATTGACAGTGCCCATAACAAGAATTTTGACAGGTAGTTTGTGGCCGATGTTACACTATAGTATACTATACTATAATAATTACGCAACATCAGACAGTTTTTAAGGCCTAACTGCATCAACATAATCCTTCCTATATGAATGTAGCTGTAATACAAGCTCACAGCATGCAGTAAGAGTTTAAACCAAAAGGCCACAGATAACAGATAAGGAAAAGTGCAAATGCATGCTGAAAACGATTGCCACCTGCCTTCCACTCTAGGTAGCCTGCAGAGCAGGAAACGAGAGGAGCATCCAGCTCAATTCCTCCCACTTCCTTTCCAATTTGTGACATGTAGCAGTCAGATTAACTTCAAAGTGCAAATCCAAGCCGTCTGACAGAAAGTTTACAAAATGAAGGAGGAAGCTACAAAACTCCAAGCAACTACAAAAGCATTCAAATACTCAGTTGAATACATCCACTCACTGCAGTATCCTTAGTCTTCTGCTTTATCCATCCTCAATCCAGTCATTTAATGTACAGTGTAATGCAATCTGAGTCCGTTGAGTTTACAGTGTGATAAGCAGTTATCGCCTTTCAGTACCACCGAAGGAGTTCCACACAGCAGAGTCCTGAAAGTGTAAACAACAACTTATTGAGACAGATGTGTACTTCTAGTTCTTGTATTTAAGCAAAATTTCATTTTCTGTCAGTTTTTTAAAAGCGTAGCCAAGCTGAGATCTTATAGGCTGAAATTTTAATTGCACAACCATCTTAAGGGGCTGTAGAAGCTTCTTGTGTGTTGTTTCAGCTTCAGTTGTTCAGTACTCACCTTACCTGTATAAATGAGCAATAACTGTTCATATCTGTTTGCAAATAAACTTAAATGTACATGATCTACCTGGCGATCGTCTGGTGGCCTGCTGAATAGTCTTCAAGCTGTAGCGCTCTGCTCAGAGCTGCTGGTGACGGCTCCGGTTGCTTCTTCTCGGCTCAGAGTGGGAGGCAGCTCGTCCTTCTGTGGTTCAGTCTGTTGTGGTTTCACTATGGTGATTTTAATGGGGATGCCTTTGACGCTATGCTGCACTCTGGTATACTGGCGCATCGAGGGGTTGAAAGTGCGAACGATGGGAAGTTCATTCAGAGTGGGTGTCTCAGTTTTTGGTTGCGTGCTCTCTTTTATGATTATTTTACTTCTTTTGTTTGAAAAGACAGTTTGCACTGGTAGGATGGCTGGCCTCTTGGCAGGGCCAGAAGTCTGCAGTCTAGTTTTATGCGGAGGTGAGACTTGTTTCTCTTCAACGTGAGAAACCCCTCTGTGCAGGTGTCCGTCATTTTCCTTGGTTACAGAGATTCCCCCTTCTTTCCTTTTCTTCACCTCTTTAGGCTTCTTGGGACAGACTGCCATGTGTTTGGTTCTGCTGCGGCGCATTGTGAACTCCCTCTTGCAGTGTGGGCAGACAAATATCTCCTGCTGCTCGTCCACCTGTGAAGGTGACACTTTATTTGACGAGGGGGTCGACTTGTTCCTCTGAGGCATGACCCTTTGGACCATCTTTTTCTTCCTTTTGTTAAGCACTTTGAACTTCATCTTTACTTGTGATTCCTGGTGAGTTTTGGACCTGTTTGACTGGCTGGCTCTGTTTTCATTAGCAGAATTAGTCGTAGACAGCACTCCATTTTGAGCTTTTGCAAAGTGGCGTAGTGGGATGGGATTCTTTTTGGGTGTGTATCGCCTTTTATCGCTGGCATTTGCACAAGCCAGGATGTGCTTGTGTAGCTCTGGCATGTTATCAAAGCTTTTCCCACACTTAGTGCACCGTATAGCTGTACTAAATGTTTGTGGGATGTTGTGGGTGGTGAAGTTTGTGGCTGAAGCCATTGAGCCAGCAGGTGATCTGTTATGGTAAGGAAATGGAGGAGGCTTGAAGCTGGGATAATGCTGGTTAATGCCAAGACGAACATCAGGCCCTTTCAGTTTGCCTCCATCTGAGGCCATGATTTTTATTGTTGTAAACAGTTCTTCAGCAGCTACATCCACTTCACTCTCTTCCTTTTTTACTGATTTCTTGGGTTCCTCTGGAGGCTCTGTGTTGACTTTTGTTGAGTTGTTGTAGTTCTGAGGTCTTAGTTTTCCCTTTTCTTCTTCTGTGTAAGTACACTGCTGACTGGGATGTAATTCCTCCTGATGCTGTTTCAGATTGCAAAGGTAGACAAAGTCTTTTGTACATGCACTGCAAACATAAGTCTTGCCAACACCGTGGAGGCTTGATCGATGGTCAAGCAAAGCAGAGGGCTTGCCAAAGAGCAATACGCAGAACTCACATTTGTAGGGCCATTCATCAGCATGGTCACCTACATGATGGCCCAGTTCCTTCATTGAATGGAAAAGCTTATCACACACATTGCAGATGAAGTTCTTGGTGAAGGTCTGCTGCTCACTAGGTGCACTGCTTGAGGATTCTTCCTCTTCAGCTTTCTCAGGGGGTTGCGAGGTTTGAGACTGAGAGGTTTCGGGTTTGGAAACAGAAATGCCAGTCAGTTTCTCCTCTTTTGTGGTTGGTGGCTCTGCATTAACAGCTGGTTCTGGGTCAGGCTTTGATTCACCCACTGCAGGACGATCAGATATCAGTGAGGTGGTGGTGGACAGACTCACTGATTCTGCGATGGAAGACACAAGAACGGTGGGGTCCACGGTTGGAGGGCTAGGTACTGATACAATCTGTTGCTGTTCTATGTGATTAACAACCATCTGCGTAGGTGCTCTGCTAGGAGGCTCTGCAGTGTGTTCTTGTAAGGTAATTGCTGCAGGGACAACATTACCTGGGGCTTCAAGGGCTATTGTGCACTCTATCAACACAGTGTTGCTTGTAATGTTGTAAGAGTTGATGAGGGAATCATTTAAAGTTACAGTGGGTGTGAATGGTACTTCTGACACAGGAGTGGATTCAACTAAAGGGGGGTTGAGGGTGATTTGATCAGTGAGAAACACGTGGCCAGGTAGATTTAGAGTTGGGTCAAGGGGTTGTGAGAGAGTGACAAGGTTTGCAGAATTCGCAGACGTAAATGCAGTAGTTAAATCACACTCTGAGGCATTTAATGCATTTTCTGTGCAGATTACCAAGGGCTCAGAAGATATATTTGGGGCTAATACTTGGATTGGTTGGCTTGAAGGGTTAGAAATGGGCCGCGTTGGTGCCAGAACTGTAATTAATGAAGGAGCAGTGGGGAGCACTGTGTGTGAGGCTGGGGAAGCGAATGCTATAGTGCATGGTGAAGCTGGCTGCAAGGCAACAGAGGTAAGGGAGGCAGATGATGGAGTGAGAGAACCGGAGGGAAGTGTAAGTCCATACAGAAGTCCTTCTGCAACAGACTCCACAGGGGTCACCATATCTGAGCCTGTAACTATTGTGAAGTCTGTGACTAAAGGGGTCTCAGAATTTCCTAGGCCTACATTTTGCTCTGCAATATTGATTAAGGCCTTCTCCAACATGCTTGTATTTAATCTTCCTTCTTTTAAAACTGCCTGCAAAACTACATTTGATGTCCCCTCAGATTCATCTGGGCTCCTTTTCTGCAAACTTAAATCCAGCACAGCATCGCCTAAACTTTCATCTTCATTTCTTTTGACTGTATTGGAGAGATCCAGTGGTTGCTGGTTACAGGAATTGCCACCAGTCATAGGGGGCCAGCTCTCTGTTAGGACGGCATTCACTGCTGGTTCCTCTACGAACAGATTTGTGTTATCCTTCTCATTGGCTGTTTGGTGCACAGGTGAACTATGCTGGGTCTCCGTCTGTCCTGTACTTGCAGCTTCACAATCTCCTGTATCCTGCATTGGTGTTTCCTCGTTAGATGTTGGGTTTTGCTGTGGAGAACTTTGTGGAGAACCAGTCCTTCTTTTAAACCTTCCTGTTCCAGCAGGCAGGACAGACAGAGAGACGGGTGAACAAGGCTTTTGGCCATCTGTGATGAGGGCCAGTGCAGGTTTCAGGCCGTCCTGCTTCTCCAGGAGCTGCTTCAGCTTAGGGGATAGAAACACAGTCCTTTCCTTCTGCACAACTGTAGACTCTGTATTCTGAGGAAGTAGATTCTCTATTAAAGAAGACACAAGTGATGATGAGGATGAAGACACAACCACCTCAGACTCCAGCTCGGTTTTAATTTGTGGTAAAAGAGGTGGTGTCGCAGTTCTCCTCTTGGCCACTGGC
Source organism: Scomber scombrus (assembly GCF_963691925.1). Taxonomy (NCBI): domain Eukaryota; kingdom Metazoa; phylum Chordata; class Actinopteri; order Scombriformes; family Scombridae; genus Scomber; species Scomber scombrus. The sequence continues at coordinate 12,365,498 of NC_084979.1, forward strand.
TGACCAGGTATCTCTTTGCCTGTGACTGAATCTGGATTTAAAACCTGGCTGATTTGGGTGGGGTCTAGAATCAGGGCATCCAGTCCTACTAAAGTTGAAGACACAGAATGAACCTCAGCTGCTTCACAGCTACTGACTGTACTTGTTGACACTATCTTTCCATCTATGTAAAAGCTAAGGTTCTCTGAAATATTGCTTGAGACGTCTAGCATGTATTGTTCTGTGTGCTCCCCTTCATTCCTCACAACAGCTGCAGGTGCTGTATTGTCACAGAGCTCTGTTTCCTGTTGCGATGCTGCACTGCTAATCCTCTGAAGATTTTCCTCCTGGGGCAGCAGGGTTTTTTCTACATGTGTGAGTTGCAGATGCTGCTCGTGGATCCTGCGCTCATGTCGTCGCTTGTTGGTATGAGTGGTGAATATTTTTTCACAGTATTTACAAGCATGATGCTCCTCTAATGTTCCCTGTTTTTCTGGCTGAGCAATGTGGTCTTCAGCTGACAAAATGGAAGTATTAAAGTTTATGGGGGATGAAGTATGAAGCTGCGTGACTGAGCCTACTGAATCCAAAGGCTTCATCTTTTCATGCTGCAGCTGACCTAAATTTGAACCAAAAGACATGATGCTCTTATTGCTTTTGTATGCATGCGCCTCGTTGTTCACCGATGTGTGGATGTGCATGTGTCGTTCCAAGCCTTGTTTGCTGGTAAAATGCCTCTCACAGTGCTGACAGGGAAAAGAGTCCCAGGCTCTCTGGGGAGGATTTTCATGAAGATCTAGGTCTCGTGAATTAGGTGCATCTGGTTCAATGTTACCTTCCTCTTGATAAACGTCTTCCTCGTCCTCCTCTATATCCTCACTGTCTCCAAATTCAGATATGTACAAATGAGAAGAGTCCTCCATCTTCTGTGGAGGTTGAATCCAGTTCTCTGAAGGCGGTCTGTTACACAGGACTTTGACAGCTGTCACAACTAATGAATACATAAAAAAGGCACTGTCAATCTAATGAACAAACACTACATTACATTGCTGAAGTGTCATTAAAGGACTCCACACAACATCCATCATTACACTATAGTGCAAATCAATATACATAAACATTTAAGTGGTGTTTACGTTATCTGTTTTATCTATTGTTTTAATGTAATAGATAGTAAAGCATAACTGAAGCTCTCACTCATTTATAAAAGTGCTGCATAAAGTTTATTCTTACAAGTAATAGCAGTAATTCCCTTTATTTATGAATGACAGCAAATTTCCACCTCTCTAATGCAGCGCTCAACAAAAACAAACAGTATGCATTGCTGGCAATTTATTAATATAGAACTTTTCAGAACATAATTTACAAAGTGCTTCACATGAAGAAAAAAGGAAAAATGGGGAGATTAAAAGAGAGTATTGGAATAGTATGACATCTTACAGGTGTTCATGATATTATCTAAATCTTTCAGTATAACATCAACATCTTTACATAATCTTGGTCTTATTTGTTTGAGAATGTTTCATCAGCCCTCAGAATTATTGTAGAGCTCTTTCCCCATCTTTCATGTGTTATTATCTAACTAAATTCAGCCATCAGACAACACTTATATTTATTATATTATTTATACTTTAAATCATTGTCATCTTACCATTTTAATTATCAGTGAAGGGTGGAAGGCATGTTTTGTTGTTAGCCAGATGAACACACAGGCTTTTCACTCTGTTGGAAGAAAGACAACAGCAAAGCATATATTAAAAAAAAAAGTCATGAAAATGGTTTTAATGATATGACGCTCAAACTGAAACTACAAAATGATGCAGAGCTCAAATTGATCCGTTATGGCGGAGTTGCTGTCCACAGTATGCTTTATCTTTCTGGTCATTTAGCTGTAGAGTAAACCTTGGTTCCTGCCTTATTATTATGTAGTAAGCTGATGTCCATCAAGCCTATCAAGGAACCAACACCTTGTACACTGTTAATGTAATGCTAGATACTGTGCATGTTTTCATTTTAATGAGTGCTTACCAACAGTGAGCTTACTGCTAATCCCCCCATGATTACCTTATTTACCCTGGTATGCCTTACACCACCTGCTACACTGCTTATACACCGACACACAACTGCCTCACACACACACACACCAATCATGGTCAATATTTTGATAGTTTCAGTTATTATTGGAAAACTTGCAAGGAAATGCAGATTGATATATTCATCCAATGCTTGATAGGACAAAATGGCAGGCCCAGCATGTGTGTGCCAGATCTATCGTTTCTTAACACTTATAAAGCATTTGCGCTCACTTCTTTCATCACTTGTTCAGCTGTTAAGTTGTTAATTTCTCCTTAAGGAACAAAGAGTTTATTTTCTAACCATCCTGCATAATTGATGCATCATAGCGCAGTTTTCAGGCACTTGTAGATACGAGAGGAAATGTAAACAAAGACCTTAAAGCTTGTTCTTAAACATCTTGCATTTATGTTCAAAGACATAGCATTTGTGAGTTCTTGTTGCACAAAGACAACTGAATCACTCACGATATCATGTTAGAAGAATCGAAAATTGTTCATACACCAGTCAGAGGCCTACATAACATTATTTGAGCCAGTTAGTTTTTAAATATTTAACTTCCATCCATCTGCGTTACAACAAGCTTATCTGGCGTGACATATAAAGTGCATGTATAACAAACAAAGAAATATACGCATTTTAATTGAATAACTGCAGGTGGGATTCGTGCTGGTGCGTTCACATGCTTCACCTGGTCTGATGACGCTCCCCCGTCCTTGCACCATTGCTAGCTGGTCCCACAACACGTCGTCACAGCACTGTTGTGCTACGGAGGCTTCTAGCTCGCCCACTGAAAAGGTCAAGTGGCTCCTCTAAAATAGCCCCAACGCTATCCCCGACGAGCAAGAAAGGCGCTGGCAAATTAAACACCGATAAACGTCAAGCTCCTGTAACAAGGTTTCACTTACCAAAGGGAAAGAAGTCAGTTGTTGTCGGCCATTTAATCATTGACAATGTAACGTACTGCTAGCTACATGCTAGCTCGAGAGCCCTGGCTGGTTGGCTATAGTTAGGAATAGGAAATAAGACACGACTGTTTCTAACACTTCCTGCTATACAAACCTGCTCGTTACAGCTCCTGCACATACTTTAGTTTGCAGCTTGAGTGCGGTTGAGCTGTCTGAAATACTCCTCTGGTGCAGGTTGTAGACAGCTGTGTTCCTTAATGTTACCAACAAGGTTCCGGCGCTGTGATTGGCTAGAGATAGTGGATGTCAAATGTGTGGACAAATCAGCAACGGGTTTGTTAAGGCACGGGAAGAAAATAACATCAAAGCAGCTGTCACCAGAGACTAAATTGAGAACATTGCGCATCTCTGCCAGCCTGTGCAGGTTGTTTCGTTCACATGTTTACATTTTCTTCTGTATTTCAAGATTTAAGACTATAAAACATTCACCTGCGTAATCACATATATTCATGCTGTCTCCAGCTGGTTTGAATGTATGTATTTATCTAAAATTGCAAGAAAAAACTAACTCCAAACTGAAACCACTCACTTAAAAAAATAAAAAAATAAAATAAAAATCTATTATTTATTATCTTTTTTTCACTATATGTCGACATTTTTATATTGAATGGTTTTTTTATCATCTCCTCACTCTCTCAGCATTACAGTTGGATTATCCAAAAAATGTCTTTGTAATACAGTCATCTCATATTTTATTTTAAAGAAACCATTTTCGTTGCAGTGCAATAATTTGACCCGTAGAGGGCGCAATACAACATCTTGTCAATACAAAGAAGTTGATTGGCTTCACTACTTCTGTGGATTATATTGGTAACTTTGGTCATTTACAGTTGTATTTCTGTGTTGTTTGTATGGCATAAACATTTAGCATGTTTAATGTTTACAGCCCTTGCTATATTAATGATATTATTTCTATCAACAGTAGTAGCAGTGTTGAGATTAAAACTTTTTTTGCTACAAAATGTAATGTAAAACATACAAGTGTATGAAAAAAAACATTTCTTAAAATATAGTTCTGTTTTATCTCAGTTTACATATATGTATACATACATTTTATGTGTTTACATTTTTTCTTTCAAAACTGTGTTAATTTATGTGCTAATACTGTATAGCCAGGTCATATTTCAATCCTGTGTTCCCGTTGTCACTTCTGTTTCTCAGCTTTGGAGAGAAGCCACACCTAGTTGACAGATTTACAATTTATGATGTGTGCTGATATGTTCTCATTCCCCAACTACTTCTCTGTTTTCTCCAACAATTGTCAATAGGATCACATGGTACTAGCTCATGTAAAGCTCACACCTACACTGATAGAAAGCTACCCTCTGGTTTCACATGGCATTATTTCCACCCCCAGAATCATGCAAACATAAAATACGGTCTTTGAAAGAATCTGTAGGAGTTCACCAGACGTGCACATGTGCATTTGTGACATTGTGCAGCATATGGGTGGTGTTCTAATGGGACATGCATGGTGTCTCTTGTTGAAATGTATGTGGGCTAAGTGGTCTTTAGATGTCAAGCTACATGCCAGACTTCTGCGAACCATCCTGAAAGATCACAGAAAAAAGCCTGTCTTCTCAGGCTTTTCTCCCTCTCTGTATTTGAGATTCAAACGCCCCCAAACTTTTCAGTGAAAATGCTGACACAGTGTGGTATGTAGAACTGACATAACTCTCGAAGAACAAATTGTATCTGGCAGTATCAGATTCTTACACAGAGTTAATTTGGTGACAAGTTGACCATGATCATATGTGTATATATATATATATATATATATTGTTTTTTATATAGCTCATTACGGCATTAAAAACAGTCACTCTGGACATGCCCAAGGCTCCAGTGTGTCTTTCACATTGGACACCAATTGCAGCTCTGGAATTATGATGAGCAGTTCACGATTAGGTCTGGCCACATACGTCAAATCCTTGTATAAGCAGTTGTTGACCACCTGTAAGCCATGTCAGACAAATGGCTAAGTAGTCAAAGTTGTAGAATGAGTCTTGCTTGCTGAAAGCAATTCAACACATATTTAGCCTCATCAGAGAACAAACTGTACTCTGTTGCACCAGGCCTGACAACTAGAAATATAAAATAAGAAAATGTTTGCATTGGTTCTACAGAAAAAGCTTTAAATATTAATCTCAACAGATGTTCAGTGATAATGTGGGTTTATATCTGCTGCCCTATTGTTAAGTATATTGTTAAGTATCCTCTCCACCGTGACTTCTGAGAAGTAAATAAGGAGACAAACGTCATCTGCTACAGATTGTTTCACTGTCAACAAGCATGCAACTGGATTAGCCGTAAATGACCCCTGTACTATATATTACTATGAACATGGAAACAAAACTCTCAAGCTTTCAGACGACATTCATGAAGATATAAATGCTCAATGTGACATTTGAGGGATTAATACTATATATATATCTACATCTATCTATCTGTGTGTGTGTGTGTGTGTGTGTGTGTGTGTGTGTGTGTGTGTGTGTGTGTGTGTGTATATATATATATATATATATATATATATATATATATATATATATATACACACATATATGTATAGATATCATTTTCAAATGATTTGATTATTTCTCTTTTTTATTCCCACATGATCATTTGTTGCATCACAGTGTAACATGTGCACATGTCTCTCTGTAGTTATATGATTACAGTATATGCACACCATAGTAGCGTTGAGGCTCTAAGTTGGATGTTTACCTCTTGTGCTCACTCTTTGATGTTTCTGTGTTGAAAAATAACAAAATTCAAATAAAATATATGTGACATGAAGAAAATATAAAATGGTAGTTTTACACACCGAATGACGTCCTAAAAGTTATGAATATTCTTTGCTTTAAGAGCAAAAAGGAAACTGAGTGATTGTAAGAGAAAACTGAAACAAAATGTGACCCAGATTACAAACATGGTAGCGTATCCTGTGGCAGTGTGCGCCGGTACGTGCCAATGACTCTGTGCACAATGCAACATTCAGCAACCACATGAACATATAGGACAAGAGAGACAAAGAGGGGGAGAGGGAGAGGTGGTCCACAACGTGTCTGTGTATCAGGACGATCAGTGAGCAGGACATTAGTGTGAAACAATAAGGGTCTCTTATAGAGGATGTGTGCCACACAGTGCAGACAAAGCCTTGTCTGTGATCAGACAACATGTCATGTCACTGGGACGAAATAAAATTTTACTGCCACATGTAGGACGCCAGATGTGCAGGGAAGAACATGTAAATGTGAACACATCGAAACACAAATACAAACTGTACAGTGCAGAAATACATGACACTGTACAAATGTGCACATAACTGTAACACAGTGAAATATATGTACACACACACACACACACACACACCACACCCATGCTAATAATCCTGCAAAGTCCAGTTAACACACATGTGCCCTCCAGGATCACTGCACCCTCTGACTTCTGCACACACACACACACACATATAGAGATGCACCCTGACACCCATAAAGTCACATGCCATGTGCACAGATACTGTACACACACTCTTACATACCAAACACACACCATCAGTCCTTCTCCTCTTTCACGGTCTCCGCCTCTCTGCTGCCACACACAAGCACATTCAGCTCTTCCATGTACCATCCATACTGTCTCTGACCACACACACAAACATTCTAAGTGTGTCCTGCTTGGCGCCAGAGTCTGCTATTATTATTATTATGTAGTTCTATTATTATTATTATTATTATTATAATTATTATTGTTATTATTATTGTTGTTGTTGTTGTTGTTATTATTGCTATTGTTGTTTCTTTGAGTCTCTATTCTCTCCCTTATTTCTCATCCCAACTGGTAAAGGCAGATGGCCGCCCACCTAGAGCCCGATTCCGTTCAAGGTTTCTTCCTCTTAAAGGGGAGTTTTTCCTTGGCGCTGTCGCCAAATGCTTGCGAATGGGGAAATGTTGGGTCTCTGTAAATTAAAGAGTACGGCCTGGACCTGCTCTGTGTGAAAAGGGCCCTGAGATAACTTCTGCTTTGATTTGGCAATATATAAATAAAACTGACTTGACTTGACTAAGTGTCTATGCCTGTCACCCAACTTTGTGCCCCCACCTTTGCCCCTCCACCTCCACCCCACCCCTTCCATCCACCCTTTGGCCCAGCTGTCTGCGGCACTCAAAGCACATGGCCCTATGGGCTGACATTTTCTTCATGACATCACAAACGCCTGCACCCTACAGGCCTGACATGTGGCGCTTCTTGCACGCACACAAATCTACATCACCGTAAGATGGCATTCATTCCAACTCCATGAGTTGAAGAACTGCAGACATGAACTAGTGTGACTCATGGAGATAGCTACCAGTTGTTTACACAAGTGCTTTGGCTTTAGTATCGCATAGTATAGAAATAAGTATGTATCTTGAATCTATAATGATAATCAAACCATGAAGTCACTTCCTGTTGATGAAGTATCAACCTAAAACCACAAATGCCTTGTCGCTAACCCTTCTGAAACATCCTAGATAGTGGTTAGAGGCTATGAATTAAATGAGTTTGATATTGTCAAACTGGTTATATGGCCGGGTTAACACTGTCACCTTGCACCAAAAAGGTCTTGAGTTCTTGCCAGCTGGGGCCTTTCTGTGTGGGGTATGTTCCCTCTGTGTTTCCTCATCGTTCTATTTTCTTCAATCAGTCCAGAGACATGCACGATGAACTACTGAATCTATAAGCCTGGATACAACTGTCTTGCCTAAGGTGTGATAACATATGCACAACCCTGAATGAAATAAGCAATTTAGGGAACGAATGCATGGAATCTATTTAAATATATAAGGACAGACAAAATCTGAATACTAAAATCTGGGTTTCTGATTACATCTTTATTGTTTTCATTAAGTAAATGTGTCATGGAAATACTATAAAATTATGCTGGAAAGTGAGTCATTTTAGTTGTGTCCTTTAATTGCTCAATGTGGAGGTACTGTAAAATTTGTCATAGAAAATATTTTATCTTGAGTTATTGCAATTGTTCACGCTTGTTTTTTTAAGGATGATTTTCCAATAGGTAAACAGGAAACAGAGCAGGGCGGTATTCCAGAAAGCGGGTTATGTGAAAACTCAAGAGTTTACCCTGAGATGAGGAAAACTCTATGTTATCTGTTCCAGAAAGAGAGGTAACTGAAACTCTGAGTCAGTCACCATGGTAACTGACTCTGTGAACATAACCTGCTCGCTGGCAGGTCTTGTTTCTATCTTATTATTTTAGGAAGTATTTTGGTGGCCCTCCACCAGTTGTGTTAAATAAGTGTTAAAATTATGTAAGATGTTAATCTACTAAGGAGGATATTAGACAAAAGGACATATGTGTTCTGTTGGGGGTTTAAATTACTACACGTTGAAATAGCCACAGACTTAATATTTAGGGTAGACTGGGTACAGTTGCAACACTTTTTACATTACTCTCAGTTACTCAGAGGCTATTTTGTCTAGGCCCACCAAACTTATTACATATTAAACTTACACATGTCTGCTAATTACCCATACCATTTAAAGATGGTTACATAACATATCAATCACAATATTGATTTGAATAGAAAAATTCAAATGTTGCAACTGACCCCAAACCTGGAGACAGTTGCAACACGGATCAGGGGCGGTTGCAACATATTAAAAACACATTAAATTTAACCAATTAACTATTATTTATTTAATAATATTTATCATAGGCCTACCTTGAGTCAATGTGCAGAAGTTACTGAAGCTATTAAAACTCAATATTTCAGTGTGAGACAAGAAGAATGGAATAATTTGCTTGGTCCTCTGAGAATACTTTTTTGCTGGTCCAGTACCCTGCAAGCGGTATCTTATTTGATGTCCCGCTTGCAAGTCTCTCTCTTTTTTTGTGGTACCTGAATAATGTGGTGTGGCATATGTCGAAGGCCTTGGCTACTGCTCTGACTGATTTGCCCTCATCTCTTACAATATCTGAGGCTCGTTCCAAAATATCGAGGGGAACCCCTCTGTTAGTGACTCGCTTCCTCACTTTTGGCATACTGAAAACAAACAGAATACAATTCCTACTTTTATATGATTTATTCACTATAGGACAACAAATAAATTGACTTTTTCCTGTTTTCACAGGAAAATGTATGTAGCTAGTTTGTCCCATAGCAAAACAAATAGAACAATAATTTCTTATTTTTGCTCAACTAGATATGTGGGGAATTATTTTGTTTATCAATAGCATTAGTCTCTCATTATCTTATAATATAATTGCCAGTTCTGTTCATCATGAGCATAGGCACAATAAAATACATGAATTGAACTTAAAATCTTCAAAAATACTGTTTTGTGGTCTGTTTTGATATGACTAGCCAACTTACCATGGGGACAGATGCAACTGTTGCAACAGTCCCCATGGTATCAGTCATGACAAAACATCATGTGCTAGCTAGCCACACTGACATTGACACATGCTAACCATGTCACTGAATAGTCAACAAAACAATGATTCAAACTCATTGTATGAGTGAACAAATTCACTCATACAAAAGGTCAGGACAGTATGACAGAAATACAGCTCATGAAAAAAGCTACTTTCATACCTCCAAAACAACTTTTCTTGATAAAAGCAGGACCGGATGCTCAATATGGCCTCTCTCTTCTTGGTGGGCAGAGAGTCTAACTGAGCATGTGCAGTGTGAGTGTCATCACTCTAGCATGCTTCTGATTGGAGAAATAAGACTTGTTGCAACCATCCCGTTTCAACTGTCCCCAGTCTCCCTACTTTGTTTAATACCCTACATCAACTATGAATAAAATCAAAGCGAGGTACAATCATAGCCTAGCAAAATGTGCCTTACTTTCCTGAATTATGTTTTTCTTATTTCATTTTTAGCTGCTTCCAATTACGTTACACCAATTTTTCACCTGTATGCTACAATTTTAAATGAGGAATGTTAAGTCAATGGAGTGGTGCATTCAAACTTAAGCATTGACTTGGGCAGCAATTTTTTCCCATGCTGCTTATCTCTCCGCAGTGTCTGCAGCGGTGTTGCTTTTTGAGAAAATATATGGTCATGTTCGCCACAGGCCTGAGGACCTCCAGTTCCAGTGGGGTAAAGTAACTCAATCTTTTTTTCTCAATAGTTGCCATGGTGAATCAAGGTATCAGGGCTCCATTGATGATGGCTTTTTATAGTGTTTGTGCACGCGCTTAACTCAAGGTGAACATACTCAGAGTTTATTGAACTAATTCAGATCAGCTGTTCTGGAACCAGGTACTCAGAGTTTTCATCTCAGAGTAAGTCAACTCAGAGTTCAGGGTTAGACTCGGAGTTTGTTGAACCTCCTTCTTGAAATACCCCCCAGGTGGACCCAAATGCAGAGATCGAAGGCAGGGCTGCAGAAAAAGGTTCATTTCCTTGGACGTGCATACAAAAACTAAATGTACAAACCTGAACGAACTGATGAAACGAGACAAAGGATCCAATAAAGACTGAACAGAAAAACCAAGACTTACATACAAACCAAACTAATCAAACAACAGGGAACAGGTGGCACAACACAAGGGCAGGCTAGGAGCTGATTGGCTAGGAAGATACAAGCCCAGGTCAGGGCTAATGATGAAAATGCAGGGCAGGCATGAAGATGAGTGCACAAGGAAAACACACAGTAAACTGAAAATAAAAATCCAGAAAACTCTTACAAAACCCAAATATAAATAAACAAAAGCAAATGACTGAACACACACTGGAAACCAAGAGAACACAAAGAGTCCAAAAACATGAAGCAATGACAACAGGTGGCTACAATAGATAAAAAAGCAACCTGTTATGTTTTATTCAGGTTGACCATGTGTGTTGTAAGATCTTAGTAGCAACTAAAAACTAAGGAGAACTATTTCATGGAAAACTAGAATTGTAAACATAGTAAACAGCTATGGTTTTATTGCAAGTTCATATAACAATTATAAATAAAGAGACCATGATATAGGTATTGGACATTTTGCAAGAGTTATGAAAGTGACCCCAACTATTTTAAGGCACAAATGGATATTTGATGTAAGCTTGAATTCCTTTCTTGTCTCTTTTACTTATTTGTTTCCTTCCTTTTTCATATCTTTCTGTGTTTTGGACTGCAGTATCCTTTATCCTTTTTCTGTATAATCTGTATTATGAAAGCTTTATGTACAGCATGACTTATTTAATATCATTAGTTTGTTGGATTGCCTTACATAGTATACTCTCTCTAAGATACTGCAAAGAAAAAAAAGAAGCCACAAAACAATTAAAAAGACTGAGCACATGTATGCTACAAACCAAACTGTTCTTTAAGACAGCCTCACCTGCCAATATCAAGTTTAGGGGAATTACTCTGATGTCTGGTATTTATTTTAAGTCCTGCATTTAATAATCCCCAGTCCTCTATTGTTATACAATCTGTGCTTTCTTTACACTGTTACAGGATTATTTTTTGCTGAGTGAGCACCAACAGCTTCCCTAAAAGTGAAAATGATGACCAGTCCAGACAGGTTTCTTATGAGTGGAATAAATCACAAACAGGCCGTTCACAGGAACCTAGTATTTCATTTGCCGCTGCACAGACAAAAATAAACACACATTCTTCCGTTAAATCTAAATACACCGGTGTGGTTTTATTAAGAGGAAAAAGATATTGTCTCATCCATCTGTCTGCTAGAGCTGAGCAGTTTTTCAGTTACCTCAAGACGAGCTCAGGAAAGGGGAGGAGAGACTTTGCGTAATGTCTAAATACCAAAAAAAAAAAAAATTCTGATGATTTATTCCACATGTACACTTACAGGCTCATGCATTGTCTGTATTTATAGACATATACTGTATATAACATGAAAAGCCCAAACACACACATGCGGTGGACCAAACCAACACGTGACTATGCAGAGCTTCCACACACTCAGCTCATATTTATGCCTGTGCACCACATAAACAGGCTGTTTTGAGCCTGATAATTAAATATGAGACGTAGACCTGTGTGTGTACTTGCGTAACCATGTGTCATGAATCTGACTCAGTGAATCACACACTTTTATGGTGTGGCTTAATAGCTGCTTCTGCTGGGACATTTTGCTGGAGCATGACTGTTATGATAGCTTTAACATGTGTTCATTTGCACAGTCGGCACACAGTTAGTGATTTAGGTCTCTATTTGAGTATTTCTGTTTGTGAGTGCGTGTGTAAATGCACATGATCAATGTTAGGCCCACCCAGGAAGTGACTCCACCCTGTAGCGATGTACAGAATTCCCCCTTTGCTGAAGGGGCGAGAGGGAGCTACTGGCGAGAAGTTTCACAGCCACAACCCATAGCTTCTCCATCTGCCCCTCTCAAAAGACTCCATTGTTCCCAGCAGTCTGAAGCTAGAGAGTGAGCTAAAGGGAGTTATGAAGCACGCTGGTAGGGCAGAGGCTGAGGTGGTGGGCGTTGGGCCGTTGCCTAAAACCACACGGAGGAGAGGGAGCCAGACACAGAGCATCTCTGTGCAACTCACAGCCTACTGTTGGAGCCTTGCCTCAGCTTAACAGCACCTTATGAAAAACTCCACAACATGACATAAAAAACACACCTAACTGTCAGAGGGCTCAACTGACTCAACGGTCTGAGGCCATATGTTCCTCCATATTTGGTACTGTTTGTTTCCAATCTTTCAATGACAAGTTTTTTTCCCCTTTTTTTTTTTTTTTTTTGAAAATTTGAAGCATTACTTGAACCAATCAGAGTGGGCAGCTGGATGCTGCCCCTGTGGAAGCTGTTAATGATGTGTGTGAGTTGCACTTGGAAATAGAAAAGTGTCAGGAGATTTTAACTGTTACAACTATTTTGGCTTGACTCAAGAGTGAATACAGTACTTCCCAAGAATGTGTTGACATTTTGGTGTTGCCATGGTATCTAATCTAATTGATAGGAAATAGTGAGGACTATAAACAAATATTGGAAAAAGCTATTCATTCACAGAAGAAAAATGAGAGTTTTCAGTGAGCAATTGATGGAACTACTTTGTGGAGTGTTTTCAGTTTTTTATTGAAACAGTATGAACAAAAACACTGCAATTAAATAAAAGGGTTCAAACAAATCAGATGGCACAAATTAAAGACCTAGAACTGATAATATATGGCAAAGCAGAAGGGAGGAAACAAACATGTCGTTGCAAATTTTTGCAGTGTCTAAAGCCTATTCATTACACATTACATCACTCATTCAGTGCACATATTAAACGAGTTTGTAAGCAAGCGGAGCTAAGCTGAGACTTAATCATTTGTACACCCATTTATGCACACTTACAATGGCAAAAATAACAAAAAAAGGGCATTACTGCCAACACTGTGCACTAAAACTAAGTGCAACTATAAAATGTCATCCTGTTTACGCAATCTGGGTTTAGCTCAATTAAAAGACTAGATGGCTGTTCTGGTAATCAAACTATTAACAGAATTACTATGAATACATTGTTAAGACAATGCTATTACTATGTTGAACAAAAGCTGGCTGTTTGTAAGCCTTTACAAGGAACACGCTTTGGCGAGGAAGCCAGAAGTCATCAAAGCTGTTCAGTATTGGAATGGGTGGCAGTTAAAAAGTACAGTCAATTCACATTAATAATGCACTTCAAAAGTTAAAATCCTCCTAACTACCCAGAGAATACCAGAGACAGTGGCACAAACCCTTCTGCTAAATTTCACAGATATGTATTAGGTTTTTATATGTCAGTGTTAAAGTGGGCAGAATGTCACGTTACTCTTGCAAATGAGGGTGCCTTTTCGTTTCTGTTAGCCCCATGCTAGCCCTCACAAATCATGAGTTGCTACATGTATGTCAGAACAACTTCTGCACACGGTGCTTCATACAGTTGGCTAACATATCAGGGATTCTTGATATGTGAGAAAAATGTTTTGACTGGTGTTCAGGGTATTTTTAAAGGTCTGTTAGCCACAACAATAGCCTAAGGCTGCCTGCATGTACTGTGTATTCCATAATATCAAATGCTAGCCTATGCAACTGCAACATATGAGAAAGTCATTAGCTGTATATTAAGTAGTCCCCTTGCATTGTATATACATCCTGTGGAATTTCTAAGAGTCCCTCCTGCTTCCTTTCCTGCTCACACCTTCCTTGTCTATTCAATTTCCTTTTGTTTAGTCTGAATTTTCATTTTATGTCTTTTTTTCAACCTGCATGCAAATCAAAGCCAGTCACTGTAAGCGTATCACTTTATAGGAGAGAGACTTTTTCTCCAAATGCCAGATAACCCTCTATTTCTCTCTTCTCTCTGTTTTGAATAAAATGCATTTGTAAAGCCCTGAAATTCTTTGTGACATCTTGCCGTCACGTCGTTTTGTTCTCTCCGAGGGTTTGGAGTAGGGGATGATGGAGTCTTTTATGTTGGTGGCTTCAGGGGGTCAGGGAGGTAGCGGGGGAGGTGAGGATGATTGCTCATGTACCCCTCTTGTCTCACATACATACAGTACAGTACATACATAAACACACACAAGCCTCCCCTCTCCTCTTTTTGAGCGACAGTCCAGAGTCCTGGTTAGATTCGTTTAGTTCTGGTATCGAGCTTGTTTTAATGATCGGAAATGACATCACAGTTCAGTAGTTCAGAATTTCCAGAACTTCGAGCGCTCTTGCTGCTTGGCCGACTTTCTCCTCAGGGGCTGTGGGATAAAAAGAGAGTCAGACTGTCAGAGGTTTAAAAAAAAGGATTACCTGTATCTACAGCTTTTAGACTATCTGAGGTTGAACTTATTTTAAAGTTAATTCATTGGTGGACTTGTTTTGTTTAGTGTAATTTCATGGATGTACAGTTATTTTTTTCAATTATTAGGGCACATGGACAACAAAATGGGTGTACATTTAAATAAAAGATTAAACATGTAGATATGCAAAAAAGAAGTAACATAAGTTTTACACAGGAGGCATGTTTATCAAAAACATAAAGGGAGACATTTTTTTAAATGGGATCTGACAGTTTTCAGTTTTCAGACAACATTTGCTCCTTTTAAAGTGTATCTTAAGTCAGCAAGAAATTTTAGATGATATACTTTGAAATGAATCTTTAAAAAAAGAAGAAACAATTACAGGAAGACTCATAATTAGTCCCTGAGATGAAATGTTGATGTCAAAGTTGATTACTTTGTGTTGACTTGCCACCCTACTTCTGACAAACACAAGCTCCCTCTTTCACGTTTGTTGAGACAGACAAGGGATCAAATCCAGCTGTTGATATAAAGCCAGTCTTCTTGAACACATGGACAGACGCTGAGCAAATAAACAAGCTCATTTTGAGACCAACTAGAGCCACTTGTCACCATCATTGCCTAATTTTCCCTGATGGACCATGGGACTGTGTGCCAGTAAAAGGAGCAACAACCGTCAAACTCTGTCAGTAGTTTTTGGGTAGAAGACGTCTGTTACGTCTGTGAAATAAAGAAGGAGGCGGCGTTAAAGAGGTTAGTTGAAAGAATCAAAAGTGGGAAATTTACAGAAACCATAACGTCTTTTTTCGTAGGTTTTTTCTTGGCAGACCTGTGACACAAAAAACATTCATCATTAGCAAGACATGCAGCACATGACAGTATTCTCAGTGGAAAGGGTGGGGTTTGTGGGAATACTGTCATTGGTGTGGGACCTTTATTGCTCTCTAGAGGGAGGGTCTGCATTCAAATATTTTCAGCACCAGTTATGGTCTAAATGCTATGCAGTTTGTGCATGCGAGGCCGTCTTATCACACAAAACTCTCCCTCCAAGATCCATGACATCACTGCCTGTGTTATTTCATCACAGGATATGTCAGCTGTGACTAAAAGCTTATGCATTTTCCCTCCATATTTAGAGGAAACCAGCAAGTGATGAGTCACTGCACAAAGTTATTATAAATGTCTGCATTCACCAGGAGAGGGGAAGTACTTACGAGTATTTGCCCATCCTCCTCACAACTGCAATCACCACAGCAATGACGATGACCACTGCCAACAGAGCGCCAATCACAATGCCGACTACCTGGCCAGAGCTCAGGCCTTCTGAGAGACAGAAAGACAAGAGAGGGTTTATTAAGACAAGACTTGCACATCTTTAAAATGCTTCAGTTTGTTTTTGTTATTGATGTTTTTATCTTAATACATAGACTGGTGAAGGCATTATGAGTTGTTTTTAACCTTAGAATTAATCAAATGCTATCTGTCTACAGTATCTATGAATCTATGTTTGGGGAGATTAAACCTGTGTTTGACTTATCTATCACATCATATCAGTCAATCGTAACACCTAAATTCATACTGACCACCATTACTACCCAAATCTCCACCCCACGTATTCCTCACCCTCTTCAACGACCACCTCGCCGCCCGGGCCTTCCTCGGCGGCTCCCGTCGCCGCAGGTGGGACCTCAGGCTTTGCTGGTTCAGTGGGGGCTGCAGTTTCCACAGAAGGAGCATCAGTGATAATTGATTCTGGTGCTGCTGGTGGTTCAGTAGAAGCCGCAGCAGGGGCTACTGTTTCAACCACAGGCTCCTCAGTAGTTTCAGGAAGAGTGGGAGCAGTCGTTTCAGGGACATTCTCCGTTAAAGCCTTTGTTACATCTGCAGGGGCTGCTGGTGGATCTGTTGCAGGAGGGCCAGTGAAAACTGTACTATCATCTGCTGCAGACAATTCTGTACTGAAATGTACTGCGCTGTCAGTGGTCATGCCATGGTCTGGAGCGCTTTCTGTGCCAGGTATGTCGGTAAGAGGGAGTGCTGTGGGGCCTGGAGAAAATCAGGGAGAAATTAGTAGAGAGATCACAGATGGGTTCAAACTCAGGTGTTGATGTAATAATCATAATTATTTACATATTGTTTTTGTCATTTGTTTTGTGTTAAATGGTGCTGCTGGGTAACCACTCTAAGCTGGTTTGGCAAAATTCACTCTTTGTCTCTCAAGTCTGAAATATTCCTGTCAATATTTTTCTAAATGTTTAACACTGTAATGGTTATAATGAATCTAAAACTTGAATGTAATGTGTATAATCTTCCAGTGATGAAAACAAATTAAAGCTTCTTTTTGACCATATGGATGAAATAACATTGCAGTTAGCAAAGCATTATCTTGATGTAGATGTATTAAAGACAAAATAACTGGGAAACATAATATCTAGATATGTGAACTAAATAACATCACTATATGAAAGTACAATAAATTGGAATATTAAAGATCAATCTCTCCTTCATATTGACCTAGAGCATCATGCCTTCCAGCTGGCACACTAGTCTGTCCAGATCAGGGCAAAATAGTCAAGCTGAACATGATAAATGTTCAGATTCTTTACTGACACCACAATATCATGACAAGACCTCTCCTCTGTCTCCCATTCCCTTTTAACCCTTTTCCCATCACCATCACATGCCAACCGTGACAGCATGACCACCACACCCTGTGACATCATAAAACATACATCCTCTCTCCATTCCTCCACCCCTCCATCCTGTCTTACTTTACTACTGGCATACTTTGCGTATTGGAATGCCACATCCTCTTTCTCATTTCCTGTGGAGAGAGCCCCCGATGCAGCAGTCGATGTGTGACGAGAGCACGGGAAGTTTTGTTGGCCCTCAGCCACTTAACATGTGCAGTTAATGAGGGGTGGAGTTGAGGCGACAACCGATGTGAAAGAAACACAAAAAAGACAATCTCAGGAAGATGTCCTCAATCTAAAATGTTTGTTTTCCTGTCTTTGTTATCCATCTTAAAGATCCCCTACAGACACGTCTTAGGATGTATGTAAACTACTCTGAATAATGATGTGTCTGATATATTTTTTCTGTAAAAAAAAGTTCAATTGTCTTGTTAAAATCTTAAAATGACATCAACTCCCATCTAAATCCGAGAATCTAGAAATATTCAAATATACTTAATCTCAAAAGTTTAACTGCCTGACACAAGACATCTCCTTCTTTTACTGAAAAGTCTAATCTCGGTGTATGTGCACTGGTGGCTTCAAGTTTCCACATCAAACTTGTTTAAGTTGAATATTGGACCACGATTGGCTCCACAATTATTTGTGATGTCACAAATCGTGCTCAGAGGCCCGCCCCTTAACATTGGATTTTCAATGAGCACAGAGAAACTTTATACTCTCAACAGATGAATGTGAAATAAATACATCGTTCTGCACAGTGGAGCTCAAACATACAAAAAGCAGAAACACATTTTTGAGTGTAAGGGGACTTTGAGTGGAAGAAAATGTGAACTTTTTAAAATTGCCATCTAACATCTAAAAGACATGCTTTGTCAGAGTTTAGAAGATGTCTGTGCTTGCAGTCAAATGGAAACTCCCATTTTGTATTCAGCAACTGTATGAAGACATGTATTTATCCTCCTGTCTTTCATCAAGGCCTGGACTATGAAGGGGCCTGGGTTCAAACTAATCATTTCCCTCCAATAACCCTAGTTCCATCTCCCCACGTTTAACATCCTCCCAGCCACAACTGAAAGCTTAGCCTGGACAGCACTGCTTCAAAATTAAGGAGGTAGATTTCAGTGTGGCACCAAAATTACGGTCTACAGTTAACTTTCCACTGACAAGATGTTGGCCTGAAATTGCTTCTTCTCCTTGGAAAAGAAAAAAAAAATCAGCTTCTCCTTTAAATTTTTTTACTGTAGAGACCGGGAACAAGCATCTATGCAAGTCTTCTAAACTTAGCGTGTGACATCATGCTCTCTCAATCTCCAGTTTTCTCCAATTGTTCTAAATACTTGAAATAATAGAAAATACTTTACAAGGGTAAAAATAACTCTGAATGACTGGACTTGTCTAACAACCGGTGCAGTTATTCCTAGTCCTGTGCTGGCTAGTGTGTTCATTAGCAACAGGCAGGGTAAATATAACAAAACATTTGTTCCCACAGCGGCTGAGTATTGAAGGGGGTTTTCAAATGGAGACTGTTTGTTTGGAACGTCTGTAACTGATGATAAAAATGGTCCATGCTTCACAGAGTATGGCCTATGTGTAATCACCTCCTCAACCTCGACTAACAATTGTTTCATTATGTGTACAGTTCCCACAATTAGCTCTGAGTAGTATTTCCTCCCCAATGTGCAGACTATCGTGGGTTAATACAGCTGCATTAGTAAGTAAGAGAAGGTGAGACTGTTGTGGTCCCTCTCCTCTCTTTTCCTTTTAATATACTACTTTTCACCCATCTTCCTCTCCATGACCCTGCCACTCCCTAAGGATAGGTTTGTTGCTGCTGAAAGCTTTGAGAAGGTTGAATCCCCAGAAAGAAAGAGAAAGAGGGAGCGAAAGGGAGGCAGGAGGGAAAGCAAAAAGGGTGGAGGGGAGCTACGAGGGAACGGTATGTTAACTGAGAAGCGAGGGAGCAGCCCAGTGTCCCTTCTGCTGCTTGAATTCATTGTGAACATGGTCTGTCTTTGATTTGCTGTCTTTGCGCACAGCAAGATGTGAACCTGTGTGAAGTGGTTAGTATGTACGCAAGTGACCCTCTGTTAATCCTCAGGGGGGACGGAGCACAGGGTCACATGCAGAACAGGACAACTGGAGCTCCATGTAGACAAGGACATGATTTTGTGTATGAATTTTGTGATGACTAGACACCTTGAAACCATGAAAGCTTGGTGGACTTGTGTGAAAACTCAGCACACACACAAAAAAAACTGAAATACCGCAGAGCTGGAAGTGGTTCCAGTTTCCTTTTCTCTCAATCCTAGACTGAGAAACGTTTACGTAACTGTGGCGTTGTCCTTATTATTCCAAAATGTCGGCGGTGCACCCAGGTCATTTTACCCACCATGACATCATTTCGACCACACGCACTCCCTTGTATCAATTTCCACGTGAAGCAGCCTGAAATCATCCTGCCACTCAGCAAAGGACACAGCATGTGTTTATGGGCGTGTGTGTATGTAAAACTATGGCTGTCTCAGCCTCTGACAGGGCTTTTGTTCACCCAAATTACAAAACATATTTTATCACTCATCATCTTGAACAGATATTTATTATTGTGAATCATTCACTTCAAAAAAAAGCTGGAGTGATGGAGATGGAAGGAAGGGTGAGGTGAAGTTTAAAACGTAGGCAGGCAAAGAGCTGAGTGAAAAGTGAGAGAGGTGGTAAAGGAATAAAACAAAAAGCTGTGAAAAAGAGGCACCCACATGGGGCTTCACTCCTGCCCGGCATAAATAAAACCTCCAGAGAGAGTGAAAGAGTGAGGAGGGTGGGTGGGTGAGTTGGGGGGGGGGGGGGGGGGGGGGGGGGGGGGGGGGGGGCACAACGATATACAGTGTGAGACAGGAAAGAAGGGAGTAGCAGCTTCCATCCATTACGATCCCAATCAGCTGTCACTGAGGCCCCCTGTTTGTGTGAGTGTGTGTGTGTATGTGTGAGAAAGCTACTAATTCACAGTCCTGTGTGGGAGGGAAAGCGTCCATACAGACAATGTGAGGGAGTGTGTCCACCTTTGGAGCCCAGGAATGTTTTTGCAGCACTGGAGGAGGGAAATGTGAGAGATAGGCGCCCTGCCCATCTCACTTCACTATGACACTATGACGAGATGCCGCGCGGCATAACCTCCCCCGCTAAACCAAAAGGAGTCAGCTGTGGAGATACTGGGGTGTGCCATTCAATGCACACTGGGGATTTGCAGCAGGAGACACGCTGTAGTGGAACATTCTCAGCCAGTCTTATCACAGAGGCAACACAATGAGCATCTACACTCATACAGGAAAAGATTTGTTCCCCTCCTGGACTAACTTAGATAGGAGGACATGCAACAGGTCCCATCTGGACTCTATCACCAGTGGCACGAACTGGTACCAGATGAAGTGGGCCTTTTATCTTAAGTCTAACAGGTCTGATTAAATTCCTAAAATGTAATGCACCAGAACAGGGATGACAGGGAATGTAAGCAAAGATGTAGAAATTACAAATAAAAAAGATCATGATGTAGCATCACTTTTACCCTCTCCTTTTTTCAATCAAAACAAAACACCCAAAATAAAAGCAACACTAATGACCTCTAGAAATGTATCAAGCCAGCCACTTAATGTATTTCTAATGTTGCTAACCTTCAAATTCAACTCCCACATCAGAAAACACCCACCCAGTTGTGTAAGTGTTCCTTAGTCAGCGACTCTTTTTTTCTTACTTTCTCTTGCACCATGTCTCACCCTGCAGCACACGTAGGTGCTAGAGATATGAGACATTTGTGCCGGTACTCATAGAGGAGACACACACACACATGCACACACACACACACACACACACACTCACAAAACTCTACAGAGTGGGTTTGGGCCATGCTCTGCTACTTATTTAGTCATGTTTTTGGAGTCCTACTCTCATGTGATAAAAAGTGCCTGCAGCACACTGTCAGGGCTTGGGCTTAGTCTGGGCTGAAATGGCAACATCTCTTCTATAAACAGATATTTCTTTCTCCTAGCAGAAATTTTTGGAAGTGTGACTGAGCGTTTTTGTTTTGTCAAAATGAGACACAGTTGACGTGAGAAGAGCTTGTTCCTCATGGTCCCTCTTTAACCGGCATGTGTCTCATATTTGGAGTATGAGCGCAACATTTGAGTCATTTCTAGAAGCAGGCACGCACAAAGGGCATTGACCTCTCCCTTCAACGGCCAGATGTGACGGGGATGTTATTGGACCAGCAGACAAAACTCATTAAGAAGGAGACTGGGTGGGGAGGGGGGGTGGACGTGGGTGTAGGGTTTTACAGGATACATGGGGTTTGCTAGTTAAGTGAGCAGGCGCAAGGGAGTTAAAAGACCCCATTTGTGTAGCATGGATGAGGAAAGAGCTATTTTCTTTGTTTCTTCTTTTCTTTGGAAGTCGCAGAGAAGAATCACTCTGGAAATTTATAAGGACTTTCTTTTTCAGAGTAAACCTCCATGGAAATGGTGCAGGAACGTCGCCTCCGACCGGTAAAGGTTGTTGTTTAAAAATAGACCCAGCCTCTCTCTGCTCCCCCTGTCTCTACACCAACCCTGTCCCCCGGGGTCCAGACTCATCAAGCTGGAAAAAGGGAAGGGGGCAAAGAGTTGGGAGAGAGGCGGAGGACTGTTAAGAGACCCGGGTAGAAGTGGGAAAGGGGAGGAAGGAAGGGGAGGGGGGGCGTGGAGATTTAAGTGGTAATGCTTGATACCCCACCAAAGATGGGTAAGTGCCAAGGGGCGGGGCGCCGCACGGTCTAACAACATGTGGGTAAGAGAGGGTGGGGCGCCTCTTATAGGTCATCACATACTGAGTGTTCTCCCTTCTTCCTGTCTCTTGCTCCTCTCTCATCCATATGACCCTCTTAAATATAGAGCCTCCCTCTATTAATACACGCACGCAAACCAGCCCTGCCCTGCAGTTCCCTCAGGCCTCAGCCACACCCCCTTCCCTCTATGCCTGCTGCTTCCCTCAGGCAAACTCTGTTGGTCAAGGCAAAGGAAGGAAGGAAAAAAGAAAGAAAGAAAGGAAGAAAGAAAGAAAGACAGGAAGAAAGACAGAAAGAAAGAAAGACAGAAACAAAGAAACAAACAAAGAAAGAGAAAGAAAGAAAAAACATATACAGCAAGTAAGAGAGGCAAGAGAGAGTAAGGATGTAGAGAAAAAGAAATCAGAGGAAAAGAGAGAAAAGAGTGAGTCAGGAGTAAAGTGAGAGGAGGCAGTGGATAAACTTTCATATAAATGTGTACGGTGTATGTTACAGTTTACGGCTGTCCCTCCCTCCCCGTGTATGAGCCCTGTTTTGGGAGCCTTCCAGGGGATATTCCTTTCTTCTCTTTGCCAGTGCCAAGAATTTACAGACACGAGGCAGCAGGGCTCCTGCTATTACATCACTTTTCTCCCCTGTGTCTCCAAATCAAATTGTTTTCTTTTTTTGTTGTTGCGTTTTTTGCTTTGCTGCTCAGAGTTCATAGGTGGTGTAAAATGTAAGAAAGATAGTGAGACAGAGCGCGGGCATCTATTAAAATCAACACAGGCTAACAACTTGGCTCCGTCTTTGTTAAATTAACACCACAAAGTTTTGAGGGAGTCTCAGCCAATGTGGAACATATGAGCCGACAGTTCTCAGAGGCAGTTTTCAGTGATGATTTAAGAGTAAAAACATTACAAAAATAAAGTGTTTTAAACAATTTGAATAAAATAAGAAATAATTATTAGTAAGCATTAGTTTATACCTTTACAAATAAAAATTGGGCCTATTTTCCAATCTTAAAACAGCCCCCATTGTGTTATTGTATGAAAATCAACAGGGATTAAAGCAGACAAAGAGTGCTGTGGGCACATGGAGGCAGATGGAGAGAGGGGGACACAGTGTGCTAACAGCAGGACGGTGATAGCAGAGAGTTTACTTACTTGCATGTGTGAAGGTACAGAAAGGGCCAGCCAGGGCCAACAGGAGCAGCAGCTGAACATTCATCGTGGTGGAAACTTTTCTCCTCCAGTCACTACCTTTAGGGACTCCCTCGGGGCAAAGAGCACGACACCGGAGCCCTTGCACACGCCAGACACACACCAGCCGACCTCTCCGGAGAAGGAGGATGAAGGACCAAAAAAGGTCACAAATGAAAATGAAGTCTTTAGGGGAAGTTTGGAAAAGTAGCAGTCTGAGGTCCTTTTTTTGTTTTTTTACTTGTGGAGGTTGAAGGCAGACGGACCAAACTGGAGCTCCCTCAGTTGGAGCGGGAAGAAAGAGAGTGGTGGAGGGATGTAGACAGGACAAGAGAAAAGAGATGAGCTCTGGTCAATTCAAGGAAATTAAAGGAGAGAGAGGGACTGGCACACACAGCAGGAGAGAGAAAGAAGAGAGTGTGTGAGTGACTGAGCTGAAAGTGGAGGAGGGGTGCTGGTACTGGTGGTGGGCTGGGCGCGTTGAGGCGCAAGGGGCAGGTTGGGTTGGGAGGAGGGTGTGTGGATAGGGGCAGTAAGGTGGTTTCAGCCCTCTTGGTGCACAGCCAGCCCTCCTGTTTGCAAACCTTGCAATATCAGCAGCATGCACACACACACACACACACACACACACACACACACACACACACACACACACACCACACACAAAATTTGAAATAAAGATAATAAACCGTTGACTTATTTATCAAGACAAGACAGGCACTTCAAACTACAGGCCAGTTTAAACAATTAGAAAGCTAAAGCAACAAGCTGTTTTAGGGATTTCTGAATGAATGGAGAGAAATGTAAACAGAGCTTTGAGCTGTCTCAAATAATCCTTAATCACATAGTTAAGAGCCAAGACAGTGAATGAAATAAAGCTGTGCCACAGTTTCTTTCTTTCTTTCTTTTAAACCAATGTTAACTAAAAACAAACAGTGAATGAAACAAGCATCCGTAATGCATCTGTATTGATCATTTAAAAACATCAATCTTGTTCGAGCAAAGAAAATTGGCAACATACATCTGCGGTTGCTCTCTGATAGCAAGAGGGAGCTGCTTTTTGAACAGGTTTTACAAATGAAAAGGAGCCATAAATACAGTTAGAACATCGTGTGACTTTCACACAGACAAGCATGGGTGGTCTGCTGAGTTTACATGCGATGGACGGCGAACAAACTGTTGCTTGGCACTAGGCTGACACCTGTTGGACAAGCCCACTCCAAGGGTCAAAACAGCACAGAGGAAAGGAGGAAAATGTTATCTCAATAATAACAAAATCTTCAGAAGTCTGGGGAAGAGTTGTAGATTTGTGAGTCATGAATAGCACTTCAGCAACTTGTCCAGCATCATTTAAAGTTTTTTTCATAGACTGCCAGCCAACAGCTGATGAAATAACGACAGCAGATGTTTGGTTAGCGCAGTAAAAATGGTCAATGACATTTTAATAAACACTGAAACAGATTTTAACTGTTGAACTGCCATACACAGATTATCTATGACACACAAAACGTCAATGCCAATTTTTTTTTATCACTTATTTACAATATACTGAAGGTATGTACATACGGTGTCTCCTGAATGACAAATAACAAAATACTTTCTCTCCATTTGCTTTTTTTTCCTTTTTATCAGTCGATGTTTTTCAAGGGCAAACAGAGGAATAACATACTGTTATTTACAAGGACAACAACACACAAACATACGAGATATATATATAATGCTGGTCACTGTTATACAGCATTTAATGGCAATAATAAAGAGTATTCTTTTTTCTACAATGAGACCTTGTTTTGACCATCCTAACAATCACTGAGTTCCTCCAAACCAAAGAGCACTTTAAGGTCCCATGTTTCACTGTGTACTCACTTAATACAAACAAAGTATTTGTTTCTTATGAGTATCTTTTGAGCTACACTGAGCGGTATGCTTAAGAAAATCAAAGAGGACTATACACACTTGCACATACAGACAAAATTAAACATCACAGTAAAAAAAAACAACAACAACATTTTGTTTAGTCTTTGTTCCATCGCTGATCTACCATTTTAACAAAGAATTAAAAAGTTCACTGTATTCTTTCATTTTTCTCATTCACTAGATGATATCAAGCTTGGTGTTGTGCAAAAAACGCGTGTCTTCTTTTAAATGAGGCATTGTAACAATCATGGTTGACCCTCCCTGTCTGGTCATAATTGATAAGCACTTTCCTCAAATTATAAAAATTGGAAAAACTAAATTATTTTTCAGAAAACTATGGATTATTGTTCACAATGTCCAAAGTCTGGCCAGCATATCATTTTAATTTCAATTAGTGGCTGTTGCATGAGCTGCTGAAAAGCTTATTCCACAGTATTTGATATCAGTTAGCTTATAAGCTGACAAATGAAGACTTTACTTTTGACCACGGTCACCAGGACGCTTGATGTTTGCCAACAAGAAGTCAACACTGACAGCACCGTACAACACACAGCAACCTCACATACAGACATGTAAATGGCTTTGTGTTGGTTTGACATGGCATGTGAGCGAAACACCCTGAGAACATGGCACCATGGAGACACACACACACACACACAAACACACACAAACACACACACACACACACACACACACACACACACACACACACACACACACACACAAATGGCATTTAGAGTGATAAAGTAAAAAAGTGGATGACTGGTGTCCAATGTGAAGTAACAAAGATAAAAAGAGAACAGATAGTGGTGCATAGAATTTTTTTTTTGGGAGAGGAAGCAATAAGGTGCCTGTTTTAACCAGCAGGTGGTGCTTGACTCATCTATCACTGATTCAAGTTACAGGTACAACATTATTACTTTCTTCTTCAAAAAAATACACAGATGCCCGGTATTAAAATAATGTTATATAAAGAGGAAAATATCCAAAATACTTGGACCTGCTGAATGCTGAATGCATGTGAATGACAAGTGAAATTCATTTTCTGCAGTTTGGAGAGGAACACATTTTCTATTCGTAACCTTCACTCAATCACAAGCGCTGACAATTTGCAGACATGGGATAAAAGTTGTAGCTAGAAACACAAAAGATTTAAGAAAAGATTTAAGAAAACAAAAAGAAAACGATTCACAGATGTTTCGACAACACTTTGGCGACTTGTAACCTTGTTGGTACTGGGGGGACACAACATGAGACAATTCAGAGAGCTTCAGACGTCCTTTAGTTTTGGACGATGTGTGTTTACATCTCGACTTGGTCTCAATATTTTTGAATGATTGTCTTTAGACTCATCATCCATTTGTATCAGAAGAAAAAAAAGGCCAGTGAGATCAGACAAATTATTTTCCGTTTGTTTTCTGTTGGATTGTCTTCTATTTTTTCACTCTGGTGAAAGGAGCAGGTTGGCCAGTCCCATACCTCACATGTCATCATCACATGTTGTCTGTATATCTCTTTGTCATTTTCAGTCTCTCTCTTCATCCCTCCGTTCGACTGATGACTCTGTTTAGACGATGGAGTCCCAGTCAAAGTCGTCCTGGATGTCATCTGCAGTGAGCATGCGTCTCACCTGGAAGGCAGGCAGCGTGTGTTGCTGCTGCTGCTGGCTCAGCTGGCTGTGATGAGCTGGATATGAAGGGGTAAAGCCTTAATACTGATAGATAATGTTACACATTCTAGTGTTGTCACAGTGACTTATCAATATTTATTCTATATCATTGCCACAAACAGTTTTTTTAACAAAGTATTTATTTTGTTAGATGCAGAAAAAGGAGAAAGAAGTTTTGGATAAATCATCCTCTGGCTCTTGATCGTGTCCAGGACATCTGCACTTAATGAAAAAAGTCTGAAAAATCTAAAACAGCTGAAATTGTAATTCACCATGTCTTAAATTATCATGTTCATTCACTGGTTTATACTGGGAACACATGGTATTTTGGTAATTTTAATGACACACTGTTGTGAATTTTACTTTTAAAATGACCCCGACATCTTGTAATATAATGCAATCCAATGAATATAGTGTATCTTTATGAAGCTCATAACATCTTTGAGACTGTCAGTTATTGATTCAACTATATGGTAATATTTGATACTTCATTTGTTGGTGGTGTTATATTGTTCTGCATCATGTATACTGTAAGTATTTTTTTTATCTTTATCTTTATCTTCAGAAACATACTTCTCACTGCCTTCACTACAAAAGGACCATTTAACATACTGAAAAATGTGGTGAACAGTGTTCTCTTGTAGCTGTAAACATCTACTTCTGTGTTGACCATGGTGTTTTCAGGTTTGTCATTATCAGATCAAAAACTAAAAAAAGTATTTGTCTTAATTGATCCAGTTAATTTGGTAATTCCCATATACATATATACTTACTTACTTATAAACTGGTAGAGATTCAAATGTGTTCCTGAAACTACTAATGATCTAAATTAATTTACAATATTGCATCAAAACACAAAACAACCTGAAGAGTACGGTTTAGACCTGCTCTATGTGTAAAGTGCCTAGAGATGACTTTGTTGTGATTTGGCGCTATACAAATAAAGATTGATTGATTGATTGATTGATTGATTGATCATGGTGTCATTATACTATCATAATACCGATGCTAGCACTTGCACTGATACTGAGAAATACACACACTTGCATAGATATAAACCTGCATACAAATATACACCCTGCACCTCTAACTGACCTGTGACCTGTTAAGAGAGCAATGGAGGAGTCACCTGTCATGGTGGGAGTCGTGTTGCTCATGGGAGGCATGTGGGGGTAACCTGGTGGGCCCATCAGAGAAGAAATGTTCTGTCTTGAGTCCATGTACATGTTCCCTGTGGGAGAGCAGACAAAAGGGCAATGACTAACCGTCAGATTGGTGTCCCGATTTTCAAACGTGTGCTTGTGTCTTTGCAGAACGCGAGCTGTTATAATGTGCACACAGTTTTACTGCTGTCGTATGCTGCAGAATCTGCTGTCACTCAGTGGATATCCACCTAGTGAAATATCTCCTTGTCTTCATATATTTACTTCAGTTGCCATGTAATTGCCCATGTAAATCTATAATGGGCCAACAATGGCAAACTGAGTAGAGAGACTGTAATTCAGCTAAAAGGCCTAAACTCCAGCCTCCATCACTGTGAGTGAGTGAAGAGTCCCTGAGACTGTCAACTGTCAAAGGTGGGAGGACATTTATATGCTGTGAATCTGTACAATTTTAATATACTGGCAATTTTACTTGAGTATTTCCAAATTGCAAATACTGAAAAGGAAGTCACTTTACACATTCAGATTTTACATCCATAATCATAAATATAATTGTTCTCTAGTAGATATGGAATTAATATCTTTTTTCAAAATATCAGGAAGTGTACATACTGGAACATCATACCAAGTGAATTTATCTCAACCTGTACATGAGCTTATTTCATTTTTCTCCCTTCCACTGCTTTACCAGACTACTGTGGTGGGTGCTGTGCTGTGTGTGTCTCTGTGTATACTGACCCGTACTAATGTGTTGATTATGTTGGTTAAGTTGTCCGTGCTGACTGTGCTGGCTGGCCTTTGGGTGCATGGCCCCGTGAGGCTGAGCTGGGTGTTGCGGTGCCTCTGGTGGTGTTGGGTGTTGGACCTGAGGTTGCGTGTGGGCAGCGCCCTGAGGGGGGATGACCCCTGTGGCTGTAAAGAACTGGTTAATGGAGGAACACAGGTCAGCCATCTGGGCGGGATCCAGCGACCAGTTGTTGAGCTCAGCCTGCCGCATGCTCTCCTTTAGGCCTGAATCAGACGGACAGAAGAGACAAAGACAGAAGATCACAATCATTTTTCTATTCTAATACTACTGATTAACCACATGAACACAAGTGCCCCCCACATGCCATATCATTTTCCACTCAAGTAAAATATAATATCTACATTTGTAACTTTATTTACATTCAAAACTTAATCTCACATATCTGGCATTTGCAGGTTATGATGTGTTGCCATTTTCTATGACATATATTTGGTGTTATGAAGTTATTGGAACAGTGTGTATCTACCAGAATTTACAAAGTTAATGTTTGGAGCATTAAAAATGTGTGTGGATGAAAAACACAAAAAATACCAGACTAACATGATCCCTGTTGTAAGCAGAAAATGATGAGTGCATTCACTAGTATTTTTATGTGTCTAGTGTTCCATCTTGAAAGATTCAGATTCAGTGGTAGTGATTACTTCAGACTAACAGTGGCCTTTCCTTGCCTGAAATGGCTATTTCAAGTCAATTCCGTGGCCTCATAAATGCAGGGCTCATGGGAAACACACTTACGACCTCAGAGAAAAACTTCAAACACAAACAATTTTTCATTATAGTCTTAAAACATGGTCAGATTCATGATGGAAAAAGGATCAAAATCAATGCAGAAAAACAGACATATTGTCTTTTTCATTCAATGCATTCTTTTTCCAGGGGGCTCACATTACCCACAATGCCTTGACTCAATTCAGTAGCCTGTGCAGATTCAGGTATGTTATGCTAGAAGCAGCTGTAGCCACAAACGTCTAGCCTCAAGGGAGATGCGGAGCAACCCGTTACAAAGGTCTGGTAAACTCGCTTTCCAGATTTCATTCATTTTCAAACTTCAGCCCCTACTGACGTTGCCTTAAGTGACATCACATGAAGCAATTTGTAGACTTCATGCAGCTCTCTCTGGAGCCACAAGAGGCTTTAAAGAACTTTTAACATATGCAGAAGTTCTTCTCATGACCTGTAAACAGACGTCCATGTGCATAACTAGTGGACCTTTAAGTATTAAAGTTCAACATATAATTGTGAAGTCACATCCAGCATAAGAATCCCACTAACTTGTTATACCATTACAACAGGGCATCATTCTGTTGGGTCTGTTCACATCTGACACAACATTAAAACAAGCCCTTAAACCTAAAACGCGTCGTGTTTCTCTCTACTTGTTCAAACAAAAGACACAGCCAAGCTCCTATTGAGCAAACTACACTCTACTGTACTCTATTTTCTCTGAATCAAATTTATCTGGCTTGTGTTTGTTGGTGACTGAGATGAGAGGATCGGTCCTTGCTCTTTGGACGCGAGCCAGG
The DNA here is from genome assembly GCF_963691925.1 of Scomber scombrus. Taxonomy (NCBI): domain Eukaryota; kingdom Metazoa; phylum Chordata; class Actinopteri; order Scombriformes; family Scombridae; genus Scomber; species Scomber scombrus. Next base: position 12,396,009 of record NC_084979.1, read on the forward strand.
GATGGTGGAGGATGGCATTACGGCGGTGTGAGGGAGGTCAAGCGCTTCAGGAGGAGGGAGAAGGGCAGTGAAAACCTGTGTGTTATACCAGCCGTCATCATCCATCGTGTGTGGATGTTGCCGGCTTTGTGCGCTGACCGTGATAAGAGGCTGTTACTGAGCCGGGGCCTAATTGGATTATTCACATCATACAATTCGGAGGGAGGGAGACAGTGTGTGTGTGTGTTTGAGTGTGTGTGTGTTTGTGTGTGTGAGAGGGAGAGTGGCAACCTCTCAGATGCAGGATAATGACTTTTATTAGGCCAGTACTATTACGACAGTGGATATTATGATATTGTGCCTCAAGGGCGAGTGCATATGAAAACACAGAGTGGAATCATAATGGTTTAATCAAAGTAACTGATTGGCATCATAAGCATTTGATCAGTTCTCGCTGTGTAGAAAACAGCTGTTGTGGATGGCTTTATCAATATTCATATCGGATGCTGTTCACACCAACGGCAACACTTGTGTTAAAGTGTATGTTACCTTGAAATGGGGAGAGGTCTACGTCAGCCCAGTTGTAACTGGTTGCGATGCGGCAGCTCTCTTTCAGCCAGTCCAGGTTGGGGTACCAGTCTGATGACATGCCTGGGAGAAAGTGCGCACACACAGACACAGACACGCACGCATGCACAACACACACACACACACACACATGTACACGTACACGCACACAGACACCTTTAATTTTTTTCTTAAAGACTTTAACGAGACAATAGATTCAAATAAATTATGCAACTAATCAATATTTTCATTGTCAACGAATCTGTCACTGTCACATTTAATCTGTCTATAAGGTGTAGTGGAATACGGTGAAAAATAAAAGTAGAAGGTGATGTGTTAAACAGAGCAGATCAGCAAATTCTCCAATTTCTGGCAATAGAAGCAGCAAATGTTTGATATTTATGCTTGATGAAAATGTTAAATATTCATTTTCTATTATTGATTCATTGTTTCAGCACTAAATCAAAGAATCCATATATGACTATATGAGAATGTGCAGCATGGCAATGTAAAATAATTATCTGAAACAGGTGAACTGAAAAATAGATTAAAAATATAAAAGAAATTGGTCCCCAGTCCAAGTTCTGTAATCAACCACAAGGTGGTGTAACTTCACACCAAAAGCATCCAGCCACAGCTCTGCTTTTTAGAAAGAAAAAAAAAGAAAAGAAAAGAAAAGAGAAGATGCTTTTCACCGTCTTCACCGCCACAAACCAAACAATACATTCTCAGGCCGTGGATCAAAGACAGAGGGATTGCTTTCATTCATCCTGAGCTTGGTTGAGGGGAATACTAACCTAGATAAATAATATCTGAATAGTCCTTTTTTTCCGGCCTGAGAGCTATGTTGCAGAGACACAGAGGGGGGAGAGAAAAAAAACAAAGACTGGGAATATGAGGAGGAAAAGCCTCGGTGAAGCGCCGCCATACCCGGCCTCATAATATCAAACGCTCTGGGACCTTATAGAAGAAAGAGTATAATATAAATGCAATGAGTATGTGCAGAGACAGGCTTGTTTTGATGTGTTGGGTGAATTGCATTTACAACATTGTGGCTTTGGGAATCAGGAAAGTAGAATAATTGTTTGGTTCTGTGTTGCATCAATATATATGAAATATGAAACAAACTATACCATACACTTGTGTAATGTGTTCCTTTCACAAGAATCAGTAAAAAGATATGCAGCAAAGTAGAGACATGATTATATTGGACATTCAGGCTTCCAAAGTAGACGTCCTATTAATTTTTCTTATTCTTTTCAAAATGTTCTCATAAATGTGACTGATAGTTAATGCTTGGAAAGATATGAAACTGATTAATCTGTATAAAAATAAATGGCTTTTAAAAAAACTGCTTCACTGATAAAGACTGAAATGTAAAAGTACTATGTGTATAAAAATGTTAGGAGATATTGTAAATTACACAAAAACACACAAGCACCAAGCTTAAAATTAAGGTACATGTGCCGCTAATAGCTGTCTGAAGCAATTACACTATGAGGAAACCCTGTTAATACACTCTGCAGAATGAATCACTTCACTTTTGGATTCTGGATCAATTCAGCAACTATGAAATATTCAGAATATGTTATTACTCTGATTTCATGGCTCTGTGTGTGGCAGAGTCTTCTGCTAATGCTGTGTTCACGCCATGGCATCAGAATGGGAAGAAAGGAAAAACATCTCGTTGTTACACCTCTGAAGCATTAATGCTTTAAATCAAGATGGTTATCCCCACTGCTCGTCCTGTAGTCACACCAGGTACATGGAAATGACTATTGAAAATTGACTATTTTAGTGTGGTGCATATCTATTGTGGTTTGTGAAAAGGTTTAACCAGATATGAACAAAGAGGGTTTTTTAAAAATTGGTGCATTGATTCCATTTACATTATAATGTTATAATGTACAGTTCAAGTTCTTTTACCACCTCATTAACACTTAGGCTCATTAGGCTGAGGTGTACATTTCTGCCCACTTAGCTGCTTGTATTTAAGGTTTGTACGATATAATGTAAATGTGGTGATAGCCACAGCTACCGAGGTTCATGGGTACTGCAGTATTAGAGCCATCAACTACACCAAACTCACAAAAGCAATGAAACAGAGCTGTTTTACCCAGGATTCCCATGTTGCTACATTGGCAATCATTGGTGTTATCATTTATAGAAAACTTTCAAAAGGACATTTAGTAGCATATTTCTAATTATTCTGATGGTCTACAGTTGAAAAATGTAGACGATATCAGTGAAAGCCTATCCTTTAAATTGTGTTAAATACTCCAGAACCTACAGCTCTGTCATCCTGCTCTGTGCCTTAAGCTCTATCCTCACCTGTTGTAGGGCAGGTCTGTCCAGTGTGACTCTGGTGTGAGAGAGATGGGTGCTGCTGGGAATGAACAGGGTGCTGTTGGTGCTGGCCATGTTGACCGTGTGCCTGGTGCTGGCCATGGGCGGAGTGAGGGGAGAGGTGCTGCTGAGGGTGGTGGGGGTGATGTGATGCCGGGATGTGGTTGAGTTGGTGGTGGTGGCTGCTCCCTCCTCCCGCACCAGGAGAATGCTGGTATGAGCAGGCGGTCCGGGCCTGCTGGCTGGAGTCCCCGGGCATACCCATTAAGCCTGCTGGGAAAAGGGTGACACCACAACTTATCACAGGTAAGACAAAGAAAATGAAACAGACAAATATGGATTTATCTTTGTAAGAAGATGGACAAACTGGAGGATTGGTGCAAATGAAAGGTACTGCTGTGATCTGGGAAAAATATGTTCATTCAACCTTGAACTGCGAATATCTCACTTTGCCATTTAATATTTCTCCAGAATTCTTTTTCCACACATATTCACACCCAATCATGTGTCAGTGTCACCAGAGTGGGCTCTATCACCCTCCTGAAGCTTCATTTTTTTTGGCTGATTTAATAATTTAATCCACTAAAAAGGAGCAACTACAACACAAACAAACACTCTTTTTATGGTTCAGTTTCTGGTGCTTATAAATCACTGTGCATAAAATCATAACAGCATATTCCTTATGCCCAAAGCACAGACAGTAAAGTGATCTCTTGAAAAGTACAGGATGAAATTATCAGGGCCAATAAAATGGAATGACAGCAGTATAGTTTTGAGGATCAGACAGCTTAAAAACACAGACAAAGTAGCAGATGATATTGTCTTGCCTCAAGTTTTTCATTCTTGATTTGATTTTACTGAGAACAACTATATATTAAGATAATCACTGGGTGTAAATTGCACCATTTTTCCTATTTTTCAGTTCTGGTTTCAGTCTAAATTCTAGTCAAATGACCATAATTTGGGAATCTTCCAAAAATAAGCAGAGCTAAACAATATAATGATTTTAATCCAGTGGCACTTGCGAGCTAGTTAGGAAAATGTTGTCTATGTCTGAAACACATGCACACCCACGCACACACAAACGCACGCGCGCGCACACACACACACACACACACACACACACACACACACACACACACACACACACACACACACACACACACACACACACACACACACACACACACACACACACACACACACTCTCTCTCTCTTTGTCTTCCTCATCCATTTCTCTTAGTATGTGGCGAGTGGAGGATTCTTATGAATGGATGTGTCTTCATTGCACAACTGCACCCCAAGAGTGCACAATGCATTGTTGTCTTTTTCTTGGTACCAGATTTAGAGAATATTTATTAAATTCCTGACTTTTTAAAAATGGTACAGTGACAATTTTATATAAGTGGATTTAAATGTAAAAGTTAAAGTTATACTTTAGTACAGTGTTCAACAATCAATTAAGGTTGGATGTAAACATGATATGATCTATATATATGATCATGAGGTGTGGCCAGCAGAGAAAACACCTTCAGAAACTTCACTTGTTTCAGTCAGTAAATTTATTCTTTAGTCGTTTTTACTTTTGTTGAGACCCTTTTCTTTTATCTGATGGTTTTATAGGTTATCACTGAGGGACAGATCACTGAGCAGTGCTGTTAAGATCTCTTCAAAGATCTGTGGAGTGAAACAAGAGGACTTCAGTTATTTTTGTAACCAACAAATCATAAGGAAATCAATGACCATACTGAGGCTATCTGAGCACATCCTAGTGAGTGAATTTTCACTGCTGCCATCTGGGAATTGTTTTGCTTTACCTGCTTGTAAAAGTGTTTTTCATTCAAAGTCTTTTATCCACTCTGCTGTCTGTACTACTCAGTACTTTATTGCTGTCTTTAAAGATTGCTTCATGGCCATTGTTTCATCTCTTTATTTATTTACTACTTACTGGAATACCACACACAGATTTTAAATGTCTTGGTTGTTTTTTTCCTTCATAGTTTCATTATTATTTTATTAATCGTTGTCATCAGGACGAATAAAGTTGTTCTAAGTTGAATTGAGGTTTAATTTGTTTTTTTGGCTCAAGGGAAAGTAGAGTGAGGTTATTAAATGAGATATTTACATGTTGCCACAACTGGTGATTTCAAGCCTTCATTTATTAATTGAAGGTTTGTTTTTGTTGTCTTTGTTGTTTGGGCTTCAATTTATGGGGATGTAGATCTAACAGAAAATGACAGAAGTGACCTGAGTCAGTTAACAGTTTGGTGTGTGCTCTTAGTTTTTTACAGGTGTGCCTGTGGATCAGGAGGTAGAGTTATCAGCGGGTTGGTGGTTCAGTCCTCCAGTCCTCATTTCAAAATGTCCTTTGACAAGGTAATAAACCCCAAATCTCAGTGTGTGTGTGTGTGTGTGTGTGTGTTACAATGGGTAAGCATAGAAACACTTTGGGGTGCTTTGGATGGGAAGTGCTGTATCACTTCTGATGAGAAGGTTGGCACCGTGCATGGCAGCCTCTGCTATCAGTGCATGAATGTGTGTGGATGGGTGAAGGTATTGTAAAGCACTTTGAGTGGTTGATAAGACTAGAAAAGGTGCTATATAAATCCAATGCATTTACCATTTACCAAAAGAGACGATGAGCTCCACTGTCTGCGTGACTCATTGTGACTCAAATTCTCAAATACAATGACTACTGACATGGTTTCCTGCTGAGCCTCACACTTAAGGGCTCTTTTCAAGTGCTGCTAAATCCATTTTATTCTGCTTTTTCCTTGTAGGTCTCTGCGTTACATCTATTTTTCCAATCAGTATTCTCATTGTCTTAACTTTTTCTTTGCATGCACTCCTGACCACAGTTTGAAAGGGACCTTGTCAGAGGGTGAATCAAGACAGCAGTTGCGGAGCTCAACAGAGCGCATCAATCTCCTCGGTTACAGAACATACGTGAATGTGTGCGTAGAGAAGAAAGAGGGAGAGGGAAGGTGGTGGGAGGGTGGTGGGATGGTGGGGGGTCCAAGTGGGAGGAGGCCTGGTGACCTGAAAGCTTCAGGAAGCAATTAGCGGGATGCTTCACAAACTTTAGAACCAATCTAATTAGCTCCTATCAAAGCTGCAGAACCCTTTGCTCTGCTCGACTGCAGATGTGTTTGTGAGTTTTTTCTCCTTCTGTTGAATTCTTCTTCTTAATTGCCTTTACTCATTTGACTGAGCAAGCCGTAAAATGCAGATATGCGAACAACAGATTGTTTATTAAAATACAATAGAGTAGGAGTAGTGTGTGGTTGATATTAATACAGGAAGGCTGTTACTGCTACGAAAACAATGTTAAATTCTTTGTAGCGCAATTTCAATAGGAGCTTAAGCTTGACAGTTAATTATGAGCATGAAGCCTGACAGAGATTTACATGTTGTTGTTTTTTTGTGCGAACATGAGTCAATATAGATGTTGGAAGGGCAAGCATGAACAGATAAACACAATAAAAATGAAGGGCGACACCCACCTTGCTGTGAGAAGGACTGCTCAAAGACGCACTTGTATAGGCTGCGGAATGAAGCGCTGAGGTCTTCGAAGTCAGAGAAAAGGAGCTGCTTGTCCCGTGACTCTGGGACAGGCAAGCCATACTGGGGTTGTGGGGGAGGAGGGGGAGGTGGAGGAGGCTGGGCAGGCTGCTGGAGGCTCAGGGACTGGGATGAAGGCTCTGAGTGGCTACTCACCTTTGAGAGACAGAAAGTAGAGAGAGAAGAGAGACGGAGTGTGAGAGCTGCAGAAAGAGACACGGAAAATCAGCGCTACTGATATAGATCAGCGCTATTGGTTTCAGAAAAATATATCAAAGGCAGAATCTCCAAAGCAGCTCAAAGTGTACAGCTGCAATCAGACCGACATCAGCACTGCGTGAAATGAAATAAATTTAAACAGGGTCATTCATTTCAATGAGACCAATATGACCATTGCAAACAAAAACAAAAAACAAAACAAAAAAAAACATGCAGGGTTGCATATTTAAAGAAACATTTACATCCAACTGAATGCTAATACAGGTGGAAGCGAGGGAGGTTGAAGGACTTAAACATTTGAACAGTACTGTATCAGTGAGGAATCAGAGTTCAGCACTCAGTAGGGCTGCAGCTAATGATTATTTTCATTTTCAATCAATCAGTCATCCAGGTCATTTCAGAAAAATGATGACCATGTCAATCACTGTTTCCCATAGCTCAAGGTGACGTCTTCAAATGTTTTATTAACAGTCCACAATGATAAATATTCAGTTTACTGTCAAAGAAGACAATAGTCACGTTTGAGAAGCTGGAGTCAGAGCAAAAAAGACTCTTAACTGATTATCAAAATAGTTGAATCAGCTTGTTAGAGTGAATCTGACACGAACAACTGTATGGAGACACATTTTTGTCAGTGTTGCCACTAAGTAAATCTGTCATTCATATGAGTAACCTTTCATAAGTTACTGTGACTCAGCGGTAGCATGAAGGACAGTTCAAAAGACGGTGAGTGAAACCTCCAGCTTCACTGTGACAGGGATATAATGATGCACATGGCCTGGCCAGCCAAGTGAAGAGTCTGAGGCCACTTATGCCAGCACTGGAGTGGGCCGCTGCCTGTCATTCAACACACAGGGAAATATAGTCCTTGCCTTCCTGCCTGGACAATTGTCTCCAGTAGCTGATTTTTCAATTGTGCCTTTTAAATTCAATTTCAACATTAATTAATTCTACAAATCATTTTTGTAATTCTCTCATCTGGTATAATGATACCTAATTCAGTTTAGTGCAATTAAAAATAAATCTTTGCTGGCACTCATACAAACAAAATACAGCGCTTCAAATTTCTATTTCATATTGTGAATGCAGCCTGTCTTCCTCCACCCTCAATCATCTCATCCCAGCTGTCATCTTCCTCACCATCCACCCAGCACATACAAGCAATTTGCTTTGAAAAGTGTGCCTCCGCAAACATAAGCCAACTTAGCATGACACATCCCCCCCACACATCGACTTCCACCCAATAATGGCAGCGTTTCCATCAACTATCTCAGTGTCTTTGAGATCTCTGCCAGTGATGCCACCAATAATCACCGTCAGTCAGGAGTGTATCACCTGCGCCAGGTAATGAGGCAGAACTAACCCTGATCCCACCGGACCAGACACACAGATGAGGTCTGAAGCGATGCAGGGGGAGGGTGAGGGGTGGAGGAGGTGATGCAGGCAAGAAGAAAACAAAAGATGGCCTCCAGAAATGAGAGGTTAACGAGATGAGATTGCACTGACCTTTGCTAATGCAGGTGGGAGGTGAGTGGGGAAAAGTGATTGATGGTAAAAAGGTGAGCAGCTGTTACAAGGGAAAAATAATGAAGTGCTGTGATTTTTTTGGCACTCCTATAATTTTAGACCAAATGTTTTTGGACCGAGACTGGCCTTTAAAATTATATTATATTTAGTTTAAAGGGACAAACACTTTGATAAACATGTCACACATTACAAGTGCATCAAAAGTCCCCATAATTGGATTAAACTGAATGGAAATTTAATGACCACAATGAAATAATAGCATAGAGAGAAACAAAAATTGAATAAAGGGATACACAAAGCAGTATGGGAAATGTCCTCCTGATCCCAAAGGGTTATCACCTGGGAGCATGCATGTACTGAGGGTGACACATGGAGAAATATAAAAGTAAATAAAACTGCATTAAAAAAATGCAGGTTCTGGCATGATGTTGGATCCTCTGCTCACTTGGACTAAAGGTATAAAGCTGTTGATTTTCTATATTTTTCCTTACTGTCAACAAATCTCATGTGCAGAGCCAAATAAATAATGAATTGATCCTAGTTACAAGTGTTGTGTGTGTACCTAAAGTCTGATATAGGTTATTACTCTGTGCTGCAGACCTCCATTGTTGTCCAAAAACTATTAAAAACACGCCAATGAGCCACACCGCTGCATTTGGTCACAAGCATATCAGCATGTTAGTTTGTTAAGAAACCGCTCCAAAGGCTTATAACAGTGATAGCATTTTCACTCAGCCTTGTAAGGATACTGCACATGAGTGAGAACGTTAGGTTTACAGAGCTTTGTTAGCTTGCTGTGCTACATATCAACACCTTTGACCATGTACCATGTCACTCAGTGCAGCAGTGTGGCTCACCAACATCTTTTTAATAGTTTGTGGACAACAACAGAGCAGGGAGAGAGGTTTACAGCACAGAGGAATACTATGTGTATGGTTTGTAAGAAGGACCAGTTCATTGTTGGTTTGGGTCTGCACATGTGCTTTGTTTAAAATGTGAAAAATACAGAAAATCTCCATCCAAATCATTAAGATAATTAATTTACTGATCACATCCATATAAATTACTGATTGATCTCCTGTTATTCTCTTCAATACAGTCTGTTTTTCTTTTGCTCTTCCAGACCATCAAGAAAACCACCTGTATAAACATAGTGTAAATTATTAATGCATTCATACATTATGCATATGATGTATACATTTAATATCCAAGGACAATACTACATCTGGCAGTTATTTTTGAGATAGCTTGTAATGGACCAAAGTGTGGTTGTATGTATGTATCTATGTATGTATGTGTATTTGCATATTTGCATTTATGAATACTATACATGTATGTATCTACCTATTTATTCATTAATTTTTTTTAATTCATAGTGTGCAGTGAAATGTTGACAAAGTTCAAGAACTGGGGACGATTTAAAGTGACATACTGACATCTTTTATATTCTGTATGCGAAAATTGCCCTGTTGCCATTACAAGTCAAACCAGCTTTTGTTTTAACCAGAGAAACGTGACTATTCAAGGTGAAATCATTATCATTATTATTGTTAAAAGCCTGTCTTGGGTCAAGGACTCCTGCTCCAGACATAAATTCCTGCATCTGATAAGCTTGTGAAAAACTGTTTGCTGTTTCCGTTAAATATTTGTTCTAAATCTAAACCACTCAGCATGGGACAGTTTATATCCTGACAGATGGGTTGGATCATCTCGCTACTTCATAAAAAGGCAACTTATTATCATCTCACAAACACACTGCTTGAGACTAATCAATTCAAACAGCTGAAGGACCTTGTTTTGTAAGATGAGGAATCATTTAAACAGCTAGTAAAAAATTGGGCCAATTTTTTTTCGGTGTATCAGTGGCCTGCCAAGTCTCGGGTGTACGTCACACCAGCCAACACCGTAGGCACCACAACTAGACAGCACAGGACAGCCCTGTTTTAAATAAACCTCACTGAGTGTGTGTGCGTGTGTGTTTGTGTGTGTGCATGTACAGTAAATGGGACATGGTAAAAAGCCATGGTTAGTGTGAGAAGGGTGGCTGCTGCTTACCTCTGTTGGCTCAGGCCTCAGACACGAAAAATAACACAGTCTCTCACACACAGATTTGTCTGAGTCACTTCCGGGATATTTACTTCAACCAACATTCATCTCCTGGACACTTATCCTACCCTTAAACATGCACACTACTTGCCTAATCCCAACCTTAACAAAACCCTAAACCATATCTTTAACCTAAAATTAATGATTTACATAAAGGGGACTTGCTTTTTGTCTCCATAAGGGAGGTGAATCAGTACAAGATGTCTGTGTAAATAGATTTATGTCCCCACAACATGATGAATACCTGATACGCACACGCAAACACACACACACACACACACACACACACACACACACACACACACACACACACACACACACACACACACACACATGGCTCTGACCCTAAAAAGGCAACGAAACACACACAATCCCAGTGTTTAATTACTGGGTGACAGAATTAATTTGCTTTTTAATTTTGTACAATTTTGCCCCTTCGTTTTAAATGTGTTAATACTGGAGTGGTCAGACGTCATTTATATGCATCAGAGACGGTATAGGTGAACTGGCAGACACTGACACAAAGGGGTGACTCTGATGTTAATTTTTTTCAGGATAGAGGCTCTTCTATCAGAGCATACCAGCATTTATCAGGGGTTTGGATTTATTTGTGGCATTCAACCCTGAGGGGTGAAGGGGAGCATTGATAGTCAGCTAGAAAACAACATTCACTTCAGAAACGAAATAATTATTGCATATGAAGGCAACATAGTTTTCAATCAATCTGCACTTTAAATTGCATTTCCACACCTCTGAAAGGAAGAGATAATAAATACAAAAATCTTTATAGATGGGGGATTTGGTTAGGCTGTGAAAATAAATTCTCTATATGGGAAACACTGACTGAAATATGAAGTATGAATGACAACAACAGCAAAAAAATGGTCTACTTAGACACTATTCTTAATTATTCAGTATTAAGTAAGTGGGCATAACTGAAATGTCTGATTTTCTGCAGGGGTAAAAAGACATGAGTGAATCTGGTTACTGGGACTTTTTGCCTATCAGCTAATCACTTTATTGCAGCAACAAACTTTATGTACTCTGATAGTGAACAGAATAATTAATATGTAGTCTAAGCAAACTGAATGTGCTCTCAAAAGACCTCAGAAAACATATTTGCTTGCAAAGTCTGAGCATCAAACAGAAAATGAGCGTTTCAGCAGTGTACTGTACATCCAGCGTCCATGTCACTAGCGGGTTACCACATCCTCAGCCTGCTAAGGGTGTAGCAGACACCTTCTGTACTGACTGTGACTGTCTGGACCAGTGACTGACTCATCCCGATTTTCTCAAAATCATACATAGAAAACGAAACACAAAATCCCTTTTAGTTTGAATACTGGTGGTTAAAAAAGTAAAGGAAAAGTGGGGAAAAGCACTGGTTCTGCGCTGAAGTGTCTTTAAACAAGACAAGTCAGGTCAGCTGGTGTCCTTGTGCAGACAGACATAAGAAAGGAGAAATTCTTAATCATTAGGCTGTCACCAAAAATAAAGAAGATGTCTTACTGGTGTGTAGCTGTGCACGTTGCTGCCGCTGCTGACGGCGGTGTTCAGGTTGTTAAGGTTGACGGACGCCAAGCTCTGCTCTGAAAGACTGTTGCTCAGGCTACCGCCCAGACTCCCCGGACTCTCACTGCCTTCTGCCTCTGGGCTGTACAGCGCTACCTGCACGCACACACACGCACACACCCCAATCACGTAAACATAACAATAAAGGCTATTATACAGGGCCAACGTTTTGAGGCAAAGTGCCACGTAAACTCCTTCAAGGCAGTGATTCATGATTTTATTTGTCCATGTTACTCTCCCTCATTTTGTCCATTTGCCAATTCATATCCAGACTAAAGTGAACATTGCCCACCTCAAGAAGTTACCCATGCACCATTAACTTGTGAGATAACTCATGAGGAAATATGGAAATTAAAGTGCTGGTCTATGTAAATTAGCCCTGCCGCTGCTGCTGCGTGAAAACAGAGGACGTAAAAATTGAGTTTTTGATTAAATGTCTTGACCCAGAGACCAGTCCAAAACTGCTGGGTTATTTCAGAAATGTATTTATTTTCTGAGAGTTTGCACCAATGAAGACACATGTTTTTGCTTCAGAGGAAGTGTATATTGTCTTGCAGTGACAGATCACAAAGCTTTTAAAAGAAATGCCTCAGGATTAGGTTGAATCATGTTTCTCCTGTTTAGTTTGACTGTCAGTACTTGTGAAGCCGAGCGCTAGCATTACCTCCAGGCTACATTTAATTGTATAGACAAATGTGAAAATATAGCCTTCGGGTGAGACAACAATAACGGCTCTCTGGGGCGGTGCTCTACCCTGTACAGCTTCTACTATAGGATACACAAGTGTTTTAAATAGTGAGCTTATTGAGTGTGAATGCTGAACTGTTTCTGGTAGATTTTGTGATTACTGCACTGAATGAACCTGCAAAGAAATGATGATGCAGTTTACAAGAAGAGGTTCACATCTACGCCTTGGGAAAGAAAAAAAAACGGACAAACACCTAATAATGTTTTTATGCAGGCTTTAAAATTGTTTTTTACATTAATTCACCACATTCTTAAAAAAAATTCCCGTAAAAACATTACAATATCTGAATCTAATCCTAATTTCCTGGTATCATATTCTAGGAATGTCTGCTTCAGAAAAACAGGCGCTCTCCAAAGCAAACAGAATATCAGTGAGCAAAAGTGTTATTGAAAAGGCTTTGACGCACTTCTGTGCCTGCAGGATGCCACCTGTCTGGATGTGGGAACGTATCATTGACGTTGGCATCAGCATTATTACCATCAAGGTCTTTCTCACCCTGCTCTGAATCATTGTTTCAAAATGTAGTGATGACTAAGACGAGTCAAGTTTTAGTCCTTTTTGAAGTAAAACAGAAAAAATGTATGCTGTCTCTCCACCTGCTGCCTGATAAGGGTGATTAACTTTTGCTTTTTGTTGTCAAACTTCATGATTAATGTGTCTGTGTATCTAATAAAACTGGGGAAAGCTTTGCAAAATAACTCAATATTGTCATAGCTCATGTAGTGTTTTAGGAAACAGTCATAACATAGTTACTTAACTACTATTGCACAATTTTCTAAATTTCCTCCATACTGTATTTATTGTCTTACTTTGTCTGAACAAAGGCCCAAAAACAAATATACTAAATTTACAATTATATAAAATAGGTAAAAACAGCAACATTTTACATTAAAGGAGGCAGAACCAGTAAATGCTTTATATTTTATGGGATAAATCACATTTGTCAGCAATAAAATTATAGAATTATATTATAAAAATCAAGAAAATATGTGGCTATGTAGTGCTAAGGAGAATAATATAAAAATCATATTCCAACAGTGTTGAAAAATAAGGATCAAAGTGTTTCATATTGACTAAGTCTGGGAAGTATGAGTCAAGATCTGTGAAAGGAGCAGAGTGGAAAACTGGAATAAGCTGTCAAGTCCAGACCTTCACATCACGTCCAGACCAAACACTCCGAGTTATGAGAGCTGCTACTGCTGCGGAGGGACAAATTTTCTCTTTCGTCGGGGTCAGACGAAGGGGTCGCGTACCACACATCATCATTCTGTGTGTGTGTGTGTGTGTGTGTGTGTGTGTGTATGTTTGTGTGTGTGTGTGCGCACGCCTGATCAGACAAGTGTCAAAGGTCCCATTCGCTGCTTGATCTCTGACCTTATACAGACAGTCACACCCAGTGCAGCTTTTTAGTCAGCTTGTGTATGTGTGTGTAGATGTGTCACTGCATAAGGTTGTGTGCAAAAGTGAAGACTTGTTAAACAGGCCAGGCTAATGATGGTAGAGAAAAACAGACTTCTGCTGCAGTTTTCTATCCAGGCAGTATTCATTATATCCTGGAGCAGACTTCAGTTACATTATTTTATCTTGTTTCAGATGGAACGGGAGGGCAATAAACTCAACAAGTTCAACACTTTTTTCTCAGCAACAAGTGCAAATGACTACATCTTCTTAAATAATTAATTTGTCAAAAATCATTACACATTATTAAGAAATACATATTCATTAGATTTAAGTGGTAGTTTCTACTATTCCTGCATTTAATATTTGTGGCTCCTGGAGCATAATATGAGTCAAATTCAGTACTGGGTGCTGTTAGTTCAAAAGAAGTCTAACACCTGAGGCTTATCCAGTCCTCAGATTTATGTCTTCAAAATCAAAGCAACAGGCAGAGGTTGTGTTGTTGTTAGAAACATGTCTGTCCTGCATCACTGATGCTCAACCATCCTTGCTCACACTCAGTTATCACTAAACCTTTCACACTATATATATATATATATATGGTTTAGTAATTAACCTACACCTATGAGCTCATGTCAATATGAGTAGCCAACTTATTACCAGTGGTGCAATGTAACTAATTACATTAACTCCAGTACTGTACATGTATAGTACTGAAGTAACTTAAATATTTCCATTTTATACTTGATACTTCACTCAACTACACTTATTTGCCAGTGACTCGTGACTTTCTACTTCCTAAGATTAAGGATTAAAACAATAATTCTGAAAAAAAATTATACTTTTATACTTTTACATAAAAGCAGGACTTTAAAAGCAGTACTTTTACTTGCAATTGAGTACTTAAACATTGTGGTATTGCTACTTTTACTTAAGTAGAGGATGTGAGTACTTCTGCCACTACACCTTGTTACTTCTTCCTTGAATATGGGAACTTGTCATTTCTTCTTTATGGTGTTGCAAATCTCCTAAGCTAGTTTTCAATTTGAATCTGTTTGATTTGTTTCTTGGAAGCTAGGATCTGTCCAGAGAATGGTAAACCAGTGGCTGTGTTCCTCCACTGCTCTAAATTACAACATCTACTCCGTGACTTACACTCTGTCAAACTTGAAGTTGCAACCCTGTATTTCATACTTCTAGCTGTGGAATATAAAACATCATTTTTGAACTTGGAGTTAATAGTCAGAAGTGCAGCAAAGTTTTTCAAACTGCAGTTTGTAATGTGAAATCCAAATTGATATGGCTTACCGAACAGTAGAAATATTACTTTTATACTATTTTATTTAAAAACTAATCAGCATTCCAATACAGTATCAATACTTAAAGATGCACAACTCAAAGTATTTACTGCCTGCGAGCAGCCAAACATTTTACAGCAATCCGTGTTTCTCCTACCTGAGTAGCTCAAATGCAGGATGCAGGAATTAATATTCTCACCACTTACCATACAGTAAATAAAGTAGATTGGAGGAAATAATGGTCATATATTGCACCCTGAGATACATGTCTGGTGAAGTAAATCTTTTCTACCTGCCATCTTGCTCTATTTTGTATTGTTTTAATAATACCTGCTGAATCAGAATAATATGGTCTTATTTGCACTGGAAATAACAAACCTTTCCTAATTATGTCCTACCTTATTGGTTACAGCATTGATGGCCAGAGTGGGAGACACCCCTCCAGACATGATGCAGTCCATCCTCAGCGACTCTGACTCCAGACTGTAAGGGGTAGACGCCTGGCAGGAGAGGGAGAGAACACAAGACAACATTTTTATGTATGATGATTTTTCTGTGCTTCTTTGAGATTGTTCAAACACTCATCAAATCTCACAATATTTGATCATTCCCCAAACAAATTCGGGGGGGGCTGAAGTCACATGACATTAACTTTCATTGAACCACCTGATAACAAGATGGGATAAAACACATATTGTGAAAAATAAATCAAGAATGTCCTCATAGGGAGCTTTCCCAGCACAGAGAAGTTTGTGTGAATTTGGCTTTGATTGGATATCAGCTGTGGCCAAAGTCAAGCTGTTTGTACTGATACGACTTGTACATTGATTTAAATTAGTGAACTGTTACAGCCAGTAATTTACAGAAAACATTATAAGAATATTGAAGTAATGTGGTGAACAATAGAATTAAACAAACCCATATCAGCTATACTGAGTAGGCAGTATTTTCTTTTAAGAGTTATCTTTACAATTATATGGAAGTGAGCCTGGTCAAATATGAATAAGAATATTTTAAATGTTGCATATGAATTAACATGCAGAAGTACTTCAAACATACTTTCCTTTGATTGTAAATATGCAGAGGAGAGTGGCAGTAAAAATGAGGAAGGAAATTAAATGCGACAAAGGTTATAAGGAATGCCTGAATGCTGCAAGTTCATGATTCTTTGCTGAGCCTCCTGAATCACCACAGTGCCCAAGGCTCCAACTATGTGAACTAGTTGAGGCGTGTTTCATTTAAAGTGCCGGACACTTAAGCAGCATGGAAAGTGGACACATCACTTGCACTTGATAAGATAAATCAAGTGATCCTCATGCATTATTCAACCATCTAAAATGTATTCAGCAGCGGTTCATTTTCTATGTCCTCACAAAGAGTTAAAGCAGGGTTAACTGAGTGTGAGGATATGAGGAACTATTCAACGATCGATGAGGGGCTAATTTGACGCCCGTAAAATAAAAAAATAAAAAGAGGAGGACGATATTTTTTCCTTGTCTGACTCCTTTCAGGGTTCAAGACAGCTTGCCTGCCTTCCCAAACTGCTTACAGTAAGAGGATTGGTTGGTAACAATACAATCTTTAATTTATGATAAACTCCCAAGGAAACGGGTTGTCGGTTCCCTGGTGGAGGCACTTAAAAAGAAGACAATGAAGAGGTGAAGAGAGAGTGAGGAAGGCTTGTGGAAGACGGGGGAGAGGAGGAAGAATAGGTAGAGGAGATAATTGAGTGGTGAAGGACAGATAGACAGGTAGACAGAGAGGCATACAGGCAATGAAAGAGAGTGATTATGCTGGGGGCACCAGAGACGCAGGTACTAAACTAAGTGTAGACTGCCTGTCTACACATTTATACAATGCATTTATGCAGCTGACGTTTAGCCCCGCTGCCAACTTCAAATCTTTTCATTTGCACAGCCGCTGTCATCAGAAGACTTTAAAGACTTTGACTGTGTAGCTATAGGTGCAATAAAACAGTACGACATATTTAGCCCACTTTTTTTCCCCCAGACGGTAACACTGCTATAAGTCTTAGCACTTAAAACCTCCCTGCTTCTCCTTAGCCCATGTGACAGCCCGCAGTGTGTCTGCCAGCGGTGTAAGTGAGGCGTAAGAAAAGGGGTCGAAGGGCCCATCCATGTAAGACGAGATGACAAGGCTCTGAATTAATTAATGTTTGTAATAAAAAAAAAATCGTTGGTGAAGAAAATATGTCTAACGGCAGCCCCGGGGCCTTCTGTGGTAATTAACTGGAACACAAGCCTAGAATACTCTCCCTCCTCCCTTCACTCCTTCTTGTTACTACTCTTCCTTCTTTTTCCCTCCTTTCCCTTGCAGCTTGACTTTTCCCTCTCTGCTCTCTCTACCTTGATGTCTTCTTTTTTTCCTTTCCTGCATTCTCTCTTTCACCCTTTCTTTTCTTACTTCTTTGCTACATGTCTTTTCACTGTCTATCTCTCCCTCTTTATCTTTTACCTTCGATGAGAAACTGTAATTGTGCAGTTTGCCACTCCATACCTGCCTGAGGTCCCCGGAGAGGAGAGGGCTAAAGCAGGTATACAGGCAGAGAGGGAGAGACAGGGGAGAGAGTGGCAGACAAACCGATAAATGTACCGACAGAAAGATAATGATCAAGATATAGAAGAGGTGGTGAAGGATAAGGAAAAAAACAGGGAGATGACCAGTCGTGCTACACTGTGATGAAAGGGTCTGCAGGTTTTCTTTAAAGAAATAAAAAGATAGACAGGTTAACATTCACTAAACCCTCAGAAGATCAGCTACTGGATACAAAAATCTACAGTATGCAACAAACAGCATACCGGAAGCAGCTAATGATGATGTTTTGACCCAGCAGGTCTTGTGATTGGTCCAGCTCATTTCACTGAATGGTTTCTCAACCTTTGCTTTGATACTCATGTCAATTTATCATCCAATTATTTAATACGCATCATGAAGTAACATCACTGAACAACCTTTTTTTATACTTTATTCATTTTGTCTTGGTATGTATTTGCATATATTTGAGCAGGTAAGGTCATCATGTCTTTGTGTTTGGGCTGTCAGCTGCTACAGCAGCCTTTTGAAATAAGTGTGTACTCTGGTCAGCCGTGGAGCACAGTTATCACTTTGCGTAAATTCTGTTGACATGACAAAAAGGAATTCAATCTGTTGAATGCTGAATCTGCTAAGGAGAATACTATTTACAATAGTCAGAGACAGAGTCAAAACATCAGAGATGTAGACAGACTGAGGTGACGGCAGACTTGTGATACATCATCGAGCTCACTCTGGTCTGCCTTTGTATTCAGATCCTCGGGTTAATGACTGTACACCAGCCACATTCTGGTGGGCAGATGCAGAGTTACATATATTTATAACCTTGGCCGCTGTCAATCAGTTTCCCCAAACCGATTTTCATTCCTACTTTTGTGTTCTCACATCTGCTGTTTTTGTGGCATTTTGAAAATTGTATATCCAAGAACCTGGTTAACATGTATTTACATGCAAGTCAATCCAACTTGATCTAAATGACTTTAAAATCACAAGACACAAAATAAAGGAGAAAAACAACAAAAGAAAATACCAAAAAAGAAAACCCATCCATACGAGGATGAGATGGAGGAGATCAGAAAGTCTCTTAACTTTAACCTAAACTGCTTGGACAAATGGAGGAGGTCCATGACCTCAAGTCATCTATCAAGGAGAAGGACAGAAAAATTGCAGATCGGAGTGATGTGTTGATGATCTGGGACAATACTCGCAGGGATGATTTGATTATAAGAGGACTCAAGACAAGACATAAAAGCAATGCCCAGGCTACAGCTGGCAGAAAAGATGAAGAAGCTCTATTGAGTGAATTACTTTCTTTGGAAAAGCAGGTGTTTTGGTTCTTTAAAAGCCAAATTGTGAATATACAGACCAATGCCATTTCAGCCTGCCATACACTTCCTAGAAAGGGTAGTAAAACAAAGCTGATAATTGTAATGTGCTTTATCAAAGCCGAATATTGTAAGCTGTGAGGGGGACTGAGGTGTACCTGAATGGACATCCAACTAAAAAGAAGATGATGTAAGCATGGTAGGAACTTAAAAAAGCAAAACAAAATACAAACAATGTGGACAAAGAACTGCAAAGTGTCGATAAAATTGAATGGATCACCTGAGGAAGCAAAAGCTATGCTGATAAGAGAACTTTGGCTAATGGGATTTATAAAAAGACTGAACGGTACCAACCTAGACATGAATATGAAATATGATGTTATATAATGTTGTGACAATAAATCCAACCTATGACAAGTTTTGACAGATGTCATTTATCTCCATGTGAAAATCATACTCGATGTACAGTATGAGTCTGTATCACTCAATTACATGGTCAAGCAGAAAAACATCTACACTAACTGACAATATATTTACCAATGTTATTGAAAGGAAAATATTAAGTGGACTACTTATAAATGATGCAAGTCACCATTTACTAGTCTCTGCAATCCTATAGAGCTGCATTAAGACCAATGAAGTCATTAAAATGAACAGACTAATTAAACACAAAACAAAAGGTGCAATTAATTCTTTCAAAAAAGACCTATAGAAACAAGACTGGAATATAGTCTATGTGGAAGATGTAGATGAAGCCTATGAGACATTTTTGTCTATAATAATTGCTCTCTATGAAAACATATTGTCCTTTAGAAAAGAAAGCAGTGAAACAGAAATGTACTTAAAAGCTGTGGTTAACTAAGGGAACACAAATGCATGTAAAATATATACATGAAGATTTTTTAAAGAAAAGAATACAAAGAAGTAGAACATACATACAAAAGATTTAAAAAATAAACTGAGTGTTATGAAATGCAGCAAAAGGGATATTATTATCGTATATTATCAGGGGACAACAGATATAACATTAAAAATACATGGAAAGTACTGATTGACATTATGAAAAGCAGGTTACCCAACCTATTTGCTGACTAATCATAATAATTAACAACTATTAATAATATGAATTTAGTTGAAGATTATTTAATGATTTCTTTTGTTAATACTGGACATAATTTAGCTAAGAAGATTATTATTGAGTGTGTGGTGAAACACATATTTGTAATCAGTCTGGTATATTTCCAAGCAAAATGGAAACCGCTAAAGTCATACCTACATATAAGGCTGGAGAAAGACATGGATGATCTAATTATAGGCATGTTTCTTTGCTCTAACAATTCTCTAAAATACTGGAAAATATTCAATGAAAGACCAGATGTTTTGATCCCAAACCATAATGTACTGTGTGAAAAGCAATATGGGTCTAAACTGCAATAGAAAATAAAGAATATACAGGGGTATATTCCAGGATTATTTAATACTACTGACCATGATGTATTATTGAAGACATCATAAAGACATGCATTAGAGGGGTAATGACTTAGAAAATAGTTATCAATATGTGCAAATAAATAATTTTAATTCACAACTATTGAAGGTACTTCTGGGGTTTCCCAAGGCTCAGTGCTAGACCCATTATTGTTTATTTTGTACATAAATAATATATGTGAGGTGTACAAAATAATAAAAACATTATTTTCATATAAGACAAATGTATTTTGTTGTAGTAAGAAAGTAAAAGAAAAAAAAGAATCCAAAATGCTAAAGAGTAGTTTTGATTCTAATAAACTGACTTGAAGTAAAACTAAATTTATAATCCTTGGTAATCCTTTAACAAGCAAACTCCTAAAATTACATTTATTTGAGAGAGCAATACTATATAAAGTTAAAGATCTTGTAAATCAAGCTTTGTTATACACCTTATACTGTTCCTTTATAGTCCCATATATATAACTTACTGTGTGGAAGTGAGGGAAAATGCATATAAAACAGACACTAACCCAGTCTTCATACCTCAAAAGAGAGCCATGAGAATTGTTATGGCACATATAAAATGGCACATGTGCTGGTGAAGGGCCATCTCTGTCAGGCACAGCCATGTTTCCAGCTTTCTCCATTAGGAGAGGTCCAGTAGTGAGTGAGTCAATATCAATCAAATGGCACACCACAAAGATAACCTGGCTTATTTAATACAGCCAGGGGAATTTGCTGGTATGTTTTTAATTTTAAAATGATTTGTATATTTGATGTACTGTATCACATCACTGCTCTGTCCAGAGAATTAAACGGTTTTTGTTTGATTTAAAATTTTTATTTATTTAATGCTTAAAAAAGGTAGCTTCCCGGTCTATCCTGACATCATTATAGCATGGAAAAAGGGAACATACTGGATATCTGGACATTTCTGTTGCATCTCAGGTGTATGGAGCAGCTTTTCTCAGTCTCTTGTCTTTCTGCTCACGTGCCTTCTCACACTGGTACATCATGAATATTTCCACAAACAATGCTCCCTTCTGCCACTTTGTGGACATTAAGCTTGAACTGGAGTGAAGAATGGATTTATTTGAGAATTGGGAGGCTAACAAAGAGGAAAGATTATTATGGCAGCAAAAATCTCAAATTGCACATGTTTAAGTCTTTTGGATATAACTACAGTATACTGATGTCAGTTGAATACTAACCTACTATTGTGCTCAAAGTCAACAGGAATATCATATACAGTATAGTTGTACTCACCCTTTCTCCAGATCGCGGCCTCTTCTTTGGCCTGCTGGGTACTGTGTCCTCTTTAGGGTTGGTGTCTATGGCCCAGTAGGAACCCTGTAGATTGACCCCAATAATACAAACAGTTAAGCCTTCTGTTTGATGGACGCTGCTCTGTTTGTGTATTTATCTAGCGCTTTTGATTACTCTGTAGCTTTAGCTGCACTTACATATTCTTTTTTATCTGTCTTTAATAAGGAGTCAGTAGTGAAAAAAAGTACTCAATAATAAACTCAAATAATTACTTCAATGAAATAATCAACACCAAAGGGAGAAAAAAAGATTCCATAACCAGTGTAGGTACTGAATTTAAACATTTTCTTGTGGTACCTGTAAAATAAATACACAAATGTACTTCATATTTTAAGCATAAAGGTACTCATTACTAGCAAGAAATATTGTACAGGATTCAACAATTCATGTATTATTGTGTTAGAAATACTGAATCTTATTTTTGTAGCTTGACTGCTGAATTACATTGTTGGTTTGAACTACAGCAGTGTATATTTTAAGTAATGTTTTGAATGTAAACAGATGTGGAGGCTAACAAGTAATTACAAAGATTTTCCAAAATTAAAATAAAAAAAATCCCTGTATATGTGGCACTAAATTTAATCAGGTACTCTCCCACCTCTTTAGATCATTTTATTCATTCCAAGTCACAAAGAAACCAGTCACATATGAAAAGCATACAGCCACAACAGTATTAACACTAACACTCAAACTAAAAAATGTCAACAAAAAGACAAAAAACACAATAGATATAAAATGAAACCTTATAATTTATGTCAAGAACACTACAAATATTTCAGGAAACATGAAGTATTGTATGTCATTTAAAATGTTCACAGCTGTGGAGACAAAACCTCCTCGTTCTGTGGTGGAGCATCTTGGCATCTTAAACTGGTCACTCAACACACTTTTTACTGTGTTGCAAACATGCGGTGACCTTCAAAGTGAAGTAGGGTTTGAACTCTTCTCCTCAGTCCTTCCTCTCAAATATTTTTGAACAAATCACTAGTCAAACCAATTATAGATCCAGCCTTTTTAATCAACTTGTTTATCCTGTTCCTATCATTGGTGGTAATGCTGGTACCCCAACATAAAAAAGGCAGTAGCCACAAAACTCTGATAGAAAACATTTAAAAGCTTACTGACCTTGAAGGACTTTAATTTCCTGAGAAAAACAACCTGGACGGTGTCTTTTCATACACAGCATTAACATTTTCTGACAAGTTCAATTTCAACATTTTCCCCCACTGCTTTAGATGATGTTTCAAATAAAGGTGGTAGGCGATAGAGCAATTACATTATTCATTACAGCGTATATCTGTTATTATCTGAAATTATGTGTCAATTTACATCTATGCCAGGGTTATATCCATCACATTCTTTACAACGTTTCCATCTGTTTGTAATGAGGTATCACTTCCTATTGTGAGTACAATTAAGCCTCTTTTTTCTCACTTTTCCCCTCTGAGGCTGCTTCTGTCCCTTTAATAGGGGGAAACAAGTGTCACTAAACAGAAAAAAGTGCAGTAGATGGATCTCCCTTGCATCAGATATCTGTTGTTATTCCAGTTATGCATCCAATCAGTTTCCTCTAGGTTTAGGTTTCCTGTGGTGCACGCTCCTGCTGCCTTCCCCCAGAAAATCCACTGAAATCCTTTTGATACACAACGTTAAAACACAGCAGCCTCCAAAATAAACACATACAATGAGAGAGGAGGAAATCAATTGCTTTTAGGTCCTTGATTTCCTCCTGGTCTGTCCCCCCCCCCCCCCCCCCCCCCACACCCCCCTTTCATTTTTCCTCTTCTTTCCCAGGGAGGTCCAAAGCTGCAGACAGAATTCAGGAGGTTCATCTAGGCCACACACACACACACACACACACACACAAACACACACACACACACACACGCACACACACACACGCACACACACACGCACGCACGCATCTTTGCCTCTTCTCCTCCCCCTGTCTCTCAGTCCCACATCACTGAACAGTACACAGCCAATTAACGTTAGCACATGCATGATTTAGCTTCTCCTCTCTCTGCGGCTTCAAACAGACCATGTACATTCAACTTCTCTGCACACAGATGACCTCCCCCCCATACTGAGATATTGACCACTTCGATTCAAGGTGCGAATTAAGGTGCTGGTCAAGTCCAAGTCAGGCTAATCAGGGGGGAGCCGCTCTCTTTGTGCTTTTGCAGACTATAGGCCTCCACTCTAGCCCGATGATTTTGTTTGAATTATTTAAACCTTCTTCCCCCTAATTCATTTTTCAATGGCTCCAAAATCCCCACAGCCTGGAGAAAATCCCTCCTCCCACCAACCCCTAAAAAAATGAATAGAGTTTTGAGCACTCAGTGAAAACTTTTGGCTTGTCAGTTTTAGTAAAAGTGGTGGATTGCCTCTCCACTTTAACCCTGTGATGAGTTGAAATGCAGACATTTGAGCTTTTATTAAAAAATCTTGTAAGGGCATGCTTCAGTGATCAACTGTAATTATATACTTTCCTCTTCTGAGCAATTCCTTCGATTCAGCACAAACAAGGACTTGACAAATTGTTGTTATCAAGCTGGCGCTGCTGAAGTGGCCGTGGCAACTCTGCTTCCTAACCGCAGGAGTAGCAATGGTGAAACATATCTAAAGCTTCCTCTGATTTTGTGTGTCTGTGTGTACGAGAAGAGAGTGAAACAGAGCCTAATAAAGCATAACAGATGCGTGAACGGCCTCGCATCTGAAGGAGTGTACCTACATATACTTATTATTCATTACTCCCTGTACCACATTATTACTTGGCAGAATCAATATCAGAAGAGCAGCAGAAAACAGAGAAAACGGCATTAGGCATTCAGCACAGCCAGTTATGGAGCTACAAACTGCTTTTAAGTGTAGACCCTGGTGCGTGTGTCTTTTGGTGCACTTATACACAACTGTGCGTACACATGTGGCACGAGGGTGTCTAAACACGTGAAAAGTAATCACCGTTTCCTCAGCCTTATTTGTAAGCTCGCTGAAATAGGCTTGCATTTTCATTGTGTGTCGCACCATCATTCAAGCTGAGCTTTTCAGTCGCATTACATTGTTCAGGAAATACTTACTTTTCCAGGGTCGTCTTTGGAGCGAGGCACTTTGAGAAAACACTTGTTCAAGGACAGGTTGTGTCGTATAGAATTCTGCAGGGAAAGACAGACAGAGAACGAAAGAAAGAATAAGAAAATGCAGGATAAAAGTACTAACATGAAAAACAATTAGCCAAGGAGTAACCTTACAGTAAATTCACTCAAATGACTTTACTATACAGTACTATCAACTGATTCTGGTCTACAGTGTTCATTGTAGAATCAGTTATTGTCCTTTTTCCACAGAAGATTGGATATTCTGTTTTCTAGACCGGTGGTTCACAATCTGGGGGTCAAGATGAAGAGAAATCTGAGGAGTCACAAGATGATTAATGATTGACAATTAAACAAAAAAATAATTGTTTAATTGTCAATCATTAATCATCTTGTGACTCTTCACCAAATTTTTGACTTCTCTCTTAGTATTTCCTTTTTTCTTGTGAAATAGTGGGTAGAAAAAATTCAACAGAACAATTTGAGAATGGAAAATCGCTTTGGTTGAATTGCTCAGAATTCCTGAGCATTTTAAACTCCCCCAAAAATCTGTGAACAATCTATAACGCCTCCGTGCCCCAGAGTAAAAGACAACGTCACATTCTTCCATAACACAAATCAACTGACGATGTAGACAGTTGCTACTTAGAACAAGAGCATGTGACCCAGAGTAGTAGCTAGAGCTTCAAATAAGTCAGGCTTTGAACCATTTCTTTCCAGTTTGGGGTACTCCGAGTTCAAATGTATTTATTGAATATGTGAAGGGGTGTGTTCAGACTAGAAGGGTGTTAAACTGGGCTCCGTGAAAACTGCCATTTTTGAAGCATATAACAAATCCACGGTTTTGGCCATAATGAGGAGAAACTGACATTTCTGCAATTTTTAACACCTCCTATTGTTTGTATTGTGTACATGTGAGAGAAAAAGAGAGAGACAGAGGGAGAGAGAGAAAGAGGGAGCCCACAAACAGTGTAAGCTAACCTGATATGAACCTGTTCTCCCTTCAGGCTGCCGTTCTCCACTCATCTGCTGCTGCTAATTAATACCACTAGGGAGGAGGAGGGGAGAAGACAGAGGGATGGGAGGAATTTCTCTGCTCCTTCTCCCGAGTTCTTGCTGCTCAACACTATCTTTGTTTCACCTACAAAAAACAGCCTCTCTCTCTGTCTCTAGCAAACCATAACAGCCTGGTCCACCTCTGCCTCGTCCTGCTCCTCCTGGAGAAATGCTCCGGCAGTTTTCGGCTGCTCTACTTAGCGGGTCACTGGCTGTTTTGCAGCCGTCCATCAAGGAACTGCGTGACAGTTGGGCGATGAAAAAGGCAGGGAGGAGTGCCACCATCTCGGCACAAAAATGCAACCATCTGCTCCAAAAACTATCCTGTAGGAGATGGCGTTAGTCCACCCATTACTCTAGCAGTCTAACTTTACTAACCTCTACATCATGGTCCGAAATTCCGAAGAATCAACAAAATATCTGGCATGATGGTTCTGAGGAAATTACTCATGTTTGTCCCTATAGAGTGTGGACATGCACACTATATGTTTTTATGTCTGTAGGAGCAGTCTGAGGTGAAAAAGTGCCAGCCAAAGACTGTTCCAAGCGCTCCTACTTTTGCTGTACTGTTTACCATTCAGGACATCAGCTACTCAACATTGTTGCACTCCGCTAAACTGTGACTTGCCGCCGGTCTGCTGCTAGCTACTAAAAAGGTAATTTATTATTTTTGCTAGTTCAAATTATTTTCAGCCAGTGGATCAACCAGTCCCCTTGTCAGGTGAAAGTTAATTGGGAGAGAGAGATGGGTATGACATGCAACAAGGGTCCATGGCTCAGATAATGTTGGCATGCTAACATGCTAATGTGTAGGGGGTATAATGTTTTTCATGATAACAATCTTAGCTTATGGTCATAAACCAAAGTGTTGGACAAATGATTCCTTTGATCTAGTGATGGCTCTAGTTTAAAGTGGATCAATGAATGTGTGGGCCAAATTTCATGGAATTCCCTTGAACAGTTGAGACATTTCACTTAAATCCACAATTTCACACTATAAGAAAAAGTCAAGGCATCACAAAGTCATTCAGAGACTGCAGACCATAAATATCTGTAGAAAATATAGTGCCGTTCCATCAAGCAGATGTTGAGATATTTCACTGGATAAATAGAAACTTTGACCTGTTGGTGGCGCTAGAGGAAAAGTCAAGGAATTATTGAAGTCATATGAATTCATCCTCTGTGCAGGAAATTCATCCCATAGTTGTTGAGATGTTTTAGTCTGGAACAAATTACTGGACATTACCATCCATACAACCAATCTGCAAATGTGGCTGAAAAATGTATTCTTGTGTCAAAATATTATCTGGGATTCTGGATATCATATTATCATGATGTCACGACACAACCATCATGTTCTGGTCTTATAATAAAAGCTACATTAGATCTTAGTGACAAAGATTTCTGAGCTTATTTCTTATTTCAGTATTGTCTTTAAATGAAATAATAATGAATGCCTCTATCTGATGCTTGTTCTTAAAACGTTACTGTCATTATCTCTACAAAGCTCCGATAGCTTGCCTCAGAATACCATCAGAATTATATTAATACATGTTGATTTAAAAATTTTTTTTTACAAAAATAGTGATATTTGACTCAGTATACAATCCTTAACAATTATAATTCTGCTCAGTTATGGTTGGATTTACTGTGGTATCCATTAACAGTATGATTATACTCTGATCATTGAGACTGTTTAATTTTAATACACCCTGCCTATACCCTTTCACATAGCCTACATATGCAACATATGCATACATGCACACCCACACAGTGACATATCAGACAGCCTGTCTTTTCTTGTCAATAATAGGAAGCTGGACATAAAGAACAACAAGAACAAAAAAACCCAACAGCTAGAATTTCCCCCCTCAGCTAGCTGTAATGACGTACATGTTCAAGTAGGAAAATGTGTGGGTTTGTGTGTGTGCATGTGTGTACTTGTGTAGTGAGAAGGGAGACTGTCCTTCCACCTGGAAGGCATCAGTCTAAGCCTGCATTTCATATGCCGATACATAAGTGCAAATGCCTTTCCTACATGTTATGGAAACAGTAATCTTGTCACACTGGAAATAGTCATCATCAATAAATTTACTGATTAGCAGTGCTGCAAAGTAAGATAATAAGATTCACTGCTGTGTCCTCCTTCCACCCACTCCTTGCCCTGCCTGATTAATGAGCTTATTGGGCCAGGCTGGGGCCATGCCATTCCTGCCCAGTAGCTGATGGATCACACAGTCAAAGGCATCGTGTGCGAGTGTGTCTGCTTGTGTTTGTGTGAAAAGTAGGAAGAAGACTTCTGGTTCAAGGCCATAGATTTTCTAAGAGCTAAAAAAACCTATACACAGCATATGTGCTCAGTGTTTCCACTGTGAGAAAAATGTCTCAACAGTCTGTAAACACAGTAAATCAGTGTTTGCAGCAGTCTAGTGAGTCATTTCAGACACACACACACACACACACACACACACACACACACACACACACACACACACACACACACACACACACACACACACACACACACACACACACACACACACACACACAAGACATCATCTCTGAATCCAGTGTGGTCTACAGGTTAAGAAAAACTTTATGTTTTTCATGCACTTATATTTGTATACAAACTTGAACTCTTTTATAAGGGATGTTAAAAAAGCAGCTCTGTAGGCCAGAGTATGTGCAAAAGAAGGTGATATTTATTAACAAAAATATGAATTCAACAGACACAAAAATGAACCCCAGAAAATTCAACAAAAATAACTTATCTGAAGCAAAGAATAAGGAAATAAAATCAGCAGCCTCACAGCAATCTGCCACTTACTGTATTCCCTACTGCAACTCAACTGACCAGTGACAGGCCTTTTACCTTCTCAGCCGCACCTAACTGGAACGTAGCATCTACTCAGGTTACCACAGGGTGAGCTACACTGACAAAGATTACAGATACATAGGATAGATAGGATAGATATATATGTGTATATAGAGACAGATTCAGTTTCATCATATGGACTAATTTTTTGTTTTTGTTTCAGTGTGTATGTGTATACATATGCATAACTGTATTGTATGTAATTTTGAGTGCAGACTACAATGCACCTGCATTCACTCAATCTACAATCTATTCTAACGGCCAAATCCACAAAAGGGTTGCGGCTGCTAAACCTGTGCAAATGAGACAAAAAGATGCACCTGCAAAGGGTGAAATGCACCACAAACTGCGTTGCCAAGGAAATAGCGTCATTGAGCGCCTGTTCCATTTGCATGTATGTAAACTATAAAATATTCATGCATTCAGTGCAAAATTGGACCCTTTTATACAAATAAGCAAAACAGTCCAATTCACAAAGACCATCGTTAGTTGCTACATGTAATTAGGGTGGTGTAATAGGCGCTTAGTGCACACACTCACTCTCTCTCTCTTTAAATGTTCAAGCTTGTGAGGCTTGAATGATACAGAATTGATATTGAAAGATATTAAGGGTGAAATACAGAGCCAGACATGGGGGAGATCAAACAGGGTTGTGTGCTTATCTCGGGATTTAAAAATAAAAAATAACAACCCTGATGGAGGTCAGGATTCATCGATACAGTAACGGGCTGCTTTATTAAAAATACTTCCATCATATAAAACTGAAATCTGCAGACCGCAAAACATTAATTACCTATCTGGTGTTAATGAAGTTACTTCTGCTGTGCTGCGTGCGTAACTGCGCACAGCCTCTTTCCCAGTTTGGAGACCCACTTATCATTTCAGCTCCTGTGTGATGCTGCAGCCAGCTGTGACACACAGCCAGCTGTGGACAACAAACAGAACATCAGTATTGATGTTTCTTCAAAATCCTGGATACGTTCAGTCGCACCTGAACAACATTATTGTAAGATTCAGAAAGTAATCTAAAATGTTTCAGATTCACATTAATGACTGTTTTGACATTTGACATTTCAGTGGATTATGTTATAGATTTGAAATAAGTAAAAGAATAAAAAAAATACATGAAAATGAGTTTACGATTCTAGAGAGTTCTGTGTGTGTGTGCACCTCTGCTATTTAAAGCCACACAATTTGAGGCTTTTGTGCCCTCTGCAGTTTTTCATTATTGACCAATCTGTGTGCTGAAATGTACAGAAAGCTTAAAACACTGGAAACCACTGTGCTCACTCAATCAGACGCAAAACAAGGGAAACGTTGCACTTAGCTGCGAAACTTAATGGCCATGTTTGCGCATGCATATCATTAGCACAAAATCTTTTGTGAATAAGACCTTAAAATGGGGCAGATTGCAGTTGCAAATGCTGTGCAATTCACAGTACTATTAGCGGCTGCAATCTCTTCTTTGTGGATTTGGCCCTAAGTGTACAGCTCCCATGGTGCCTCCTGATTTAACCAGCAATTTGTAGAGACAGGACATCAAGAGCTATGTCACTGCAATATAAAGTCATAACAACCGTTGATATGTAGTTATTATTAAGCATAAGGGACTTTTTGCTTGCATACAGTGTTTACATGCTATGTACAATATAAACTGTGTATGTGATAAGGAGTATTGCTGCTGCTGCTGCTGCTGCTTAACGTAGGGTGCAGGATCCTGGACTTGAAGAGGTTAGTTATATAAAGCGGGCTTGATAAGCATGGTTGACTTTTTGACAAAATGCAATGTGATATAATGTGATGTGTGACAAAAAGTCAGGATTTGGGGACATGCTTTAGGCTTGAAAAGAAATAGGGGGGTAGTAGTGTACAACTGTGTGTGTGTTTGTGTGTGATGTGTGAGAAAGTGATCAAAGAAGGAATGATGAAGTTGACGGTTGACAGAAATGTTTGGTTACAGTATGTGCAGATAAAGGAGGGTGCAGGTCAGAGGAGTCAGAAAGTTACTTTGGCCATAGGCGGGACACTAGCTGTGTGTCTGTTTCTGTGTGTGTTTGTGTGTGTGTGTGTGTGTGTGTGTGTGTGTGTGTGTGTGTGTGTGTGTGTGTGTGTGTGTGTGTATTTTGTAACCATTCGTGAACCTTTTCCAGTATAAACATCTAGCTTGTTGGGATCAGTAGTCCTCATGGGGAACAAAAGCCATTTACAAGCAAGTTATAATGAGACAATGGTGATTCCTGAGTTCCTGGTTAAGGTTAGGGTTCGGCATTAATTGGTTATGGTTGGTGGAATGAATGGAAGTTAATGCAATGTCCTAACGAGGAGAGCTGCGTAAACGTATGTGTGTGTGTTTGTGTATTTGCGCGCACGCAGGGAAGATTGAAGTTACATAAGTGGGTAGGTTTGGAAGATTTGGGTCATGGTAGCTGAGTTAAAAACAATGGAGCAACATGAGATGGCATTTCCTTTAAATTGAATTTAACAGTCTTGAAAGGTCATGTTTGACAAGTGAGGTGACAAAAACTGTCCCATTTCAACAAAACACAGAAGTTGGTTGCACTGGAAACTCAAAACCTAACCTACAGATTTAAAGTTGTAAAGAGGAGGGATTTACAGTATATCAGGTGTCCAGTGATTCTTTTATAAAAAGGCTGAAGTTTGTGTGCATAAAACTCAAAACTCCTGAGGAGCAAATCTGTAATAAACATGAATTAAAAGTTTATTTGAGGGATTATTCTTATAGGCCTTTTTATTGCTTTATTTTATTAAGTAAGAAATCTCCTTAATTTCTGCTCAATAATGCAAACTCAACATCTCAACATCTAGCTAACACCCTTCCAGCAGTTCATAGGATCTATTTTCTTCCCAGAAAGGGTTTTATTGTCAAACATCTGCAAAGTGTGTTGGGCTTCATTAACAGCAGCTTAACAGCTGCTCTTCATGATGAAGAAGCAGCAATCTACATTTCACAATCAGTGAGTAGGAATAGTATTTCTGTTAAAAATAGAAATGTGGAACAGAGTGCTGAGTGAAGCAAATTCCATCATTTGACTGATGGAATTAATGCTGTAAAAATAGAAATAATGCTGATGTGCCATTATGCTTGCCATAACAGCACAGATATCAATCATTTTGTGGGTTTCACCCTCTCTATCTTGGCTATTGTTCGGGCCTTGCCATTACTTGAGTAATGTATTTTATTTGAGAAAGTAGAGAACATTGAACATGAAGACAGATAAGTAAAAGCACAAATTATCCACTTAAGATCTGTTGACAATATGAAAAAAAGTGGAAAGCTTTAGACAAGGTTCAAGTTTGAGTTTATGAAATAGATGAATATCAGAGGACAGCTTAAAACAAATGCAGAGATGTAAACAAGTGCCAGTGGACTGCTTTGTGAAATTTAATCATTAGCTCCGGGTCTGAAAAGTGAAGCCAATGCAGAGGCAACTTAAACCTGCATTCTGTCTAACTGGCAGCAGGGAGCCACTCCAGTGGTTGCAAATAGAAGTCTGATTGTATGGCCGTGTATCCAAAAATGACCCTACTTTTCACTTGAATTATTTCTCCGGTAGACCCTTTCCTAATGAGTTTATGGTCTAAATCGTTTCAAGTCAGGTATGCTTTAGTGTGGCTATGTTTTAGCTGAAAAGCTAATACCACGTCGACAACATCAATTACATTACATGATATAACCATGGCAAAACCCGGATGTTCAGTATTTCTAGTACTGTAAGTACATTTTATTTGAATGGTTTTAGGCCTATTTTTCACAAGCGGAAATTAGCATTAGAATTATCACAGTTAACCATAGACTTTGAATGCCCCATGCTAACCAAGCTAGCAGCTAGCACTAGGCTCAGCTACACTCCCTCACTCAAATATGATCACTTCTTGCTCCAAAAATAAAAAATGGCGACAGTCAAATCCAAGAGTCAAAGGTCAAAGGCCAAGGTCAAATTGCTAAAATCAAGGCTTCAAAACAGCAGTCCAGAAACCAATGGGTGATGTCACAGTGACAACGTACATATTTTTTTAAAGTCATTGGTGAAATCCAATATACTGGGCCATTGTAGTTTTTGGAGATGTGTGAGCTGCAGAGGCTGGTGAAAAGATAAACTGTACTTTGTAAGTTTGTTTGAAAATAAATTCACTGATGTGGCTGGCTGTGAGTCTGTATTGTACAAGGTAAGAAAGGAACCATTCATGTCTGTGGCTGTGTAAATCCCACAGAAAACTGCTCAACTCTGTGTCTGCAGGGAAACTAAGATCATGGGGCCAAAGGTTTGCTGGCTGGGGTATTAACCTATGGGGGGCCAATGGAGTTTGACGTGCACACACCAATGCACACCCACGCAGCAGCATTCAGGAGAGTCTCTCCCATGCCCTTCAGGATAAATGTATTGTGGCACCACAATACAGAACAAGAGAGAGAAAGGAAGGAAGATATAGCAGGAATGGATATTTGGAGAGATAGAGGAGATGTTATTAACTTTCAGCTGAACCTATACAGTGCATAAAGAGAGGGTAAAATGTGGTAAAGTTTGAAGGCAAAGCAGAGGAGAAGGAGCAGGGAGGAGGGAGGGTACAAGAGGCACAAAGAAGTAAAAAGCTGGAGTCGGCTAGAAGAGGGAGTGTGGGGGTACGCGCACATACGGACAGATGTCATAGATGTGAGAGTCTCCTGGGTTCTGAGCATCATTGAGACACCTTATTATATCCTGATGGTGACGGAGTGACAGACGCTCCGTGAGAATGCGGGGTTGAATACAAGTCACTACTTCAAACCCCATCTAATACATATTCATTTCATTTGATGGACCCTTCCCCCGCCCTCTTCACTCCCTCACTGAAGTACTTCACACAAGTCATCTATGAGATGAGAGGTTTGTGTGTGTGTGTGTGTGTGTGTGTGTGTGTGTGTGTGTGTGTGTGTGTGTGTGTGTGTGTGTGTGTGTGTGTGTGTGTGTGTGTGTGTGTGTATGTGTTTATACACTGTGGATGTGCCTGCATGTGTGTGCATGCAGCTGTGTGTATCTCAGTATTCACTCTGTTTTGCTTGCACCTGCGTATACGTGTGTATGTAGGCAGGTGTGTGTGCACCTGTGCATGTCCCTGTGACTGTGTGCAGTTATGTACACACATGTTCATCCGTGTTAAGGTGTGTGTGTGTGTGTGTGTGTGTGTGTGTGTGTGTGTGTGTGTGTGTGTGTGTGTGTGTTCGTGCCTGTGCATGTTTTACAGCATGAGTCTAACATATCTGCTTACAGATATGTTTGTGTGTTGAAAATAGAGGGAGAGCAAGGGCATGAGTGAGTGTGTATATGTGTGTGAGTGCGTGACAACAAAGACATCTCAAACGAGGTGGAAGTAGGGTTGCTGTTGTCTCTGGGGATATCACAAGCAGCTTTAAAAAAGGAAGAATACACTAAAATGCAGTGTATCATTCTAACCGGCAAGCCCTGCTGGAGAAAAATGTGCCCTAAGCTAGCAACTTTTTTGGCTTGTGACCATTCATTAAAAAAAAAGAAAAAACATCAAATTAATGTAGTTTCTTATCTTTTTTTACTATCTAATTGGGAAACTGCCAAATATTAGAAGTATACTTCACTGACTAACTACCATCCTCCCCATGTCACATTAGTAGGATTTCTCATCTCACCACTGATTTAGAAAGAGAAATCCTATCAGCTGTTATTTCAATATAGTATTTCAAAAATAACAACAAGACCAAACTAGCTCACAGTGCACCGAGAGGTCATGGTGGCACACTTCCTTCAGAGTGCTGCAGTGAAGTGACAGCTTCTGTCACGGCTTTCCGGTAAAAGCGATGAGAGAACAGGGAAGGATGAGCCCTGATTCTGCTCTGCACCCCAATAATATTTGACAGCCTCCTTTTTCTATTCTCATTCATACTTGATGACAAGCATGAAAACAATTCCATAGTGAGTTTCTGAACTACATGGAAGTGAGCTGTGTTGAGCTGCTCAGGACTGTGCTCCATTCATGTCTACTGAAACTGGACTGGTTAGGAAACAGAAAACAACTAAATCCACACTTCAACCAAAGTGCTTGTCAGATGGACACACCCTTGGGGGTGCCTTATAAATCAAACCAAAAAGTAAATAAATAAATCCACCATTCTACAAGAATGACAGGGCACTTAAGTAATGAACACTTTGGCAGCACAGTCACCACTCAAAGCAATGCAAAACAAAATGTAAACTGTATTTGAGCTTAAGTATTTTGTTCTGTCTGGAGTGGCTGTTTGAATGAAATCTTCCTGGCACATCAGATCAATACAGACAAAACACTGTGGGATACTGTATACAACAGCGTCATGGGAAACCATTAGGAAAGCTAGCGCTGCTCAAAACAATCAAACATATAAAACTATATCCAGGTGACTGGTACAAGGAAGATGGGGTGTAATGTGACACACTTCACAATAGGTTCTTGAAGCCCATTTTACAGGCCAGGTGTGTAGAGGTGAGACAGTCAGCATGGTTTGAACTCCTCTGTCAAGCTCTCGGTCACATTTAGTGTATACAAGACTGAAAATGCGCACTGTTATTGCCTTCCAATATGGTCGGAGACGTTGTATAAACCACTTCTTTTAAAGCATACCTCCAACTTCAGTCATCAAAATCTAAAAAGAAAAAAATCTTTTTCTCTATATTTTGGCCTCAAAAACTGAGCTTTGGGACTGTATGGTGGTAAAATTAAGAGGCCAAAGTTCTGTCACACTGTCTCTCTGATTCTTCCATTTAATGGTCAGTATAGCCCATCAGTTTACATTCATTTGTAATACATCAGATAACCTCTCATTAAATAGTGACTTTGTCCACTAGTTCAGTGTAGTAGCATAGGAGCTGTTGTTTATCTGGTTTAACAGTATCTACGAGTCACATTTCTCATGCTTGCTCAGTTGTCTGAATACAGAATATAAATGAGAACAAATAAATTGTGAGTTTGGCTCTACAGTGTAAGTGAACCAAATGGAGGTTTAGAGGTTTGAGATTCAGCAGAGTAATGACTGTTTCTGGTCCACTCCTAAGCAGATGTTAACTGTGATGCACAAGTTTGTTTGCCGACCCAAAGAGTATGAAGAACAGATGGAGCCATTTTCGTCTTGTTTCTGTGCTTCAGGGTGGACAGTGATCTCTATTCCCTACCAAAACAACCTGAAAGTACTAGTGTGGAGGTGTGTCGTTTTCACATGTATACTGTGTTTTCAGACTACACCATGTTAGTGTGGTTGTAGTCATAAAGAAAGAGCAATGCCTCAGTGGTTTTATGTAACCAGAGGACAAACTAACTAAATTACCAACAGCTGAAAAGGCAGTTTTTATAGTTTTATTTTTTTCATGTAGATTTTATATTTTCATTAAATTAAATTGTGAAAAACTCTACAAATTTAATCAATTGGTCAGTTAACAGTCAGACTAGTTTTTAGACAAAAACATTCCAATGTCCAATTCATCTGAATGGCCTTCCTTCTAAAAAAACATCACCACACAGGTTTCACTTGCACATATGCATATACTATCCAATGCACTTGTGCAAGGCTTCTTTAACTTTGTCATTTTAATTCTACCAGAAAAAAAAACATCTACTGTTTTTCCTCTTTTCTATGAAAGTAAAATAGCACTGTTGTAATTTGGAGTCTGACAAAAAAAGGCTCATGTCTCTTTTTTGGGATAAAAAACCAGGGACTAGCTAATAAGCTCATTCTGTGGTATTATTGTTGCATTCCAGAGTGCTCGGAAAACCAGCCTTAAGCCTATTATTAGCCATATGGAGAGTGCTACAGGCCTGGCTGGTTAGAGAGGGAAACGCGGTACTGGATGGGTGCCAAATCCTCGAGGAGATAGTGAGAGAAATTCCTCAGTTTTAATTAAGAATTTAACACTGAGACTGCTATTAGTGATTAGTATGTAATTAAAAGCTCTAGCAGTGTTTCACATACAAGCATAATTAAAAGCTGCATGTATGTGTGTGCTATGTGCGTGCACGTGTGTGTGTGTGGAGGGAGGAGGGAGCCTAAAAATGACACAGATAATCTAAATTTGTTCGTCAAACGTTAGCAACAGTTATTATAAATAAATATTTAAAAAAATGTGGTGGAGGGAGGGTGCCGCTGGTATATATTGATTCATAAAGAAATGTCATAACATGCAGAAAAATTTAGGCTATGATAGTTTCACAGTTGACCTTTAACTTACCAAATTGGGAGAACAATTTGTTGCAAATGGGATGTCTGCAGATATACATTTTTGCCTATGAAACATTGTTTTTGTATGAAGAAAATGATTTTGTTGATGATAGGAAAGAAAGATTATTTTATTAGCTATATACTGTGCCTTGCATATTTTATCATATTACAACCACGAATTAAATTGAATAGTAGTGGGTTTGTCAGTAATGACCAACACAAAGTAGTCCATAATGTTCTTGTGTGTGTGTGTGTGTGTGTGTGTATGTGTGTGTGTGTGTGTGTGTGTGTGTGTGTGTGTGTGTGTG
This sequence comes from Scomber scombrus, assembly GCF_963691925.1. Lineage (NCBI taxonomy): Eukaryota > Metazoa > Chordata > Actinopteri > Scombriformes > Scombridae > Scomber > Scomber scombrus. The sequence continues at coordinate 12,433,553 of NC_084979.1, forward strand.
TGTGTGTGTGTGTGTGTGTGTGTGTGTGTGTGTGTGTGTGTGTGTGTGTGTGTGTGTGTGGAGGGTGTGGGTTTCATAGTAAATTGTTGAGTGCATATGTATTCACCCCCTTTGCTGTGAAACCCTTAACTAAGATCAGGTGTGACCAATAGCCTTCAGAAGTCACATAATTTGTTGAATAGAGTCCACCTGTGTGCAGTTTAATCTCAATATAAATACACATGTTCCATGAAGTTTGTGAGAGACCATTACTAAACAAACAGCATAATGAAAACCAAGGAGCTCACCAAACAGGTCAGGGAAGAAGTTGTGGAGAAGCAGGGTTAGGTTATAAAAAAAAATTATCCCTTTGAATTTCTCACGGAACATCATTAAATTCATCATTAGAAATGGAAAGAACATGGCACAACAGCAAATTTACCACAAGAAGGACCGACAAGGAGAATGTTAATCTGAAATGCAACCATGAGGCCAACAGTAACTCTGGAGGAGCTGGAAAGAGCCATAGCTCCGGTGGGAGAATCTGTCCAACAGGGCAACGATTAGTCGTGCTCTCCACAAATCTGGCCTTTTAAGAAGAATGGCGAGAAGAAAGCTGAAAAAAAATCCTGTTTGGAGTTTGCTATGAGCCATGGGGGAGACACAGTAAACATATGGAAGAAGGTACTCTGGTCAGATGAGGCCAAAATTAAACATTTTGGCTCTGGTACAAATGATGTGTGTGGTGGAAACTAGGGCTGAATGATCTTGAAGAAATATCTTATTGCGATTATTTTGACTGATATTGCAACTTTGATATGATTTGCGTTGTAAGAGGAAATGATAATTTTATTACTCCATTTTTTAATTGTAAAACATTAAAATGATTCTGATGTGATTTTTGCTTGGATCTGTACCAAACAAAGATGTTTTCTTAAGTCTATATAACATGAAATGTAGGCCAGGACATCTTTATATTTAAGAAATACTGTGCCTCCTGTGATTGCAGTAAACCATACTGTAATTTCAATAACATTTCATTTTATTGTTCATTGTTAATTATAGCAGAAAATCAACACTGCACTTCACGCTGAGCACATCATCCCCACAGTGAAACAAGGTGGTGATTTCAATCAGCAGGTACTGTGAAACTGGTCAGGATTGAGGGCAAGATGGGTGGAGCCAAATACAGGGAAGTTCTTGAAGAAAACCTGTTTCAGGCTGTGTCTCAATTCAGGGGCTGCATCCTTGTAAGGACGCGGCCTCGCGGTCTTCGAAGACAGAGCTACTGAGGAACCTCAGAAGGATGCATCAACCGTTGTGAAATGGGACGGTCTAGCCTTCGAAGCATTTCCTGGTTGCGTCACCAGCTGCGTAAGAAGCTGTTCCCGCCCATAAGACACGAAAGGCACACACAAGAAAAAACACACAGAAGTATAAGACAAACAGAAGAAAGAAGACAAAACGAAGAAAAACTCAACGGAAGAAAGAAGAAATACACATAAGAATAAGACAAACAGAAGAAAGAAGAGGTGGTGGTGGTGGTGGTTGGAGATGTTACATATTTTATTATTTTTTAGTCATAATAGTATCATATAATTTCATTATTATAACAAATATTTCAAATACTACTCATGTTATTTAAAAAAAAAAAAAAAAAAAAAAAAAAAAGAAGAAAAGGAAACGGATATTTATCATTGCCACCCAGTGGATGATGCGCAAAGCAACACTGCTTGACCGAAGATACCGAGGGGACCACATAAAGCCACCTGAGCTAAGTGATATAAAAGCAGAACTGGTAGCGGAGATGACGGCGGCAGCAGAAGCAACACGTGAATGTCTTTTGCACAGCAAATTTTTGAGTGTTTAATTAATTATAAATCTAAATGATTTTGAATTTTATTGTTTTTAATATAATTCGTTTCGTTCGTTTAAGACCTTGGTTAAGATAATTTTATATTATTCGCTTTGCACGGGGGGGGGGGGGGGGGGGAGAGGCATTGTCCATCGGACCAACCCCAGTGGACAGTGGAGACCAGACCCCCAAACACCCTGAATACCAGCCCAGATGATGTCCCACTGACCACAGACCACACCAGGGTCTTTATTGTGGCATCCCATCCAGCCTAGCAGCACTGCCAGGGACTCCTGCTCAGCCTATTACATTATTTTTTATTTTATTAATTTGTTATTATTTATTAATTTATTATTTTTATTATTGTAAATCATTTGGAATTTTAGTATTGTTGTATTTAATAATACATATTTTGTTAATAGTTGTAAATTGTACATAATTTTCTAATAATAATCTGTAAATAGTTATTTCTGATGTATTTTTTGTAAATAGTTAAATGTTAAGACTGCCCACTTGTAGAGTTAAGTTTCATCCTTTGCTAATAAAAGAAAATATTAAATCCCTTGTTGTTCCTGAACAGTAGCACTTTATGCCGTTTGCTAATCCTGTTATAAATTGTACTTAAGTTGTAAATACTAAATGGAAAAGACAAAGTGTAACAATTAACAATATTTTTATTTTATAACAATACCATATAAAAACATAAACATTTATTAACAATAACAACCATTGTTCTTTTCGCGGGACTGCACATAGATATATATGGAACACATGTTCTATAGATATCTATGGGACTGAACAGCGGCGCGCAAAGGATCTTGGGATATATGAGGCCGCTAAGGATAGTAGCGGTGCATCCTAAAAAACAGGGAAAACAAGGACGCATTTTGAGGCTGCGTTTGAGCATGCGTTTGAGGAGTCTTCGAATTGGGACAGGCCTTCGCGCGGTATTGTGACGTAACCGGCTTTAAAATGCGTCCTTACAAGGATGCAGCCCCTGAATTGAGACACAGCCTCAGTCTGCAAGAGACAGAGACTGGGGTGGAGGTTCACCTTCCAGCAGGACAGTGACCCCATGTCCAGAGTTACACTGGAATGGTTTAAGGCAAAGAATATAACAGTCTTAGCATGATCCAGTCAAAGCCCAGACCTCAATCCAATTGAGAATCTATGGCCAGACTTGAGAATTGCTGATCACAGATGGTCTCCATCTATTTTGCCGAGAACAATGGGCAAAAATTGCAGTCTCTAGATGTGCAAAACTGGTACAAACATGCCCCAAAAGACTTGCCACTGTAATTGCATTAAAAGTATTCACTCCGGGGGCTGAAGACTTGTGCATCCAACAGATGTCTGATTTTTTTGTCTTAATTATTGTTTGTCACAACAAAAGGTATTTATGCACATTGTATAAATCAAGTGGTAAAAAGCCAAATAAAATAAAATTGAATTCCAGGTTGTAACACTGCAAAATGTGGAAAGGTCTAAGGGGGATAAATACTCAAGATGTTTTCATGTTACAGCAATGAAGTACCTGGAAAAGTTGTCTTGTGGTGATTGAGACAATCATATTTAACCTCTTGTTGACTATTTGGTACGGCACAGTAACAACATGACAAACGGAGCACAAGTAATGGCAACATGCTTAACCATTGTGTGACTTGAAGCTCTTAAAAGAAGTCCAATTTTCATGAATTTTTTAGATTGTGTATTTTCTACCTCTAGTAATAAGGTCTTATCTATACTGTTAAATATTTATGCTTCCAATGTGATCTGGTCAGTATGACAACTTCAAACACCAAAACACTTTCAGAAATGCACTGTGAAGATGTGGTAAAGCTGAATTCGAGCAATTATTGTTGTTTTTGTAACTGATATTGGGACTTTGTTTTCTAAAGGTTAATTAGATTGGCTATCAGCTCTCAGGTTTGAGAGCAAAGTATCTAAAAAATCATTTTAGAGATAAGGTTGAATTTGATTAACAAGGAATCTATATTGTATACAAAAATTTCACCAACACAATGTCAAGTGGGAGATTTGATCTTGAGACCTATTTACATGCACACACAAACACACACGCAAACATCTGGATAGCAGACTGGTCCAGCATGACATGTAGACTGGGAATGCTGGGTTACAGTTCTGAATGTGTTACTTAGTGACGAGGGGATAAACACACAGTTAGAGGTGGGTTAGAACAAACAGACGGCTGTGGCATTTTCTACCCCTATCAGACACGTTTAAAATGACTCAAAAAGTGCACATAAACAAGTATGCAGCTGTTCAAGCACGTACATAATTGTCACGTTACATACAAAAAAGCATCATCTTGTACACACAGCTACAAACACAATCACTACATAGCGTAGATGAACAGACAAAAACACTGCACGCTGTGTTTTCCACAGATATTCCACAGATTGTCCCGAATCACAATAAGCACAGCCCAGTGGTGAAATTTTAGTTGTGCTCATGAGACTAAAGCTCAGGAGCCTCTGTGCAGCTACGGCCACATAATGACTCCAAGCAGCCAATGACGAGTGCCTTCCTCCACATACGTAAATACACTTGACACTGTGCGCCGACCTCCGCTGTGCTCAGTCGCAGATCTCCCATAGAGCAGGGAGGAGAGGATGTGAGCCAGAATAATGGCCCAGTGCTGATTCATATCAGGTGATTGTCTGTGACATGTGGTGTTCAGCCAAAGGCCAAAGGCCATTGTGGTAGCGCTGCCCTTTACAACGTCACATTAGGCCTTGCTAATTTGCAGGCAATTAGCCTGGCTGCATGGGAGCTAGCCTGAGGCGACGGGGGTCACAAGAGAGCAGGTTAGTCAGCACAGACTACAACATGCCATTTGGTGAATATACAGGTCTAGATTGCATCTCTGAAATGGTAAATGATGGGAAGGCCTTCAAATATCAATGTAATGGCAAGGTGAGCTTTGAATAGGCAATGTTTCCCATCATAAAACTCATCCTGAATAGAATATAGTAGAGCAGAATAGAATAAAATTAATTTTATTATAGAATAACATATTTTCATTTAATTAATACATTATATTTATACATTGTCTTTAAAATGTAATATATATATATATATGATCAATACCACCACCAGTTCCAGTAGCCCATGATGATTTCTAGCAGCAAATCCACACATTTGAGAAGCTACCAAGAAGATACAAAAGAATGTTTGGAATTTTTTTTCAGATAAATTACTGATTGATTGATTACTGATTGACCCATTATCCAAATCCAAGTTTCCACCAAGGTGAATGTATTATTTCACCCAGTAATACAATAATCATAAAAACAGCCTATAGCAGAACAAATCAGGACAGTACATTAAAAAAATAAAACGGCATAAAAGAAAAGCTTATTAAGCTAATTAATGGAGGTTTAAAATATTAAACAAAAATATTACAGGGCAAGAGTTAAAGTTCAGTCAGTTTTTATAAGTTTAAAATCCAAATTTGCACATTCTTAAAACACCAAAAACTTACTGACTCACTGTCACAAACTGGCCAATCAGGGACAAGAGAGAAAGCAATTAAGAGAAATCTCAGTGTGCCTTTGGTCTCCTGCTGCATGCTCATTATAAGATGAGGTAAAGGTGGGCCTGAGGGCCACAAGAGCAGGGGGACACGTGGGTGTGAAAGGGGACTGCAGAGGGCATGGGAAAGTAGAGCAGGGCATGGAGTAGGACACAGACAGACAGAGAGAGAGGGAGAGGTTGGTAAAGAAAGATAACAGGGGAGATAATGTTGTTCTAGTGATACAAAATCATGCTGGAATGATGCAGCCTGATGCAACACAGTTTGCACTCCCCTCCAGTATAATGTATCTCCACTCCTGTGTATCCTTTAGCTGTAAAAACTGAAATGCTTTGCATGCATGTTACACAAGATTAATCTAGGAGCTCAAGCAAACTTCATAAAAAAAATGGCTTATGCATGCGTGTGCTATTTAATTTCATGATTTTTTGTTCCAGAGTCTACACCTCCTCCACAGATCTGGAGGAAGTTTCTCATCGTTACTTCTGAGATGAAGAGAGTTCTCCAAATTCATTTCCTGCTGAGACAAAAATCTCATGACCTTGGAAAACTACATGATTATAACAGCTAAAGAGATTGGCCGTTTAATGCATTTGAAAGTGTGTGTGCGTATACGTGTATGTGTGTCCTTGTGTTTGTGTGTCGATGCACCACATGAAGTAAGCCTGATTTCTAAGGATGGAAGCTAATGTGTGTGTGTGTGTGTGTGTGTGTGTGTGTGTGTGTGTGTGTGTGTGTGTGTGTGTGTGTGTGTGTGTGTGTGTGTGTGTGTGTGTGTGTTTGTATGTGTGCGTGTTGTGATTGTGTATGACTGTGTGTTGTCCTGGTTTCAACTCTGCCGTTCCTGCACTCTCACATTATCATACAGAGCAGACGGAGTGCGTGTGCTGGGTAGTAAAACTCTCCTCTGCTCTCTGACAGTCTCCTCTCTATCCCCCTCCACCCCCCTCATCTCCTCTCCTGCTGAGCTCCCCATGTGTAATCTGTAGACCGCACACGTACACTGCCTACCTTAGTGGGAGTCTCTTGGTGGGTGTACAAGCTTGTGTAGTGTGTGTTCGTGCACGCATGTGTGGCAGAGGATGAAGGAGACGGCAAACACGACGGACCACATATGAGGCATTTTGGGAAAGCTCAAGTGTTCGCCCTCAATCGGTACATTCAGAAAACACACATTTCAAAGTGTGTACTTGCAACGTGTGTATACGTGAGCCCACAATGTCTGCCTAACGTGGCAGCCAGACAATCTCAGTGTCTGCGTCCCACTGTGTACAGCTGACAGCAATCACCTGAACTGGAATGAACCAGACTTATGTAACTTTCCCTGTGACGGCCATGGCTGGTATAAAACAAGCCCCACTGTGTTGATTCGGGTCATCCAGGAAGCGAAACTTCACAACCTTTTCTCAAAGACCAACACAGAAATGTGACTTGTGATCTATCTTCAAATACTACAATGTGTTTAATTTGTTACTTTACCAGCTTCCAAAATGTCAGTTTGTGCACAAGTCAGTGGTTGTGAAAATATTTTACAACGTGTAAAACTCTTTATTGATATCTAAATAGAAAGAAAAAATAGATGGGACGGTCTGAATTAGCTTGTTTGACAATCTTAGAGTCTGTTGTAGACTAAGAAGCATATCCCATAGAGTTTTGTGTATTGTTTATGTGGCCATGACCTCAGTAGAAAGTCGCACAACTTTGAGTTATGTTCCTTGCTACAAACTCCCTGCATTGATCTCATGGACAAATGCCAGAACATGTGAAAATAAAACCCAGTATAGTGCTTTAATGATGCTACTAGAATGCAGCCGCACACACAAATCAATGAATCTAGAGGTGTAATTATGGGATACTAAAACATCCTGGCACCCAAATACAACCAGAAAGAGAAAGCAGTCATAAGCTGCGGAGAGAGAAAGCCTGAATGGTCTCAATAACCCCTATCCTCTCTCTCTGAACAGAAAACTAATTGATTGAATCCTACGTGCAGGTAAGAAGCGCTGCCAACACAACCTGGCTTGTATCATAACCTTTTTGTCTCAGTTTCTGGAATGCATCTCCGCTCGGGGAATGGTGTGTAGAAGATTATAGGCGAGGAACAAACACAGGTTCGTGAAAGGAAAAGAAGAAGAGAGGAGAGGAGAGGAGTGTGTGACTAAGACAGAGAAGGGAGAGGAGGGGGGCGGTGGAGTGCAAGTGCTTGGGAGATGAAGATAGAAAGTGAAAGAAAGAGAAATAATGAGAGAAGAAGTAAAATGTTCCTGCTCTCAGCTAGATGAATAAGTTGATAGTTTGCAGACAGCCTTTTCAATGTGTCAGTGGAAGGACTATATCCATCCCCTTCTTCACTAATAAGGTAGAGAATCCCCAAGACACAACCGTAGGGATCTATTCATTTGTCTCCAATAACACAGCCACCTTTCCGCTCATATTAGCCAGGATTTGCATAGCTACATTTACATAAGGATTTAATAATGTGGCCTGAATGAGAGGAAACGCATCTGCCAATCAATCCTGGTTCATTTAAATGTTTCTATGCTCTTCAAGGCAACCACTGTATCAGACTTGTGTATTTTCAGCACTAATAATAGGGCTAGGATTCAGTAGCGTTTGATCAAATCTGAATTCAGTATCAAATCCGCTTGTCACATACAAAGTCTTCCAAATCCCATATTGAATTTCAATTTAGCTTCCATTATATGTGAGCTATAAATGATTTGACTAAAAATCAAAGATTCAATTGAGATGTTGGGCGAAGGTAGAAACACCACCAGTTACTACACCTGAAAATAAGATAAGCATCATGACATGATATAACATTAAAATAGTAGGCGTCCTTTATTCACTTTTGTCCACCTTATTTTTCAAGAGCTAATTGCTACAAAACTGGAGGTCCTAATACGAAGTTTAAATTATTGTTATGATATGTACGTGAAACTATAACTGGCATATTTCAACTACTTGGAAACTGAGGCAACACACATCTTTATTGGTCTTTTTGACCTGAAAAAACAGTTTGCAGTCCAACCATGATCATAGAGTTGTATAAGAGAGAGCTGTCAAGAAAATTAGCTACAGTTAATGTAATTTGCTGCTGCCAATTTTTCAAAAGAAACGTTTTTTTTATTCTGCTCTTTCCTCACAAAAAAGAACAAGAAGAGATTAAAATATGTCCGTAAGAGATATATTAGCCTTGAGAACTTAGCAAATTCGGGTATTTGTCCAAATTGGAACCAGCTGTTGGAGCTCAACCCCCCTGAACAACATCTTAAATCACATAATATCTCTTTCGTTTGTCTCCTCTTACCTTCCAGCCGCTGCCTGCTTCTCGGTAGTAGGGGAAGTTGTCACAGATCCACTGGTAGATCTCACTGAGGGTCATCCGTTTGCGTGGTGAGCCATTGATTGCGAAGGTGATGAGGCTGGCGTAGCTGTACGGCGGTTTACCGTCTCTGTGCTGTGCAGCTTCTTCCTGGTCCAGTGTTGTTCCTGGGTCCAGATGGGTAATTTTCTTGCCAGGCCCATGGCCGTGATGGTGACCATGGTGGTGGTGTCCATGGTGGTGGCCGTGGTGGTGGCCTGCATCCGTCTTCTGGATGGCCGCCCTCATGCTGAGCTGGGGGAGCCAGTCCATCGAGGTCAGGCTACTCTCCAGCTCAGAGGTCATGGTGCTTATGAGTCAAGGGGTCAAAGGGGAAGGGTGCACGGCTAAGCGACGTGGCGTGTGGACGATCTCTTATTGGCTCACTGAATGGGTGCTGTGCAGTGGCTTTGGCTCAAATCTGGAAGGGCAGGAAGTTTGTTTACTACGCTTATTCCTCTGCTTTCACTGGAGCAGAAAGTACACTTGGCAGAGAAACACAAATGTTAACTTGCACATTATTTTCCACATACAGTGTGTGGCTGACTACAGTATGTAGCTTTGTATAATGGAGAACTAAATATTTTTGCATGGATACCACTTGCTTTTTAACATTGCATAAAATATGATCTGTCATGTAAGCTGTGGTTAAGACAAAAGTTTAATCAAACAGTGAGAAGCAAAGCAATACAGGGGACTAGGTATCAGATAAGTGTCTTACTCTTCCCAGTCCTTTCCATCTTTCTTTGGGCCAAAGCATCTGGGGAAGTCACCGAAGTGAAAGGTAGAGTCCTCCCCTCGTGCATGTTCACAAGTTCTTCATTTAGTCACTGCAATGGCCGCTGCTGCAATGCACAAACACAAAACCACACAAGACGGTGAGCTTGCTCTGCCAGACAGCCTTCATAAGATATTAATATCGTGCAACCGCTCAACTGGCCTCGGCATCTGTCCAACCCGATTAAAACTCTTCTCACTTTCTCTCTCTGTGTTCTGTCTATCTGGATTGCCGCTCACTCTCATACCCTCCAAAGTGGAAATGGCAATTGGATCTGCAGAGTGACTAAAAGCTGGGGAATTGTTTTCACAAGTGTCTGCCAAATGGGGGGGGGGGGGGGGGGGACAGCTCGGGAGGAATTCCAACCCTCTAGAGGAGCTGAAAGGCTCGTCCCTTTTCCCTCTCTATGTTACCCCCCACCCCCCCACACCGTGTTCTCATTCTCTGACTCTCGACGTGCCTCACTCTCGTGTCAAGTCCATGCGTTCCCCCATACCCCCCAACCCACCTCCTCCTGAGATCCTTCTCAGACAAACACAAACAATGAAAAAAATCAAGAAGCCTCAACATTTTAATTTGATCGCTATTTTTAGAGTTCCGCTGAACTTGAAAATGTGTCCTGTGTAAGTAGAGTAGAAAGTTTGGTTTTTGGTTGTGGAATCTTTGAAAATAGTTTTAGCATGATTCTGGACACAAGAAAGACAATCATTTGGTACATGTGAGTTTAAGTTACTCATCAATTGCTCTATACTTCAGTCGGTCACAGATCATTTGTAGATATGTCACTACTGGACTGAGAAAGTCATATAACCGTTACCCATCTTTTGCGAATATGTTGCTCTCTGATTCAACAAAAAATAGTCTTGCTTAGGAAGATAAATGTCTTAAATTCTGTGAAATGCAGGTAAACCTACAATTTTTGCAAATAGAAAGGGAAAAAAAACTGTGGGCGAATAGATAATATGCTGCCAGTAGTTAACAATGGCTGGATAGATTTAGCCTCCCAAAGAGACAGAAATCTACATCTAAAAATTCATCTTGCATCCCATACAGTAACCTTCATGTGTCCTTCAACAACACAGAGCCTATTGGCCCACGCATTTTCCATTCATGCTCACTGTATATAATCAAGGTGGGAGAACTTCAATGAGTCTGCCTACCAAGAGGAACACAAACCCCTCTGTCTCTTTTTCCACCAATCCCCCAAGAGACCCCAATAAACCAGGAAGATGAAGAAGGGAAATACTCAGCTCCTGCAAAAAATCTTGTTAATTACAAGCAGAAAAAAACAAATGTTTATCAGCCGACTCATCAAGCCAAACAAGCCAGGCGGTGGGACTAGGGGAAGGAAAGAGGAACTGAGAGAAGAGATATGCCCGATGAGGCCTCTTGCACAACACCACCCCCATCTCCTCCTCAAGGCCCTGCCACTGTGGGAAAAGCCATAGCCAACCCCCCTCTTCCAAATCCCAGGAAGCAATCTTAATTAGTGCACCTTTTTTTTTTTCTCGCTGAAGGGAAGGTAGCATTGCTAGTTGTAGTGGTGGTGGGTAGGTGGGGATGGGGGTGGTGACACACAAGACACAGAACAACAAGTACTTATTTTCCCTCATTAAAAGGAGGCTCAAGCTGCAAATCAGCCTGCCACAAGCCCCGACCTGCTGTGCTGCCATGGCTGTTGTTGTTGAGAAGTTTGGGAGCGTGGGCAGGCTGCATGGCGGCACGGTGTAGTTTCGCACCGCTAGCCTGGTGAGGCGTTGAGATGATGAGTAATAGAAGAGAGCGGAGAGAGAAGAGGAGGGGCATGACTTGGCTTCTGGGGGAGAGGGTCCCTGCTGGGTGGGTAGACGCAACCAATTAGACCAAGTCGACTCAGTCAACTGGTCCCACAGTGACTGGGCTAACCTCAGCACCAAGCCTTTTGTTTCTGATATCTGCTGTGTTTCACATCGGCCTCAGAGACCTGTTTGGTATCAGGGGAGAAAAATGATCACTGAAGAGCAGACAGCATACAATGCATCTCTACTTATCTTAGGGCTATCAATTTACTATACAATTTAATTGTTTTATATTGTATGAATAGATTCAAGACTGCTGATGCTCTTTGAGAGCCACCACCATAATAAGAAAAGCTCCAACTAACAAAACTAACAAAAACAAACAAAATATTAATATACTTTATCAAAAATATAATTTATTCATCTCAGGTTGTTTATGGTTTTCTAATTGCACTAAAATATCCATACTGTCTATTACCATCTCCTTAATGTATTCATGATTGGCATACTTCAGTTACTTCACTTATGTAGCCTGGAAAAGATGACAACATCATTGTCAGGTTCAGATGGGTATCAGACGAGTCTGCCTGTGATGTTGTCTGAAGACACTTTTCATCCCCTTCCAGCAGTGTTTCAAAGACGCACAGAAGACTGTTTAATGTCGTGTCTACTAATACTGACATGTCTGAGTTAGTTTTATATTATTAATGTTGAAAATGTTCCTTTACAATAGCAATTCAAGTCTGTAAAGGCACTAGGGTTACCTCTGCAATGGACTTAGCCTCCGAAAAACATTATTTAAAAAAACACTTATTAAATACATGCGTTACTTTAAACACTATACTTTTATTATTAACTGTTATTATGTTATCATGGCAGCAATTAAAACTCTAAAAAGGACAATTTAAAAAGGAATCTAATTAAAAAAACTAACTACCAGATTATAAAGTTCACGTTGTATCTAAAAATAACAACAAAATGTCTCTCTTTTAATTCACAAATAAAACAATTAAATAAAATAGAACAGATATGGTAAATTTAACTATGGCTGAGAAATTTGTCCCTGAAAATAGCCAAACCAACCAACATAACTCAAGCACATACAAATGTAAAGCCCATAAGAGTCAACCATGCAACTTTGTATGTGAGCTAGAAACATCAAATTATCAACTAGGCACATTTCAAAGAGCTGTAGTTGAATAGGAAATAAAAGTAGTGAACAGGGGATATTTTGGCAGCTGATCATACAGAAAAGCAGTGTTTGATTAAATAGTCGGAACACTTGTTGTACGAATGTGTTTGGGAACATACATTTTGAGACGGACATTTTGGCTAACATTAGCAGGTATCAAAAGAGGTTCAAAATCTGGCAGAAAGAGAACATGTGGCATCTGAGATTTTTATCTTTTAGCCGACAAGAAAGGCATTTAAAAGTTAACTTTAGTAACTTGAAAGTTGTGAGATATTAGCTGGCACCTCCAGAAAAGATTACAAGCATTAATGAAAAAGGGAGAACAGGGATTTGGATGTCTATGACCAAGAAATCTTTCTCCTCCAAAGAATTTAAATACATCACTCTACACAGTATGGTTGGAGCTTTCATGAGTGGGAACATTGTCCCTTTAAAAGAGTTGAGGGTCTGTGTGTGATTGAATGTATTCACCCATTAGACTTTGTAGCTGTGATGCACTCACTCAGCTGTATGCATCACTAACAGCTAACAGTCTCCCGCTGCTAGCAGGCTTTTAGACTGAGAGGCTTTACAGTTCTGCATTTTAATAGAGAACTTTGAATGGAGTGACGGGGGATGGGGGGGGGGGGGGGGGGTAGAGCCAAAGGAAAGAGGCATCAAAATATTTTCAGAGGAAAATGAAGTAATGACAAAATACCCACCCGGAGCGTGCCGAGCAGAGGGGGTTTCTGGGAAGGACTGCCTTGGCAAGGGTAAGGCTAATGTGTCAAAAGAATGTCTGTAAGCATACTGAGCGCTGTCATGTCTAGGAGTGTGGGCCATTCAAAAGAGGGAGGAAAAGGTCCAAAAAGCAGTATTGAACATCTTAATTACTTTCTGCTTCAGTGCCAGAAAACATACCCCTGAAAAGGTTCAATTATGAGATATCAAGGCAAATCAGCTGCCCTTATGGTGGCTGCTTGCTCATCTCTCAATGGAGCTGGGTTAAGCAATTATGGTTTGATACTGTCAACTTATTCTCAAAGGAGACCTGGAGAGGCACCGATGTAATGCACTGTTTCAAACTGAGATACATTTTGTGGCCTTAGTCCTTAACGCGAGTGGTCAGGCAAATTAATGCTTGAAAGGAAGAAATGCATTTAAAAAACAAGTAATACAGAGTGAGGACATAATTTATCCATGACAAAACAACACTTTCATGAGCGGTTTTTAACTGCTGGCTGGTCAACCAAGTAAATTCAGTGGCATCTTGAATGAAATAGAACGTATTTACTTCACCTTTCTCTGGTCTGAAAAGAAAATCTGATTGAAAAAAGGCAAGAAAATCATATGTTCCACTGAATCCCCGTAGGCCTAGAAATAAAATATTTAACTCGCTAAGCCCACACAGAACATAACACCTGAAAACATCTGCCAAGGTAGAGGGAGTTAGCGACCCAGAAGACTTACCACTGTCGACTAAGAAAAAGCTATCACAATTCCAGATTTTGACAACGGCGAAGTTAAAAAGGCATATTTTGTCATAAATAAAACATAGGAGTGCAGCATTTCGGCAAACTCCCCCAACGAAAGGTCCCAAGAGAGATGGGATGCTGTTTGTGAACTCATGCTTTGCACAGTAAAGGGGGCTATAGCACTGCGTCACCACGACTCAAACTACATTCCCACATCCAGCCCTATTCAGCGAGGACTACTCCTCTTTAAAAATTCATTAATTTACAGCAAAAATAGATTATAGATAGAAGCGCCCAACTGCACCAACCTAAAAAGTTTGGCTTGTGAATAGCATTAATAATGGAAGCAAGCATCCAAAACCTAGAGGCCCTGGCTCGGAGGCATAGCTTAGGTTTTGTTGCGCTTTATAATGGAGAGTAATTTACATTTTTTAGAAGTATTACAGCTTTTTGATGGTTGTTTATAATTACATTGTTTTACATGCAAATTGGCTAACAATTGTTACTCATTAAAACATAACCAGAAGAGTGCAACAACACTCTCAGCTTGTGTAAGACACAGGCTTTACACCGGGTTCACAACTGAAGTCCTGTTGCTGGCAGCACCGCTGCTGAGTTCAATCCAAATGACAGCCCTTTAAAAGTGATCACCCCCTATCTTATCTTTTACATCTTTCTCTTTCAAATCACAGCAATGTTTTCCTAACAGAATCAAAGGGGATTTTGACAAGATAAAAGGATTTGCTGCATTTGAATTCAAATTATGTATACTTTCCTGGGGACAAGACAAAAATCACAATGCCTGGGAACACTGAGAACTTAAAGGTACTTAAAAAGAGGGGAAGTTTGCTCTAATGCATCGTCAGCCTGATGACAGAGGAGTCTGCTATGATACAGTTAAAGACAAATCAACATCTAAGGAGCAGCTGATTTCATATTGTGTACGCAGAATATTTAACAGCCAGGGGATGGAGGTTTTCACATCCACTCAGTTGCAGTGGTCTGGAAATTACTTCTTATATCAGATCATTTCAATAATGACTTTGACTAAACAATGATTTAAAGGACCAGTGTGTAGGATTTAAGCGGACGTATTGGCAGAAAATGGAATATAATATTCATATATGTTTTAATTAGTGTATACTAAATTGAAAATAAGAATCTCTGTGTTTTCGTTACCTTTGAATGAGCCCTTTATATTCACATAAACTGCTTCCACAGAGCCTGCCATGTTTCTACAGTAGTCCTGTACAGACAAACCAAACACTGTCTCAAGAGAGTGCCGTTCGCATATTTCATAAATTTCAAGATGGTTGCATTCTGCACCCTCACCGCTTGATGCCACTAAATCCTACACACCAGTGCTTTATACAAGTGATAATTGATATGACCTTTGGGTAATTAAAATGACCCGATGACCAGGTAATGTTGAAATGGCCTGATAATTACAGGAGGTGGTTAGAGATGAGGCAAATGGCACGTATGGCATCTCCTTTAATCGCTGCTGACAAGCGATCTTCGAGCAAGGCACTTTCCCCAGAGCTGTTCTAACGTGTTCAGTGACAAGAGTAAAAAACGGCATCTCCCAGGCATCAATCTGTACAAATTAGTGTGTGGGTGTTGGTGTTTTGCTAAAAGCATTTACTTAGTAATTTTTTTTCTTAAGCAGTGGTGGAAGAATTATTAAGATCCCTTATTTGAGTAAAAGTACCAATACAGCAATGTTAAAATACTCCTTTACAAGTAAAAGTCCTGCATGAAAAATCCTATTAGCAGCCAAATGTAATTTAAGTATTAAAGTAAAAGTACTCATTTTGTCCCTTTGACTGATACATTATTATATATGACATGTTTAGATTATGAATACTGAAGCAATAAGCTAATACTGAAGCAGTAAGCTTCAGTATTAAGCAGTAAGCAGCATGTTATTGTTGTAGCTACTGGAGATGGAGCTAGTCGTTTCAACATTTATTGAATGAAACCATGTGAGAGGAGTTTAGATGGGGGGGGGGATCACTATATGGTGGAGCTGTTAACAACTCATAGACATCTGAAATGTGACCCAGACTACACACTGATTTTTGTAAGACGTGAAAAGCCAAAAAGGCTGGAAACCACTGGTTTAATCTTGAACAATGTGTTGTATTCATTGTGTGAAATCTTCATCTGAAAAGTAACTAAAGCTGTAAAATAAATGTAGTGGAGTGGAAGTATAAAGTAGTATCAAATGGAAATACTCAAGTAAAGTATAAGAACCTGTACAGTAATGGTGCAAGTGTACTTATTTACTTTCCACCACTGTCCTTAAGTAACGGATCTTTCCAAGGTTAAACACAGACTATGTATAAAGGCAGCAGCATGAAAAGGTATCCTATAATCAACTATAGATTATGTATACAGCCTATGGGATCAACTATGTGGCTAAGACAGCCAAACACTTCCTGCACAGCATGTCAAAGAGATTGTTTTTTAGTTATGAGCTGTGATAAAAAGATGTCTGGGTGACGCGCGTTAATCATGCTGCGTTTTTCAATAAAATGAACTCCCTATTACACTGCACAGACACAGAAATACCGGGATTGTGTCTCGATTCCACATGTACTTAAACACATATCTAAAATGAAATATTTAACTCACTAAGCCCACACACACACCACAACACCTGAAAACATCTGCCAAGGCAGAAGGAGTTAGCCACCCAGAAGATTTACCACTGCTGACTAACAATCTCACAATTTCTGTCATAAATGTATATCCAAATACAACTATATGTTTGCTTCTAAATAAAACTTAACTCCATCATGTTTTAATTGGGCGGCAAATCATTCTTGGCATGTACTGAGAAGACTCAGCCTGGCTGCCCAACATTACTTTTGAAGGCACACAAAAAGAATATAGTCTACCGTATTACGAGTTATAATGAATATGCAGGGAGACAACATAAAATCCTGACAGCCATTACTGATTCATATAGTAGCATATGGGGTTCATCTTTATCAAAGAGAGTCATGTAGTGTATCCACAAATAGCCCTTAATTCAACTTTCAGAAAGTCATTACTACCCTCGTTTCTTAGCATTGCATTTGCTGACATTGACGATAATTACAACGACCTTTCCGATGATAAAACACAAATCAGTAAAACATTATGAGGGTTCCTTCTCTTCACGTTTCATGCGATTCTGCATAACGTTTTAATGAGGCATTTAGGGGTCTATGAGTGATCTACTGAGAAAGTCTACAATGGCAATCAGCAGTGAGTGTGGCAGCTGTTCAGCAATTAAAAAGCCAAATTACCCTCAATCAACACCATTTACAAGCGCAAGTAAATCTCAGAGCAAATAATGATGAGAGAAATCTGTTCAGACAGCTCTCATCTTGATAGGAATTAGAGGCGCATCCAAATCAGGAGCAGGGTACTCTCTCAAATGCTTTCCCAGTCTGTCACACAAACACACACACAGACACACACGCACACACCTCCCCTTGTCTATGTGTTTTTCAGAGAGATGAAACTGTATAGTATAGCTCTCCACACTGCAGTATGATGAAAGATAATGACTCCTTTACAGTATAAAATAGTCACCATTCACAGTAAGGTTATGGTCGCTTCATAGAAAGAGGCGATGCTGATCCATCAAGGCGGCCTATGGAGAAAGAAATCTATAGCGTCTGAGCATAAATGCACCATCAACAGCAGATAAAAGTGACCTGCGTGCACTGTTGAAAAGAGATGCACTCAAGAACCGACAAGCCACAGTATCTTCTTTCTGCGTCAGCTCAACAGTCAAAATATTAAAACAATTCACCCAATTTACTTAAAGATAAAGATTGTGCTATTAACAGTCCATGTACAGAGCACTTAATTTAGTTAGTTAATGTTAATTTTCAACAAAATATTAACATCAGTTTGTAAGGTGCAAGTCTGACTTTATGTTTTACATCCTAATATTGTAAATGTCCTTTATAAATCTTAACTAGACACATGGAGCCTCTGAAAATCCTTTAAATGGAGTGAAGACTGATAACCTGCATGGCATGGCATGACACATACATGCATAATTGTATCCATGCACACATACTGTAGAAAATCTAGACATATATGCACACATACATACACACACAAAAAAGAAATGTCATTAACAACTATGCTATACTGTCAATGACACCTTAGTACTCATGAACCTAAATATAATGAATGAATCTTGTGAAACAAAGTTCTGAATCCTCCAAATAACATTATTTCAAGTGATCTGACTAATTCTCCCTCAGTGAAAGAGTTTCACGTCCTCTAAACTTTTTTTTATTTTTTTTTTTAATTAATAACCGTTATAAAACAATACATAGTTTACCTTAATGACACTAATTATCGCTGCTCCCAACATGAACACATCACTGTGGTTGGACTCTCAGTCTTCCTGGAGCTGGTGTGTTGCTCGGTCAGGCTCTATAAGCTTCCACTGTTATCACTCCAAAAGTCTTTCCAGCTGTGCCAAAAACTGTCTGCTGTTCCACTTCAATTCACCACTTCGATAATTGTTTTATTAAACAGAGCTTTCTTCACAACCTACCAGCCCCGCTGTTTGAATGCTGTAAGACTAGTATTGCAAACTTATAGAAGTTGACTTGATCTGACGGAGATTTGGGATAAAGACAAACGCTACAGTGTCTGTATGCATGCATATTGTGACAGCCAGCGAACTTGTCATTTAGTAAAACCACAGCACTTCTTTTCCATTAATTATTTGTCACGAATCCTCACATGACTGAAATTATACAATTCTTCTGCACGGACTACTCACCGTCGTAGGTGAATATGAACCGGTTCAGTTTTTTTTTGTACACTGGTTTCAGAAGCTCCAGACGCCTCTTGTGCACTTGAAAATGTTTCCCTCGAAGACAAAAGCTCCAGCGGTGTGTGGACGATGTCACTCCGGGCGCACGTACGGTGCTCTGTGGCCGTCACACTGACCGCTGCTGTGGTCACTCGACTGTCATGACGGGCGGACACGACCCCGCTATTCTCGTTTGCGCTCAGCAGCACGAACAGCCCGGGTCTCTGTGCTCCGCTCGGCTGCTAAATCACCGGAACTACTTCCAGCGCCAGCCGGAGCACGTTGGAGATAAATTCATGCACCACAATAGGAAAAATGAAATCACGTCCATTTAACTAGTCCCCAATTTCAATATTAATGAGATTCTACTTGGATATAATAAGACCTATTATAATTATGAATGGCTTATGTGTCAGTATGCTGTTGTTATAGCCTAAAAATAAAAATAATAATAGTTATTATTATCATCATTACGATTAAACTGAGTTTTATGATAGAGTGATAATATGTGGGGGTATGATGGAGCCTATTATTCATATGCATATTATTATTACAAGAAATTATTATAACAATGACAATGACTGTTTCACTAAAAGGAAAAACTGTAGAAAATTCTGTCTGTTTGTCAGACACTAAAAAACAGAATAATTGTAGGCAAGGAAACGTGTCCATTAATAATGTTTAGCTACACATTGTGTTATAGTTGAGGTATTCCTCAGTTAGACTGCATACCTGTAATTTGTTGATGAACTATTGGGGGAGCCCTGATTTGAAGACACAGCGCACCCACCTGGACAAGTTATCAGTCAGGGCACCTTGCTGGAGCTGAAAATTTAAAGGCAGAATGCACTAATTTCTTTGGCATTTTAACTCAATAGCAAACAATTTCAAGATATATTTCAATGCATAATCTTTCATTAGACTATGGTGATGTCTGTTGAATCTGTTGCTTTTAAGCATTTAGATTGAATAGCCTACAGTTTTCCTTTTTCTACAAACTCTATGGGGGCACCTAATGCAAAAACATGAGCAGTTGTGTTTTGCTAATCATGAATTCACAACACACAGACAACTATTCCCTAGGATGCAAACATATACCCAATGTAATGTTATGCAAATTATTTGTATGTTTTGCATGTAAATATTAGATGTCAATGCACACTTTTCTCCCGCAGCTATGCATATGCAGTTCCCTCAAAGATCTTGACTGAGAGGATATCAACCGCAAGACACAATTACTTACATGTGTACATGTACAGTTAATTTCTGAGAATTAAAAGTACAGCCAACAAAGGCATATTTTGTATGGAGAGAGGAGCTGCTGCACTGTCACAATGAACAACAGCTGTATCTGTTACAGTATGTTAGCTCCTTTAAGAGCAGCCCTTATATCTGAGTTATGCTATAAATTGTTAACTTTGTGAATTAGTTGGAAGTAGCTCAGTAAATACGAGCATGCAAGTATGAAAGAGACATGGCAGTGGCATAGGCCAGGTTTAAATGTATGCAGACATTTTTCTTGGCAAGTGTACAAGTGTACCCTTTAAAACTGCTTGGCTCCATAGATGTTTGCTGTAGAGTTATTAAACAGTTAACTCTGTAATCCCACCATAAAGCTTGTAATTTGCTTGTAATTTGCATGCATCTAGATACAAAATGAAGAGTGAAACACTTAAAGTGAAAATGGAGAGGCATGACTGTTTGAAACACCTCTTTATGTCTCGTGAAAAGCACTTTGAATTAGAAGTTGCTGAAAGGTGCTATACAAAGAAAAGAGCATATTTCACTTGACTGCACATTGCAGTACTGTTTTAGCCATATGCTTGATATATTTTTGAAATGTAACTGGGTTTACATCCTTCTCCACTCAAAAAAGCATTTTGCTATTTAACTTGAATGTTTGGCCTTCACTGTGTAGACTGATGCACATGCAGGAGGGTCTTTACAAACACTTCTGTTGAAAGAAGAAGGTCCCCTTAAATCTAAGTTTAAAATATGTAAGTAAGAACAGATTTTGTGACATCACACCTGGCTTTGAAGCCAACAGGGGTCCAAACAAGAGTGATGAGGAACCATGAAGTCTCCAATGCACATACTGTACATTTAAACTGGACTTTTCAGAGAAGAAATTAAGAAATATTTGCATATTCATAGATGTAGTTTTCAAAAAATATTTTGAAATGTCTTGAATAAGACTAGGTATCAGTGCTCGATACCATTGTGGTATCGACTGAAATAATCTAGTACCAAATAGTAGTGAAACCAACAATACCTGTATTTGATCTATTTGGACCCAGATCTAGAAAAATTAATTATTTGTATGGTGTTACTTGCAGCCAATCACATTTTTTTATTTAATGCAACATGTGATTGACCCACTACTGCAGCAGCTACAGTCCATACAGTCTGTAATGATAATACTTCATTGTACAGTTATGTGCAGTTACTTAATACATATTTTTAATAAGTTCAACATTTCCTAAATGTATGTAAATAATGTAAAAATAATATGGATTGGGAGAAGTGGTGGCATTTTACGCAACTGAATGCTACCCGCTTCACATGATGGATATTGAATGAAGTGCTCTGTTGGTATGTTATCATCATTTTTTTTAAACAATAGCCACACGTCTGGAGGGTATCCTAGTGTTTAGGTAAAACATATGTGATGAATGCATTCTTTAACACTCCTACATGAAGTCAGACTTGGAACAAATTATCCATGAGTTTTGTCACATAGATCCATTTCCACTTATATCTGTGTTAGGCTTAGGAACAACTCAGTGCTGCACTCGTCTGGATGGTGGGGGTGCTTGCAATGGATGATTAATTTTCAAAGCAGTCGTAAACTGGAATGTGCATGACTGTAGACTGTTTCTTAATATATTACCATTTCTTCATAAATTACCATCTTTGGCTGAAACATTGCTGGGCCGAATTACTCTGCACAACAACACAGGCTTGTACATGTTACATATTTTAAAATGAGAAACAATTCATTACATATTATTTTTCAAAATTTTTTATTAGTTTTTCTGTCAAATCATTCTGAATTTCCTTGTAAAACTTAGTGGAAAATAGTATTTAAAATCAAAAGAAGAGATGAAAACGTGTGCAATGTTATACCCCAAAAGTTGTAATTTGTAAATCCACCACCAGAGTGCGCTTTAAACTAAGACAATATTCCTATATATTGAAAGCTTTTTTCCCCATGTGCACTTATCACTGTGCCTTAAATGACCTAATCACATTTATTTAAACTCTTGAAACTGTGAATAACCATGCAAAAACACTGCCACACTTCAAGTCATTAAATAAACAGCTCATGCCCTCATCCTTGGAAAACGCTATCCTGGGGTGCTGGCTTGACATTACAGCCAATAACACTGCAGTATTTGTTCATCTCATGATGCCAAACTGTGAACGTTATTAAGAGTTTTTGTTATAAGTTTTGTGCATTTTGTGCTGTTTTTTATACAAACATTGGTCAGCTTGTATTGAGCAAATTAAGTCACTCTTTATTGTGTTAATCTACTTACTTTTTACACTTCATTACAAAAACTATCATTTCAGTTCATCTTTGAGGATTTATCTGTAGGGTGTAAACATGACCAATAAGAAGGGAGGTAGGTCTTGCAGCAGAAAATGTCTGTCTGTGGTTGACCGACGTTTATCAACAGGAATGTGTCTGCTCCGGCGCCTTCCCCTGCTTGATGATTGGCCAGTACCATACGACTGGCTTTGCCCGGTTTGATCCAGTTGGCTTTCCGTAGCTCGTAGGAGACAAAAACACAGCGACCGGTCATTCAACTTGATGTGCGAAACATCAAGCAAGTATAGCAGTTTATCATTTGAATACTCAAGTTGTATGGGATCTATCCTTCGTATAAGGTTAAGATGCGCACATGCAAAGAGAGAGAGAGCGAAGGAGAACCAAGAGAAATGTGCCTCTCATCTTTTCGCTCTATTTCCACATGGAAGTGTTTTCCCTCCACTCGGCCGACACACGGTAGCCAACATTTGAACATTACTGGAGTTAATTGTAAAAAAAACTCCTCTCGGTTTATAAAGATGATGTAGAACAGAAGAAATTGTGGGTAGTGTCTTTGCTTTGTGACGACCTTCTTTCATTTCCTGCCACTTCGGCATAGAGACAGCGCCGTCGGTGTTCGCCAAACCATCCTCCCACTGTCTGGTCTGAACCGGTTCGGAAAGTGCGCAGTCTCGTGCGCACTGCAGACTCCATGCACAGATTCACGCGGCACTCCGCGCGCACTCAGCGGGCTCGGCCCTCCATGCCGTTTAGACCTCCGTCATTGGTTGGCAGGCCCGCGACCCGCCCACACCTTCCGCGTGCTGTTTGGACAATGAAACAGTTTACGAGTTTTCATTGGTTAATGGCTGTCCAAACCCTTTATTTTGGGGCCGGTGTATCCCGAGTCATGCTTGCCTCTGTATGCAGAGACATGAATGCCCCTCGCTGGAGTGCGCACATAGTTGAAGAAGGCTCCCAGCCATTTGCAACGATTTTTAAAGAAAAAGTACTGTTTTAAAGCAGTATCATCTTCTTTGTTGCGTTCATTAATAGAATAGAATAGAATAGATCTTTATTGTCATTGTACATTGTACAACGAAATTGAGATGCAACCCCTTATTAGTGCAAATTATGAAAGTGCAAAGATAAAAACATTAATACTAGGATTGAAAAATAAAATAAATAAAAAACATAAATACCAAGCACACACCTCACATGCAACATGTCATTCATGTTCACCAGATTATTGCACAGACACATTTTTCAAGCCTTAATTGCATTCAGCAACACTATTGCTCTTAGGTAAAAAACTGTTCTTGAACCTTTTATTAGCCTGTATCTTCTGCCAGAGGGCAGTTAAATCATCTTTAGTCTACAGTTTATGAACGTTTAGAACAACACTGTTTTATTAGACTCGCAAACTGACATTTCAATGATATGACAAGGTTTCTTTGTGCTTCAAGATTCCTTTATTGTCATTTATCATTACTCACAAACACAGAAATGAAAGTATGTTTCTCCCAGACCAGAAAGGAAAAAATGATTTAAACAGATGTAACTGCTAAAAACAAAAGATATATTAACACATACTGAGCAACTATATTAAAAATGTTTTTTGGGGGTAGGAGGTTATAGACACTGTAAAATGGCTGGTCCAGTTAAATACATTTACTCTACTACAAAAGTCAACAGGCAACAAGCTGGGAGTTAAATCAGGCAAAAAATCTAAAGGTACTGAAGCAGAGAGGCATTTAATAAGAGAGTATAGACATGACTTTTGTATAGATGACAGCAGGAACATGTCAACAATTAGTCTGGCAAGTTCTACGTTTACAGAAAAAATGATTTTATGTAGATGTACAAACAAGTAGAACGGGAATGGTTTGTTGAGAAATGTTTAGAGATTAGGCAAGGACACTTGCAAAATTCAGATTATCATGGAATTGTTTTCAAGAGCCGTACAGTGACAGTGTGACTTGTTTATTAAACGTATCACATGTCCAAATTGCATCAAATTTAACACAACACCCATATATCTCACAACTTCTCACCCCTTGCAACACCAACACACCCCTCAGATCCTCCCAAATTAGCATGTTGGCAATGCCATGCTCAGGGAAAAAAAGGCTGGGGACAGGGCCTTTTCTGTAGTGGCCCCTCAGCTCTGGAATAGCCTGCCAGAGGCTGTTAGTCGGGGCTGAGAGTGTTTAAACTGTGTTTAATGTTTTTTATTTGTTATCTGATTTATTTGGGTTTTAAATTTGTGTTTAAATTCTATTTTAATTTAGCACTTTTTATGCTTGTATGTGCACACATATGACTGGCTTTGTGAAGCACTTTGGTGCAAAGTGTGTTTGCTTTTTAAAGTTATTATATTGAATATTGAATAAAAGGAAAAATGTGCATGTGTTTGTGTCTGTAGTGTTTGTAGTATTAATAAGCTTTAGGGCCCACTTAAGAATCAATCAAGAAATATCGCTATAATGACAGAGTTAATCACTATGTGCTATGTTGACAGAATACATCAATATTATTGTTATATTGGAAGAGGCAGTCATTTTACATGGTATGTTGACACATGTACATTGCTATATTTAACCTTTTATCAAGCACCACATTTTCATACACAAACACACATAACAATAATGTATCCAAAATAAGGTTACTGTCTTCAATCCTTTTAATAACACTGGTGTCATTTAAAAGGTAATTCTTTAAATTTTACAACCAAGAAGTCAAAATGGGTCAAAGTGATCCTGAAAATGATGCCAACAAGGCGAAAGTGTCCAACAGGTGGGGCAGTGTTGCTTAACAGGTTGAAGACTATGACACTACTATACTATGATATTAATGCATTGGCAGAATAATTTACAATTGACAAATGAACATTAAACATCAACATGTATCTGTGACAGCAGATAGTGCTGTGGTCTTTTTCCTGACAACAGAGATTTTGTGCGTTTTGTTTTTATTTTTGTGCCATTTCCTGTCCGAACAGTGGATGTTCACTAAGGGTGCATACTCCACTAGAAGCTACCAAGCACAGAGGAACCCTGCCTGCCTGCGGCCAGACTTTTTTGATTTCAGTGGGCAGGCTTAACTCCTCATACACCACGGCCCCGACTTTGCACGGGCACGCGGAGAAGTAGAGTTGTAAACGAAGCGCGCGCGGGTGAGCTACAGAAAAAAAAACAGCGTGCACTTTTCAGCACCAATCCCTCCTGAACAGCAGCCAAACGGAGCGTTTTAGGTTTGTTTAGGTTATTGTAACAAACCGACGACTTTGCGGTTTGCAACGCCGTACCGCTGCTGCGTTCACAGGAAGCTTTTTATTGATAGTTTCGAGGTGGCAAGTGGAAGAGATAACAGCGGTTCGGCTTGAGCTTTGTTTCGCTTTAATGAGATAAGTTTCTGCGGTTAAAAATACCAGTATTTTCGGCTGGCTTGTGTGGAATTGGCGCGGTCTGAGCTCATCTAAGTTAACTCCGTCCTGGGAGGACTAAATGGCTGCAAATGAAGGGAAGCAAAGGTGATAAAGAAGAGTATTCATCATAGCCGGTTCGGCCCAGACAGCGGTTTATCCGTGGTCCTGTTTTTAGCCACATCACAGCCTGCTCGCACCGTTACCCGCCGAGGTCTCCATTGTGTGAGCATCTCTGTGCTATTCCCCCACTGCTGCCCCCGACACCTGCCGTAGCTACAACGGTGTGTTTTCAGCTGGATTTTTTTTCTTTTTCTCTTCAACTTTTTTAAATCCTCGCAACCAAAATGTGCTCTCGGATCTGGTTCGTGACCGACCGGCGCATCAGCCAGGAGTATCCACAAGTTCAGATCCTTCGGGCACTGAAGGAGCGCTGTGCCGACGAAGATGTTGAATTCCGCTCTCTTCTCATGGATCAAATCGTGCTTACGATCAGCGAGGGACAATTAGGCAAGTATTACCCCGGTACACAAAAGCAGCAGCTGCCTGGTCGTAACATGTGCAAGTTAATGGTGCAGCGCAACTTGGTTTATTTAAGATCAGCGGTGCGCAATGCTAAGAGCTAACAGTTATTGTTTGGGGGCTGCATGTGCTGTGAAGCGAGGAGAGGGCCAGTGTAAGCACCACCGTGACCGCCTAACCCAGTTTCCAGCTAGACTGCCGCCACGCTGAAGGAAACAAGGATGCTTGGTTCAAATGCTGCTGAACACGCTGCAATCCCAGCTATGCAGCAGATGATACGATTAAGATTACATTATAGAAATCCATTAATCAGATTATTGGGGGTATTTCTTAGTCAAATCACACAGAGATTATGCAAATTAACCACACATTTCGTTCATTGAAGTTGTTAGGTTTCATCATGTTCTTTCACATGTGTCCTTGTAAGAAACCGAACAGGGGATTTTCATGTTGGAACATATCAGTTTTCCTTTCCAAATAGCCAAGAAGGTGTAAGACACATGTTACTATGTTTCACATTAGGGTTGCCAGTAGACTAATTGATGAGGATGCAGCCTAGTAAATGTACATAAAATGTAACCAGCCCCTCCAGTTATGAATTAAAATCGATTAAATACTCTAACTAGGAGCCAAAACAAGTATTCAGGTTAAACTTAAGTAAAATAAATAAATAAACAAAGCAAATTTGGCATCTGTGGAGCCACAACTAAGACCTGTCTTTTGTTGGTGCTTTATTAATAACTGACACCAATTAATAATGTTATCTGCTTAATCTATTTATATTTCAGGTGTTCTGTGTATATTACCTTGTCTATGCGATCTACATTGTGTCAGGATACACATATCTTCCATCAGTCTCTTAATAATTTTGGTACCGTTTTGTCCTACCATGTTGTTATGAAGTGAGAACATGTCACAGGATTGACTCAGGAGGACTTATTACCATCACTCTTAACAGCAGGAATTCTCAACAAACAGACTTGCATGGAATTTGTCAGGGCGGTGTGTGAAGTGGGGCTGTGTCACCAAATGAGAGGTGTGTAAAGTCTCAATTAACACATAAATGGTGTAGGCTGGCTTTGGCAGAGGCTGAATAGTTTGGAGAAGATGTGGGCTGAATATGGGTAATACTGCTCAGACTGCATACTGTTGCATGGGGTATACTGTACAGTTCAGTCGTGGCAAGGCTTTATACTCAACATGGACTTCTGAATGCGAACAATGGATTTCTAAATTTTAATGATGGCATTTAAGAAATTGCATGCATTTCAGAAGCCAGAGTAGGCTGCAGCCACGGGAATATATGTGAACATGAGCTAATATTAATTGAGACAGAATGCCTACCTTGTGAAAATTACATTCAAATGTAGTTTTTGCTACCATCCCCACATAATTCAATCTACAGAAGTCTAGTCTATGTATAGTACAGGATGCTTAACACATCTAGGCAATGCCCTGAATTGGAGAGAATATTGGCAACACAAACAGGTAGGCAGACGGCTGTCTAGACCTATAGCTAAGGAAAATACTCACAACTAGAGCAGGGCAGTTAGCTTGACCTAATCCATGCCAGCCCCAAATCTTCACACAGTAAAGGTCTTCTGAGCCTTGGCTCGCTGTCACAGATTAACAGCCAGTGGACAGATAGGCTGAGCTAGACACTTGCTACACAAGAAGCCATAGAGTACCTACTCTGTGGTTGGGGTCTTGATGTGCATGTTGGCCCTTTACACCTAGCGTTACATGCGCCTGTATTTAGTCTTCCTTTGCAAAATCCATACAGCAATTGGTAGCTTGACAGCATAGTTTTAAAGTAAAGTTGCGCTCCTCTCAGGCTATATGAAAGTTCATATGGATGAGCATAAACATACAGCACCAGAGGCAATCAACGATCCTCGACATGTTACGACAATTTAAGGCAACCCTCAGGAAATGCAGCTACATATGCAGTGACTCAGACAGTGACCACTTCCATAAGTGGTCAGAGTAACTTCCTACTGTCCGCTTTGTCTTGGGTGCAATACCATTTGAACTATATGTGTATGAATTTGATATTTGTGTCCGGTAATATTCATTTAACAAGCCATTTCAGAAAGTGAAAACCAACAAAGTTTAGAGGATGTAACAGGAAACATTTGTCCCAAAAAAGGATATATGGCATTTCAAAGAAAAAAAACATATGGGACTTTGATACTAGCACTGATCCTCACTTGTAGCTGTTGGCATTTTAACAACCATCACCACATAAAGTTCATACACACATGGTATTTGCTTTTGCACGAGTTGCAATGCAATCACACACCTAAAACTGATAACACATTTACAGCTTGCTGCTTCAAAGGTTTCACATTCTCGGGTCACATTTGTGTGCCCTCAAGTTAAGTTGAGGTTCAACTTTTACACTGAAGTCAATGAGTTCAATGTGTCCCCAGGAGGGCACATGAATTCGCACATGCCCACACACTATTATGTTTGGATGACCAATGATGGTCCCTCACATAAAGGAGCCAAACCCAGCATTCAGCAAAGCTAGAGGCATTTCACATCCCATGATTTGTGCTGGGGGACATTTAAAGAGAGGACTGGATATGAATTGATGATAAATGCAACACCCCTATGTCATTAAACGGGAGGCTGGAACATTAGCATCAACACGTAACACATGAGGTTGAGTAACTGTAGCTTAACATCAGTCCTTGTCTGAGAATTAATGAAGCACAGGCGCTGCATTTTATGAGCAATGATAGTATGTAATGATCAACAATATGGTATAGCTATTAAGTTGAAGTACATCTGCAAGCTGTTGCCTGTCAATCTTACAAACGCTATTTCGTACCATGACTATGGGGGATTATATTTGTTTTTTCTAAGAATTATGATTAAGGTACATAATAAACCTACAGTATGTAATTGTTTTTATTTTTAGTTGAAAATAAGCCCCAAAGCGTGTTGTAATGTAGAGAGGTGTAGTCTAAGGCTTCTAATCCAGGTTTATTGAACAGTTTGGCAGCACTACACAAATATTCCCTTCTCAAGTTTTTTTAGCGAGCCGCGACCTTCTCGCCAATCAGAGAAGGTCAAAGTCAGGGGTTGGAACTCACAGCCGTCTATCAATATTAGCCCCGTTTCCACTGCAGGAACTTCAGGAAGT
This sequence comes from Scomber scombrus, assembly GCF_963691925.1. Classification (NCBI taxonomy): domain Eukaryota; kingdom Metazoa; phylum Chordata; class Actinopteri; order Scombriformes; family Scombridae; genus Scomber; species Scomber scombrus. The sequence goes on from NC_084979.1 coordinate 12,462,972, forward strand.
TCCTGGTAAAATTTAGGAGGCGGGACCTTTACAGGAACATCCTCTCACTCTGTCCTCTCAGCTGTTGTGTTTCCACAGCAGAGTAGGACCCAGATAGGACCCAGATAGGACCCACCGGACTCTGACCGTGACATCACAGAGGCGACTCGCCGAAAACATAACAAAGAAAACGACAATGAGGAGGTAAACATGAAGGAGCTGAGGTGGTTGCCACGTTTCTGGTTTGTGTGTTGGTGTACATGACAGTCGACTTTTTTCCGGCGGTGTAGACGCTTTTTCTACTTCTGTTCGTCTTCTGCTGAGTTTTAAAAATGCGGCTTATTTTGGCGCTTTCTGTTGACGCCACGTCCCACTTTGAGTATACCCAATCAGCACCGAGTAAACCTCAAGCCCAACTCAGGAACTTTTCGGGGCCGAATGGAGTACCTACCCGAGGCAGAGACTCGGTTAGCCCCCGTAAAAGTTCCAGGGGAGATTGTCCTTCGGGGGAGGTTCCTGCTATGGAGACACGCACCAACGGCCCCGGCCCTGTAAAATTACCCTGAAGTTCATGCAGTGGAAACAAGCTGATGTTGCTGTGGCTTACAGAGTACTGTAGACTTAAGACTTAGCTAACGTGCAAGAACCTTTTACAATGTCAGGAGTAATATTGGTTGACATAGGAAATATTTTACATTTAGCATTTTTAGGAGCGCTACTAGCCAAATGCAAATTGTATCAGAGTTCTGTTGTCCCTTCCCAGAGTTCCTGGCAGGATATGACTGACAGTTTACTGGACCAATAGAAGAGCAACAGAGAGGATCCTCGCCCCTGAAACATTTGTTTAAAACATTTACCGTGATAATCAAACTCAGAAAAACTAAGCAGCACAAAAGAAGAATTAGAAACGCACACCAAAAGACAAGCTGTTAAGCTGTCATAGATGCAATCAACATCTCTTTGCATTTCACATTATAGGTCTTTGTCATATTTTTGAATGATAGAAATTTTGGGTTGCAGTTTATGCTGAATGGTTTTGTGATCAGACTTTCTTTTGTGTTTCAATTAACGAACATAATTACCTTGATAGAGTGGGTTACTCTTGAGTCTCATGCTAGTGCTAGCTTTCTATGCTGAACTTGTATATTGTAGCTTTAAAAAGGACATTTTACTGTTTAACCAACATGTCAGCACTCTCTGGTGGACAAGCTATATCGACCATTTTATTGGTATTGGCAAAGAGACTTGCAATACTTGCTTTCCCCCTTGATAGATAAGAAGCCGCCACAAAAATATATAGCAGCATAACAGCAGCATTTATTATTTCATATTGGCTCTTAAGTACACATTCAACACAAGGTCACACAACTTAATGTCACACTCTGAATGATATTAAACAATATATGAACTTGTGTCAACCAGACAGGTAGCTTATATTTTACTGACAACGTTATCAACTGACACATCCAGAAAGATGATTGGTTGTTTATATTTTTTTAATGAAAACATTATTTAGCGCCATATTAAATCTGTTGTGAATGTTAAGCTTTTCCCTTTATTGTATATGACCAAATAACAAATCACTTGTTGAATTTCAGTGACAAAAGAGGCAACTGTGTGCTCTCTAGTTTCTTGATTAACCCCTATTATCAGTCACTCTGAAAGGTAAATAGGTATCATTTACATATTTTTAGATACCAAGAAAACATCAGTTTAAACAACAGTGGTGTAGTTTTTTCTATATGGTTGGTGGGCCTAAAATATTTCCTACCCAGAATTATGTCAAAAATATAGAAATGGCCATTGAGGAATGCTTGGAGTATATCTAGCAGTAGTCTTTCACTATACTGAATATATAGACTCTCATTTCTTACAACAAAACTGGTAACAAATAACTGTGTGTGTTACTAGTTAATAGTGTTAATAGGTCTTATTGTTTGTAATGTATTTTTCTGTACACACCGCAAATGTATACATACATGTATATATGTATAAGTATGTATGTATATATGTATGTGTGTGTGTATATATATATATATTATTTTGTGATTTGCATGAATCACTAGTGTATTGTGCATGGCAAATCGAACACTGTCCAAACAAACTGATGTTTACTGCATTAAACTGCATGTTGCCTAAAAATAAGCATCATAAACATGTTGGCTACTTTTCAGAACATTATCAATTTAGGTAATAAAATTTGATGTCATCATATTAAAGCATCATCATATGGCCATGCATTCATCTAAAAAAAGATAGTACATAGTAATACTGAAATTCTTCCCAGCCCTTAACCAGACACATAAAAGATGGCCGCATCAATTACAGTTAGTGTGGGTTGGCTTTGACCTGTTTAATCTGAAAATTCCTCTGGCTTTTTAATGTTTTGAACTGAACTGAACTGTTTATATGCTTTTCAGGAATATCTTTGGCATTTTTCATCATTGCATTGTCATGATTGGTCTTGTCTGCCTCAGTCAGTGCACATACTGTAAATATCTGAGCAGACAGCAGACAGGGTGGGAAATAAACAGTAGCAGTCAACTAAGTGTGGTTATAATTATCCACTCATAAAATTTGCCACTCTAACAGCCACATTGACCGGGGGCTAATGTGTCTGACTTTGATATACGTGTATTTGACTTGCACTGGACCCTGTAGAGACAATGCTTCCTTGAACTAAATGTGTGAATTCATGTGTGGTTGACTGACAAATAAACCTGAACTTGATGTGTTTTACAATGGCTTATAGGATAGCATGAGCTTGAATAATCACTGGAGTGTCCTAAAATTACTGAGCATGAAATCCTAATCAGGACAGTTCATAGTGAGGAGACTGCTTACTTATTATACTGATTCCAAGAGATGTGCAGGTTTTCATGGCCTGTGTGTCAATGAACAAATGATTTTTAGGCCTGTAGGCCTTTTACTGTAGGCCTCACAGTAGGCCTACAGTAAATGTTTTTATCCATTGTGTTACTGATGACAGATATGCAAATTGACCATTGAAGACATTGATGGCCCAAAGTGGACCAGAGGAAACAACAGGGAACCCTGCTACTCCATCCAGCTAATTTAGACATGATACCCAGAATTTAAGGGCTAGCAGGACCCACCAGCCAGGCAGAACCCACCAGCCAAACGTGCGTTGCCTGCTTTGTGACATTGCAACGGTATGCATAGAATGCCTGTTATGCTTGTTAGCTTTGTCAGATTGAAAATGGGACCCACATATACAGTCCATTGAACCATGAAAACATTACAGTCTGTCACAGAGGTTAGAAAAAAAAAACCATCAGCTGTAACTATATACAGGTCACACCACACTAAATTTAGTCGTTGCGACACAAAAACCTATGTTGCCTTTGTTATACACCAAAATGGCCAGCAGGGTTTCTGAATGTAATTACAGTGATCACATGACGGACAGTGCAGAGCACACAAACAGTTGCACGAATGAATAGGACTGATTCATCTGGCTGCCTCACTGGTCTCAGTTTGGTTCCCCTGGAGATAGAGACAAGGACAGCTAACAGTGAATACTGTCTGTCAAAAACCATGAGACCAGCTCCCCCGACACTTCCCACTGTAACACCACTCACAGTGCTCTTAGTGGCTGCACAATCAGAGCTGTGTGTCAAAGTGTTAAATAGGGCTGGGGAGACAGTGAATCTGCCTGTTTTTGTATTGAGATTGGGAAGAGGAGGAGAAAAAGGAGTGGCTTCATACTCCTCCTTTTTTTCATGCACCTATTTTTTCCTCCTCCTCGTCCTTCTCATGGCTTCCTCCATGTTAAGGCTACAAGACATCCCTGACCTTTTCTGCCTGCTGCCTTTGTCTCTTTCCTCAGTCTTGCTGTATGTACACAGAATTACCCTAAACAGTGGTAATCCCACCCATAGTGTGTGTCTAATGTACACTGTGCAGACTCGATGCCGTCGGCACACCAATAGCTGTCTTTTGGTGTTTTTATACAGCAAGTATCAAGCTTCCCTTCCGTGACCTCTGATGATCTCAGCCAGTGGCGCTGTCACTATTGTGAGCCAGTAAGAGGGCTGAAATTCAGGTCACGGTCGAGATGAAGTGCTGTTCCAGTGACAAATCTCTCCTCCCCTCTCTCCTCTACATATCGTGTGTGCATTTTTGACATCATCCAATCTGTTTCTCCTGATGAGCTGTTGGGTCAAATCGCCTGCTTAAAAATCTCCCGGTCTGTCACCGTTTCCTCTTCTCATCCAGGGTGACAAAGTAGCACCAGTCACTAGTAAAATGCTGCCAAATCTTTGGCCAAGGCTGGCGAATTTGCCATCTGTGTCTGGCAGCTATCAAGCCAATATTTTGTCGTTTCAAAATTTTATTCTGTGATGCAAATGTTGGCTAGCAAATGTGTCAGTTCTTAGCCTTTTGGAATAAAAAGTTAGCTTATACTGTGTCATACCAGCTGTATTGCTCCATCTCTGTGAAGTGTCCCCTGTTCTCCATGGTTTATACATGCTGTGGTGAATTGAAATGGCTGGTCAGTGACCTATTCAGATGTGGTCAGTTAGCCTATTGTCTTTACATAGCCTACATTTGCATAATACAATTGGTGTCAGGCTGAGACATTGAAAACCAATGTCAATTTGATTTTCAATAAAAACAAAACCACACCAGATTAAATTTGATTTGACAGTTTCATTTAGGGGAAGGCTGATTAGATTGTGTTAAAACGAAAAGACTTCAGACCTTAACCAAACACATCTTTTGTTACATACAGTGCAGACTTGTTGTTTCTCCCTGAAGTGTTCATGTGTGATTAGTTTCAAGATGCACCCTTGGGGTTTCTCTCCCTACCCTACTGCCCTACATTGCCAGTGCCAGCATGTATACAAGGATATCTCTTTCTCATTCAAAGAGGAAGAGAGTTTTGGCCCACACACAGAGGAGCTGGCAGCACAACAGAGTAGTATATGGATATGGACAGCATGTAAATAATCGTATCAGCAGCCAGGGCAGGCTCCAAACTCTTGGCTTAACACACCCAGCCTTGGTGCTGGCTGTCCCTTTCTGCTCCTGTAGAAATGCCAGCTCGCAGTCAGAGCTGTGTGGTGATGACTGGAACAGTGTCCTTAAACAGTCTCCATCAGCGAAGTCAACTTTTCCACCAGCAGTTGATGGACTCAAAAACTCTCCAGCCCCTTTCACAGTGTTTCCAGCTACTGTAAATATGACATTTAGCATGTAAGGAGAGCTACATTGTAAATAATGACTTGTTACTTTAACCTGGCATGCCAGATGTTGGCTGATGGCTCTGCTTTACAAACTGACTGTTTAATGGCTTAGAATTGGACTGGAAATTGTTATCTGTATGAGTTTCAGGCACAACGGTTTAATTTTTACTTGTATAAATATAGACTAGACTGTATGCCACAAAATACAGGATTTTTGTCTAATCTGTCCTTTCCCGCCCTCTATTCTCCAATCACCCCTCCTTTCACTCTCCCAACCACCATCTCACCATGCAGGTCTGCGAGTGGAGCAGGAATTGGTGACATCCTATCCACAGGTGGTGGTGGTGCGCGTGCCCACGCCCTGGGTGCAGTCAGATAGTGACATCACTGTGCTGCGCCACTTGGAGAAGATGGGCTGCCGGCTGATCAACCGGCCTCAGGCCATACTCAACTGTGTCAACAAGTTCTGGACCTTTCAAGAGCTGGCGGGCCATGGGGTGCCTCTTCCTAACACTTTCTCCTACGGTAAATCAATACTTGACATTTATCTTCTTCACAGTATTGATGTGTTGTGGTAGCACTCTGTTGATGTAACTAAGACGTCTGAAGTAGTGTGCTTCTCCATGACTGTAATCAGTAAGTCAGCTGAATGTCTGATACGACAGTACAACAGCCTTGAGTTAGATGAAGTTTGCTTGTTGACTGCATATACTACACGTACTGCAAAGAGTTCCCACTGCATTGTCCCTTATGTGGGGCTCTTGGGGCTCTGTTCAGACTACACAACACAGACTGTAAGCAGACTACATAAAAGAAGTGTTTCACACAAATGTGCAAACAAACCAACACAGACATCCTGGCTCTAATAGAGGTGACCATCACAACACCCAATGAGAAAGCTCTTTTAAGTCCCACAGACCCTGTCAGCTTCAAAAAGTGAATGAATCAGTTTCTTTGTGAATTGTTTCCATCACATTTACTGTTTACTAACAACTAAATGGAAAACTTGCTGCTACAGTCAGTGTTTCAGTATTTTATTAAGAATTAAGTTAAACAGAGTCAACACAAACTGTACAAGACTGTAGGGAAACAAAATAGATGTAAATGTTAAATTTGTGTTAGCACATCATCTACAAATGAATAGTAGTTGAAATGTGTGTGTTTTTGTTAAATTTCAATCACATTAGTTACACCACAGGTTTTAGTCCATATGTGCCTGTATAACAGATTAGTCAGCTAGCACTATTACTGCAGTTACTGCAATTAGCGCAACAGAGAGAAAATCCTGTTTACATACACAGTTAAATCCTCACAGCTATAATAAACCATATATTCATCAACAATTTCTTTAAAGGTGTTATCCTATTCTGTTGATAAAGGAAGGATATGTGGGGATATGGCTCTTAACACAAGCCATACTGCTATTTTTATTTGTTGTAGCTGGTTGATTTTATAAGACAAACAAAGGCTGACAACCAACAACACATATTTCTTTCTATTTTCCAAAAAGTCCACAGCGCTGTGATGTTTGTGTGAGCAGAAAGAGAAGGATACAGACAGACAGAGAGAGAGAAAGAAAGAGGAGGGGGGTGTTTGGCCTACATTCCGTTCGTCTCTCTGCACAGTAGGCCAGGCGATGCATGCAGAGCGGCTGGAGAGCTTATGTAACACCCCCCAACCCGCCAATGCCCCACCCTGTGCCACCTCATGACTTTTCAAAATAAAAGACGCCATTGCCTCCTGCTCTCCACCTCAGCAGCACTGTTAGACCCACGTTTGGAGTCCGCTCTGTCTCTCGCTCTTCCTTTGTCCCCCACCCCCCACCCCCATCTCACTTAAAACCATAGGTGAATCACTGCGTCTGGAAAAAGCCATGTGACAGGGTAGTTCAACATCTGCTCCCTTGACTGAATGCCTGACAGGTAGAAAAGATGAGATGGATTATTAATATTAACACCTCCATTTTTCAGTATCTTCTACGCATTTTTTCAGTCGCCTCTTGAGCCAAAGCAGAGAAAGCTGCAGCACATCCGTTGCTGCAAGCCGCCGCTATGAATCAATGTCAGATATGGTCAGCTGCTTCACATTAGTGCACCCTTCAGTGACTGCTCAGTTCCAATCTCATGAATCTAGCAGGGAAATAAGTATAAGCACAGGACAACACTCCTACACCCTCACTGTTTTGGGTGATTTCTGTTGCTATGGGAACCCCCCCCCCAACTCTGCTAAGTCAGCTGCAATGTGTGAACCATGCTATCAAAAAAAGGTCAATTTTTGTAAACATTTTACACCTCTGTGTGGGTACATGTGTGTGTGTGTGTGTTTGTGTGTGTGTGTGGGCATTTCCCAGGAGGGCATGACAACTTCCGTAAGATGATTGACGAAGCAGAGCCGCTGGGCTACCCAGTGGTAGTGAAGAATGCACGTGGCCACAGGGGTAAGCCAATCAGTCTATTTCTTATTGTCACCTGCTCTGGTCACTACACCACACCTCAAAAATGTGCACACTGCAGGCCCCTAATGGCAGCTCAGTCCACCCTTATATGAAATTCATTGACAGAGTGTTAAATGATTAGGACTGTGGTGCTGCAACCAACACAAAACAGAAGCTTATCATTCTTGCATTATGGCTGCTAGGATTTTGTGCTTATCTTACAAATTGATGCTAGTTTCCTCATTCTGCCTGAATTCACAGGGGGAAAGTTTGAGCCTTCCTTGTCATGAATGTTTTGGATTCGTAGTGATTACTCTCAGTGTCTGCTGACCCATTAGCCCTTTTCTATTCATAGTTATCGACACTTGAATGGCTCCGCTATTGTGTGAAGGAATAACAATGGGCCCTGTCTAACCCAGGCTGCCATCATAGCACATTATTAGGGAAAGCAGCCATTGGTCAACCACTAATTCGGCCCTTTTTATGGAGGTCAGCGTCTTGAGGGTTGCTTCCTTCCCTCTGTGGTTGACCATTGACACTGGCTCAAGTCCAGCTTGTCTTCTTTCCATGAGTAAACATAAAAGCCTGTTTCAAAAGCTTAAGAGTCTTTGGTATGAATTGGTCTACTAGATAGAGATCTTGCACCCCTGAGCATTAAGATTTTTTAAAAGTTGTAGATAAAAAAAATAGAAATGTGCTCCAAATGTGTCATATTGTTATTGTTAAACATTTTTAGGTGTACATTCAAAATAGTGTTTCAGTTCCATCAATACAAACTGTTGGTGGTCATGTGTCTCACTGAGCCATGCCACATTAATTCCCTGCTTGTCTTGTTTTTGTCTTGTGAAGTGTTACGTAATGCCTGCCACTTTCCATCTTCACATCCGTTGTAGTTGGACAAATGGATTGTCTTGTCATCTTGTTTGGATTATCACTTGCACACAATGTGCACGTACAGATACAGCAATCACATGATTTTCCCTGGTGATGGAACAGGGGTCAAAGGGCTTGATAATAAGGAGACTGAACCAAGCAGTGCTAATTAAAACAGGCATTTTCTAGCCTCTGTGAGAAGCAATTCTTTGGCCCCTAAGAGAAGTGCCTTATCCATTATATGAGGAACGGGAACTGACATGACACTTGGTCAGCAGAAGCAGCTACTTGTTAGCAAAACTTTGAGGAAGTTATCTAACCTTAGTTATTGTGTTGCAAACATTAGAGCCTGCATGCATCTTATGTTCATGTTAATGTCAACATGTTTAGTTATCCTAACAGTTTCAAAATCAGCTAATTAAAAAACAACAACGTATCTCTCCTTTCCTCTCGCAGGCAAGGCTGTATTCTTGGCACGGGACCAACATCACCTGACAGACCTGTGTCACTTGATCCGCCATGACACCCCATACCTGTTTCAGGAGTATATCAAGGAGTCTCATGGCCGTGACGTGCGGGTGGTCCTGGTGGGCGGCCGTGTCATCGGCTCCATGCTACGCTGCTCTACCGATGGGCGCATGCAGAGCAACTGCTCCCTGGGTAAGCACACACTCAAGATTTAAAGATTAGCACACTATAGACCACTATGAGACAATTTTGTAATGAGTCTACTCTTAATATACTGATTATATACTTACTGTTGTTGGAGAGCTAAAACTGGCTATTAATTACATAATAAAGTAAAATGATTTAGAGATGGGGCAATTTCCAGTGTCAATGTTTTTTAAACACTTAAAAGTAATAGATGGGCCTAACCCTTTGATTGTCCTACGTATGAGGACATTAATTAACAGTCAAAGCATCTCTCCAAATTTATGATCAAGTGTAACGCTCCATCTGCTGCATAAATCAGTATTTAGAAACAGAGCCAAATAAACAAGCTTGTCCTCACTCTGCCCTAGAGATGTTAAGTGACACAGCCTTCCAGCTGATGAGACTGATTTTCAATGTCAGAGCATGAGCAGTTTTGGTTTAGTTGAGGCTGTAATGCACTGTGACATATTCAGGACATCAGTCGTCAGATTAATCTGCATTTATGTAACGGACCATGTTGACACTTGCGCTGACTCTAGGTGGATGTGATGTGGTATTTGATACTATATTCAATATTTAAAATGATGTCTCAAATAATCAACATATATATTTTATGATTGCTCGTGACTCATTGTAGATTTAAATACTGCTAATTTTGACTAATTTGGATGAAAATCAAGCTGTCCTTTTGCTCAGTTTCAGTTAATGTGAATTGAATGAGACACAGACTGTGGTGTATATTGACTTGATGTCTCTCTGTTTGCTGGATTGTTAGGTGGTATAGGTATGATGTGCCCACTGAGTGAGCAGGGGAAGCAGCTGGCCACAGAGGTGTCCAACATCCTCGGCATGGATGTGTGCGGCATTGACCTCCTGCAGCTCAACAATGGCTCGTTTGTAGTCTGTGAGGCAAATGCCAACGTGGGCTTCATTGCCTTCGACCAGGCCTGTGGCATGGATGTGGCAGGCATTGTTGCCGACTACGCCCTATCGATGCTCCCCAGTCGCCTCACACGCAAGATGTCCCTGCTGTCTGTTGTTTCGAGCACCAGCGAGACCAGCAGTGAGCCTGAAGTTTGCCCTGTGCCCACCGGCGGCAGCTCCCTGCCCGAGGCTGTCTGTAACATGAGCGTGGGCTCCACCTCCAGCGAGAGCGACCCAGAGCTGGCCGAGCCCTCCCAGTCTTCACCCCGCCAGGCCTCGGCACCCGCCCTTCCTGATCTCCCCAACCTCCCTGATCCAGCCTACAACTTCAACACCATTCTTGCCAATGAGATCAAGTTATTGACTGAGTGAGATTCAAGCAACTTCACGCACACACAAACACCACAAATACATATTACAAACATGCATACACACACCTGTGCGCATGGCAACATGCATTCCTTTTGAAAACACATATCAATCCAAAAGCTATTAAAACATTTGGAGGTTGAATGCAAAACAAGAGCAGAGAAAAACAGACCACACACACAGACACAATCACAAACACCAAACACCAAAACATGAGCCTTCGCATACTAACTCCCTCCAAAAATCAAAGATCTGAGGCTGCTCCCCTGACTCTCCTCTCTTTGCACCTCTACTGACATACTGCAAACCCCACTATCCAAACTAAGCTTTCACTGCAGCATGGTGGCGAAAGTGGGATATTTAATTTGTAAGATAATCACCAAATTGGCTTCTCCTATTATCTATTTTGCAAAATAGTGAGGATGAAAGTTGACTGTGGTTTTTGGGGTGGATGTTGGATTCCCACAAAGGAATCCTGCCAAGTTTTTGTCCTCATAATATGCTAACAGTTAAAGGAGAGTCTATGTTGTCATAAAAAGGGTTTCCTTCTGAGACTGTAGTCAGGTTAGATGGGTTGGAGGCAAAATGGAGTGTTTTTTTGTTTTTTTTTCAAATGGTTAGCTCCTTGGGTGAGGAACACAACCCCAGGCTAGGCACATTATACTGTCAGTTCCAATGTAGCAAATGTAGTGCTCGTGTCAAGGACACAGAACAGGATGGGGACCATCCTACAGCAACTGGAGATGAAGGAATTTTAACGTCATATTTACTGCTATTCATGATTCATGATATGTGAAATAAGAGATGAATTAACTATTCACTACATAAAGTTAATGACTACATGTAAGTAAATCCAACCTAAACAGAATGTATACATATTGTATTTTACTAGGTTTACATGAACAACTCTCTATTAAAATTCATAAAATCCCAGTTTTGCATCACAGATCTCTGATTTTAAAACTGTGGCTGCTACATCAACAGTGAATAAGAGCATGACATGATATTAGAGTGATTTGGCTTTCATGTGTAAACAAGAATATTATTGACTTAGATTACATACCCATAGCACCAGAAAATCTTCTCGGGTGCTAACAGTGACCATAAATCAATTCTTGTTCACCATAAACAAAGCAGGCTAATGTAAACAAAAGCAAAACTGACCTAAATAGTGCGAGGTAGAAGAAATAATAAATAGTCATTCTGTTTAAGAGTCACAACCTGGAATATGAAAATGAGTGCCATTACTCGATTTTTAATTTTACATTCCTTGATAGCTTCTTTGATTAGCCTTACCAGCGGCAGCACTCTGCTGCTTTTTAAAATTCATTTAATGTCTTGCACTTTATGATAAACAAATGCATTTTTCTTTTCCTTGCTCAGATGACACATTTAGGACACATACGATAGAGTGTGAAAGCTGTGTCTACACCTGCAAGCAAAATATACCTCAAAACAGTGATCTCTCACTGCCATAGGGTGACACAGATATTTAAACATACATCACATATCAGCCAGGATCCTTGTGGTTTTAAAATGGCCCCTGATATACCAGGTTTTTCCTTCCCTTTATGTTTAGGAGCTAAAAAGGTAGTTGTGTATTATTTTTTTTAATTTTCTTTTTAGCTTTTTTGTAAATATTTAGGTAGTGAATTAGCTAAGGTGCATACTCGTATCCAGCTGATGAAACTGGAACGGCTGAAATAACTGCCAACATTGACATTTTTATAAGCTATTGTGGATACATTTGTTGTAAGCAACTGCAATTTAGAAAAAGTTGAAACTGAAATTGGGTGCTAACAACTCTCAGTTAGATGCAGTTTCTTGGTCATATGATTTGTAGGTATTACTTTTTCACCTTGTTTTTTGATAAGCAACTGAATATCTTAACCCACAAAATATGTTGGCATGATGTACAAATACAAAACGGAAACTATATTTTTGCAGTCTTCTTGAATAGAATGTTACTTTTTCTTTCCTTAGGAAAAAAAAATGAAAAAAAAAATCCAGGGATTTCAGTGGCCAAGAGTTTACGGTTTTTGTTCTCTTGATTAACCTCCAGTACACCCTCTAAAATAACTATCAACACAGAGGTGGGGTACACTGGGGTAACTGCCATTCATTAAGATTCATTTACAGCTCTGATCAAAAGCACAAATGTATCAATCCTAAATTGTTCCACTCCGTGTTTTGGGCTTGTAACCCTTTCTGTTGACACAAAAATATTATGTTGAATATTTTGTTTTTGTCAAGTTGAACACACCTCAGGGAAGCAGCCTGGATCTCATTCCCGACCCCCAAAGGCACGACATATCCATCCAAGATACAGACATGTCAAAAACATGACACACACCTACAGGCAGATGAAAAGATACACAAACAACAATGAAAAAAAGGTTGTAAACTACAGTATAAGAGGATGTGGTATATACCATGGTTAACATGCACTTTTTTTCCTTGCTTGTTTTATATTGTTCCTTGTTTTCTTCCTAATTTATGGTATTTTTAAAGAAAAAAGTGGTTTGTGTGCACTAATATTGTCTCAATAAAGTAAAACCGCTGTGAAGCTTGATTTTATTTTCCTTTTTTGTGGGCCGAATTTTACTAACTGTCTGTAATCTAACAGGGGCTTGCATGAGGGTGCCAAAACTACACCCACCAAACAAGAGGAAAGGCAGCTTGTATTTTTAAGAAGTCCGCTGTCGAATGATCACAGTGGCTCCACTGAGAGAATAACACCAATTACACTACTGTGATGTTGTCCGGTATCTATAAAATGAAAGTATCTGACAAACAAACAAACTGTGAAATCCCCTGATGTCCACTCCTCTGACATGTAAAGGCCGGTGGGCGCAATCATCAACAAGTCACATCCCAATATAAACGCTTGTATGGGTGAACTATCTCCAGTTGTTGTCGTCCCCTATTTTTTGAAGTCTGTGTCTTTGTATTGAAGCCTGTGTCATTCCACATTGTATACATAAATGTAAAGCAAAGATCACATATCCTTTCAGGCATTAAAAAGCCAGCATCCATATGCAGAAAGAGCACATCTAGCCATTCAAGGTTCATTTAACTGTGCCCTAACAATCTTCAAAATGCCTTTTCATTGTCAGGTTCCCTTTTTAGGAGCAGTGAAAAAGATGAGGATCATAGTCAAGCAAAAGTCTCAGCTCAGATGGGATTTCATCTGCTTGGTCTTTATAGATCAGTGGTCATAAAACAGTGGATATGAAGCATGGAAGCCGGGATACCAGCTACTTGTGACTCAATGAATGAAGAAAAAAACATGTGTATCATGAAAAAGTGTGTTGGCCTGTGTGGTGCTTGGCCATCCAGAAACCAATGTGTAGGGACCTCTGGACTGGTCACTGTGTACAACACAAAAGAGCACAAGGTTACTATTTAAATCCAAACTGCTGCTAATGTATATTTGGCTCAAAAATGAAAAAGGGAATACAAGGAAATCAGAGCATTTCCATGTTTTGCTGCATCTCAACACATAAAAATGAATCTAAATGCCAAAAAACAAACACTTTGTTGTATAATTCAGTACTAATTCTACTAGTAGTGAGATGATTTTAAAAGTGATTCTTTGTTTTGATATTAAGAATAAATGTTTCAGAATTGTATATAATTTGTAGGATTTCACAATTGTCGGATTCATTTGATAACAGAGTGAAGCTGAGGTTTGCTTAAAGGTTTACAATATACTTTGATTTGGGGGAGGAAAATGCAATGTGTATGCTACAGTGAATGCAGCTCTCTATTGATATATAAACAATAGAAATCTTGAATGATATCTGCATATGAAGAATTAAGGTGGTCACAGGTTCTGGACTGCTACACTGGTACGTGTTGTGTAACATTGCATAAATAAAGGTTTTAGCAAATGCCCTCACCATTATTCTGTTATTCATTCTGACAGTGTTACAAAATGGATTCCAAAATCATGTAATTCACAAATGTGCAAAATGATGTAAATACCCTCTTTTTTTTTTTAGATTAAAATAAAGATGAGTCATTCAAAATGAATGTCTAGTCCCATTACTGCTTAAATTTCATTTCATTCCAACTCTTAAAAACTTTTCAGTCCTCTCTTCTAGTAGTCCTTGCATGTTAAAACCACAGCTGAATATTTTTTTTCATTTTCCACTTACAGTACAAATTCACAACATCTGGATAAAGCATGAGACATCATTAGCTCTGGACTCATCAATGTTTTTATTTCTTATCATTTCAATGGTGCCTCATATTTACATGCATGAATCAGTGTGCGGTTAAAGAGATCCTGTCCTACTGGAACAGATTACCGAGCAGAGGGATGGGCAGGGCAGGTACGGTGACTAGTCACAACGGGGATGTGGCTCTGTCTGCACCAGCTGCAGCAGGCTCTGGATGGACTCTGTCAGGTCATGGTTTGGTATCAGCTGGCTGGCCTGTAGAGCCGTGCTGCCAAATCCCAGTGCCTGGCACACAAACACAAACGGAAACAAACACAGCAGCTGCAGCTGTTAGACTCTCCGGGGAGAGTAAAGCTGACTTATATAATATCACTGCACACTGGAATGCTACCCGGCCATCTTAACTTAACCATTTTACCCTTCTGACAACCTGATCTGCTCAACTTTTACACTTTTCTTTATCGTTTATAAGTGAGACAAAATAATAAAAAGGATGTGAAAATATTGTTTGACGCTGCTAACAAAACCATGCATGCTTAGATGGAAGCAGATGTGGAGTTAATTGAGGTTTGATATGCTGTTCATGGCATGACTTTAGTTTCTTAGGATTTGTAAACTGGAAACATGCATTGTCACTCACTGTTACTCATGTGTTTTGTGTTATATCCACCCACAGCCCTCTCAAGCACCATAAATACAAGGCTGATGTAATGTTTTACA
Organism: Scomber scombrus; assembly: GCF_963691925.1. Classification (NCBI taxonomy): domain Eukaryota; kingdom Metazoa; phylum Chordata; class Actinopteri; order Scombriformes; family Scombridae; genus Scomber; species Scomber scombrus. Next base: position 12,478,319 of record NC_084979.1, read on the forward strand.
AACCAACACCAAGTATCACAGATAGAAAGTGAAAAGATTTGACCACAATTCCCTCACAATCACATGGCATCCTTCTGTTAACAGCTGTGTCCTTACAGTTACAGTATGTACTTTTCAAAGTACAGTTAAACCACTGAAACCCACAAATGGAACCATAATATGGACAAAAACAGGAGCAGAAGTCATACTAAAAACCAAAATTACCATCACACACTCAGACATAAACGGAGGAAAAGTGGTCATTATAACTCGCCTAGTTATATGTTTTTACTTAGTAGTTCGGTACATATAAGGAGAAGGAGACGATTCAGATACCCTAGATTTCACAGTGGAGAGCAAAAATGCTAGTTAACTTTAGCATCATCTTGGAATGCCGAGCCCTATTACCCCCACACCTAGGCTAAGCTTCCACTTAAAACAGGAGGTCACTTTGTTAACTATTTTGGCTCCTCTTGGCACTGGAGCCTAAACAGCTGAACATGTTGATCTTAGAGAAAAGTTGTTTTTTTTTCATCCTGTAGTTTTAGAGCTCTGGTGTAGCAATTAGTAAAAGTATCCAGACCAACAACCCAACAACCCCCCCTTTAAAACATGACAATAGGTAATAAAATACATTAAGAGATTGTACTGTTATAGTTGTGTAACTGTCTGATTTACTGTGACAGTGAGATTACTTGTGCTTAGCCATATCATCTCATCCAGACCTACTGAACTTAAAGACAAGGTTTTAAGTCTGTGGCAGTCACCTGTCTGGTGCAGCGCTTCCTATGTAAACAGTGGTATGGATGAATTCACTAAACCCTGACTGCCCTGTTCTCTCACACGCACAACACACTAGAGATCTGCTCATTCAGTCCAGCGTCTTTACAAAGAGACTAGAGACCAAGGTAGAAATCAGTGTTAAGACAGTCGCATCAACTCCAGCTAAATCCCTCCTCATCCTTACAGCTTTACCAATTAAAGATAATCCCTTATGGAAACGGCACACCAAAGGAAGCGCACAAGAGGTAAATGGGGAACTGGGTTAATGTGTCAAACTCTGTAACTTTGTCAGGTGACTCACTTTGAGGTCATCTCGTCCCAGGAACCACAGCATGGCCAGGCAGTGGGCTACCAGTGCAATCTGCGCTGAGTCTTTTCTGGAGTTATTCTGCTCAAACTCCAAAATGGTTCCTAACATCCCGTCCACTTCAACTAGATGAGCTTTGTCTGATTTAGAGACAAATGGATAAAGATGCATAAGTACTTCAGCATATTACCATTACACACTTGCACAGTGAAAACCCTACAGTATGCATTTTATTCGCACAGCTCTCAAACAGACTGCATGAATGAGGTATGTAAAGGTTGATGTAAAATGTATCTTCTGTATAGTTTGTGTGAGCATCTTTACCTCCCACCCCCACTTTTTCCCAATGACACATCCCAGATAACCTGGGAAATTGCATTGCAGCTAACAGGCTTATCATATGTAGGGCAGCAGCTGCCATACAGTGTAGTGGTGCGGATGCTGCACAGCCAAAGATGTGTCAGCAGTGGTCTCCAGTCACTAAGCATACTAGCGTAAATCTGGGGTTTAGCTTTCGGATTGCACAGCAAGACAGCTCAGCTAAATATAGCACTGTTGACCTTATTTTTTCAGTGATACGCCAATGGATCTGTCTGCTGTATAGCAGGTGCAGTACATGATTGGTTGGTGATATCATTTTCTGATTAATCACTGTGTTTGAATAGTACGGTAGAATTGGATAGATCAACTAAACCTAAATTTATGGTTCTTATTTTTATTGTTAAACTTTGAAACAAAACCTGTATTACCATGTCTTTTACACTCTGGCATAATATAACTTCATTCTACAGCTTCTGCAATGGATGCAGCTCTCAAAGGCGCAAAGAGCACATTTATATGCATGTAGTCGATGTGACAATACGCACCAAAGGAGGGCTCCAACAACAAGTTGGGATTTTTTTGGACATTCTTGATGTGGGTTTTGAGGACTTTGGCCAGATGGGAGTGCCAAGTTTGTGCCACCTACAATATGAACACGGGATAATAAACCATAAAACATGAACAAAAATAGATTTGGTCATATTGAGAAATAGCATCAGAGCTGTTTTATGTTACCTCAGAGTACAAGGAACGAGCGACCGGCATCTTCCCTTGTTTGGCAAACACTTCAGCCATGAGAAAGTAACCACGACAGGTGACTGTGCTATCTAGACCATACTCCTCACTGGCAAAGTATATCTGGAAATCAGTTTAATTACAAGGTCTATTTAGATATGATGGTTGAGTATTACATTTCCTGACACATGAAAATTGTACATCAGAATACAGTGTTTATGGCACACATCTTCAAATACATTTACAAGCAGCAAGACAACACAGAAACAGAGTTTTGGCATTTTGCGTCTTAATAAAGTTATAAAAGTTTTGAAATTTGAACATATACTGAAGTAATTTCTGGTGAATTTACTAGTTATGACACGCACATCATTTGCAAAATTAAGCAGAGCTTCTTCCAGGTTTCCTGTCGCTGTGTGGAGGCGGCCCAGGCTCCTGTGCAGCTTGTGGTGGACTGCATGACCACATTCTGGGCTCTTCAACACTGCCCACTCGGCCTGGGAAAGGAGCTCTGCCACCAGAGCTAGATTTCCTATACCTGGAAACACAAACACATGTATACACACAAACACACAGTAATTAATTAAACAAACGAAAAAGAAAGGTCAAGCAGGATATATAATTTTATGCTCCCTCCTCACCCATATTAGCATCAGCCAGCAGCAAGTAGGCTGGGACCAGTTGAACAGTACTGGGGCCGTGCACGTCAATGGAACATCGCAGGCAGAACTGGGCAGCAGGCATAGCCTCCTGGTGCTTCCCCTCAGAGAGCTTGCTCTCAGCCACCAACCTGCAAATTTCAATCAGCTCCGCCTGAATAAGAAGCCAAACCCAAAGTAATAGTATGTTAATTTGTCAGATATAGACTTTGGCTGCAGGAATATTTCATAATAGGGCAATGAAATCAACCACTCCTATTTACAGACGTCAACCACAGGGCATATTCAATATAAGCCTCTACACATATTCCATTATATAAGATAAAACTTGCTCCTTGACTAGACCGGAAACCAACATTCCAATGTGTTCCTTGCTTGAAAAGTGAAAGAAAGGAAAGGAACAACACTAATAACACTAAAGAATTGGGACCTTTAGACACATTTCTGAGAAGAAAATTCAGAAATGGCCCAGAGATAAAGTTCAGGATTTTCTTGACATTTTACTTGACAATGAGAAATGCAAACTAGACTCAAACAAGATACACTGTATATGTGACCTTTTCTACCATACATGATCCCAATGCATCACTTCATGTACATCCTCACCTTTTTAAGCTGTATTTCAATGCGACCAGCCCGCTGGAGACTAAAGAGTGTTGGGGTACGAATGGGAAGAAGCAACTGACAGATCCTCTGGTGGATTCCTATCCAGTCAGCCTGCTGGTGCTCTGCATCACTGAGGAATTTAAAAAAAAGACCAAATGAAAGAAGGGACTGCAACTTTAAATCATATTGTATCACAAAACTGACAAAATCTCAGTTTCCTTCTCTCCATTCAGCTACCTTAGATTCACAGAGTCCTCGTGGCTTTGTGTAACACCTGCATTTTTTCTGCGTATGGAATCTCTCCCCTTGGCATAAAGTGAGTGATATTGGCTCAGATATTGAACAAGAACCTGATTTCCCTGATATGGTCTGAACAGCTGAGCTGCAACTTATAAGTACCTCGGTAAGTATGTTTTCAAGTGTGAAAAGACTGACTTCAGGTTGCCAGTCAGATACGATCATGTGTCCCATCGACCTAACTATGAAATGTTTTGGTACAGCAGTGGGTTTGAATTCTGCTAATGTTTCCAAAGCAGTGTCTAGCTCATCTAGAAAATATCATCTGAGTGCACAGAGGGCATACTAAATTGTATGCCATTACATAACTGGTCTGTAATTTTGTTCATCTGGCTCTCCTCTTCTGCACACTGGTGTGGAAACTGTCCTGGTTTTCCTTAAGGGTTTTTTTTTCTACTGAGGAGCACATGTGTTCACTCAGTTCAGTTTGTTTGTATTTCTGGATCTGAGACAGGAGAAGCGAGCAGACAGCGATCTGGCCACGTCACATCAACAGTAGCACTGACATAACTTGTGTGTGTGTGTGTGTGTGTGTGTGTGTATCACACACAGACAAGCGTGCAGACACACATAAACCAAAGGGTCTTCTTAGGACACAGCACCACTGCACATCCTTGTCTCTACTTCTGTGCATACATACTCAGTCTGCCTAACAAGGGGTCACCATAAACATTAGACTGTACGAGTCAGCCAGCAGCTTGGTAATATGTTATGACTCATTAGGAATCCAATAAACCATTTTACCCCTAACAATGTAATAGCTTTACACTCTTTATTTTCAGCCATAAAAAATGATGTTGCTCTGACAAAGAACAAAAGCTTACTCAACTCTTACCCCAGGAAGAGTAGTTGTTACCAAGGCAACGAGTTATGTGGATCCCAATACAGTCTTAACTGATAACATTGCTTTTGGTACAGTTCAAATGAAACAGTGAAACCCCCTTTAGGTGCGGTTTAAGGGTGTGTAAGCTGACATTTTACTTACTACTTACTTTAACTGAAATGTGTGATAGTTAAGGCAAAGAGTGAAGGAAGCACAATAAGTGGCTGTAAGCTCTCTTTCAAAGGCTAGCTTTGGTGCCTCATCCCTTGAGACTAGATAAATCCCTACAGGATGTCACCACATGCTCTTCTTCACTCCCCCCACTGTGCAAACGAGCACCATCTTATGTTCTGCAATATGCCTCTGCTGTGATGTCCACACGCCAAAGCCTATATTGGCTCACATTAAAAGGTTGTTTTTGACTGACTCATACTGTCGGAAAAGGGCAGCCTTTTCCCTAACAGTCACATGCACACATGAAAAAAACCCGTTGAGGTAATTTCATATCCAGCTGCTCCTCTCCCTCCTGACAACACATTCACATGAGCGCTCTTCATGCTGGGTTGTTTTGTTTTTTTGCTTTCAAGAAACATGGTAAACGCTGCCACCTAGCGTCCAAACCGTATAAATGGGTTGATTATATTTAACACCAGACTATTTTGTAAAAATGGTAGGTTATGCTCTTTTAAATAAACAGCCATATAGCGACCGGGAGGTTTCAGGGTAAACCAGTCTTGACGTACCAGTAAAAGGTGACCCGACACCAGTTGCACTGCAGATGCGCTCTTCTTTGACAAAGTTCACACAACTTTTCCGTTCCCTTGGGCAACGCAAGAGGAATAATCTTGGATGTTGTCCTCACATCCTGAGGTTCAGCTTCCATTATCGCAAGCAGTCGTTTCTGTGACGGGTTAACACACTTTTTCAACAATAAAATGAGCAAACTGGCTAGGCTAAAGCTACCTGTTGAGGAATTCTAAGTTTGCGGTCGCTTGGCAACGACCTCATAGGTTTCCCTCTCTGTTGGTACAGTCCTGAAAATGTGGTCTAAATGGCAAGAACAGATGTGGTACAAATACATTACAATAACAACTATACGTGTGTAGGTCATTTATCATCTTTTCTAAATGTAGTTAATAACAATAGCATGTCTAAATGTAATTATTAAAAGAAATATTTAGGGTGTACTAAGAAGATGTTGATTGTAACAACAGGAATTACACGAGTTGTGTTTCTTCAGTTGTATTTATTAGGAGCAGCTATTGAATTTATTCTACAGATAAGCTTTAGGTACAAAAAATATATATATTTCCACTTTTCTAGATAAACAATACTACAATACTAACAAAAAATACATAGTGTTGCGTTGGTATCGACTACCCTTGTCAACACAGGACAGCAGTGGACAACAACCATGTAGAGTAAAAATGTTTTAAAACATAAAATGAGCATATATTGGAGTTATAAGTCGAAGAATTAATGTCTGCTAAAAGATAATCCATTATTTCATCTATGGTATGTCCAATATATTTTCCAGTATTTACAGTACAACAATTACATGTAACAAAGCATAACAAAGGCATTTGTGAGAAATCTGATGAGATGCCTACAAAATTACCATTTCTGATTAACAAGAGGTCAGGCCAGTTTTATTTATTTTTTCTAATATTGTTGACATTTTCCTTTTTCAGGTCACTTTTTTTTCTTGCGCAGATGGAGGTATATGACCCCACTACACAGCAACAGAGGGACACACACCCAGGCTAGGATGAAGCAGTAGCCAAAGTGCCCTGTAGTCAGGTCTCTGGAGTCCGGAAGGATTTCCTTCTTGTGTAATGTGTAGATGAGAGCTGCAGTAAATGCTGTCAGGCCTTAACAAAACATATATGATGTTTGTTTCAGTATTATTTTCACATATAGGTTACCTATTTATTAATATCATACACAGTAAAGTGAAAATACAAGATCTACAAAGGGAGGGCATAACAACATGAATACATGACAATATTTCTTTTTTGTTGAAACTTTGTTGCAGAAATGTTGATATCTGAATGTCATGCAAAGTCTATGGCAGATATAGACACTCAAAAAATAGATTGCATTAATGGGCACATGTATGATCACTATGGGCCTCAGATGTATACCTGATTCACTATTATTTAACAGATTGCATGCTGGAGGCACATTGTTTCACTCTACTGTTACCTGCAAAGACTTGACAAAGCCCAGTGAAGTAGAAGAGTCCACCCTTAGACATGGTGAACAGTTGACCAAGGAAGACCAAGAAGGAGACCGAAGAGAAGACCACTGAGATGATCATCAGGACCTGAACTGCCTGAAGCCACTCTGAAAAAGAAAAACAGCTCTCATAATTTTACCTTTGGTAGACTACTGTTTATGTAAACCCCTTTTCATTGAGGTATAGAATTAGAAGTCACTCCTTACCAGTTTCTTTGGAGGATGCACACAACCAGGTTCCTGTGAAGTTGTCAAACCTACAGTTGTACCATAGGTCTGAGTTCTCCATCCCATCCCACACCCACCAGGACTTTAAAGAGAGATTGGACATGATACACACAGATGGATATGTTGCATGAAATAATGTGGTTAAAGTGTGTGAACATTGTGTCCTAAAATTTTAACACTACCTTCTCCATGGTTGCAATGAACAGCATGGCCAGTGTGATGAGATGCAGCAAGATCACAAACATAAGCAGGTATGCCATTTCTAGACTCCCTGCAAGAAACAAACAGACCAGTTCAAATGTAGGTTCCCTCAGACACTGCAGTTAGCACAGAAATAGCGTGTGACCAAATTAACATGTTTGTTGGTTCCACAGTGTGAACATCAGTGTTAGGAAACTTTTCTGTTTTACCTTAGAACATAAAATGGAAAGTCTGAGTAGCTGAACATAGTATACCCTGTGTTACATAAGACCACACTTCAAAACAGAGTGCAGTGAGTTATTTCTAAAACTTCTCTCTGACTGGTCTGTGTGTTGCCATTGTGCATGGGCGGGCTCATAGAAATCTAAAGGGAGCCAAAATATTTACCCAATTAACCTCTCTCCCCCTCTGAATGGTTGTTTTTTCTCACTGCATAGGGTGAACAGTCTTACATTTGGATTTCATTATAGCCACTCTACTTGTAAACTTAGAGGAAATTGTCTGAGGAAAGGCCTGTGACTTTAAAAGCTATTTGACATTATACACACAGTGGCAGTGCAGAAGCAAATACTTAAAAGGCTATCATAGCTCTAGTGACCAGTAATTTCAGCTCACTATGAGAAGAAATGCAGCGGAAAAAAATAGAAAAAGGGGAAATATGAAATTGTCTGTGTAGATCTTTATCTGTAGGAGAGGTCCAGTTGAGTGGGCGGTGGGTCAAATTATATCATTACACTAGATTTCATCCATCATAAGACAGGGAAAGGAAGGTAATATTTTAGTGAAAAAATGGTTCAAAACAAATCAGAAAATACTTATATATACATATATGTATATGTAAAATCCATCATCTTCGTTTTGTTGCAAAGTCATCAAAAGAAGTTACTGCACTATGATACACAAAATATGTGTCGTATGTATGAGTCACCACAATGGCATTTTTGGTTTGAAATGAATCCACTGGAACAATGATTTAGCAAGATATTCATTAATATTTCATGTAAAATGGCATTACTTACCCTTGGTATTGTGTGTTCCTCTGAATCAGATCCCTGGGGCAGTCTCACCACTCTGCAACAGTGTGCCCCTCTAGGTGGTCCTCTCATTTCAAGTCTCGCCACACCCCCTTTATTTTTCTCGGTCACTCCACCCAAACTTTCCAAGGAGAACGCCCATTTCCTCTGTGGAGCGACTCTGCCTCATAGTCCCACAGCACATCACCATCCAAAAAAAGACTTAAATGGGACACACCCATGGGCAGTGGAAGCACGTAAAACCACATGAAAATACCTCCTCTGTGAACAGTCCACTTGGGATGCACTTTGGTGCATATAATGATCATTCTACCATATAGTATATGGTATCCATGCATGATCCGGGTCTTCTTGACTGGTCAGATATGAAAAATAAACACATAGCTGCAACATAGCTCACATTTGCACAGCATAACATAAAGAGTATTCAGAGTGTGCTGGTCACATGGAGAACATCTGGACGGGACACAACATGCAGTTCATGAATAGAATCAATGGAGGTAAAAGCAAAACACTAACTATCAAGTTTCAAAACATCAATTATTTAACCCTTACATACTGTTCATATTCTGAGCCTTCACAGTATTGAGTGGGTCATTTTTGAGTAAGTATCCCTACACCAAAATTTTGAACTTTGGGGAATGTAGAATAAATGGGTGATTATTCCTTTTTTAATGTTTCAGAGAGCAGAGCGATTGTTTCCTTTAGGTTTAACGCTATTTGTTTGTAGAGATAATCTATATATATTCACAGTCACACTATTTTATGATCTCATGTTATCTACAACAGGAGAACATAACAGCTATAATTATTTCTATGAATATTACTGAAAGTGAAGGATGCAACAACATTTTTAAATGGTGGGTTTCATTATAATCATTAAAACCACCAATAAACATGTGCTTGTTCACAATTAATTCTGCATTGAGTGTATTAGTAATAAAACCAAAACAACAAGCTGGTTTGCAAATTTCAAACAAACAAAACTACAGAAAACATCACTTTTACAGTCCTTTTTCATTGTGCAGATTCTACAGAAGTTGTATCTCCCTCTCTTTTGGCCCCTTGTTTTTCATCTTGGATTAACAGATCCATCAAATCACTCCGTCTACCAAAGCTACCTTTGACTATAGGGAGGACTATGTTGGGCAACCAATAGTTGGTTGCCAGGAAATTGATGGGTTGGATTTGTTACTTTGCATGGGCTTGTTTGCAGGTTCAGATGCAGATGCAGTGTCAAGGTGCCTTTTGACCCTACTGTATTTACACCACATTTGATCATGCCTATTCACAGTTTTTATTACTGTTTCAAGTAAAACCTAAACTCTTTAGGAGCCTGCCTGGGTGTGAACCTACAGTCTATGGTGTGAACCCTGGTTAATGTAGCCATATGGTAGGAATGCCTGCAGTTCTCATGGCAGTGTCAAGTTCCCCCTTGAGATCTATCTCCACTGTCCCAATTACAGAAACACACACATGGCAATCTGTAGTTTCACTGTTTCAAGATTCCCCATAACCACTCTTTACCTTGATTTGACCTCCTCTGATGACTTTAAAATCCCTTTCAATAAACACAAAATGTATAATTGCACAAAAATAGATTTATTTAAAAATATTTCAATTTTAATATATTCACGCTTAAAGAATATAATTAGTGTTTTTTAATTGCTTTCAATTTTTTAAAAATGGGTCACATTTAACCCAAACAGCATGTATGGGTTAAATCTAGGTTATTAAAAAAAAGATAATCATTAAAGAATTTGAGAATCTGCTTGATATTTTATTATTAGCACCAGTATCTCTCAATTAATTCTGAAACGAAAGCATTATAAAATATCTCAGGGCGATTGAGCTAAATATATCATAACAAAACTCCAGCATCGCCAGATACAAAAAAGGCAGTGTTAATTTGTCGCCCCCTGGCGTTTGCATCCATAAATTGTTGAGAAAATCTTCGCCAAAGACCAAATGCAATGCCCAGTAGATACCATTGGCTGTATAATCGATGGTAAACCACCAAGTACAGTTTATACAGCATGTTATGCATGATACACAGATGTTCTTTAGGAACGCTTGATTGCCACAAACTAAACCCCAGATCAACCCAATCTGGATTAGTCACACTCAAAGATTATTACTTGTGACAAATAGTTTTCTCATTAGTCATTTGCAACAATCATATTTTCTTGAATTTTTAAAAATCTATAACGAACACCATTAACACCAATTAGTTGCAACCAAATTGGGATTGCCTGTCCCCTGCATCCCCTGAATGGTACGGTCCGTTGCCTAGGTACTCGTAGAAGCCAATTCACTCTACCACGCCTGTCCTAAGCATTTGACTCTCTTGTTGCTTTTACCATTTGATAGGTGAGTTAAAACGTTCACTACTCAATTCAAACTTGACTCCATCACTGCATAGTAGTTAGCGTTTAAACGTAAGTATTCAGTTGTCACAACGAAGGCGTTAAATGTTCACCAGTTGCTGCTAAGCGGCCAATGGAGTAAGCTATGGCTACCGTTAGCGAGCTAGCGTATCTTACCGTGAAGTATACTAACTTTGGAGCTAACTTGGCTAACTAGCTAGCGCTGCAGGTTGTCACAGTTGTTAGTTTTGGTTATTTACAACCAATTGTACTTATTATAACAATACGTTATTTGCAAAAATGTAATTATTAGTTTAACACCTCTTTCTGACTAGTGAGTTTGCGTGGCCAAAAGGAATGTAAGTGGCTGCTGCCCTACAAAAACCCTCATTTGCTCCTCCTCGTCAGACATTTTGGAGAGAATGCTTTGCTGTAAAATACATATTTTTAACCACACGTAAGGTAAACTAGCGACATTGTTCGCAATGTCAGAAATGCTACATATTTTTAATGCTGTTAAAGGCAGGATTCCCAAATGCAGGACCCACTCATATAAGATAGAGATGATACCCCTTTGGCTGTCCATGCTAAATTTCTCATGATAAAGCAGCAGTGTGTTTAACATAGCTAATCAGCTTGAAGTTTTGCATGGCCACAGATGATGCAATGTAACTCAGCTGTTAAACTGTCCAGTACTCGTACATGTCTAAGCTGAAGCACCTAGTCTAATCTCTAAGCTTGTGGCTGTAGGTCCTAACATGACAGCATTGTTCTAAAGTGTCTCATCTTTTACAGGGGATGTCAATGACAGGAGACGTTGTCATGGATGAATTTTCAGCAACAATGGGAGTGACTATGTTGGAAGATCTACTGTGTTGTGTTCTGTAAGATGCTTGGCTATATTGCTGTTTGGAGCCAGTACTTTCACCACTGAGGGAAGCAGTCATCACTCACAGATGCAGCTTCATCCAGCTTAATGTATGACCATGGATCATGACGAGGTAACATTCATAGTTGTTAATTTGCTTACTGATAACATTACACCAGTCACAAATGCTTAGTGCCAGTGGTCAACAGCAGAAATATTTATGTTACAAGGTGTGAACAATCTACTTTCTTCTTTTCAAAAGCTTGTTGTCCACTGGCCAAATTGTCTGCTGTCAATTTTAACTTTGTTGTCAGCTATATATTATTTACTTTAATCATTTACCAGGATGGTTGTTGTAAATGTCTGATCCTGTAGTCAGTCAGTTGGTTCAGGGCGGTAAGCGTATAGACCATTTACTGTGATGTTTAAGTACAAGAGGCACGTGAGACTTGATACCGAGCTTGTGACAATACGTTGCATGTTGTTGGAGTAGTGACCGCTCGTGTGGTCGTCTACTGCTTCATAGGGGGCCTACTCAGGTTACAGAGTCTACAATGTACAGTATTGAATTCAGCAACAGGTGTGTAGTGCTGGCATGTCACTCTGATGTTGTGTCCCACAAACGGATCACTTTTCAGCAAGACTGACAACCTTGATGTTGAACAGTTTTGTCAATGCTGTAGTTACAGGATACTGTTAAATCTTTTTTATTTTTAATAAAAATAAGTAATTCACAAGTAAATATATTTAGCTTTTCATTTTGCAAGTGTGGTAGTGTGACACATTTTTTTTAAAAGTAGCATATAGAAGTATATAACAGCATAATGCATACAAAAGTTCAGGAAATGCTGTGCATATCCAGCTTTGAATATGACACATATGCAACAATTAACAAAGCTTTGAAATGACAAACTGTATACTTATTCAAAGATGAGCTTAAAAGGCAGATCATTTCAACACAGCACTGAGAGCTACTTCACCTTATATACAGTCCTATGAGCTTTAACTTAATATACGTTTAACACACTGTTAGATAGATAGATAGATAGATAGATAGATAGATAGATAGATAGATAGATAGATAGATAGATAGATAGATAGATAGATAGATAGATAGATAAATAGATAGATATTTAAAAAAAAATAAAAAAATATTATCTTGACACAAAAAATTCAGTTACTCTTCTGGGTCCTCAGGTGCTGACGGAGCTCGACCGGATTTCTATGCGGCTTCAGGAAGATGGTTTGCCTCCAGCTTCCAGTCCTGATGAGCGGCAGCGTCACCTGTGGCGGCAGCTGCTCAACAGTGAGACAAAGTTTCAGTCCGCCACCCAGGAGCTGCACACTGTACGTACCCAGCAGGCCAATGAGATGAAGGAGGTGAGACGTTTTGAAGTATTTGATGTTTCAGTCCACCAGCTGTTGATGTCACAGAAATTTTGACCACACTGTGAATGATTGACATACTGTGCTTCTCCTTTTCATTTGAACTACTGTGCTTATTTGTGTTTTTGTCTGTCAGGTGGAGAGCTATGTTGCACATATTCGTGGGCTGCTGCAGCAGCGTGAGTGTCTGACTGCGGGCTATGAAAGAGACAATGAACAACTGCGACAAGAACTTCACCAGATCAGACAACAGCAAGGTGAATACAGTGTGACTGGAGTGCATTGTTGGCTTTCTTTCTTTTGGTTTGCAGCCTAGTCTGGCTTCACAGAACTCCTTAGCAGAATATTTTATACACACCTTAGCTTACGATTCCTTTGTATGTTTTAAAATCTGTAGTATGTAAAACCATAGCTTCTCTCAGCTGGATATTTAATTGTGTTTATGCTAAGTCTGCTGCTATACAACAATACTTCTAATTCCTCTATCCTATCTTCAATGTTATTTCACAGTCCTGCCTGTCAAACTACTGACCAGTAAAAACTCCCCTTTCTTCCAGAGAGCCAGAGCAAAGAGCTGGCGGAGATGTTGGCCCAGGAGGACCTTGGGGAGATGGGCTTGAGCACCCCCAGTGAGCAGGTGGCTTACTTGCTGGTGGAGAGGGCCACACTGCTGGAGAGGCTGGAAGCTGCTGAGAGGAGGATGGACAGTCACAGCCTCTCTGACAACTTGAGGGAGGTCCACCTCCAGGTAAAGGACTGACCTACATCAGACCACTATTTCCCTATCAGGAAAGGAACCATACATGATAGTGTGAATATAGTATGTCAGTCAGACTTCCAGTTAAAATACAATACTTTATCATCTTGAACAATGAATTTACAGTATCTGTTAATACTTACTTTCAAATGAACTTGTTTTAAAGGCTTCATGTGTAGTGGAATGTAATGATTAACCATCCTAAGCAAATGCAGAGACCACATAATCTTGTTCAGGTGAGTCTCTGTCTCTTGTTTGTGCTGCTGGTGGAAGAAATTGGGGTGGTGCCTTCCTCCTCCTCCTCTGTGCTTAATAACTTTTATTAATTACTCATTTATTGTCTGGTGTGACTCTGCACACACTGGTCTTTCCTCTCAGCAGGGTTCATCTCAGAGTCCATGGAAGAAGCTGTTTGGGCTGCGCAGGTCTGGTCAGAGCAAACACAATATTACCCCTGTAGGTTCCCTCCTCATGGCTACAACTAACATAACTAACACAGGTGTTGCGATAAAAAGCCAAACAGGGGCACTACTGGCTCATTTCAGGGTGGTACTGCTTTTGAAAATAACATGCTGACGATGTGTGCATGATCACCATGATACAGACGACACTGCATGTCTTTTTAACATATCTGTTATGTAATTTTCTAACAATTGATGCAAGCTGGCACAGGGTGGATAGGCATGCCACAGGTAACAGCATGTATACTTTTTGTCCCAGTTATTTCTTTTTGCAGGTGAATCGTAATGCTGAAATACAAGTTATTAACTTATTGCTCTCACTTCTCTCCAGGCCTGCTATAATGATGAATCTCACCCTCAAACTGCATGTCTCTGACAACAGCATGCTGGGTCACTTGCACCTCCAAGTCTACCTGCCAATATTTTCACCTGCTATACTTCTCCCACTTTAACCATCTATGCCTTATTGTTTTACATTAGGCCCACAGTGAAGAGATTTCCCATGAGCGAAGTGAGCGCCAGAGGTTGGAGCGGGACTTGGAAGAGGCGTCTAGCAGGCTGGAGATGGCTCATCAGGATATCCGAAGACTCAACAATGAGCTGGATGTTGCTAAAAATAACAACCTAGACCCAAGTGGTATGTTGAAGAGACTTGCAATATGTGTCCCTCAAAGAATCATGAGTCTAAGTTAGATGTTTATGTAATATTTTTTAAAGACTATATACATTTAAATTCAAATTTTGCATTTTGTTTTTGCATATCGTTGCTGCTTGAGTGGTTGTAATGAAAGACACATGATGACATGGTGAACCAGGAATGCCCAGATTTATACATGCAACCCCAGAGATAGGTCCAGCCAGCTTGTTGTCCACATACAAGTGGTGTTGTGTCTGTCCAGTTTTTATTTCTTCCTCTGTTGAAATGTCAATATAGGGTAACTTAGTAACTTCACTCTCTGTTAGTGTGTGTCAGGTCTTTCAGTGTATTATTGTGGCAAACTGAGAGAAGTAATTAACAGCATATAAAAAAGCATAAATATGCAGAAAGCATATTTCCTATTAAAATATGCTTATGATCTCAGGATCAGAGCTTCAGGGAACGGTCCAAGAAGTAGAGAACCTGAGGAAGGAAGTGGACAAACTGAAACACAGTGGTGAGACAGATTTGAGTGTGAATTTAAAAACTGACATTCAGTGTGGGATGTTAACTCCGGCCACATTGTTTGGACTTTTCTAAAATTGTGTTAGCATTGAAGCATTTCATTGTTTCAGTAGGATTGAATATGGTTTGGATATTACTGATTCTGATTCTGCTCGCTGTGTTGAGTTTGCATGTAATCGTAATTTCATTTTATTTAGATATAAGTTACTGCTAGTGACACTGCCTCACTACTTGGTTGATTTACTTACTTTAACATGTGCATGTTCACTGGTTCTTGCACTTTGAAAATATGGCATTAATTTATTCCCTTATGTTAATATCAGCCTGGTGCATGTAGAGATATTTTCCCTGGACATATTGGTAGTATTTTGGCTGAATCTTCATATTTTCTCAGGAGGCTCAATCAAATCATAAAGCAGCTGCCACATGTATTCATGATTTGGCTTGATGTAATGTATGTTAGTTAAAATGCTCTATATGGTTTGCTGTAAGGACTAAACAAGACAATCTGCAACTCATTCTTTCTCATTCTGGACAATTGCCACCTCCCACTGACAGCCATTGTGTATGCATTTATTTTCAAAATTACTACGCAATTACAATCTTGTCAACGGTCTAGAAAGCCAAGCCAAGAGAAAAGAAATCCTGTCTAATATATAGTATATATTTTATATCTTCATGGTAATGGTTTTGTGTCTGCGCAGATATGTTGAAGCTGCAGAGAGCCAAAGAGCAAAATGACAGACTGGATGCAGAGAACAGAGCTCTGAGGGAGAGAGTGCGCTTTATAGAGTCTGAGAAGAACAATCTCCTTGACCAGGTTTGTCATTTATGTATGATTTATATGTATTGTACAAATTCGATAAGTTGCAGCTTGGCATTGTCTGCTGTTTTGTTTGTCCAGTTGGCAAGGAATGATATAGACAAAGATGTTGCTGCCAAAGAAGATCGAAAAGACAAGAACATTAGCAGTGATCCACAAAATGATCTGTCAGCTACAGAAAAGGATCTCATTCACAAACGGTACATTTTAATTCCTCAACAACTGCATCCTGGTTAATACAGTGATGAACTGATGTTGGCTTTGTCAGTCTGACGTAAATCATCATCATTCTCTGTCAGATGTCGTGCAGCCATGGAAGACAGGCTTGTACAAGTGAGGGAGCTGGAACGGCAACTCCTGAGGCTACGCAAGGAACAGGAGGAGCTGGAAGAGAGGAACGAGGAGCTGGAGTCCCTGCTGGGGGAGACTCAGAATGCCAGCAAGGAGGAGAGACATCGCCATGAGGGAGAACTGGAGGGACTGCACAGGAGGGTAATGGGCAGTACTCAATTGTTCCTCTCAATCTATATGAGTATTACCTGGACTGATGGATTATTTATTAATAATTACATTGATTTTGAAACCTGAGAAGTTGAAGAGAGCTAGTTAAGCAGATATGAATTAATGCCTGTCCTTGATTTGAAAAATGCAGACAGTATAATTTGGTCTAGGTCCTAGCTTGGAAAAGGTCATCTCTCTAAAGTCTCAGTAATGATGTGAACTGATCGTGCAGATCAAAAGCCTGGAGGGAGAGCTGAAGAAGCAGGATACCCAGGAAAAACTGTTAAAGAACGGAGAAGAGGTCAAAACCACTGAGTCCTACTTACAGCTGGTAAGACAAAATTTGATAATCATTGTTTCCTCTGTGTTAATTACACAGTTTGTCAATGTAGCGAGAAAAATCAGGGCACACAATGACCTCAACTGCACAAACTTAAATACATGATTTATGTAAAGCTCCCTCTGAAGGAGAATGTTTTATGTATTATAAGCAGCACAAGAACAATAATATGATCAAGACGGGTATACAATTTGAGGAAAGTGTTCTCTCAACTCAAATAGAATAAAATATAAACCAGTCTTACTATACAACGAAATTCTTACAAAGTTTTCCTCTGAGATTGCCATACATAGAAGTTAAATGTTAAAAACAGTAATAATGTTAAACATTAACCATCAGAGTGTGAAGATTAAATTGACTTCAAATTTATATATTTTCAACTTCATTTCAACGTATAACCTTACAACCTTTGTGCTCCCCTTTCACCATGTACAAAGCACCTAAGGGACAGCAGCCAGGAGAGACTGGCTCTGTTAGAAGCTCGTCTGACTGAGGAGAAGGAGTGGAGGAAACAGCTGGAGGTGGACCTCAGTGCTGCCCAGGCCGCACTTAAAAAAGACAAGGAGGTAAACGCCACATATATCTAATGCTTCAACGGACTCTGCAGAAAGAATAACAACTCCACAGCTACACGAGCGTGTGCAATTCAATTTAGAGTTCAAGAATTTCTGTCCTGATGCTTTTTGTCACATTATAAATAAAAATATTCACTGGAAACATGTGCAACCTTGACAGGGATGGAATAAACGAATGCGATGTGTGATAGTTGTCAATTATAACCCATTACAAACTACACATTTTCTTTAACAGTACACACTTTCCACACTCTGAATACATACAAGGCTTTGCAGATAGGTGAGCGAGAGCTGAAGAAGCTGAGACTTGAGGTCAACAGTATTCAGACAGAGTGCCAACAAGGGAAAACACTCATCAAGAGTCTCAACCAAGTCAAGGTGGAAAAGGCCACTCTGGAGGAAAAGGTTTGTTTGTTTATTGTCTGAATATTTATAAACTACAGAAAATATTTAATTAGAGATAAAAATTAGGTTTAAGTGGAAAAAGTACGAAGTAGACTAGTCGAGCATAATGTTTAATAGGTCTATTTCAGTTGTTAAAGTGTTGTGAAGTGAATGTTAAAATGTGAACATAATATAATATATATGTATATTCAGTGTTAATAAAGGAAAGTTTACTTGACAACATGAAAATATCTCAACATGAGTTCACAGCAAATGTACATGATTTGCTAAAACTTGCATTGTATTGAAATTTACACCACTAAAATAATTTTGTGGCCATCTTTCTGTCTTTGGCTCTCTGTCTGCCAGGTAGCTCAGATGGAGCGCGCCCACCGCCGACTCCAGAGTGAAGTAGAGCACTACAAGGACAGTAACCGGACCCAGGAGGACCTGCGGGAAAACCAGTTGCAGGTTGACCATCTGCAGGACCAGGCTGACCGGCTAACCGTGGAACTCAGCAGCCTCCAGACAGCACACAACACACTTAGGTTGTTGTCAGTTTAGAGTTCATAGTGCCCAAAGTATGATGCAGATGTATTTTTGAAACCTGGGGGTTGAAATAGAGATGGAGCAGTGCTGGGAAAGACATGATAGCAATGCCGCAACTGGTACTTCTATCTTGTTTCTTGGCCACTCACAAGATAGGACTGGCACAGTAGAGCTTACTTGTTTTGCATACATGTACTTACTTTGCAGGGAGGAAATGGTTTCTGAGCGGCTGCAGACTGCTGAGCTCCAGGCCAAACTGAGCAGCAGTCTCCAGGAGAAGCTAGTGGCTGAGGGGGAAAGAGAGAGACTTCAGCTCGAGATACAACGGCTCAAGGGGCAGCTCCAGTGGCATCAAGAGCAGCTCTCCTCGACAAAGGAAGCACTTAGAAACCAAAAGTCGGACTTGCTCACAACTCACACAGAGTCTAGGCTTAGTCCAGTGGAGAGGACTAAAGATGAGTGCATGGATCAGGTAACTGCATGTTCATTTGCCACCAACTCAAAGACACCATTCAGTAGATAATCTTGATTTTTGTCCTGCTTATAGAGGAAGGCAATTGTGTGTTTCCTCTGCCAGGATCATACATGATTTATATGCTACGTGTTTGTTGTCTTCATAGCTTTCATGTCTGAAGCGGGAGCTGAATCATCTGCAGACCAAGCTGGGGGAGGAGCGGCAGCTGGCCTCTCAGCACCAACTGGCTTTGCAGGCTCAGATCAATGAAGGCCAGGCACGAATCAAGGTACATCTTATCCTAAGACATCATTAGCATCCCCAAACAGCCATACTGTTTCTGCAGCTCAGTGTAAAATCTCTTACATCTCCTTATGTATTCAGTAGATTAAATTTCAGTTTATTATATGATTGGCTTTTTATTGCTTTACTCTTCGTATCGTGGAAGCTTCATTGTGCATTCATACTTCGGTTAATAGACGATTTGAGATATGATTTATGATGGTTTTAATGTCACTGACAATCTGTGATCTGAATGAAGTGGCAATAATACAGCTTAGCCTGTAGCATTTCTGGCAATCTTCCTCTCTTTCACATATTTTGTGATAAATGCTGTGGATTACACAAATGCTTCAGGCATCCCGGTTCCAATGATGTATCATGCTTTTTACAGAATTGGACTCTTAGATAAAGTTATGAAGAGTACATGGGATCAACTTGATGATCCCATAACAGCCAAAAAAAATCTTACCTGAAGACACTTCTGCCCACATGAATACATCTGTATTCTCCTTTTGCATAATATAACAAAGTCCTGTCTCTTGATTCTCTCATTAGTCCCAGGACTTAGTGATGAGCCAGAAGGCAGAGGAGGCTAAACAGATGAAGCAGGACCTGCAGAGGGTGCAGAGCCTGTTCACCTCAGCAGAGAGAGAGCTGCGCTATGAGAAGGAGAAGAACATGGACATGAAGAGACACAACACCCTGCTGGACCAGGAAAAACTCAAAGTTGGTATTTGATTACAGCACATTTTGAATTTCCGTTTTTTTTTATTTTTTTAAATCTGACACTTATGACTTAATCACTGTGATTACTAATTATATTAAGCAAACCGTAACTGAAACTGTAATAAAAATGTTTACATGGAAGAAAAACGCTATTCAAAAAATAGAATAGTTAGGGTTAGGGTTATGTTGGTGTTCAGCATCCTTTTCTATGTTCATGTTCTGTTGACTCATTATGCTTCCTTCAGCTTTGTGCAGAGCTGAAGCAGGTTCAGACCAAGCTGGTCCAGTTGGACCAGAGCGTCCACATTCAGACAGCTGATTCTGAACATCAGCAGCAAAGAATCAGGGAACTGGAGCTGGATCTGGCACGCAACTCCACAAACCGCAGCACCACTACCAGTCTGCAGGAGGACTTACAGTCTGAGAGGGCACGGCTCATTGCTGCTGACAAGAAGGTCAGTGGCGTGGCAAGAAATCATTGCCTGGTGTTTCTATGGTTAGACCAATTCAGCCTCAGGTGATTTTAGTTCCTCCTCTATGGTTGAGGTTTTGCTTATCGGTGAAATCCCCTGTCATAGTCTTTGCCTGGAATGAAAGCCTGTATACTGGAGTGTAGTTTCCTATGTCCTTAAAATGCTGCACAGCACAAGATATGATATCGCAAATAACCTTTTTTTTATTTTTTTATTTGTGGTACGATTTCTGTCTCACTGATTGAAGCCTGTGTCTCTGTTGTGATGGCAGGTGTTGGAGCTGCAACAGCAGCTTAAGAATGCCCAGCACCAGCTGCGCATGGAGGAAGCTCGGGCTGGTGAGAGCAGCCGCCTGGAGAGGGACAGCAGGGATCTGTCTGACACCCTGTCAGCCCTGAGAGCCCAGCAGCAGGAGGAGCACATCACCAGGTTACACAAACTGCCCAGTTTGATTTAGTTTCATTAGTAGAAAAAATTGTCACAACCAACATTGCAAGTTTTAGGGAACATAGCTGATTCACATCACATAGAAGTGTTTTTCCCCTCCCTCCATCCATCTCCATTCTTCTTTCAGGAAGCTGTTAGAGCAGCGTGAGGAAGAGCTGCAGCAGCAGGTGCGCTCCCTGAGGCTGAAGGAGGGGTCTCTGACCAGGACAAATGCAGAGCTCAGTCACCGTGCCCAGCAGCTGGACACCCGTCTATCCATCCTGGAGGCTGAGCTTAACAAGACCAGAGAGGAGGTGTGGAACAGTGTACAACAGCTGATCAGATGTCATTAATACTGCAGGGTGTTTCGACACCTGAAGCATCCTTCACACTCCTAATATGTCTGTTTCACAGAGATTATGATCAGATGTGATTTACAACTTGTATCCATTGATACTTTCTCAG
Source organism: Scomber scombrus (assembly GCF_963691925.1). Taxonomy (NCBI): domain Eukaryota; kingdom Metazoa; phylum Chordata; class Actinopteri; order Scombriformes; family Scombridae; genus Scomber; species Scomber scombrus. The sequence goes on from NC_084979.1 coordinate 12,499,528, forward strand.
AATTTACTTGGCTTTTCAGTGGGATCACATCTTTGTGGGCAGTTGATTTTTTTCTTTTTTTCCGCCCTGTTTTGAAAAGTTTGTATTTCCAAAGCACAAGTTCTCATCATGTATTAAATGTGTTTTATTAAGGGATACCTTGTTTTTTCAGAGGTGTTATGCTGACAGCTCATATCAAGAACAATGTTTATACAGTCTATGAGCTCTGTCACTTTATACTTCTAGTTTCAAGCTGTTCAATCAATTCAATTTGATCACATTTTACAATGTGTATTGTGGCTCGAACTGTATTTTATAGGGGCTTTAAACAATTAAAAAAAAGTCCCCTTAAGCTTAAAAATGTGTTTTATCCAGTTTGAATTTAGATTTAAATCAATGTTTTGTATGTATCCTCTAGGCGAGAGACAGCCAGACATCAAGCCACAGACTGAAGGAGGACCTGGCAGCCAGTCAGCAGGAGTATGACAGACTGCAGGCCGAGCTGCAGCAGATTCTCTTCCAACTGGACACACACGTCAGGTTAGACACACCTACACATGTACAGGACATAGCACAATCTAATTAGGAAACATGAAGATATAGAGATGTGGTTGCTTTTCCCATGCTTTTCTGCTCCTCCAACCAGGAAGTACAATGAAAAGCAGAGTCAGCACAAGACTAAGCTGCGTCAGGTTAAGCAGGCCTTTCTCAAAGCCACTACACAAAGGGACAGCACCATTCAGAAACTGGAGAACGACCTGATGCTGGCCTCTAGCATCACACACAAGGTGATGATGTCACTATACAGTTATTATGTCACTAATGGTATGGAAACAGGTGCAACACTTCCTGCTGCTTGTGTCCCTTTTGCTTCTAAATATTCGGTAAAAGATGTTTGTGTTGTCCTTATTTTCTTGAAATGAAAGTAGGAATTAGTTATTAAAGCACAAAATAGTTTTCACAGTTTGGGGCAAGATTGTTCAAGATCAGCTAGTATCAGCACACAGGGTTTGAGGTCAGGACGAGGTTAAATCGCTGTGTCTGTATCTCTCCTCTGCTCCACTCTGCCTCTGTCTTTGTTTGGTGGATGTATAAAGAGCTTCAGGTCTGTGTGTTTGCTTGACCGAGGGTGGGGCTGAGGTACACACAGGCAGAGCAGAGTGGAAAGGGTGAAGCTCTGCATTCACACACAATCCAGCAATGTGGCACTGTCCTGCGGGGTTTTGTGGATGTGTTTATTTGTGCTTTAGAATATAACAACTGTGAAACGATCAGAAAATAACATTGTTTGTTTGATTCACGACTTTGTTCTCACCAGTGCCACCCGCTCTCTTCAATCACTCTCTTGATTTTTCTAAAATGTACTTTGCCCTACAGGAGAAGGAGAGGGTCCATAAAGTGGTGGAGGAAAATGAGAAGCTGTTGGAGGAGAAGAGGGTGTTGTCGCTGAAGATAAGTGAGGCAGAGGAAATGGGCAGCAATGGCATGAGGGCCGCATCCACAGCTCAACACAGGTATCATACAGAATCACACTAACAAATTACAAAAACTTGCTGATCAGATGTTTGACAGTTGTTTCTTTTGAGTTGGCAGTTTAAGTATTTCGTTAAGTAGAGTACTTTTTTCCCCAAGTGGACATCAAGTACTAGGATTGGATATCAAATCAACATACTGCATGTTAAGATAACTAATGTATCTCATCATTGCAGTAATTCATGTTGTTGAAGTTATTGTGTAGTCTGTTATTGTGTTCTACAAGAAATAGAGATCATTTACATGCACTGGTGAAGACATATTGATATTGTGAGCGCAAGTGAACATTAATCTGTTTTCCAGGGTCAAGGTTTTAGAAGTGGAAAACAGACAACTACAGGATCGAACGCTGAAGCTGTCCAATCAAGTCAGTTCCTTAGACCGCACCCTGAGGAACATTCAGTCGTTCTACACCCTGGAGGTAACACCACGCAAAGATCTTTATGCCTGAAGTCTTAAGGAGACATGCCACCCAAAAATTCACATGGTTAATTTTTCTAAAACGGCTTGTACAACATAAGCAATTAAAGATGAAGAATTTTGAATTCAATTTATCACTGCTGATGCTTAATATTTCTATAGTAAGAATAGAAGTTTTCACAAAGGTTTGACTGAATGTAAAATGGGTGACATGTCCTTTCTTTTACTGAAAATCAATGTGTGTTGATGTTTAATGGTTCAAATGCTTAACAGAATGCCAACAAAGTGCTCCCCTCTGAAAGCCTCTGTGACGGCATCCTGCATACATCCACGCTAAGGTAAGGCAAGTTTAGGAAAGCTCACACTTTGTTAGAAAACAATCACTATACTTGTTATTTGTGGTCTACCTTAATTTTTTTGTTAAAAGAAAAAAGTGTTAAAAAGCTCTGTTGTGTTCTTTCCAAAGTATTCACACGCGTAGTGTTTGACTACATTAAGGAGTGTAGTTGTATGTGCATTTTTTGTCATGTCTCCCCACTCTGTTATCGCCAGTCTGACATCAGGTTCGTGCGACCCACTGGACATCCTGGACGCAATCTGCCGTGTGAAGGTTGCCGATCGTGCAGTGGTGGACAGCACTCGAGCATCTGTGTCCGCACAACAGCCATCAGAGCAGGGCTACCTGAATGTCACCTCCCCATTTGTTCCTCCAGACACCAAAGGCACAGAAGGGAACGCTAATAACAGTGATGAGGTATGAGAGGATGAGTTGGTAGTACTGCAACATCCGTCACCTCCACAGGAGACAAAAATCAGAACAAAGGAGTGAAAGGATATGTAGGCTGCTAATAATCCTTGAAAAAAAAGAATAATAATACAAAGGGGGCTTCCACTGCAGTTCTGCTCAGGGTGATATCTGTGTTTTGGGGGATTTGTAAAAAAGATTCAATCAAATACTTTTATGACATATTTAAAGGAAACAGGATGCCCTGATCAGTCCTTAGTTTTGGAAGCTAAAAATGTGGCACAATCATGTTTGTATGTACGAAGCTTGTGACTGAGTAGTTGATCGATTGTTTGCATCACTTTACTAAAGCTAAAGCTTGAAAGCTTATGGGAAAGATTTTTATTGTTTTTTTCTATCTAATGTTACATGATAGGACAATGTATATCACGCCAGTGCAGTAAATGTCAAGAAGACATTTCATGAGTAAGATTTGACTAGTTTAAACTGAGCACTTTATAACAAGTTTTACTTGTGACTTTGTTTACATTCAGGAAAATGTAGCAGAGGAATTCAAAAGTGGGATATCAATGGTGCGCCTTTCCCCCCCAGTTAAATGTATAGCTTGACAGTCTTTTCTATGAAAAAAAATGTCTATGGTATTGTATGTTTATGGATTTTTTTTTTTAAGTAAAACAAATCTCAAACCATCAAACAACATTTTTATAAATCCATGCTGATATATCAAACATTGATAATGTGTGAAGACTGTGGTAAACTAGGCCACAGTGTAAATATTGGGCTCTTCTCTGAGATCAGAGATGAGGTCACTCCTTAAGCCCCTCCAGTGTTTAATAACAATAATAATAATACTAATAGTAATAATAATACATTTCATTTGTACTGCACTTTTTATTCAAAGTGAAATACAAAGTGCTGCAGTATTAATGACATAGAACACACAGCATAAACAAAATAGTAATAAGAGTTCAAATGAAAAAGGCCTTCTCGAATAAAAAAAGACTGGTGTCTGTGCTGCCCTCCGATGGTGTCTGAGAGGCTGTACCACAAGTGTGGTATAACAGAGCAATGAGGAGCAAGCTGCTGGATGGGCACTAGGTGCAGATAGAAGTTTGTGTTTCGATCTTTTTTTTTTTTACATTGGTCAACCTCAATAGTTTATTCCAGGCAGGCTCAATCAGAAAATATTTTAGCCATAAAGAGAGTTAGTGGAGAGAGATGTTTGTTTTGTTACATGGGATTAAATGCACTCTATTTCATACCACTGTTATAATTTTGCATTAATAGTTATACACTGTGGAAATTATTGTATACTTTGTCTTCGATGTGCCTGAAATGATGAAGTGTTTAACTTTGTCTTGCTGCTGCGTGAATAAGTCAATTAATAAAAGCCTATTTGCGAGACATGTCACCTGAGATCTAACCGACAAGAACCTTTGAAATTTGTTGTAAATAGATTTTTAAACAAACTATTTTCATAAATAAAGGTTAATAAATCACAACCACAATGCTTGATTTTTTTCCCCTCAATCATGTTCTCTTAAAAAACAAACTTTGTGTGCAGGTAATGGACATGTCCTAAACAGCTTTAATACAAATCAAGCAAGCAATGATGAATTTATAACAGTCTGTTTATTAAACAAGGTAAAGATACAAAGCTTTTTTTCCTTTTTTAAACATTGATAACCCTTAGTTTAACTTCTCAGTCTTGGCTGTGCATATTTAGTTGTTTAGAAACTGTATATGAAACCACAATGCAAGACAGGAAAAAGTGTAATAAATCTACGCAATAGTTTTTTTTCATAGAGAACATGGGTTAAACAGTTATCATACAGATTACAGCTCAGGAACTCCATGCGGAAGGAAAAAATGTTTAAAAAATGTTTACACGACTGAATACTGCAGAACACAATACAGAGTAATGGAAACAGGATGATAAAACAGTTAAGGCTTACATGTAAATAACTGATATAAAACATGAATATTAATAACATACGAATATACTAAAATAATTACAGTAAGTTCAAAACCCAAACAACATGTTTATGAAAACTTAAAAATAGGTACTATAAATGAGTAACATGTTTTACAGTACAGCAACATGTACATTTTCCCATTATCTCAAAAGAGAGAGAGAGAGAGTAAGTTGAAGAGGCAGGGTCTGTTGTTGGCGTAAATGTCTGTTTTCAGGCCAGTGGCTTGAGTAATAAGTTTTTATTCTTTTGAAAACATACTATATACTGTATATGTATTTTACATTATTCTCAGTTCCATCGTAATGTCTAGCCGTAGCACCTTTTCTTAAGTGCCCTGAAGAATACAGGGTACCCTATTAGTACCATCCAGAGGTTAACGTTACAGTAAAAATACAACAAACAATACTGTGTACAATGAAAAGAATACTAATAAGAAAAAAAATCAAAAAGGAGAAGCATGACCTCCACATTAACTAATAATATAGGACTATGGAATATGACATATACTGCAGTTTATTCCAAATGGGTAAAGCTTATTAACGTTTTTTTTAAAAACTCCTAACACGGTCAGAGCTGTACAGTAACTTCACATTTTGGTCCAATGGTAAGGGTTAAAATGTACTACTCGAGTAAAATAGAAGTTCAGCTGAAGTATATTTAAAAGTAGGGCTGAGTAGAGTAGAGCTGGCACTGGTACATGTGCAATGTATTCAACCTCTGCAACTAATACTTCGAAAAAATAATCAAAGCTTAACTGAAATGAAAAAACAGACGCATATTATTATAAGATTTGCTTTCAACAAGGTTCATATGGCACTGGTTACTGGGACGTGAGGAGAATGTCGTGAGCAGTGTTTCTTTGATCATATGGTATGATCGTAAAGGTGCCATAAAGTTGAAGTCAAATATGGAGTGAAAGATATTGAAAAGAAAACAAAACAAAAAAACAAAAACAAACAAAAAACATTCATCTTTCTTCCCTATTCCTTGTTGCTCTATTTCTTACCTCCTCAAGTCAATAATACAACTTCTTAATACAATCATTAATGTTTAAATTGTCATCTACCGATTGCCTTTCTTCGAATTTAGATGACCCTGTAAATGTGTACTTACACAAAAATGTGAGTGAAACAAAGAAAGTAACAGAAAAGACTGTTGTTTATACACAGTCAGTACTCTTAGCTGCCACAAGTAATGCCCTTTGGCATTTTTCATCCAACAAGATTTAAACAATTTGAGCCAAAACCACAAGGCCTAAAAGTGCTTTAAGATTATCTTTGGATGTCTCCAGAATACACCCAGTGAACAATTTTTCAACTTTCTCAATTCTTTTTAAGGGCAAATATCATCTGGCACATTTTGGAAACCCATTTGATGGAAGAGGAAAGAAAAAAAAAACTAAACTAAAACATTTCTGATGGCCAATGCATCCGGCAGTTTACATGACGCTTACGAAAGTGCTTATTAAATCTGACGCAAGACATTCTTTGCCGCTCGATCCTCCGGACAACATCTAGCCGTATTGTTACATTCACAAAATAACGCTGTGCTCATTTTTGACAGACCACCTGTGTCAAGACGGATGGAGGCAGCCTGTTTACTGAATCTAGCACTGAATGCTTATGTCAGCTGTCATAATGCTAATGTAAGCCTTATGTAGATGGCCGTGAGTGCAGGGCCTCATAAGCTCCAGCCTAACCTAGACTCTTGATCTGACCTGCTGCTGAGCAGCTGGGAGCTCAGATAAGGGAGATGCGTATGGGGATGTTGGGGGACTCGGTCCTCTGGGGCGACTGGTGGCTCACTAGGTGCTCCACCACTGTGTGTTTGGACATGTGCTTCATAAGGTAGGTCTCCTACGAAAGACAAAATGAAATTGCCATTTTTAGAACCAGAAAAACTTAATTCAAAGGCAATGAAAATGTGTCTAAATGTGTATACAGTACATTGAATAAAAACATACGTGTAACAAAAACAGGCACATACACAGTTTAGATTCTTATCCATCATTACAATACCATCAATACCAGAGAGGCATCTGATGGGTGATTAGAGTAATAAAAAACCATCTTCAGCAACATAAAGAAGAATGGGTCCTGCACAGATGGTATGGACCTCACAGAGCCCTGATCTCAGCATCATGAGTCAGTCTGGGATTACATGAACACAGAGGCGACTGAAACAGCCTAAATCCACAGAAGAACTGCGGCAAGTTCTCCAAGATGCAGGAACAACTGACCTGAAGTACCTTAAAAAACTGTGTTCAGGTGTACCGAGCAGACCTGCTGCTGTTTTAAAGGCGAAGTGTGCTCAAAACAAATATTGATTTAATTTATGTTTTTTAATGCACTTTGTATGATATTAATTGATAAGACCTTTTCATGGCATTATTTTGAAACTATCTTCACTTTGCAGACGTTTTAGTCACTAAAAGTAAATGGCGGTGTAGGAAATGCCAAAGAGCAAATATTTGTTCTTCACGGCTTGTTTATCATGTGAACAGAAGTTGGAATGAATGACTTTTTTTTAAATATATTTGCCCTGGCCAGAGGGATTTTATAACAACAGTCTAATGGGAGGAGTTGGAATGAGCTATGGTGGGGGTGTGAAGGGTCCTGTGTGAAGAGCTTTGTTTTAAATGTGACTGGGTGAAGAAATCTGTCAGTGGAGCCTGGATTAAAACAGCAGATTGGTCAACAGCCAGTTTTCATCTTTATCAGTAACCACAGTTGAATTTCCAAATTTACTGTGCCAGTATGTTAAGTAATCGTTTGGTCTATAAAGTGTCAAAAATGCCCATTCTGCTGCATTGCCTGTTACAGTTTACTATCATAGAAGCATAGCTGCAGTTACATGTCTTCAGTAGGGGGTGCACAGGTGCTGCTAATTTCATGCTGGAGAGGCTTTTCTGAATCACGTGCAAATCCTCCTTCCACAACAGATCGGTAGCTACTACTACACAACATACATATACATATATATATATAAAATATATTGCAGGTGAAAGGGACTGAGAGACATGTAAGAAATCTTGCAACAGTACAAATATCTTTCCCAGACACTTGGAGGAAGGGGTTCTAAGGCAAATGTTCGCATTTTAGAAGCTGAAACCAGTGAATGTTGTGCTTAAAAAAAAATAAAAATAAAAAAGATTCCATAATAAAAATAATTGCTGGTCATTTTATGTTGATTGCATCAATCAATCAGTCATTTCAGCACTATAGTGATACATTGGGCTTCAAGCAATACTTGGAGATGGGAGGTGGTAGTGAGAAAATCAAATTTATTAAATAAATTAGCGCCTGGTAGACCCCCTATACCACAAAAGTCAAATCTTGTCTGTTTGTTTGAGTGGGAGCAAGAACATGTTGTAGCCTACTGTTAAAAATCAAAAACAGGAAACACATCTAGTTTCAGGTAATGAGAGACAAATTATCACCAAAGGCCATCACATACAACAGCCTGTCTGAAGACATATTGGAAAAAAGCTACAAGCTAAAGATACATACAGATAAACTGTGGTTTACTCACTGAGGTGTATGCCCGGCCACACATGCTACAGCAGTAGGCCTTCGCGTTTTTGATGGCGTGTGCTGATAAGTGGATCTGCAACGATGCTGAGTCTGAATAGGCACGGTAGCAGTTAGGACATTTATACGGCTTGTCTTTATTGTGCTGCCTCTGGTGAGACTGTAGGGAAAGAAACACGGGTCAAAAATCTGAATTTTTGTGTTGTAATAGCAATCAGTTAAAGCAATTAAGTTACTTTTTGTTTTGTTTTTGTAGTTGTCGTCTACACCTGCGTAAATGAACAGTTCTTGTAAGTAATAACGACGATGTACTGACCTGGAGGTTAGACAGCTGGGTAAAAGCCTTTTCACATCCGGGATGAGCACATTTATAAGGCCTATCGCCAGTATGGATTCTGTGGCAAAAAAACAAACAATTAATTTATCAAAGTGAATCCACAATGTATTCTGTACTCCAACTAAATTCAGTTGTCCAAGTACAGTATAATTTACAGAAGCGTATTGCTGCCATGCCAAAAAAATAAAAAAGCATCAGTATCACGGTATAACCTGAAACCTATCACGTTATCTCGTTATAACGTGAAACTTATCATATTATAACGTGATATTTGATTGAGGAAATGGTGTGCAGGAATGTGGCTCATTTACACACGATTTAAGTTGTACTTAATGTTTGGGTTGAGACATGAAGAGATCCTGCTGTTATTGAGCACAGTGGATGATACTGTGATAAGTATGTTTACACTGAGAAGGATTTTAAAATGCATGGGGCTGTATACGAAGGGTCTGACTCATTCACCCTTCTGTATACAGAAGGATGAATGAGTCCGACCCTCTTAAAGTAGGGTCATTCATTCATTGATCTGACGTAAGAGCTGCCATCACAGTCTGAGTTTCACATTATAACGTAATAAAGAAGATTTTTTATTTTTCTGGTATGGCAGCAATATACTTCCGTAATAATCGGCTCAAGGCGAAAAGTGAGTTAGCAGTAGCTCTGCAGTGGCTGTTTTTAACAATAACTTGCCCTGCTTTGTGTACACAGCTGGACCGACCTGGTGTGCTGCTGCAGGTGTGACAGCTGACGGAACGAGTTCTCGCAGTAGGAGCAGTGGTAGGGTTTGATCCCCAGGTGGATGCGCAGGTGCTGGGACAGGTAGGAGGCATTGGCGAACGTCTTGGAGCAGTGGGGACACTTGTGTGGTTTGGCCTCTGTGTGGGACTTGGAGTGGATCTGCATCTCTGACTTGGTTAAGAAGGTGAGCGGGCACACTTTGCATCTTGGTGACAATAAAAAGGACACAAAATTGCAGAAAAATAATCAGATCAGGCAGTTTCAGTCTCAAACATTAAGGAGACTCCACAGCGCATTAACATTTGAAAGTATTAATTGATCGCTGCCCCCACTCAAAGACCACTTTAATTATTTTCAAAACAAATAAAGAAAAACATTGCAAATTCTGATTTGCTGTATGCTCAAATCAGAGGTGGCACTGAGAACCAGTGGATGTCAGAGTTTCATTCTAGATTAAATTAAAAACAGTAGGTAATGCTTTAGGATCCAATTAGTTACTGCATTGTGTGATCCTCACAAAGCCAGTGTAAATCTTGCAAGCTTAGTTTTGCTACAACATTTTGTCAAAGCAACTGCCGAGAATTGCTGGAAGCCATACCATTCAGGCGATGAAGTGACTGTGTTAAAAACTCCTGATCCTAAACAGGAATTATAGATATAAAAGAAAGCATATTTCTGCAACTTTGTGGTTTATTTCTCACCTAAATCTTATTCAGAACCCATAAGGAGACATGTGTCATGTTTTCCCAGTGATAATAGCAAGCAAAGATCAATTGATTGTCCATTAAATGAGGCATTCATCCAATTGGGTGATAGATGGGTTCATATTGATGTCTCTGTGACAGGGAGCACTCTCAATCATCTGCAGCCAACTTAAAACTTATCTTGTGTCAAGCAAATGCCTATTGATCCTTTGGAGACCACAATTAAATCTGTGAATTGGCTTTTCAAGGCCAGCACTGAAAGGAAATATCGTTCCCCCTGTGATGCGGTAAAAACATCTGCCTGAAGCCTGAAAACAACAGTAGCAATTGCCAGCATCCAACCTGTAGGTTTTGCCCTCCTTGGGTGCAATAGTGACACAGCCTTGGTCGGCTAGGATCGGGTAGGGCACCACTAGCAGAGGACCGGATGGGTTTTCAGCTTTGATCTTCTTCCGTCCCCTTGGTGCCTTGGGTGGGGGGCCCAACAGTCCCGCCAGGCCTCCAGCCTTCATGTGGTCCATCCCAGGACCACTAGCCAGCCCAGAGATGATGTTCACAGAGGGGGCTCCACCCAGGCGGATCTGGCTGCTGGAGGTTGGAGTTGTGGGGGTCAGAGCCTCTGAGGTGTTGTGGCTGTCAGGTCGGGATGAAGGAGCGAGACCTGCGGTGGTTGGACCCAGGACTGTTTTAACAGAAATACCAGCTGCTACAGCACTACAAATGATTTGACAGGCTTTTGATTCTTTTAAAAAGGACTTTTTAACTGCAATCACACTAACGTTACATTTCTGAGTACCCCTTTTAAACATGTGCTACATGGTTTTAAGTTTTACAGTGAATATTTCCAACTGTTCAGGCAGCCATTGGTTTCCATTCATTTGCATATCATATGAACATTAGTTAGCAGCTCAGTCATGAAAGTTGCTGCATTAATATTTTTCTAGATAAATTCTCATTGCATGGAAATCGATCTGCAATAAATCAAAGCAGACTTGATGTTCACTGTGAGGGATTCCACAACTCTACAAAGTTTTAAGGTTGGTTATGGTCGAAAATATACGCGGACGTTTTTAAAATCCAGCAGCATAGTTTTCAAAATGATAATCTGTGATGAAGTATACATTGTTTGTAGAAAAATAGGTTAAAACTTGCAAAAAATAGTGATATGGTATAATAAGCGTTTATGAGAGTGTCCTTAGCATGTATCACTTGAGTTAGACAGATACATTTGTTTCATACGTAAGGTGAGGTTTCCTGAAGGTTCCAAAATTTTGCTTTTAAGCAATGTCATTCATAAATTATTCATATTAACCTTCAAAGACCAATTTTGTTACACTCTCTAGTGTGGTTAAACATTTTTCAAATATTTACCATATGACCTTTGCACCAGTATGTCCCATTAGTTGTCTCTTCATGTGTGCCTGTATATATTCTACCATAACAGATATGTTGGCAGTACAACTTAGACCACTGCTGTCATGTTTAACTACACCACCGGCTGCCATTTTTTTCCATGTGTTTGACTTTGTAGCTCTAATATTTTCAGTTTTTTACGAAGGGGCAAAGACCACAGTACCTGAGCGATGGTTGATCCGACCAGCTTGCTCACCAAGCTGTCTCATATGCCAGTCTTCCCACAATCCTTTGGCCTTCACAGCTGACTTATCGTCCATATTTCCATCTGGAAGTCGTGAGATGATGGGAGTTTAATCAGTAAAAAATTTAAATAATGCCTTGCTACAGACATACCTTATAGTGCATCAAGCTCATGTTTCAGAATACTGCACAGTGCAATAATTAAAAGTATTTGATGAAAAAAACAAAACCTCAGACCTTTAAAATGCATGTTAGTAAAAAGCTCTTTACCTCACATTCAATATTTGATTTATTTACAAATAAGGGCTGGATAAAGTTGAAACTTTTCCTATACTGGTATCAGAGTTTTGTTACCATTACCTATACAATTACCCTTTTTTAATACCTTCCTATAAATCTATTTCTTCACAAAATCTCTTTTTTTCATGTAACAAAATATGCCAAACTTCTTGGTGCATCATTACTTCATTTTGTCTTGACACACCTTCTAAAATTAGCAAAGATTCCTGATTTAAACAGAAAATATCTGATCAAAGTAAACAGGTCTAAACATTTGACCAAGCTTGACAGTTTTTATTTGATGCTACTGACACATTTGGGTCTCTGCTCAAAAAGTGTTGATATTCAGCACTGAGGCTTGCAAACAACAAAGTAAAGACTGTACCAGAGCTGGAGGCGGAGCGGGCGTGCAAAGCGATGTCTGGCTGTCCAGAGCCCTGTGGCTGTTGGTGGTGGCCCGGCACCTGCTGAGGCTTTTGCACTGACATGCCGTGCTGTGTGCCACCATCCGGGGATGAGGTGGGCACCAGCAAAGACTGCTGGGACTGGGCGGAGGTAGGCGGCAGGTGCAGGGGTCGTATCTTCTCGGCCATCAGCTGCTCCTTGATCTTGTTAATGAGCACCAGGTTATCCAGCTGAAAGGGTTAACGGGTCATGCTCAACAGAAAACAGCAACCTTGTGTGAATGTCATTCATGCCCCCAAAAACACATCCCATGTCAGCAAACACCGGCTGACCAGCACATAGTACACATTTATTTATTTATGTTTTTCTAAATCTACAAGAAGAATGTGACAGATTCTGAGTAATTGTTTCGTTGTCAGACAGCTGAATGGCTGAAAAGACATTCACACATGGAAACAAATGGCAATGAAAGATGGAAACGTTGCAGTAATCAAATGTTACAAGTGGACTTACCTGGCCTGGCATGGATGGAGGGGGCGGCCAGAAATACGGGTTGTTAAATCGGGGCTCTGCCATCCTGAAAGAAAAAAACACTTGTTTCAGTGACATTCAAATGTGAGTTACTCTAAATGAATAAGGTTATAGGTAATTGGAGGAGGTGTGACATTGTTTTTCAAGTTTCAAGTCTTTAAACATTCTGATAAAAAACTACAGACAGGGAGGTCAATGTGACAGATAACGACAGACTTTCACTGTGAAGATGGAAATGATGACACTCAAAGCATATTTAAAACACAGACTTTCTGTTGAATTGAATATGTTCCTTTAGCACTATACAGCATATACATTTCATTAATTTCCACCACATTCACATAAGCAAATCACTTTTGAAACTTGGTGACAGCAGATAACAGCAAGTTCCGAAAATGTAATAATACATTTATAACCCCAATGGTAAAGTAAATTTAGACAGATTTATGACAATTCATACAGGTATGGTTGGATTACATGATGACATACCATGATATAACATACATTTATCAACTGTCAGATACTTTGCCATACAGTTTATAACATACTAACTCTCCCTTTAATATCTTTGGTTGCAGACAGTGTTGCAAATCAATGAACAGGACTGATAAATGATAATATTAGATTTCTTTTTTTCCCCCTATGAGATATCTTGACTTGTCAGGAGTTTAATTTGCTGCATAAACCAGAAATTGTCCATAGATGTATATACATATATATTTATATTTATAATTAATTTTCTGATATTATTATACAGTATGTCAATATGATGAAAATTATGACAAAAATTACACCAGAAAAGATCATTTAATCCATATGGCCCATGCTTAGAAGCAGGCAGGTTTCAGTCCACAAATGGCACAGTAAGGCACAATGGAAGGATTTTTTTCCAATAAGCTGCTACATAGTAGTTACTAATTGTTTATTAATGAGGCTTGGACAGTGACATATATGTGTCATTGTTTAATTTCCCTTTAAAACAAATAAAGGTAATTTAGTATTTTTATGACAAGTGTAAATGATGTCTGCTTAATGTAAAATTGGCCCTTTTTACCACAGGCAGGTGTAATACATACTTTTAAGGTGGTATTTGAAATGATATAAAACTGGATTTTTCAAAAGTTCAATTCTTGACCTTGGATATAGTTTGACATACAACATCTCCACTCAAGGTTCACTTATTAGATTTCAACAGCTTTCATCTGCATCTCACTGCCTTCTTCAGTGGATTTTGTCAAATGAACTATCTCCATGACAACTGAGCAAACTCACCTTGAGTCAAAAATTATTTGTTGAACAGGGTTTAAGATATTTAAAAAAATATATGTATTAAATATCTGCAGTGAAGATTATATTAAAACGGAGAAGTGTTATTTAAAGATATATGCATTTTTAACTGTGTATGAACTTGTGTTACATTCATGCTAATAGCTGTGTGTAAATCAGGCCTGCAGACTGTCACTATTAGCCATGCTGTTTTAAGTTAACACAGGCAAAACATCTAAATGTCAACTAGAAATATAAAGAGACTCGTAAAATAGAAAGCTGTGGTCTGACAGAGCCGCGCAGTCTGGACATTTGGCTCCTCTGTTCCTTTTGTCTCACAATGAATTCCTGAAAATAAGTGCACCTCGCTTTAAATCTCAGATTAACGCAATGAAAGAAAAAAAACTTTGCATTCTTTGACTTTTCGGACATGTCTGCAGCCTCAGAGCCTCTCTGGAAGCGCACCGATTCAGGATTGTTACGCATCGAGCCTCCCGGTGCGACTCAGACATTCTCAGACAGTTTTCTTAAAACATTTCCAGACAAAAGAGAAACAAAAATGGCAGCCTTATTTTTATAAGGCGGGACGCCATATTCTGCAGACCCCAAAAAATTTAGAAGCATGAACGTGTTGTCATGGAGGAGGCTGCTGGAGGAGAAGAGGGGGCCCGAAGCCGACACAAAGGTGTGTTTATCATGTCAATGGCATGAATGATTGTTTACGGCGAATTGCAGGTTTGAATAGCCCGGCCTCCCCACCTCTTGAAAAAACTGACACTTCCTACAACAACCATGCCCTGCAAAAAAACAGCACGGAAACGGACCAGACGCAGGCTCGACCCAAACACCACCAAAAAACAACCGTAGCGACGCGTTAAGGTCAGAATCAAACCGGCGCACAATGTTTCGCCAGCAGAAACACGCTGTGCCATCTTAACCAAATTTCACTTTTAGGCTGCCTTTTTTTCCTCCACATTCTGCAACTTTTGGACGAATCAAAGGACAGCGGTTGCATTTTTGTGCACAATGCACGCACATCTGGGAGTCGATCGCTTATCAGACAAATGCACAGCAGTGAAGAGGCGAGAAGACATGCACAAATACCTTGTGTCCTGATTGCAGATATTGTCTTGCGAGCACAGCTATAATATAAAAGGTTGATGTTCTTTCTGCCTGCCTCCAGTCGGACCACCGCTTCCGGGTCGCTTTGTTCACTTCTGGGTGCTGCTGCAGGCTCAGTACAGTACACACATACACGCGCGCACACACACACACACACACGTAAACAGAGAGGAACATGTTTCGATGTTGCTTTGGATTATTTTTAATGCTTTGTTCACGTTTAATGAGCAGTGTATTTCTGTAAAAGCACGATAACGTTTTTTCGGTGTGTGTTTGGGTTGGATTGGCTCTCAATGGGTGGAAGTAGAAATCAAATGCTGAAATAGCAATATCACAATGTAACTCCATTATATTACTATGAATCACACTGACGTGACGTGGTCACTGCACAATAAGTACAAAGGAAAAAGAGTCAAATGAGTCAAAGTTAGAGTGTTGATGCATTCGTGTCTATCTGCTCCTGGTGTTTACTTTACATATTGTTAATCTGAAGCAATGCATTTGTATATAAACCAGAAAAAACATTTGTCTGATGTATCAGACAAATGCTGTGGAGTTCAAATACAAAGTTTCTCAAAATGTCAATGCACCTGCATCAAAATAGACGTCTGGAATAGAGCATCCCAATACTGGATTTTTTGGTTCATGCCAATATAGATATTAGGGGGCAAAAAGTTCACATCACATTTGTGACAAAGATATGTAATGGAGGCATGATATTTTACAGTTGAATTATAAACTTAATGTTCAAAATGACATCAGTGCACTTAAACAGTAAACTTAACTGAGAATTTAATAATTATGAATAACTATAAATAAAACAAACTTGAAATTAAAAACTTGAATTAAAATATTAAAAAAAATATTGCATGTGTTGGACAACATATCCACCCATATATATCTGGTATAAGCCAATATCGGCCAATAATATTGTCCGAACATAACAGTTGGGCTCTTAAAATTGGGCTAAATTTGGTTGAAAAGTGAAAGTTTTTATTTTAAATTTCAGGTTACATACAGTATATCTCCTGCATAAACACATGGTTTAGAATTTAGATGAACATTCATAGACATTGTTTTAACAGCATTCAGTGACTTTATTTAAATAAAGCAGGTATTTCATTGTGTAGTGAGGAACTGCTTCACATTTAAAATAGTGTTGAAAAATGGCCTATCAAGTAGACATCCATACATAAACATCAACATATCAACCAGATGTCTGGTTTTAGGTGTCTAGACTCCTCTTGAACTTGAGCTCAACAAATACTTCCTTCCTGTCAGGTGCTATTGTTTTGTACTCGTTGTTCATCCTATTGGTGTAACATCATGTTAACATAGTCTTTAGTGAACATGTCAAAAACAGAATCAGAATTTTAACTAATTAGTAGAGACACTATCCCAATTATTGATGTAATTCCACTACAGTCCAGTTTCAGTACCATGAAGTATCAAGAAAATGATCATTGTCATCGAAAATAATCAATTTATTGGTACTGATTTCAATCAACTTGATTTAAATCAATTTTTGTGGAGTAAATAGTCCCCATAGCAGATTGATGTGACAGAGTGCTGCTCTTCCAATTTAAAGATCCACCTGGAAAGCAAAAGCACTTCAGATACTTCTCTAGTTCCACTGTGCAACATAACTATGTATGTTGTCTTTTAATTGGTTGTGAGCAGTGTGTTAAAGAAATTTAATTTCCATTGGTCATTACAGGTTTTTTTCATTATTTAGGCCCATTCATGTTTGATGTTAGCGGTGCATTACTCTGCACAAAAACATGTAGATTGCTAGTAGAGAGAGTAGTGAGAGTTGCCCATGTTATTATCCAACCTGTGGTACACTCCTTTCAAGTAGCTCACGACAAGAACATGCTCAGACTTATTAACACTATTTCTTCTGACTCCTTGAATGTGTTAAAATTGCAAATACCAAATTCTTCCCCCTTATAGGCAATTTAATAATACATTGATAGTCCCTCAATTTAAACGAAACAGGCTGAAGAATTCATTTATACATCAGTCTGTCCTGTTGCTTAATCAAGATCAGTGTGCTGCTCATTGACATCTGAATCCAGAGGACAATATGTAATATGTGTGTTCATCATGACTATGGGATGTGTTATGTAAATCTATAAAAAAGTGTCATATATGTATCTGTATGTATAATCTGTGTGTCAGCCTCTTAAAAGGAATGGCCTACGGATGCTAATTGAATTTCAGTGTCAGCTGACAATCATTTCATATTATGTTACTCAATGAAAACTGGAGTAAAGTGCATCAGATGGTTAGATTAGTGTCAAGTCAAGATCAAAAGAAAAAAAACCCAAATCAAAACAACCATAAAATAAAATAAACAATACATCTATACAACAAACTCAATAAACAAATTCTCACAAACAACATAAATTAAATATTACATGTTTGAAAAGGAGTAGGTCCTTTTTTCTGTTTTGTTTATATTAATAAAATACTGTTGTACATCAGTATTGACTCAGCGTGTTTCTGTGAAAATCATTGCATGTCTTATATTAACTAAGATATTTAATGTGTTCATATTTCACCTGTCCTACTAGCTCAAAATGCTTTACAAATTTTAATTTTGGAACTATTTTTGAACCATTACAGAATGTCATTGTCAATGTTTGTCGGTACACCACTCCTACCTACGTCAAACTCCTGTATCTGACACTGTCTAAACTACATGGAATTAGATGAACTTCACTGACGTTGCCACCAACAGTTGTGTCACTGTGTGTGGGTGTGTATGACATGCGAACAGTGCCTCGGTTACTGACACTGTCATGTGTCAGTAACCAAGGCACTGTTCACATTTCATTCACAAACGTTCACAACAGCGTCAGGCAAAATGTGACCATGTGTGCCAGGTTAAGAATTCATTCATAGCTTTTAAAAAAAATTGTTTTCATGGTTTGGATTGTATGTTTCAAATGTTTTAAATCTTGAAACTTAGGATTTTTAGCTCTAGTGAAGCTGTTTTGGATTCTTTGTTGGTTGGTTCCACATATCATCAGCCTAAGCCCTGACTGTCAGTGCCACCCTTCAAGTCCTCCATGCCTGTCATGTCGCCTAGAGACTCAGATGCTGGTTGACAGTGCTGCCTCCATGTCCTCCACCACCTCCTCCCCACACTCTTTGTCCAGGGGCTTGGAAAGTGGACACCAGTGCAACCCTTTATCATCTTCACCATCGACTGCTACATCACAACCTCTTGACTTTGTACTGAAGATCTTTGAGAATTTATAATGTATTACAGAGTCAAGAGGCTGTAATATGTAGCACAATAAGCTAGTGAAGCTCTGCAAACTAAACTACCTTAATCACACTCATCAGGGTCTATGGCACAGACAATACTTGTAGGTAGGATGAGTTGTTGGATTGACTCTACATATGTAACCAGGTGTCCATAAAATGCCTTGTCATGACGCCTAGTATCACAGGGCATGGGGAACGTGGTTAGTGACGTGTGACTGCACTAAAAGCCTGTTGAATGCGACACTGGTGGCTTTCCATAGAAGTGTTTGGTGATCTGATTGTATTTCCTCTTCCTTGCACCATTTCTCTGAAGACTCCAAATAACTGTCAGTTCTAACCCACAAACACGCAGGCTTCCTCTAACACTTAACATGATCTAGATTTGAAGGAAATCTACAGATGGCTTAAAATTAGAGTGTGTGTCCTCGCCTGGTGATGTTGTGATGATCGTACTTTGGTTTCAAATGAGACAAACCCACAGTAATCTTAAATTGGTTGTTTAATCACTTCAAGGTCTAGTCTTCGAACATGGACTTTGTCCTGGTAAGTAAAAATTCAGATGTTTTAATTGGACCATCTGTATGTTTGTTGCCAGGATGTTTTAATGACAGTTCTGTGAATTGATATTCATTCATCATAAGTATTCTTAGCAGGAGCTTTTGAATGAAAATGATCAAACAAACGTTTCAGTTTTTGATTCTAGGGGCTGATCTGCAGCCAACTATGTTGAATATTGTAAAAGAGAGATATACAGTATATCTATACAATTTCAGGGTTTCAGGTTGTTCAATGTTTCAGTTCGGAAACACTGGAAAACAGTTGTAGTGCTGAAAAGTTGTAGTGGGCAATGTATCTGAATTAATGGGGCTCTCTGTAATGTTGTCGCAGCTCTGGTAGCAATTAATTGGAGGATGTAGAGTTGACTCTATCAAATTATATATATTATTATTCGGCAGCCAATATCCATTTGATGGTGTTTTAGGTCCCGGAGATGGAAGGACCTTTTTAAAAAGTATATTTCTCTACAGGTCAGGAGTTTTGTCAAAACACAATTCTCCATCTTTTAAGGCCTTGCAGAACAGTTGGACTGAAGAGTGCTTGGAAATGTACCTATTGCAAAAGTGTTTTATTTTATATGTTTAATAAAAATGCAGCTGCTTCTTCCTTAGATCCCTTAGGCAACAAAGGGGAGAGAAACATTCTCCACAAATACTGTATCATAAATGTGCTTTCAGTTAGCAAATGAAGTGGTTAATTCCTCATCAATATTCATCGGGCATGGACTAATACGGTTTAGAGTAATTTATAGGCTCCATCTGAGTAGCAGTAAAACTTTTTTCATGGGTGAATAAGATTGTTTAAGGTGTGTGTGTGTGTGTGAGTGATCTGTGAAAAGACTGGACCACAATCCCAGAAACCTTGGATTAAGGACGTAATCGAACAATATACATATTTAATAACCCGCTTGATATCAAAGATGTATGAAGATTAATAAGCAAATATACCTATGTAATGACTTAAAGAGTTGTATTTAGCCATGTTACTACACCACTACAGCTGTATGACGTGGGAGCGAGTTTCAGTTGATTTGCCAGCAGTTTCCTCTACTCGCAGTACTACAGGTCATTATTATTTTTTATTATAACCTCTTCTTTTGTTTCAGGTTGGCACACTGCTACTTGCCTTCCTTTGCATTGGACAGAGTTACACTGAGGGGACAGAACAGACCAGTTCTGATCAACAATGTCATGATAAGTGCCAACCTGGTAAGTTATGACACAAAATGCCCTTATGTTGTACAGTTACACTGGCATTATCACCTGTTAACACAACCTCTTTCCCTGCTGCTTTCTAGGATATCATAGCGAAGGTAACTGTCAAGGTTCACAGCACAGATGTAAAAAATGTGAAAGTGGCTTATACACAGCTATAGAAAACACCAATGGCCAATGCTTAAGGTGTGGCACATGCGATCGTAAGTATCTTGTTCAAATACTATTAATTGAGTTTAGGGATAAAATAAACATACAGTCATTACAGGATATTGTCTGAACTTTTGAAGTCAAATTCTACTAAGACATTACATTATTGAACGTTTATAGTTATTTAAATGAAGATATATGTCGCAGTCTGCATTAACTTTTAATTCTCATGGTTTGAGATTAGACAGAAGTGAAAATAAATCTGATGTAAAACCCTCTGTATGTGTCTGCAAGTGTGTATGTGTCCTTTTCACTGAGGTTGCACAGTAGATCTGAAATGAATGATTTTGTTGGATAATGGCGACACGTGAATTCATTCCCCATGTGCCATTCCCATTGTAACTCCTAGTTAACTCTCATCTTAAATGGGATTTTGTCTAAAAGGTTAGTTCTGTAACAAAGCCATAGTTTTGTAGTATAATTTTTTTAAATAATTAGCTGTGTGCTGACTGAGGCAATTGGTAAATGATTAATATAATTCTTGAATCAACTCATGGCTTCCCAACTTTATTGTACAGAATGAAATCCTGTGCTCGCCTTGTTAGCGGTGTGTGTCAATGCTGTGGATTAAGACAGAAAGGTTGTGTTTTTAAATTTCCCCCAGTTAGCGATGTGAAAATACATCCCTGCACCTCTACCAGTGATGTGTTGTGTGACTGTAAAGATAGATATTACAATGAGAGGAGGAATGACACGAAAATTGGGTTCCACCCTGATGTTGTGAAGAACTGCCTGCCATGCCCCTGTATTGGGAAAGGTAAATGAAAGAGATATTAGTATTCACAGCAACCATATTGATTCATATTCTGGCTCATTAAATAGAAATTACATTCACTCAAAAGAAAGTCGTGTTTTTTGTTTGTTTTTCAGAATCACACTGGTAATGGTTTGTTTTTTCTTCCAGGTAAAAAGACAGATTCCAGCTGTGGGTGAGTGATTTTACAATGAAACTGATAAAACCTAGATATGTTTAAGTTATTAAATGAATAGAGAGTGGAGGGTGCACACACCTAAAGAGTTTTTATAGGCGCTGGGTAGAAAACTACAAAAGAAGACAGAAATCAGACTGATTAACATACTGCAGTAATAAATTCTAAAAAATCGTGAGCAGGGGAAAGGATCGTATTCCTCAATGTAATAAGTCTGGCTCTGTTTCTTTGGGGGAGGGGTACTGATATCTTATCATCACCATCTCTTTGTCTTTCTACTTTTCTGCTGCTATACTTAACTATTTTTTTTGTAGTACTATAACTTTTATTACTTAAATATTCTATGTAGAATATTCAAATTGTATTCTTCCATACAATTTCCCCCCCCATTTCCATACAATCAAGAAAAGATGGCAACTCTTCACTGACTCCGTCTTCTCAAATGAAATGTTTTGTGATATATTACCATTATTAAGAGCTACTAAACAGAGTGTGCAGTTACTTTGTCGGATTTCTGAGCCAACAGACGTCCTTCAGTGCAATGACTCACATTTCGATACTGTGTACTACTTCTCCAAAGCATTTCAAATTCCTATGAAAGTGGCTCAGATATAGCTAGAGAGTCAACTGTGCCATTCAAAGAAAAATAAATAAAACAGCTCTTTTTCATTGTGTAACTGTCTTGATCTAAAATATATTTTCAGCATAGGATGGTTTCAGCTTGGGGAAAATGTCTGCCATTCTGTCCTAAATTTCCAGATTTTTTCCCCCCAATATGTCTCTGTCAGTAACTGTAAAAAACGGTAAATAAGACGCAGTTTATTTTAGGGGGTGTCATGTGGGAAAATGCTTTCCTATTAAATACTGGTTTATTTGAATGCACCAGTAGCTATTCATTTATAAACACATACATTTATACAAGTTAGTCCAAATCTTTTTCAATTGACTTTTATTTGAAATACCATCAAAACACACATATTAAACCTGAAACACTGTGTTGGGTTAATGGTAGGCTAACTACCGGTAATGTTTTGCTTAATTGAACTGGACTGGTAGGTAGGCTATTAACTCATAACCGTTCGGGCGAGGCGATGAGTTTCAATTAAACCCTTTAAAAGAACACGGTAACTTTAAATATTTGATACAGTGTGTAGCTGTATGATCACTCGAATCCCAAAAACTCATCAGAGCTGTCGCTGTGCACAAATATTTGACACAAGTCACTGTAAGGCTCACCAAGCTCAGTGTCCTGGATTCCTCTGTTCTATCCAGTGGAAAAACACCAAAGTTAGTGAATCTTTTGGGCTTCAGAGCTGTGCTCATTAGGGTTGCAAAGGGGTGGAACATTTCAAATAATTTCCTGGTAAATTTCTGGAAACTTTCCATAGGAAGAATTTGGGGAATTTGGGACATATTCCAAGTTGGAAACTTTTCATGGGAGTTATGGAATTTATTGGAATTATATGGAAATTTGGGGGGATTTATACAAACTGTATCGACTGTATACAAACATAAATATAAACATTTTGTTTTGTAGCAGACATGCATGCAAACTAATAAAAAAAATGTTAAATGACAATTTGACTGATTTATTTGTGATTAGAACTTTTCAACTATTTAATTGAAAAACTAAAACATAAATGTTGAGTAAAATAAACATATTCCCTATGACCCCCCCTGCAGTAAGTAATGTGCTATGTGCATGTGATTAACATACAAATTTGTAAATTTCCAGTTTATTTCCGTTAATTCCCATTAAATCCCATGGGAAGTTTCCAACTTTGAAAATTTCCGGAATTTTGCACGAATTTTTGCAGCGACACACAGTGCTCATACTGTGTGTCGCTGCCACAGCTCAATAAAAGCTAGTAGTCTTTTCGCCTTTACACATTGCACTTTAACGTCAGATTGGTCTGTAAATACTGAATGATCACAGCAACTAGCGTCCTGAAATACTGCAGTAATAGGTCAATATCTAGTTTCATTAGCTGCCGACCATGCTGCCGACCATGCTGCCGACACAGCCGGAGTACACAGTGTGTCCCTGACATCGCTGTTCACAAGACGTTATAGTTCATAAGTGTGGATGCTTACATTGTACTTATAGTTGTTGTTTAGAAAAAGATGGGTGCTTTAAAAAAAACAAAAACAAAACTTTGCAGGTGATTGGATGAACCACCTGTCTATCACTGTCTTTCCTTGCGAGGCAACTGGATTCGTGACGATGATTGGTTCGGACACAAGCGCATAACTTGAAGCCTGATTCTCATGTGATCTTGTGATGTTATGATCTCACGAATACACCTGCCTCGCAAGGTAAACTCTCAGTGGCCTTGACTTTCTAAAATGTTACCTTACAAACTGTACTAAACCATGTATGATTTGTGGAGACTGTCAGTGTAGCATTGCGAATAAAGGATTGTAACTGTGCACATAAGGTCGTTTTTTTTTTTACAAAAGTGAGATTTGAAATATGTTGTCTGTATTGATCTCTATGTTTTTCAGGGATTTTGAGAAGTGTAAGAAAAACCCAGAATGCAAGAGGAAATGTATATCAGCAACAACTAGACCCATACCTACAACTACGACATCGCCAAACAAACCATCGAATCCTGCGGTTTATGAACTTAAAGATGACTGTTAGTTCTATTGTATTTTAACAAGTGATGTAAGACAGAACAACTTGCTGACCTGTGGTTTTATAGTTTTATGACTCATGTCAGTGGTTAATATTAACCACTTAGTTATCATAGTAACTGATTTATGTTGTATATCGTATGTAGTTATCTTTAAATATGACTCAAGTTCACCTCATGTTTAATCATCACTGTTTCCAGACAGAATTATGTCAGAATTGATGACAAGTTATAACCATGTTTTTTCTGTTTCCATAGCAGCAAGCTATTTGATCTTGATGAATTTCGGATTGTCCATGGTGATAGTTGCGGTGCTCTTTTGGATCATGTTCTCCATCATCTTCATGAGGAACTGGCTCAGAGGCTCAGATAGTTGTCCTTGCTGGTGCCCAAATAAAGACATGACGCCGCCTGCAGAGGACCCCGAATTCAATGGTAACTTGTGGTAGAATGTAGAAAAGTACATTTACTCAAATAAATTGTAGTACAGTGTTGAGTTACTTGTACTCTACTTGAATGCTTTCATTTTATGCATCTTATACTTCAGGAGTATTGTACTTTTTTACACCAACAAATTTGTTTGACAGTTACAAGTTATTTTAGGGATTAAAATTTAATATATAAAATACAGTAGGCCTCTACGAAAGGGTTGAAATTAGTTATTATAATCAGAAATAATCTGTAATAATAATCCCATAACACATCAACGATTGATCCCCATAATGAGTAATTTTACTTTTGATACATTAATTACATTGTAGTGGATTATTACTGTTGATTTTCTGTAATTTATATATTGTTACGATGTTAGACATGGTCAAAGTTCCAAAGCTGGGGTAAACATATGTAGAAATTCTCCCTCTTAGTCAAAAGCTAAAGCTTCAGAATGCTCTTAACATTCTTAACGTGCTGATGAGGAGATGTCAGTTCATTGCACATGCCCACAAATGGCTGTCCATTCTGTATCCTTTGTTGCTAAGCTTGTTGCTAAGGGTTTTCCAAATGTAATTTGAGTTGTCCACTCAAATTTTGGATCAAATTTCCGCTTGAGCGTGTATTTGAGATGGTGACATTTTGAGTAAAAAACAAGGAAAAAGTAGTAAAATCCTACTACTATAGTTTATCTAAATGGTTTGTTGGTTTAGTCTCCCAGCTCCCTAAAACTGAACACAGCTCATCAGACTCATCGGGAGTGGTGCCTTAAAGAGACAGGATGGCCTGTTTCAGACAGAGGCTGAACTGTTAGGCTGCATAAAGATCCAGTATGCGTTAAATAAGGAATTTTTTAACTGTAAATCTTGCAAAAATATTCCAGTAGAGCCCCAGATTAAAATACAGTCCTGTAAATGTGTATAATATCTTCCTTTTAATGTTCGTACCTAACAACATTTTTGTCCGTGTTCTGCATTACTTACAGTGTTTGTTTTGGCTGCTGTGTTAATCATTAAACCTATCAATAACTATCCAGAATAACAAGTTATGACACTTTCATTACTAATACTTAAGTATTTACTGTTCAATATTGCATTTTTTTACTTGTTACTCTTGACTCTGTAAAAATCTCATTATGTCCATCCCATATTATTGTAGGACAAATTTAAGTGCTGTATTTATTTATTTTTTTGGACAAAAACTGTTATAACTTAGCCACTAATAGCAAAGGACAACAAGCTAACACTGATGACTAATTCGAAATTCTGATTCACACCTCAAATTGCAGCTAACGCAACAACAATTTGCAACAATCCTAAACGATATTGCTGTTAGTCTGTTTTGCCAGACAAAAAAATAAACATTTGTTTATATATTATATCACCATGGCTATATAATTCAAAACACTCACTGCGAAAATATAATTTAACATTTTCTAAAGCCATCGAACCTTTAAAATTTGAGGGGGCACTTTTACCACTGACAGAGAAAGCTCCATGGAAATAATATATTTATAAAATTAAGTAAACACATACTTTAATATAGTTATCAAGAGACAAACTTTCGTGTATGATTTCTAATGCAATTTAAATGTGTAGAATAGGAGGCACACAGTAGTCTGCTTCTGGTATCAAGCAAAAATGTCCTGTTACAAAGCTTTACCTGACTTTGGTCTTTAAAATGTGTTTTTGACTAAACATGTTGAGCAGGAAGCTTACTGATAATATCTGCTTTCCTCCTAACAGAACAACAGAGTCATCAAGGCTGTAGCTCGACCACAATGGTATGTACTCAGTTTCTTTGCATTTTGTGCTCTGTTGAGATAAAAAAAGATCTGAATTGGAGCAGTAATGTAGGTGGACAGTCAGAGGTAATAGTGAGAAAAAACTCCCATTAGATCAAGAGCAAAGGTGAAATATTAATCACAATTTTTAGTTAAATTAAAGCTGTAATATATTATCAAAATCATTTACTGGTGTTATAGAAAAGCTGAAGAATTTCACGAATTGCTCTCTTACGCTTTGAAGAGGTGGCTGCAACAATGTTTTTTTTTATAGCTTTTTTTCTCTCCTTTTTGTTGTTTTTTCCCCTTTAAAGACATTTAACAGTGAGGAAACTCCCATGATGACTTTCAGTCAGAGTCCAGAACATCCAGCCCACATCAGTCCTTCAGTGGCAGACACTGAACACAAAGGTAAAACTCAGTATTTGATGACGAATGCAAATCTGTGACGGAGTGACTTAGTCAGATGTTATTGAAGGTTTAATTATAACAGGGGAGCAGGAGCTGAACTGATAATAAAGGGGAAATTCAGAAACTGTTGACTGCTAAAGTTTAGACCAAAACATCAGCAGAGTATAAAGCCAGAAGATATAGATATGTAATATTAAAAATGTAAAAACTAACACTGTTATCATGTCATTTAGATTTGTATCTTTTACATTCCTTTACTAGACACTTGCATTGCATTGTGATGTAAACAGACTTTAAAAAAAGTGAGAGATGGAATATAAGTAGGTTTTAAGGGCTAACTATGCATTGTAGCTATCTATCTATTATCATAATTGTGAACTAACAATGTAAAATCAAATGAAAGTCACAGGTGGCTTAACATCTGATGATAATATAATTCCCACAACTGCTTGTTCAACTACTAATGATGCTGATAATAATGGAATACTACTACTCATAATAATACAAAAATATCGATAATGGAATAATACAAATAATGAAATAATAAATGGAATAAAATAACAGGAAAGCATGACCCACTTCATCAAAGGCAGCTCAGAGGTGTTATGATATATTCTAAATTAAGCTATAATGAAATCATACTAAGCAGAGCTGTGATGGTACTGTTGTGAAATGTGAAGCCAGTCTCATATTATCAAAGAGACATTCTTTTTTTAACTGTAGCCAAAGACATTTCTGAAATTGCTTTTTAAGGACTGTGCTGGAACTTCCATAGAAATAAAGAGAAACAGGTTATTTAGGACAGAAGGACAAATGACCTCAAACGCCTACAGTACTTTAAAAAACAAAGAAACAAAGAAGTAGGAATAGAAATTACAGATTCATTTTAGCCAAAATGTCAATAAGCCTGTAGAGAGATACACAGAGAGATATGATCTGCTATCTAACACTCTAACCCAAAAAGATACAGCACCTGTCACACTTTTGACTGGTCCTGTATGAAATCGCCAAAGTCCAAAACACCACCCAAAAACTGGTGGCAAAGTCACATGATTATGGAGGTCAAGTTGAGTCAAGAAAACTGAGAAAAATCAGATCAATTGGTTGCAGGGAATAATATATTTAAATGTTTGATGTGACTTCAGTTTTCAAAGTCTCCCATCAAGTTGTCAATACTTCAGAACAAAAGCTGTGAGTAAGTTACTTTATGGTGAGGATTTATTTTTATTTTTTTTATTAACCTACAGATGATTTGAAGCTAAAATAATCTACAAGCATCACAAATTGAAATGTGGATAACCCACTTTCATACATTACCATAACAATATGACACAGAAACTCTGTGACCTCTGATAAAACTAGTTTAAAGAGAGGGGCTTATAAATCTGATTTTATCAAAAATAAAATGTTACCTTGAATGAGATGGGCAAGAACCTCAAGAAAACTAAAGTTGTCAGTATTGGAAGTAGAAAGTAGTTAAAAGTAGTTACTAACTAACACCTGGTAGGGAGTCAGTGTCTTTAAGGACACTTCAGTAGAGTGCATGCTTGTATACATGTCTGATTGTTTGGTTAAAAAGTGGCATCACTAGTCATTATGCCAAACTCCTTTTGAGAAAAAAAAAATGTCATGGTGACACTTTTCCCCCATCTGATTACTAATGTGGTGTACAAAGTGAAACTGCTGTGTATTCACACACACAGTGACAGCCTTTTCATCTCTGCGTGTTCAGCACGCTGTTTATCAGTGATCAGCTCTGTGACCCTTAGTGTGGAAACAGGAAAACAGGACGCCCTCACTTTTTCTCGTCAGTCAGCAATATGTCCCACAAGGGAAATGGCAAATCAGATAATGACTGCATGTCACCGGTAACCTTGAATGATTTGATACCTTGTACATAAAGTTTGAACTCTATTGAACAACTGTCCCACATGTTTAGATGTTAATTAGCACAGTGGTTCTCAAAATTCTACATATCAAGGACCCCAGAACTGACACATGTTAAACAAACTGCAGTATAGGTCAGTATCTTACTCTTGATATTGCAATTTAAGCTGTTATTCACTAATTGCATGAAACAGCCCCGTGTCATCTGGTATATCTTAGAAATTTCAGTTAAAACAAGCAGTATGAAGTGCTTTTAGGTAGACTCATACAGCTGTGTTTCCTGTCATAAGTGATGTCAAGATATTGTGTGTGATATTTGTGGCTGATCAGAAAACCCCGTTATGACCACAGAGCTGTTTTTGGTGAGGATTACACACAAAAGTAGGAGTTGGTGGTCGTCTGCCTTGCTTTTACTGAATACTATATGTTGGGGAAGTTTATTAGGTGGATACATCATAATCAAATATTAGGTAATGTTGACTGTCTTTTGCACAATGTTCTGTGACATTTTGTCGCAACAACTCACCAGCAATGTGTGAGTTCATCTTTAACGCTCTTTAAGTTCCCCATCCTGTCTGCGGCACACACCACTAGTTCACAAGAAGAATATAGTTTCATCTTTGAAAAAGGTCTTTCCTGCAACAGGAAATATTTGTAAATAGAAAATATAAAAAAAACAAAAAACTTTATTGTCATGTCCTGCATGAAAATTGTCTTTGGTCTCAAGAATAGTATATAAAACACATAGAGTACATAAAATAAACACATTCATTCCATTACACATAGACATATGTCCGCGATTTGGACGCAGCACATCACATGTACCCCCTCCCTCCCAGCCCCCACACATATGCATACATATCAGGTATAAGGCAGAAAGCACCAATTCCATCCCATTTATAGTGCTCTTGGCTACACCTCCCTTTCATCTAGCTTTCCATAGTTTGTTGACCACGGAAATTGCATTTGGAATAAAAGAGTCTTTGTAAATTTTTTTCTTTGCCATATGTACTTTATAGCGCCGCCCTAGGGGAAGCAGCTTGAACTCAGAATGGAGGGGGTGGGTGTCATCATCTAATATTTTCATATTAGGTTCAGTTTGTGTTGTTTTGGTCTTTTCATGGTATTTGTTGCCAGTAAGAAAAAACTGGAAATCACCAGACCCATACTTTAAGGGCACCTGAACCTTTTCAAATGTAGGCTACAGTGGGCTGATGTTCTTTCTTCTGCGTAAATGCCTCCACACAGTTTCTGGATCTTGATGACCTTTAGTTTAGCTTGAATCTGGGGTTATAGTTGGCCAAAGAACAACATCCTGCAGGACTGAGATGTGCATTAAATCACAAAGGGAAAACATGAGAAATTAGAAAGCACAAAAAGTTTAGCAGTAGTAAATTGCATAGCACACTCTTGCAGCTGAACCTTTCCCATTATAGAAGTTTGTTTTTGTGGGTTCACAGTCCTCTGTCTGTCTGTGATTATCTCCATCTAGCTACCAGACAAAAGGAGCAATCAGAGCACTGGCCGGCCATCGTCCTCTATGCAATTATTAAGGAGGTTCCCCTGCGTAGGTGGAAGGAGTTCCTGCGGCTGCTCTCGTTGGCAGACCAGCAGCTGGAGCGGGTGGAGTTGGAGGCTGGCATGGGCCTTGGTTTTACCGAGAGGCAGTACCAGATGCTGAGACTGTGGAGCCAGCGTTCCTCTGCGAGCCTGAGCGATATCTTCTCTGCCTTACACTACATGGATTTATCTGGTTGTGCCCAGCTGCTGCAGGAAAGCCTGGAGAAGCTGCAGTGGCAGCCTGAACCGATGCAAAGTTTGACTGCATGCACAAACCATGGTTTCAGTGGGGCAATGCAGGACACCTGACTTGGAGGCTGCACCTGGAGACACAAGTAGCCTACAATGAGAAACAACAGTCCTTCAGCCATAGACAGAAGTCCAGAGGACTAGAAACTTCAAGTTTCCAGAAAGGACTTAACTGAACCGCACCTACTATATGGTACAAAAACAGGAAATTGCAATAATGTCACAAATGATCCAAAGCTGAATAATGTAGATGTATATCACAGTGTAACTCAGAGTTTAATGGCATTAGGGAGCACCATGGAGATCTTGATAGGCCCAACTTCAATTGGAATATTTCCTCTTTTCCTACTTCTTTCAAATGGAATATTTCCTCTTTTCCTACTTCTTTCAATTGATAAATATCATCAGATGCATTTCAGATGAGTGTACAGTATAATATGTCTTCATTGAATTGAGTTTCATTTTGATCCAAATTCACACTTTGAATGAAGAATGCAAATAAATAAATGTATAGATATGTTGCAGCAACTGGAGCTTTAGGGACATCATGACCTGTTAACATTCAGGGAGTACTGAGTGTTCTATTAGTCTACGTAGGGAAAATGACTTCATAAGATTTCAGGGAAATCACCTTCTCTCAGCTATACTGTTAAAGCACTGTTGCATCTCACGTAACCTCCAGCTTTTTGTGTGGTGTTATAAAGGGCAACAGTGGTGGGCTGTGGTTTTTACAGCAGTGTTGAAATGTAAATGTGAATGTAACTCTATGACTGTAATGTTATTTGAATTCCAAAGAATTGTACAAGATTTTCATACTTCCAGCGAAGTAGTGCTTAGCTTGCATTTGACCAGTCAAAATGCTCTTGTTCAGTTTAAGTGTTTAAACTGTGTGAACATGTTATTGTACATCTATGATGATTTTACCACACCCGACCTCTCTTTCATCTCTTTTGACATGAAAGTCTGGTTTACCAACTCAGCCACTGATTCTTGCCGAGCACCTTCGCAAAGGAAGAAAAACAGAAATCCCCACAGGACGTCAGATTTTCTGTTTCCTGCAAAGAAATGGTGTCGAAGTGCAGTAGGCAGGGTTTTTCCTCACCACTTTCACTATCCCAACTGATGGTATCCTCTTGTGGTGTTGAGGTATCTCACTTTGAGAGTTTAAAAATGAAAATGTTTTACTGACAGTAAAGGATTTGGTGTTTCCAAGTAATGGACTTAATAATGTATATTTTATTGTGAATCTATGGTTTGTGGCTTTGGGCCAAATGAGACATGTATATGTGTATGTATTACTTTCAATTCTCTTAAAATACCCATGGATTCTTGCATATTTTTGTTACAAAGCTCAATTAGTAGATTTATCACATGGAAAATGCCAGGGTTAAGAATTGTATTCTTGCTGGGATCACTAATAATGCAGATGTATAGCAGTGTGGTACTTTTAAAGACAGTGTCATGAGTAAAGCTCTTGGCCACAAGATGGGAGTGTTGGCTGAGTGTTTAAACAGCAGCAGCTGCTGTGTAGTTTTGAACACAAAGAAAATGTAGGCAGGGTGCTTGAATAGCTTTTATTCTTGAGGTGGATTAGACCAACCTCATGAATTGCAAATTCTGCTTTAGCACAAAGAACAGCTGTCCTGCATTGTCCATTTTTCCTGGACGCCAAAAAAAAGAAGATCCTATACAGAAAGACATTAATCATATTCACAATATGTTAAGAGATGTGGTAGACAACATATGATAGCATGTGTAAATAAACACTTGGATGATAATAGTTTGCATGATAAACATTGCATTGCACAAACACATGTTGCTGTGCTGCAAGCTAACTTCTGAAGAGGGAAGTCATTTTTACAACTGGACAGAAATGCAGCAATTTAGTAGAAATTCAATCCACAATTTAAATTGCTTTCCCATGCTGACGTGAAGGGATTTATGTTTATATAAGAAAAATAAGAACAAATATTATATTTGTGGCATCTAATCTATTAATGTGAGCTACCCCAAAAAGGTGGAATTTATTTAAGGCAAACGCTAATATTCATCACTATATGCACTAAAGGACAAATTTGAGTATTTCTTTTTGATGTTAATTTATACTTCCACTCCACTACATTTCAGAGGGAAATATTGTACTTTCTACTTCACTACATTTATTTAACAGCTTAAGTAACTTTTCAGATGAATATGTGACACATCGATAATATAACAAGCTTTAAAAATACAACATGAACGAGTGGTTTCCAACTTTTTGGGTTTTTTTTTAAAATCTTGTAGATGGGGTCACATATTTTAGATGTCTATTCGTTGTTAACAGCCCCATCAAATAGTGATTTTTCCCTCTACACTTCTCATTTCAATAAATGTTGAAATAATCCAATATTTCACCAAAAATGTATGATTACAGAAAAAGCCCTGAAACTGAAAACAGATTGTATCAGAACTTATTTTCTCCTTTCTTCTTGGTAACCACTGGACTAAACTAGTTAACTGTATATAAAGTAGTTGAAACTAGCTCCACCTCCAGCACAACAGTAACATGCTGCTTACACACCGATGCTCCTGTATTAATAATGTAATAATGTCACATAAAATAATGTATCAATCAGAGGGACCAAACCACTACTTTTACTGCAATACTCAATTACATTTTGCTAATAGGCCTATTTATGTACTATTTCTTAAGTAGGCTTTTTCGTGCAGGACTTTAATGGAGTATTTCTAAACTGCTGCATTGCTACTTTTACTTAAGTAAAGCATCTGAATACTTCTTCCACCAATGATAACAAGCGACAATATAAGGTCATTTTAATTGGCTATTTATTTTAATAGCTATAATCTATTAACGTGGCCTTTTCTCTGGCTCATCTCAAACAAGTGTTTGGGGTTTCTATGGCAACCGGAGTTAAAGAGGACAACTGCTCACCAGGACGGTCCCATCCCGACACCAGGAGGAGCAGACAGAACCAGGAGGAGTTTATCTCGGGATATGAAGCATTTTGTGCTTAGTTTGCTTTTATCATTATTATTATTTTTCTTTCTGTTTTACAATCTGAAGACACACACACACAAAAACTCCGCTCCAGTTTGTGTTGTAGATATAGGGACACGCTGTGTTGTCCTGGTAACTTGTGGGGAGCTATTGAATTACAAAAATGGGGCCCATGTTTTCTGCTGTCGGGACGGTCTGCAGCAGAAAATGAACTAACTGAATCTGGCCGTGTCGGTGAGTGCTTTTCTATTTCAGACAAAAAGTCACGGATTGTTCAAGTTGTGGTGGGTCTACTGTGGGAAACAAAAGGAGCATGTATGTGAATCAGGGGTCAGAAAGCAAAAATCCCACCCACATCGGAGAGCACTTAAAATTAAATTAAACATGTTACTCATTCTGCTATTCAGTTGAGATAGTAGCCTCCTTAAACCAATAGCATGAGTAATACTATATGTCAGTGTCTAATCTTCTGCTTCCTACAGTTTCGCCAAACATGGGAAAAAACAACACTAAAACTTAAACTGAGTCATTCAGTTTTGGAGGACAAAACAAAATCCAAAATTGGGCAATTCATACTATAAAATATTAAAAGTCTAATTATCTCTTTGAGTGCCTTAGAAGAACATTTGCAAGTAACAAAATAACTGAAATCAACATTCAGCATATCCATCCTATAAATATTAGTTTAACACATTTTTAGTGTGTATAAAGACTGACATTTTTTATTTTTTTTATTTTTTATTTGAACGGGGACAGTGCGCAATAAAACATGAACCCTGTATAAAACAAGGAGAGATGCATTGCACCGGGTTTTAGCAAGTTGCTATTTTCCACCCGTAGTCCCTGGGCAGGTTGATGGAACATAGGCTATTTAATTTTGAAATCAATTTCAGAATTCACAGTTGTGCAAAATTGCAATTACAAAATTATAAATTCACACATTGCCACATCATTAAAACAATTTGACCCCCACCTGCCAACTTTTATAAATATGCCCCCCCCCCCCCCATCAAACATACACTCACAAATGTCTACAAGTTTGCTGTGATAGCATTCAATGTTTTTTTTTGACGTGAAAATGTTTTAAAGTCCGCACTAGTAATCAACTCTGTTGAAAGAGTATTCCATTGATTTATGGCAACTTTATTGACTTGATTTATGGAAAAAGATGATTTAGCAAATGAAGTCCTACATTTAGGGATACTGCACACTCCCCTTGTAACTGATCGAGTGGCTCTTGTTAATTTTTCTGAGCAGAGTGTAACCTTTTTTTCAGAGGAGGAGCTGTAGTTGTTTCTTATTAAAAGACCATAATACCTTTATTCTGCTGCTCAATGTCATACTTTACATACTATCAACAAAACAATACAGTAAGATGCCACATCAGCAGTAAAAAATAATATTCAAAAACAATATTGTTTTAGGTTTATAATATGTCACTAAACTAAAATAAGCTAAAGCTGACATCTCAGTGGTAACAGTTTGCTTGTCATCACCCACAGGCTGAAATGTGGACGTAACAGTAGAAAAAGCAGAAGTGAAACTGCTTCAGTTCCAGTGCACTGGTATTGTGTATGCTGCTGTCACACTGTCATGACTCACTGGAACGCTTGAATAGACCAACCAGCCAATGTGTTATTAGCAACATCTGTGTTTTTTCTACTATGATAAGTCAAAATGTGTGCTCTGACAAAGGCCTGTTGTGAGACGTTTTCATTAAAATATGCTCAGTATTGATTATACTGCAACATGAACTAATTATTCAAATTTTATTCTTATTTCCTGTTTTTAACCATCAGGTGACATCTATACTGTTGTCACTGTGAGCAGCTGAAGAAGGAAAAACAGACAGGGGGGTCTCCTGCCTGATCATGACTGCTGTATTTCGACCTGTCAATGTTTCAGAGCTATGTGAGGATGGAGACAAGTTCCTTGAGGCTGGAGAACTGGGGAGGGCAACCTCCCTCTACATGTCTGCCTTCAGGACTCACGCCACATCCACTGTATCTCACCTGCGAAAATTGGAGAAGTCCAGACTGGGTGGGGTAATCTCTACACTAGAAGGTTGGCTTGACAGTCATGGGGAGAGCCAGCCTGCTGAGGGTCTTAATAAAGGTCTAGCAGCTGTGTTTCTGTCCACAGTCTATCCCAACAACCTTTCTGCCACCATTTTCAAAATGGAGTCTCTCCTTCATAGTGGCGGGCATGGCTGTGAGGAGATTTTTGCTCGTTGCACTGCTCTGCTTGAAGGGAAGCGAAACTCTCATCCTGAGGGTTCGCCTTGCGTGGTGCTAGAGATAACCCGTGCCTTAGCCTGCTTGTTTTCCAAGCCTCAAAGTATCAAGGGAGTAAAGCTTTACCTCAGAGCTTACAAGAGCAACAAATCAGAAACTGTCACACTGGTTAGGAGCAGACAAGCTCAGCACCTACCCCAAATAGTGAAGGCCTTTAGAGACCAAATACTGCACATGCATCCCTCTCTAACATTTGACACTGAGTGTGAAGTGACAATAAAGGGGAATGAAAAGCTAGATGTTGAATCGTCTACAATGATTGAGTTTTTGTTGGCTCTGTCACCAAATAATAAAGTTGTGCAGGAACTTCAAGCAGCACATCTGTTTTTCAGTGGCAGGTTTGGGGACAGTGCAGACGTGTATTCTGCTGTCTTGCAGCCAAGCCATTGTCACCAAAAGTCAGTGAGTAGTATAGACGATACAGTCCAAGACACACCTGAGAGGAGAGCTAGACTTCTAACCAGTCGAGCGGCTGCCTGCTTCTCAGCAGGTGGACGAACTGCAGAGGCCTGCAGAGATCTAGGGGAAGCCTTTGAGATCCACCCTGCCTGTGCCCGAATCTTTTTCCAAAAGCTTTTCACAGATCACGGTACAGGGGTGGTTGCTCACAACCTTCTCCGCCAGCAGGCAGAGAAAGGCTTATCTGGTTACAGAGAGAGGGTCCTCATTCGTCCAGACCTGCGGTCCACAGAGGGGGTTGAACTTTTGGACCCTGTGATCTGTCAGTTACGGACTCTCTGCCATTTAGAGCCTGATGGGGGATGCAGGGAGCTGCGGGTACGACTGGCTGACTGTCTCCTTCTCAGAGGAGAACACAAAGAGGCCCTCTCCATCACTAGCCAGCTAGCTACTGCTAAGGGTCAGCAGAGCTATCAGAACACTGTGCAAGTTCTTCGGGGATATGCACGACTTCTCACTGATGACCACAAGGGGGCATTAGAAGACTTCCAGGCTGTGATTGAACACAATGCCCCCCACCCATCTAGCTGTGTACGGGCACTCTGTGGCAGGGGGCTCCTGCGCATGATGGGTGGC
The DNA here is from genome assembly GCF_963691925.1 of Scomber scombrus. Classification (NCBI taxonomy): domain Eukaryota; kingdom Metazoa; phylum Chordata; class Actinopteri; order Scombriformes; family Scombridae; genus Scomber; species Scomber scombrus. The sequence continues at coordinate 12,536,161 of NC_084979.1, forward strand.
TTCAACTACCTCACAGCACTAGACTATGTGACAGCCAGCAGGCTGCAACCTCAGGAAACAGCACTGACAGTCCGCTGCTTAGTGCCATGGAACTGCCGGGGGCTGCTCTTTACTGTCTTATTGGAGCAAGGACGAGTCATGTTGGAGGGGACTGGAGAGCACGGATCCACCTCCAGTTCTAGTGAAAACTCACAGCAACCACAGCAGGGGGATCAGCTTCAGCCACCATCAAAGAAAGACAACCACAGAGCTGGGTATGATGTTAGTCACATCACTTCACCAACGTCTCAAGTTTAATTAGCTATAGGTCATCTCAATATATTTCAAATTTCAGTTGATGATATTCTCATCCATGATTTCTCAGATCATTAAATGTTGTTGGTCTCTGTGCATTAGGACTCCTGCTGGTGTTCAGTCCCTGGCTGTACTACTAATGGAGCTGCAGCCCAGCACTGATGGGCCTCAAATACTGGCAGCAGATGCCTTGTACCAGCTTGGTCGGGTGGAGGAGGCCTACCGGCTATTGCTCTCCATTGGGCCCACCAGTCCTCGGGCACCCGTCCTGGCTCGCCTTGCTCTGCTGCAGCTGCACAGGGGCTTTCTCTATGACACAAATCAGGTATACAGTTTAACAGCAGTGGGTTGCAAAGTGAGATTCAGAGCCACCAAGATTTCATTTCACACCATCTGACAAATGTTTCAATGGTGATGTCACAAGCAGCAACACATTTATTAATTTAATTCATCTCTGTGACAACTTCTTGAAATGACTCCTTATGGCCTTGTAATTAAAGGGACACACTTGCATGAACAAGTTTGGGGACACTTACTGTGTTCTAAACACTTTTAATTTGAATACAGTGTTGTGATGTAGTTTCAGTAGCCTGATTAAAAGCAGACCGGGGAGCCTGGTGACTGTCCAGAACAAACCAAATTAAATTCTTCATTGAGTTGGAGTGAGTAAGGCCCTATGCTAATCTCATTCACTCAAATTGCTCTCTGGACACAGCTTCAAAAAGCCCATGTTCAAGAAATAAAGAACCCCCCTGTAATTAAAATTTCTAAATTTGTTGATGAAACGTTGTCAAAGCTTGTGCTGTAACAAGTACAATACACTACATCTCACCAACCAACCTCGGACACATACATAAATGTACTACAGTAGAGCTGCAATATCACAGTGCTGACCAGCAGTGATGCACATCAAAACTGAGTAAAGCATGCCTGTAAAGCATTAAATCATCAGTTGTACTGTTTTTTAGTTATACATTTAATTAATGAATTAGAAAAAAACATGATTGACGTGTTAAATATACAGCTTATACTTACAAACTGTTTTGGTTTTCTTGGTTTTATAAATAGAGTTTATAGACACAGATAGCCTACAGAGCTATGAATATCCTCTTATTTAAAAATCATACAGTTCTCTCCAAGATTACAAGACATTTTTTGGGATTAGAAGGTAAACTGGATGTGCCTGATTTGCCTTTTTTAGTACGTAAAATGAAACAATAGGCCAGACGTTTTTGAAAAAATAAGATATGTTGCCATACATTATACTTTGATAGTTACCTTATAAAAAGCAAAGTAATTGCTGTTGAAAAAATATTTTAATAATAATAAATAATAATAATAAATCAGACTTATATAGCGCTTTATGCGGTGCTCAAAGACGCTTTACAATTTCCCTATTTCCCTATTTAAAACTATGAAACAAATGTTTATAAGTTATAAAAGGTTAAAAAAAACAAAAAAACAAAAGAAGACAAAAACAAAGGTTAAAACATGACGAGTCCAGTGGGAGCTAGGAGTTGAAGGCTAGTATGAAAAGGTGTGTTTTTAGTGCAGATTTGAAAGAGGAGAGGGTTGGGGAGATTTTGATGTGAGGGGGGAGTGAATTCCATAGGGTGGGGGCAGCAACAGAGAATGCCCGATCACCCCAGGTCCGGCGCTCAGTCTGGGGAACTTGTAGCAGGTTGGCAGAGACGGACCTGAGGGATCGGGAGGGGGCGTGGTGATGAAGGAGGTCAGCAAGGTAGGGGGGTGCTAAGTTGTTGAGGGCCTTGTAGGTGGTGAGGAGGATTTTAAAGTTGATTCTGTGTTTGATTGGAAGCCAGTGAAGTTCACGGAGGACAGGTGTGATGTGTTCTCTGGAGCGGGTACCGGTGAGGAGGCGTGCAGCAGAGTTCTGGACGTATTGGAGTTTATTGAGGACTTTGGTGGTGGTGCCGTAGAGAAGACTGTTGCAGTAATCGAGCCTTGATGTAATGAAAGCTTGAATGAGTGTCTCAGCAGCGGTAGTAGACAGGTTGGGGCGGAGGCGGGCGATGTTTCGGAGGTGGAAAAAGGCGGTTTTGGTGATATGGTTGACATGGGGGAGGAAGGAGAGAGTGGGATCCAGGATAACTCCAAGGTTGCGGATTTTGGTGGAGGGGGTGATGGTGGAGCCGTCAATGTTGAGGGAGAAGTTCTGAGTGGAGTGGGTGAGGGAGTCAGGACCAATGATGAGGACTTTGGATTTGTTGGAGTTGAGTTTGAGGAAGTTATTTTGCATCCAGGTTTTAATGGCAGTCAAACAGTTGGAGAGGTTTGAGAGGGTGGAGGCAGTGATGGTTTTGGAGGGGAGGTAAAGCTGTGTGTCATCGGCGTAGCAGTGGAACTGGAGACCATGGAGACGGAGGATCTGACCAAGTGGAAGCATGTATAGAATGAAGAGGAGTGTTATTAATTGTTATTAATTGTTATAAATGAATTGTTAATAAGCAAAGTCTCAGCCATCTGAAATTATGAACTGAACTGAATAACACATTTTATGGTCCTCAATATTTTGAAGCGACACAGTAAAACAACACAGCACTGCGATGTTGCATCATATCTTTATCAATGTTATGACATTTATAGTGATGAAGATTTCACTTCTGTCCATTTTCCCAGCAGCTGCTAAAAAAGCTCATTCAGTGTGGCGATACCAGCTGCTTACGCCCTCTGCTGGCGGTCGCGCACAAGAAGGACCTGGCGCTTCTACAGGTGCACTGCCACTCTGCTGCAAAACGCATCCTGGAGACCACGAGAGAGGAGAGCGTTGTCAGGGAGGCTGTGGCCTATCTCTCCATAGCCATCATGGCCTCTGGTGAATAGAATCTGCTTGATAAGAAAGATATTGATGTTTGTTATTGGTCTGACTCTCATTGTTGACTGAATTAAAAGTGGGTAATCCTCTAATCTAGACACGAGGGAAAGAGGGATTGTTAGGAGAATGGATTTGGCTTCAGTTCAGTGTCTTTCCACACACTGAACAAAAAGCAAGCAGATTAACTTTGTATAGTTTAACTAAAAGACACCAAACATGAATAAAAACCTGTCAAGGTCAACTCATTTCAACACTTATACATGACACTTGCCAGGGTATTTGGATAAGCTGTTCTTTATGTATAAAGATCGAAGTATCCAATCAAAAGATTGTTATGTCTCGTCAAATTTGTTAATGTCTTGTCTTGTGTCATGTGTTGCTCCTTTATGTTTTCATTTAGTCAAGTCACTCATGTCCCGTCCTGTCATGCACTTCCTGTTTTATTTTGTACTCACCTTTTCCCTCTTGTTTCAGATCCTGACTTCCTCCCTTTGTGTGCCTTCCCTCCGCTGTGATTGTCAACCCCGCCCCTGATTGGTTCCACCTGTGTCCCCTTACCTCATGTTCAAATAGTCCTTGTCTCCCTTGTCTTGTGTCAGTTCGTTTTGTCCTGTCAGCGTCACCGTCATGCAGCCCGAGAAGCCTTGTTTCATTCTGTCCTCCAAGTGAGCGTTTTTTGTTCCCCTTTATCATCCTCCTTGAGAGCGTTTTTTGTTTAATAAATTCCCTTTGAGTTAAGCGTTTGAGTCCTCCTTCCTGTCTGAGGTCGTTACAGAACGAACTGACCAACAATGGACTCAGCTGACTTGAAGAATCTCCAAACCTCCATGGCTGCACAGGTCACAAAGATCCATCAGCATGCAACGCAGCTAAGCACCTTCGGCCGGGATGTGGAGGAACTCTCCAAGCGTCAGGAGGATTTTCAAGCCTCAGTCACTTCTCAGGTTAACCACCTGGCGGGTCAACTACACCAAGTCCTTTTGCGCCTAGGCACAGCCCCCCCGGCGACACCACCGGCAGAGAATCCAGCTGCGGCACCTACTGGACCAGTTGCCCCCATATCCCTGCGGTTGGCCCCCCCTGAGAAGTTCTATGGAAACTCACGTGACTGTAGAACCTTTCTAGTCCAGTGTGACCTGCACTTTAAGCTCAACCCAGCAGCTTTTGAGTCAGACCAGGCTAAAGTTGCCTTCATTGTGTCCCATTTAACGGGCCGAGCCGCCGCTTGGGCCACGGCCGAATGGTCCAGAGACTCTAATATCTGTCAGTCACTCGCAGATTTCCAAGATAATTTAAGTAAAATATTTGATCACTCCTCACCTGCCAGAGATGCTTCTCGGGTCCTCATGCAGCTCAAACAGCGCCAGCGCCAAGTGGTTGATCATGCCATTGAGTTCCGCACTGTGGCCGCAGATAGTGGGTGGAACACACCCGCACTAATAGATGCTTTTATGAATGGTCTTACTGAGCCCATAAAAGATCATTTAGCACCTTTAGAGCTCCCCCAGGACCTGGAAGCCACCATCGCCATGGCTATTCGGGTGGACAACAGGCTCAGAGAAAGGGAGAGAGAGCGGCGTCGGACTGCAGGTCGTCCTCCAGGTCACGAAGGTTACTCTGCGGGATTCCAACCTTCAAGGGCCACTTCGTCTCCCATGCCAGGAGGTGTTGGGAGAATGCGGCCTCCCCAAGAGCCACAGGAACCTATGCAGCTGGGGGGAACCAAAATCACTGCAGAGGAGAGACAGCGTTGTCTGCAAGAGGGATGCTGCTTCTACTGTGGCCAGCCAGGCCATCAACTTGCCACCTGTCTGGGGAAAGGGTCGAGCTCACCAGCCATGAGGAGGGCGCTAGTGAGCAGGCTTACCTCCGCCTTTCCTCCTAGTCAACTGACCCAGGTAGAATTCTCCATCAACAACCAGACAGTTACTCATGGGGTTTTAATTGACTCTGGGGCAGACGAAAGTCTCATGGACTGGAGCTTAGCTCGACAGAACCAGGTTAAGACTATTCCGCTGACCCATCCGGTAACTGCCAGTGCCTTGGATGGTCGTCGACTGTTTAGAGTGACTCATTGTACTGAACCCATTCAGGTGACGTTCAAAGACGACCACACCGAGGTTATGCAGTTTCATTTGTTTAACTCGGCACAGCATCCACTGATTTTGGGGTTTCCGTGGCTTAAAAAACATAACCCTCACATAGATTGGCGCTCAGGGGAAATCAAGGGGTGGGGAGGAGACTGTGCACACTCATGTAAAGTTAATCAGGTGAGGCAGACCAACATCCCTGAGAGCCCAGGAAGTGAACGCAGCAGGGGCATTGACACTGACTGTCCAGATTTATGTAATGTACCCTCATGCTATCATGACTTAAAAGATGTGTTTAACAAGAGGAAGGCCATGTCTCTCCCTCCTCATCGACCTTTTGACTGTGCCGTTGACCGTTACCTGGTGCCCCCATCCCCAAGGGGCGTCTCTACTCCATCTCTGGGCCGGAAAGAGCGGCCATGGATGAATACCTAACCTCTTCACTGAAGGCCGGAATAATCCGACCCTCCTCCTCTCCAGCTGGTGCAGGTTTCTTTTTTGTGGGTAAGAAAGACGGTTCACTCAGGCCATGCATTGACTATAGCCCTCTTAATGACATCACCGTAAAGAACCGTTACCCGCTTCCGTTAATTGCATCTGCTTTTGAATTGCTCCAAAAGGCCACCGTCTTCACCAAGTTAGACCTCAGGAATGCTTATCACCTCATCAGGATAAGAGAAGGAGACGAATGGAAGACGGGCTTTAACACTCCTAATGGTCATTACGAGTACCTGGTCATGCCTTTTGGGCTATGCAATGCTCCAGCTGTTTTCCAAGCATTTGTGAATGATGTTCTGAGAGTTTTTGAACATTTTTGTGTTTGTGTACATCGACGATATTCTAATTTTTTCACCAGATGAGGAGTCACATGTGCTTCATGTTCGTCAAGTCCTTCAGAAGCTGTTGGAGAACCAGCTCTATGTCAAAGGTGAAAAGTGACTTCCATGCAGCTACTGTCAGCTTCCTGGGCTACGTTATCACGGCCAACAAGGTACAGATGGACCCAGCAAAGGTCAGTGCGGTGGCTAATTGGCCAACTCCGGACAGCAGGAAAAAGGTACAACAGTTCCTGGGATTTGCCAATTTTTATAGAAAGTTTATTCATAACTTCAGCTCTGTTGCTGCACCACTGCATGCACTCACCTCCTCCAAGATACTTTTTCAGTGGACCCCCCAAGCCGAGAAAGCCTTTCGGTGCCTCAAGGAAAGGTTCCCCACAGCTCCTGTGCTCACGGTTCCGGACCCCCAGCGGCAGTTCATGGTGGAGGTTGATGCGTCCAATCAGGGCATTGGGGCAGTGTTATCCCAGAGGTCCGCCGAAGACAACAGGGTGCATTCATGCGCCTATTTGTCACGTAAGTTGACACCTGCAGAAAGAAATTATGATGTGGGAAACAAGTAACTGTTGGCTGTCAAGGCAGCTCTAGATGAGTGGAGGCACTGGTTGGAGGGGGCAGAACAACCTTTTATAGTCTGGACCGACCATAAGAACCTTGAATACATCAGGAAAGCTAAAAGGCTCAATTCACGTCAGGCTAGATGGACCTTGTTCTTTAACAGGTTCAACTTCACACTGTCTTTTCGCCCAGGCTCACAAAATACTAAACCAGATGCTCTATCCCGTCTTCATGACCCTAAACCTGTTGCCAAAGAACCCGAAACAATCCTTCCACTGAACCGTGTGGTTGGAGCGGTGTCATGGCAGATAGAATCAGAGGTGAAGCAGGCTAATGATGTGAGCCCAGCACCAAGTGAGTGTCCACAAAACCGTTTGTTTGTCCCTCTGTCATTACGCTCCAAGGTAATCCACTGGGCTCACACGTCCATGCTCACATGTCATCCAGGCATTAAGCGAACCATCTATGTAATCAACCAGCGGTTCTGGTGGCCGACCATGGAAAGGGAGGTCTCAGAATATGTGGCGGCCTGCCCCGTGTGCGCACGAAATAAAGCCTCACCTCGGGCCCAAATAGGCCTGCTGCACCCGCTGCCAGTCCCTCAAAGACCATGGTCCCACATCTCCATGGATTTTGTAACAGGACTGCCTCTGTCTAAAGGTAATACGACCATCCTGACAGTGGTCGATCGCTTCTCCAAGATGGCGCACTTCATCCCTCTTGTCAAGTTACCCTCTGCCAAAGAGACTGCAGAGGTCATGATGATTAATGTGTTCAGGATCCATGGTTTTCCCAGTGATATCGTTTCAGATAGAGGGCCGCAGTTCATCTCCAGCTTCTTGAAGGAGTTTTGCCGGCTCCTTGGTGTCACGGTGAGCATGTCCTCCGGGTATCACCCACAGTTGAACGGGCAGACAGAGCGCCTCAACCAGGAGCTCGAGACGTGCCTACGATGCCTTGTCTCCCAGAACCAAACCACCTGGAGCGACCACCTCGTCTGGGTGGAATATGCCCACAACACCCTTCCCTCATCTGCCACAGGTCTCTCACCTTTCCAGTGTGTCAACGGCTACCAGCCTCCCCTGTTCCCTGCCAATGAGAAGGAGGTCACGGTCCCCTCCGCTCATGCCATGGTCAGACGCTGTCAGCGGATTTGGGCCGGTGCTCGGCGGGCCCTCCTCCGGAGCTCAGCTCGGATGAAGGCAGCTGCAGATAGACACAGACAGCCAGCTCCTCCCTACAGGGCTGGCCAGAGGGTGTGGTTAGCCACCAAGGACTTGCCCCTTCATGTCGACTCCAGGAAGTTGGCTCCCAGGTTTGTGGGTCCATTTCCCATATCAAAAGTCATTAACCCTGTGTCTGTGCGTCTACGCCTTCCCAGGTCCTTGAGGGTCCACCCCACGTTCCACGTCAGCAAGATCAAGCCGGTCAGGGAAAGTGCTCTGGTGCCTGCCTCCGCCCCCCCCGGATTGTCGGTGGCGGGCCTGTGTATACTGTTAAGAAGCTCCTGGCGGTTCGTAACCGTGGCCGTGGGAAACAGTTTTTGGTGGACTGGGAAGGTTATGGTCCAGAGGAGCGTTCATGGATCCCTTCACGTTTTGTTGTGGACAAGGGTATGGTCAGGGACTTTTATGCCCACTCTGGGAGTCCTGGGCCGTCAGGAGTCGGCCCTAGAAGGGGGGGGTACTGTTATGTCTCGTCAAATTTGTTAATGTCTTGTCTTGTGTCATGTGTTGGTCCTTTATGTTTTCATTTAGTCAAGTCACTCATGTCCCGTCCTGTCATGCACTTCCTGTTTTATTTTGTACTCACCTTTTCCCTCTTGTTTCAGATCCTGACTTCCTCCCTTTGTGTGCCTTCCCTCCGTTGTGATTGTCAACCCCGCCCCTGATTGGTTCCACCTGTGTCCCCTTACCTCATGTTCAAATAATCCTTGTCTCCCTTGTCTTGTGTCAGTTTGTTTTGTCCTGTCAGCGTCACCGTCATGCAGCCCGAGAAGCCTTGTTTCATTCTGTCCTCCAAGTGAGCGTTTTTTGTTCCCCTTTATCATCCTCCTTGAGAGTGTTTTTTGTTTAATAAATTCCCTTTGAGTTAAGCGTTTGAGTCCTCCTTCCTGTCTGAGGTCGTTACAAAGATAATGGGTCAGTATGATATTATGAAGTCTTATGCAAATTTTGAATAGTGAAACCAATCAAGTAATTGTATTTTTCAAGGTGGTGAGGCAGCAGACTCCTTGCTGGAGCGAGCGTGGTGTTATGCCCTGCTCGGCCAACGAAAAACAGCCATCTTTGATTTCAGTGCCATTCTCAGGGAGCATCCAAAACATGTTCAGGCCCTCTGTGGAAGAGGCTTCACTTATCTCACACTGAGCCAGCAAAAGGTATTCTTGAGCTACAGCACTGTCAAAGTTTGTATTTTAAACAGTTTATTCCCTTTCTGTTCCAAACATATTTGAATGTAAGCTGATATGACAGAGGTATAATTGTGTAAATAAAATGGTCTGGTGTAGGATATATGTATATTCCATGTATGTAATTAAACTGCCTTTTTCCATGCTGTAGGAATGCACTCACGATATCCTGGCAGCTCTTCAGATAAACACTGACATAGTCACCAAAGACATCCTGTCACTCAAGGACAAGGCACGGAAACTGGTTTGTGATTGGCTGCATCAGTTCTGCAGGACAAATCTGTCAGAAATCCTGGCCACTAGTGCTGTCCCCTGCCAGGAAGAGCAGCTCAGAGAGGCTTTTATAATCAGTGGAGCTCTGATGAGGACAGACTGCAGAGACCCCAGATGGCATCTCCTATATGTGGACATACTTTTAGCCAAAGGTGAGATGTAAACTTTACCAAAATGTGCTGCTTGAATTGTCAGTGAGATCCTTGAAGTCTCTAGAAATGGTCTGGTTAGGAAATTATGGATTAGGCTGTTTGATGTTTCCTCTTTAAGAACCATCAAACCTGGTGATGCGTGTTTACAATTATCCTTACTCCTGCTGTTATGATTCATATGCTCCAGGTGAAGGGAAGGCAGCAGGTGCTCATCTGAGCCAGGTGTTTGGCCAGGAGCCAAGAGATGCAGTGGCCCAGGCCAGGGTGGGTGTAGTGGAGGCCTGGCAGCAGAACTACCGCAGCGCAGCTCACAGGCTCAGCAAACTCACTGAGAAAGATTCCTCCAGTTTGGACTTCCTGCTGGCCCTCATCCCATTCAATCAGCGAAAACACATGGCACAGGTACAGTAAGCCTATTGGAATGATAGATTTCAGGTTTCAAAATGAGCGCCATTGGCAAAATGAATTGTTCTATCTATGAAAGCATTTCTTTAATCTCCCATCATCAGCGAGTTAGTTTACAATTTATCTGCAGACATTTCCATGACAGAACTAAAAACGTATTAAAATATATTCAATGTTAGTGCAGTTTTTTATTGGATTGTATAGAAGAATAAACTCACACACTCACTGAAAAGATTATGAAAATTAAACACTGGCTATCTAATTTGTGGTGTTTGACACGCCCATTTAATTTAAGAAGTTCTCTATATCACAATGAATATTTCATGTTTAACATTGACAATAAGGTCAGAAAATATGGAGAAGGATGCATAATATACAATGATTGAGTGTATTAGTAAACAACATTAAGACAATACTTAATATGGATGGATGCTGTCACCAGATGGGCTGGTAACAGCATCTTTCCATAGTCTCACAGAAGTGTTGCAGGTATGGAGTATTTCTGCACATATAAATTTCATATTTTTACATTTGTATTGCATCAGGCAGCATCACAGGAGGCAAGCAGTGTGTCATCAGCTGGCCAGTGGGATCAGGCCCTTACCCTCCTGACTGTGGCAGTACAAGCAGTGGGCAATCACAGACCCCAGTATCTTCGCCAGCGGGCTGCCTGCCTTACACAGCTGGGCTTACACAAAAGGGCCATAGCTGACCTAGATCAAGTTATCCAGAAACACAGTGGATCCGACCCCAGCAGTTCAGATGACCCCCAAGTCTGGGCGGAGGACCTGTGTCGTCGAGGTCGCAGCCTGGTGCTGTGTTCCAGAGAAGGACCAGCTTTGGAGGACTTCAGCCGGGCACTTGAGCTCCACAGGGACCAGGCCATTCACTGTGTGGAGGCTGGTCTGGGAAGGCTGCGTCTGGCTGAGTGCTTCTTGCGGGGGGCACTGCAACACTATGGGGAGCAGCACCTCAGTAAAGCGTGGACATGGGTTGAATGTGGCCTTGCTGTGGACAGTGAGAACGCAGAGCTTCGCAGACTGAGGGCAAGGGTCAAACGAGAATTGGCCAGCCCATGTAACATCAATTAATATTGATAGAGAATCACACAGGACACAAGAACTCCAGCTGAGCTTTAATAATGTAGCTGGTTCCTCGGTTCATATCATGTCTTCCATGTTCAGATTATATTTGTAAGATCAACAGCAGTATATGTTAAGTATAGTAAGTAAGTGTAGTATATGTTAAATAATAATACTGATATACAATGATAATACTTTAATTGTATGGCAATTTTCTAAAGTTACAAAGAGCTTCACAATGCAAAAAAAACATTGTTTTTGGTGATAATATAAATATATATATATATATATATATATAAGCAAAACAGTATATTGAATGTTATTTAAACAGTAGAGATTTTCCACACCATAAATGTATTTTATTTTATTTTATTGAGTTTTATAACTTATGTAATGAACCAGTTACTTTGGCATTCAGACATAAGATGGATGGAGGTCTTCTCAGTGAGACTGAAATGAAGGTAAAGATCAGTAACTGAAAATATTGCAGGCAAACCATGATGGTTATATCACATAGTATGAAGGAAATCACACGACATGAATTTAAATAGCATTGTTAATTCAAACCATCACACCTAGATATAAGATTTAAGAAAGTGCCCAACGTGCAGGTTTTATGCTTTCAAATTGGAAGAGGCACAATTTTCTTTAATCATATCCATGACAGCAAAAACTATTTAGTAAGCATAAATACAGGAAAACATAAATAAATGCTGTAATGTAGTCCATACATTGACATGTAAGAAGAACAAAGTCAGTACATTAATATTCTTCTCAATGCACATGAAGTAGGACTATATCATTTAAAATGATTCTGAGTACACTGTAGCATTACATTTGTATATAAACTATATATGTAACTTGTGTTGAGAATCTACACATGCTTTGGTCTTATGCAGACACAGTAATGTATTGTGGTTCCATGTTGCCAAAGTAGGATTTCTCCCACTCACTCATAAGGTCAAAATGCAGGGGGCGGTCGCAGAAGGTGCAGGAAGCTGTAGCCAGGCTGTTGATCCCAAGCCCTACCTCATCCCACACCTCCACCAGTTTCTCTGTAAATGAAACACAAACATTCACAAGAAAAACTAATTAAATGCCAATATTTATTTCTGTCTTAAAAATGTCAGCTCTGGCACACTGAGGTTATGGTTTTGCTTTTGGTAGATCTCTACAGAGTATTGTCATTGTTACTGCGCTGCAGTGAATAGTTACAGGTGGATGCCAAGGGATTTATATACAATATGCTTACTAAGCAAAGACACTTGCAAAGGGCAAATATAAATGATTGTACCCACTGTCCTTACTTATGTTAAATTGGTCATTTAGCAGAACCACTTTGACGTAATTTCAGTCAGGATTCCCACACTCACCCACAAAGTAGTTCATCATGGTGGGGTCGTGATGAGGAGATGGAGCCAGGCGCAGCAGCTCCTCACCGCGAGGCACAGTGGGGTAGTTGATAGCCTGGACATAGATGTTGTGTCTCTCCAGCAGGATGTCACACACTTTGGAATTCAGCTCAGCGTTACCCACCTGTAAAATGGACCATGAAAGGGAACATTAGCCTTTTGGTGGATGGTTTTATTAAGCACAATTAGGCCTGAAAAAATTATAAAAAAGCCATAACTGTAGTTGTATTGATCTATGGCGTAAAGAGTGTGCTACTGGAATAATTATAGACTTATTTTCTTGATATTACAATCAGCTAATAAATTGATGCATTAAAAAAGATGAATTAAATTAGTATGTAGATTTTAAAAAAACATACACTATTATATGTATTAATCTTTGTATTTTCATCAAATGAATGGTATCACTTAGTATTCAAATTAGTTAAGTAAAATAAGTTATGTTCCAATTACATGGCATATTATATAAAATTGTTTTGAAACTGAAGCAGTTAAATGGAATCCAGCCATCATTAATTGACTTATTTACACCTGTGCTTTTCTTATGATGACATGGCAAAATGGTTTGTTATTTATAGTTTTACGTATTTTTTTATTTAAATAGTTAAAGAATAGATGTTAAAAAGTCAGAAGATGAGTTGGTAGAGTGAAATAATGTTGTGAAGTCAGCAGCAGTGCTGCATCTTCATACCCGTATGGGGATGATGTGGCTGGGGCAGTTGACCACAGGCAGGCCTTTATCCATGAGCAGCTGCCTCATGTGTTTGACGTTCCTCTGGTGGGCTCTGCGGAGCACCTGTCCTTCAGGGCTCCTCAGGACCCGCACAGACTCCAGAGCTCCAGACAGAGCCATTGGGGGCAGGGCAGTGGTGAAGATGAAGCCAGCTGCGAAAGAGCGCACTGTGTCCACCAGGTCGGTGCTGCTGGCAATGTAGCCTCCCACACAGCCAAAGGCTTTGCCTGGAACAGCAGCAGATGACAGAATGTGTGTGAGGTCAAGAGACAGGAAATCATCAGTTATAAATATTTACTGAAGTACAAATATACTTTAGTAATACTTAAATATTTTGACTTTGTAGTACTTTTTCTATACTAATACATCTCAGAGGGGCATAGACGTTTTACTTGATGCATTAAGTCGACAGCTTAAATTACCTTATAGATTATGATTTTTAATACAAAACTCTGACACATAACAATAATAACCTGTACAATAACATTAGAAAAGGGCACATCTGTATAACGAGTTTTAATGAACTTTACTTATAATACATAAGTAGCTTTATTAGTTATACTTATGTAATTTTAATACAGAATATCTAGTTGTGATTATGCATTTTTATACTTTGATATTGCTACTTTTACTGAAGTAAGGATCCATCTAAAAAAACAACAACATTCTGGCAATTTATTGGCATCTCGGTTTGAAAAATGGTGACGAAGGAACATTTTTAATTATTTACTTCTTTTTTTGACATAATTGTTTTATTTGAATAATTTTTTTGTTTTATAAAACTTGCTTATCATGAGACTAAACTCTCACTGTTTTATTTTAAGTTAAATATGACAAGTTATGATGATGAAATGATTTTTCTGGATCAAATGTCTGACTGTGATGTATTGATCAGCGTGATGTATCATGATGACATTTTGTGCATCGATACACGTCTAGCTATTTATTTGTTATGTCAGTATGACCTTGTTTCTTTATTTATGATGTGGACACATGCAAACATGCCTTGTAAAAGTTAAGTGCATAAACTAATTCAGGAGGATTAGTTTTCACTTGATGTGTGTTTGACAAGGATTTCTACTTAAAGCCTTAAAGTTGTCATGCTGTACTACAACACAGCATGGCCTCTGTGATGATGGTTTTATCAGTGCGGCCAGAGTGGGAGTAGAGCTGGCAACCAGCTGATAAAACCTCTGCTTCTTCTGAAGAGAGCTCACTCCTCTCCTGCCCTCATTTAACCAACATAAGAGCAGCACTGTGCTTGTTGAGAGTTATTGCTGCTATGTTGGCATTATGACAGTGACAGTTAGTTCAAATGGCTGTAAATGGGCGTTTGGCCAGGAAGAGAGCCAATTAATCTATGACAGTTTGAAGCGGTTTGCCTTAACCCTTTTAGCATGGCATTGGGTGAATGTAATGATGGGTAGCTGATGTAAAAGTTATGACTGAAAATGGCATTTAATTTGTTTGATTAATAAGATATGTTATCATACATTTCAAAATGAAACAATTTACAGCTTTACTTGTCATTTTCCTCAAGAGACACTCACCTAAGGTCCCAGAAACAATGTCAATCTTGTGCATAACATTGTCCCTCTCTCCCACTCCTGCTCCATGGGCTCCATATAGGCCCACAGCGTGAACTTCATCGACGAATGTCAGAGCTCCATGACGGTGAGCTACATCACACATCTCTTCTAGAGGACATATGCCACCTGAAAGCCCCCAGAGAATAACATGGTATAATTAGGACAGTGTAATATAGGTTAACAGCTGGAAATTGGAGCTACAAATGTGTTGAAAATACTTGAAAAATATGTTAAAATGTGTCCTAAAAACAGAAATCATAGAATGTATATTTAATGAATAAGCGTCTTTCTAATTTCAAAAATTCTAGTTTCAAATAAATCCTCCTGGGTATACCCACAGTTATCTAGTCAGACTTCAGTTTGTGCTTTATGGAGCTGTCACCAGTGTAATATCACTCAGAGAAATAGAGCTGCAGGAGGGAGGAGAGGAAGACAATTTCCTCCCATGGGAGACAGTAACGAATGACAGATAATACAGACTAAATAATTACAGGTTGTAGAAATACAAATAAAGCCTGACTTTTCCCTTCATTAGCAATGGATTATGAGCTTTGCTAGTGATGATTGTTTGAATTCATATAAATGATATACATTTATTGTGGAGTTATTAGGCAAATTAACAATTTCAAGTAGCATTTCTTCTTGTCATAAAGGTGGTAATGGCTGTTGGTCTATTTCTTGCTTCTGTTTTTATTACATTTTGTTTTTGAGCATTCATTTATTAAAACAATATTCAGCAAGTTTGCCATGTTATATGTTTAATAAAAACATCAAAATATACATCTCTAAAAAATGCACACATACATTTAACCACACAGCAATGATCACTGCTATCACTAGAACATTTCATGGTACTCACCGTCCATAGAATGCACAGTCTCAAATGCTACTATTTTGGGTGTCTTGGGGTCAGAGCGCTGCAGCAGTTCTTCCAGGTGTCGGCTGTCATTGTGGCGGAAGATGAACCTCTTGGCTCCACTGTTCCTGATGCCCTGAATCATTGATGCATGGTTCCCTGCATCAGAGTAGATCTCGCACCCTGTACGTGACAGTGAACACACCATGAAACCAATAATGATGACCCTCTGCCACCAAAACAGTATCCAGCCCCCCGATTCTATTCCCTTCTTCGAAAAATAATTACAAAGCATCTAAACAAACCATATTTTAAAAATATGTAATTTAAAACTGTGATATTGACATTTATTAATGTAATCACTTGAATGTATTAATTTGACCCATGGGGCAGCGGTCAGAGGTCATATTTACCTGGCAGCATCTTAGCCAGGGTGAAGAGGGTGGAATCATTTGCCACAAAGCAGGAGGAAAAGACCAGAGCTGCATCTTTTTGGTGTAGCTCGGCCAGCTCCTTCTCCAGAGCTACATGGTAGTTACTGGTGCCTGAGATGTTCCTGGTCCCACCTGCTCCTGCACCATGCCTGTCCAGGGAATCTCTGAGGACATTCAAGACAAAAAAGATGAAACATCTGGCCCAACATAATCCATGTCATGAAAAGTGTGCTTTTTTTTTTTTATTCGTTATGAATGAAAAGTGTTTATATATATATTTGTGGAACCTGAGTAAATAACTGACAACAGATGGAGCTCAATATTTGCTTCTTCTATCCAAATACAAATGGCTCAAAGGCTGAGATGTAGACTTGAGGCTTGTGACTTGAATCAGACTTGATTCATAAGTTGAGCAGTGTATGTTGAGACTGGACTTGATTGCTGTAAGACTTGACTAACTTGACACTTTCCTTCCTTAGGGCCTGAGCTGGCGAGAGACCTGACGACAAAAACATTCAACTCTCAAGTAATGAACTAGCATGATCTTTATAAATAAATAAAATAAAGTAAATAAATAAAACAGTGACAGGCAGGAAAGGGAATCTGTGTTCTTTTAATTGGCAGAATTCAGACACCTGACTTCAAAGTGACTTGCAATTTCCCTATGAAGACTTGCTCTCAAGGTCTTGATTTGACTAGAACTGTGACTCAGACTCATGACGACTACTCTTGAGACTTGACAAGGACTTGTCGTAGAGGACTTGCTGTCTCATTTTACCTGATGGCACTGATGACTCGCGGATGCCGACTCATGCCCAGGTAGTCATTGCTGCACCACACAGACACCTGGGAGCCCTCCCGGCCAGAGATGGAGTAATCCTCAGCAAAAGGGAAGACTTCAGCGCTCCGGTTCACGGTCTTGAAGACTCTGTAGGTGTGGTCCTTCTTCTTTTCAGCAATTTTCTCAGTGAAGAAGCCGTCATAATCATAGCTGGGACCAACTGTAGGGATAATAGTTTCACTTCATCACTTCACTGTTACAAAATACTAATATTAAAGGGTTTCAGCTCAATTTAACAGTAAAACATACCCATGTTGTCTTTGAGGAGGTGGGTGACAGTGTTGGTTTGATCTGCTGCTAGGAGAATTGAATTCTTTAAACCCTTCAACAGAGAAGTCATCATGCCTGTGAAATATGAAATAATATACATTACTATTTAGTCCTCTGGTGTTGGGTAAGTTAATTGCAGTATCACTATAGCTGGTTAACTTTTCCTACCTTCTTGCACATCCTCCTGCACTTCAGGGCTGGCTCGGACCATCCCAATCTGAGAGCTGACAAAAGGGCAGCCCTTCGATACAGACACTGCCACCTGAGTGGCCGTTTGAGCAACCAGCCTTCTTTGATCCACCGTGAGAAGTCGATGAGTCTTGGTTTTGGTGGGTGAGTCGCTCAGCTTGGCATCCAGGGAAGGTAGGCTGCTCACACTGATCTGGCGAGCTATAATGGGACAGTGATCGGCCATAGACAGCAAGGAGGCCCCAGTTCTCCTCAAAGCTGTCTTAGGGACTGACTTAAGAAAGGGGCAGTGGTGAAGGATGGCAGCCATGGTACTCCAACAATTTACTCTAAGTTAAGATAGAAGACAGGAAAATACTTCAAATACTTCAAAATCTTAATCAGCATCTGCAATATAGCTGTAAAGAGTATGGATTTCATTGTGTTGCATAATAAATTGTAGCTTTTAGCTATTGTGGAAACTAATAGACAACTGGGAAATGACTGAACTGTATAGTTTACATTATAATTTACAAGGAAACAACTAGAAACATCCAGAAGGTTGTAAAAGGTGACTTAGTGTAGAGCAGGAGTGTCCTGCAGGGTGCGGCAGGTTGCTGCTGCTTATCTTCACTCTGCAGGCACTCAAGTTCTGATAGACGCTCAAGTCCTGATAGACGTCATCAGCTGAAGCTGCTATCACACGATCCTTTAAAACAGTAGCGATGCGTCTAACTCTTTTGTTTCCTAGTTACTTGAACAATGTCCTGTGGTTAGCAGATAAGGCAATTCTTTGGATCTGTGGCTTTTTGTGGTTAGAAGTTATCTTTATGCTGGTTTGTTAAAGGTGCCTTTTAAACACCATACGTAGGTCAGAAGTTTCATCTTGTTATTGTTTTGTTCTTGTTGAGTACATGTGATTACTTACCATAGGTACAAAATACATCACATCTATGGGTTAGCTGTACTGCAATGTAAAGTAATGGATGATCCAATTTTTTTCTAAATTACTGTAAGCGTCATCAATGGATACATTGTCTGTGCATAACATTGTCATGAAAGAATAAACAAATAATGACACAGCCATTAATAATACCCATGATAATAGTATAATTACAACAACTAACTGTAAATACTAAAAATCTAAATACTACTACTACTACTGCTACTACTACTAGTACTTCTAATATTAATAATAATAATGATGATGATGATGATGATGATGATGATAAGAATAATAATAATAATAATAATAATAATTAAACAACAAAGTTAAGACTGTCAGGAAGCTCACCTGTTGACCTGCACTGAGGACGAACTTCAAAACAGCAAATAGGCAGAGCGTCACAAAGTGTCAACACTTGCTAGTCAGATGTTGAGGAGCATTATGCAATCATCTGCACTTCCCCTCTCAGAAGTGTAGTATGGGTCTCATCTTCAGGGGCCACCCTGGGAGGTGCATGTGTGTATGGGAGGTGCCAAGTGCTGATTACACTCTACACCATGTAAAATTACTTTAGGAGGACGTTTTCTCTCTGATGTGTGAGTTGAAAAACTTTGGTAAATCAGTAATCATGCATTTAAAAAAACATTTATGGTTATAACTTGTTGAATTACACCATGACACAGAAGTCATATTTTATAAGAAGACTGCAGGGGAAAGTCTTGATATCTTATATTTTTTGAGTTATTAGGCTGTAAGCCCCTAAATTGAAATAATATGGTAATATATTATATTATATAGCCCACAAGTAATAAGTCAATTTCACCTTACATTAAATGGACCAATAGGCCTACCACTCCAAATGGAAGTAGTTATTACAGTACATAAACACTGCAGGTTATAGTAAACAATACAGTATAGATTATATTATTATTATTATATTCCATGGTAAGGTCATATAAACTCATAAGTTCATTTGGGAGCATAATGGGAAAATTGAATCGATACAAACTAAAGTTAATTATATCTGAGAGATAAATACTGGCTGTCAGACTGATGTAAGGGTTGCGTTTTTCTTTTCTTTGTTTGCCTGTTCTCTGTACAACTCACTCCCTGCCAGCCAGCCTGTAATTAACTGTTTATCCCTCTCTCTCTCTCTCTCTCTCTCTCTCTCTCTCTCTCTCTCTCTCTCTCTCTCTCTCTCTCTCTCTCTCTCTCTCTCGCTCTCTCTCTGTGTGTATGTGTGTGTGTGTGTGTATGTGTGTGGGTGCGCGCGCGCGCGCGTGTGTGTTCGTGTCTTTGCACCAGCAGATGGTGCAGTACTCCTCTGTGGGGTTTTATGAATGCTGCTGCTGCTGCTGCTCGTGTAAGGAGGCGGAGTTTCTCTGCTGCCGTTGACGTGCAGGCGGGCTGAGACCATCACTTGACTAACATCATCCACCATCCACCCTGACAAGGACAACATCTCCCGGAAAAAAACCTAAAAAAACAGAACAACACAGGGGGATAATAGGTGGCAATCGAAAAACGGCAAGATGCTGGCCTGTACAGAGATGATCACCATGTGTCTTCAATCTGCCAAGCACGAACACTTCAGAAAGCAGCAGGAGCTTGATCACAACCAGAATCAAAGCAGCTCTCTTTTCCAGGATGTAAGTAGATCTTGATATTGTGATGTTTAATGGCTTCATCTGTCATTCCTTATTCCTATACCTCTGGTCATTTTTATGCATGCTTGTATCTATATTTAGACATGTTCTGTTCACGTCCACATTTTGGGGGTCGTCTTTCAAAGCCACTATGAGCTCTTTATGAATGGTTCATACTGAGTTAAAACATGTCAGCCTTCCATTCACACTGATGCACAGCAGCTCTGTTATGTAAAGGTGAGTGCTCATTAGTGCGTGAATAACAAAAGAGATGCCTCAACACAGTCATGACACATGTTTTCCGTTTTCCCCCTTTTAACCTGCAAATCATCACAGTGAACTATAATTCATTTGGTTGTATCCCACTTTTTTAATATGATAATAAGGGTCATGACATTGGTTGTACCCTGCATGAAACATGCATGTGTGGGCGTCTAGGAAACAGGATATGGTATGGATCTGTTAATCAGCAGCCTGGTCTTCACACAGCTCTAAACAGACACAGAAAAAATAGCAAGATCTTACAGTTTTAATTATTTAATCATGCTTGCACAGCTGACAAAGGGTTGACTTTACATGCACAGAAATGTTACTCAACTCAGCCTGCTTATTTTGCTATAACATTTTAAAATTGCATGTTCTCTGCTACTGAAATTCCTCCATTTTAAAAGAAGGCGGCACTCTGCGTCCATGCAGTATTATATTTGAAATCACTGCTTTATCTCTGGAGCCTCTGTGGCTGTTTTGCCTCTGGAGACTGACGATGCTCCAGAAAATACAAGACACTGTATTTAGCAGCATCATTTCCCAGCTGTAGACTTCCTGACAGCCGGCTGTAAATAAAAACCTTCAGTTTCCTCAAGGCAAATCATTGGCCAGTGAAGGGAACATTAGACTGCAGCGAGTGCGCATTTGGTTTAAATGCAGTTAGCATCCAGCCCAATGGTGCACAACCATCAAATTGGCATTTCTTCACAAAAGCCATGGCTAATGGATGATAATGTGTTCTTTAATAGCTGCAGAAACTAAGAGTGTGAGCTTTCTGGAAGGCAACTTAACCAACTTATAATCACTTTCCAGTAGGAATCAGGCTGTGACTGACTTGTGCTGAATCTCCTTTATTCATCTTCCTTCCTCACATTTGCAGTATTTTACAGAAAATTGAACCCCATTTGTGCTTTTCTTCCTGTACTCAGACTCATTACAGCTCACTTACACGTATGATGTTGTGTTTATTTGTCTCCCTCCCTTGGAAAATGGCTGAGTTGAAGGACTCATTGTTTGGTTTAACAGGCTCACAGAAGTCCTCGAGAAGTGTTTAGTGGCTCTTTTTGACAGACTAATTTGCTGCAGAGGCTGATGGGAAGCAGTGTTGTGCATTTCATACATAGCTGAGATGCTGCAGATTCTCTCAGAGTGTCACTCTCTTCTCCTGCTGTAGGTTTATTGTGTTCAATAGGACTCCGTGTGACGTATTACCAGGCCTCAGGGATTTGCTGAGGTAGAAATTATGACCATCATATACCTAATACTGCTTTTAGAAGAAGATTTTCATTAACTCTTTGGGACAACAATACCTCCATCGACCCAAATGGCAACCTCCCAGTTAAGAGCACAAGGGAGGAATTAAGGCCAGTAAATCTTCTCCTCAGGTTTCCCCACAGCCAATGTTTATAGTCTCAATTTGTTTTCAGAATTTTATGCAGCAGCTCTGTTGGCCTCCTCTGATAGGATGCTTACATCAGCACATATACGGGGTAGGGATGACAATGACAGCACAGCCTCCACATACAATCACCAGTATCCAAAAGTCATCATTCTACCAGCCGAAGTTGGATTATACCAGTTGTTCAGTATGTTGCATCCATTCATTACAAACCCTTTATACTTAAGACCAGTGGTTCTCAACCTGGGGTTTGGGACTTCCAAAAGGGGAGTCACTGGATTAATCTAAGGGGTCACAAGATAATTGGGCATGTTTTGGACACATAAAATGTCTTCTTCAAGCTTACCACTAATTTATTATTTTATTTATTGCAAAATACTGTATTTCATCTCCTCAAGCCTCTAAAAGTCCTCTTTCATTTACCACTGCTTGAGATCACAATTATGCTCCACATAGCCAAAATGCAGAATATTTGATCAAAATAAAGACCAGATTTTTTCCCCCTATATAAAATGATAATACTATGTGTAATTTTCAGGAAAAAAAAAAACCCCATAAACATTTCAGGAAGAAGAGTGAAGAACAGTGGTTAAAACCAAACCACACTGACTGACTGCACGCCAGTTATTTAAAGTTAACAGTCACATCTAGACTTAGCTAAAGCTAATTTACCTACCTTTTTCCAGAAAGTGCTAAAATCTTTAATTCACAGCTGTCACCTTAACTTCACTGTTAGAGTCTGTAGAGTCTACCGATATCACCATCCTAGCTGATCACTGGTGGATTATAACAGAGATTTGAATAGTTTTTTGTTTTTTTTAGATTTTCTCTGGCATAGACGCCTTTATTTGAAAGTTGAGAGACAGGAAATTACTGGAGAGAAAGGGGGTGTGACATGTAGAAAGGTCTGCCGGCCGGGACTTGAACCGGGGTCTGCTGTGTATACGGCATGCGCTCTTAATCACTCGACCACCTGCGCGCCCATTTGAATTGGTATTTGCAAAGGTATTGACCAATAAGAAACAAAAAATTGGTATGGTATGTTTTGGAGCTCATGGTTAGTTTGAAAGCTGTCATATAGCTGACTTCTAATAGTCAGAAAGAAAAGAGTAGCCTACATAAAGGTGATTTAATCATAGATGGGCTATTTAATTCACAAAATTAATTTCATGTTCATAATACAGGGTTGCTCATATCACATGACATGTCATTTCATGTTTTTTATTGTTTTCTTACCTTTCTGGACAACTCCAATATATATGTGTTGTTTATAGCTGCTTTTGGTAGAAATATAATTCCAGGCAAAAGTTAGCATTTAAAATTTAAAATTTAATCAGTGTTGTGTTCGGAGCCAATACAAATCTTTTTTTTAAATGTATTTGTTTGTTTTTTTACCATGCAACAGTAGTGTAACTTTAAAAATACATTAATGTACACTTTATTGTTCACTGTGATTAATTATAGAACATGAGTTTTAAGAGTCTACTAGTTGATTTTTATATAATAAATAAACAAATTGAAACAAACAGCTGCTGGAATTGTTGGGAAAATATGTAAAAACTCTACAGAAAAATGGTCATCAAAAACATTAAACATACTTGATCTGCAATTACTCTGCTATGATCTTTGGAATGTAGTGAAAGACTGAAAGCTTTTATCAGAGGTTCAGTGCAGTCTTTTTTATTTTGTACATTTGTTCAGTACATTTCTTTCTTGTATGAATTTCCGTGAGGCTCAGTGGATGTGTGTTGTGGGATGTTGTTTAAAAATGGGTTGCTAGCAGTGCGTGTCCAGGCCTTCACACTCCAGTGTGCTCGAAAGGTGACAGCTGGAAGTGAGTGCATCGCTCCACTCTGATGATACAGTTAATCAGCCAGGGCCTGGACTCTATTAGTCCATACAGGCTGGTTCAACAGAAAAACATGAAAGGCCGCTCTGATCACACACATAACGTCTCACACTAACAGATCTGACTTCTCACAGCTTCAGGGATGAAGTTGTAGATAATGAGGATTTTATTACTGTGTTGGTAGCATAAATTAAAGGACATAAAGTGTTGCTTCCTGCTTGTGCAGGTTTTGCACAAAACTGGGGAGATAGCTTAAAGCAGTATGAATATCTCAATGCCTGCAGAGACCAAAAAAACCCAGTTAAAACCCAACATAAAAGCTATCATTCTACAGCTCCTCACGGGTCCACATACATAAATATCAGCTTTTCATTTCCTGAGATGTCTCATGCCTATTTTGTTATTGAAATGTTGAAAATACAGCTCTTAATGTTCTTTTGTGCGGAACTAAAGATTAAAGTGCCTTTTGTGGATACTTACCAGTTTTCTTGCATCATTGGTTCTCCCTTATCTGTATTATCACCACATGAAGATACTGCACTTCTTCTTAATTTCTCAAAACTTGAAATATAATTGATCATTGATGATTTATTTTTCTTATCACTGCTCTTTTGTTGTTTGTGCCTACACCCCAGACCTTAAAACCTAAACATGATCTTCTCCTCTTATTGCAGATATTCCGCCGAGCTGACAAAAATGGTGAGTAAGCAAAATATGAAGTTAATTGGATTATATGGCTAATTAAAACTCAATTAAAGAAGAAGGTAAACTGAGTACATACATGAGACATGAGAACAGGATTGTTGCTGAATTAACCAGGATATGGTAGCTCAAGTTCCAAGACTGCTATTTTCACAGAAAAACAAAAATTAAGCCAAGCTGATACTTTAGTATTAGGTTAGCTTATCTGTAACAGCATCACAGGTTCTGCCAGATACATGGATGACTGTATCGTTAGCAAACACCTGAGGACACGTACCGGGGCACATTTCTGGCAAGTCTTTAACATACAAACTGAAAAAGATGAACTCAAGACAGCTCCTTAAGGGATTCCTGTTTTCCAATTTTATATTTCCATTCTTGAGAGATCCACATAAATAATCAAAGTAACCAAGGTGAAGTACAGATGCATGGTTTTGATTTGTGATGTGATTGGATTTGACAGAATTAACTCCTACGGTTTAGCTCATCTCAGTGATACAATGAAACATACAGAAATGTATAGTGTGATGTATGAGTAATCT
This sequence comes from Scomber scombrus, assembly GCF_963691925.1. Lineage (NCBI taxonomy): Eukaryota > Metazoa > Chordata > Actinopteri > Scombriformes > Scombridae > Scomber > Scomber scombrus. The sequence continues at coordinate 12,560,754 of NC_084979.1, forward strand.
TGCTATACAGGACATTAGGTCACATCTATTGCTTACCTTTTGCTGTTCTCTGTAGGGAAGAGCTTTTTTGTTTACTACTTATGGTGCAAACTGAATGGAGATTTCCACCTAATCTGAATATAATGTATTCCCCCCTGCAAACATGTCAGTATTACATATGATTAATGTGTTGCAGTGTTACATTTACCCTCTTTATTTCAGAGGGATTTCTCCCCTCAAACCTCTCCTGAGAAAACACAGAGCATTCAGCTCTGCACGGGAAACAATGATGACAAACAAGAACATGTTTTTGCTATACATTTTTTATTCATGCACTGCAACTCCATGTAATGGCATGCAGAATACAAAAGGGGAAAGTGATTAATGCATGTAGAGTATGTGCGCACTCCGATCAGTTTCCTCAGGAGGACAGTGAATGTGTTACATAACTGCAGGTTTAATGATGCAACATGTGCCATCATTTGAAGGGGTTGTTGTAGGTGCCTCAAAGCTCATGCGGAGATGTAACAATGCGCTTTTTCTATGGTTTCTACTGGTGTGAAGAAACTGTGAAGGATAGAAGGAACGGGTGGGAGGTTTTTTCTCCTTCAAGTTGCATCTTCTCTCGGGTCATTTTTTGTGAATTAGTAGGAAAAGCATAATGGCTGAAAGCACAGCAGAGGTGTGTGATTTTCAACTGAAGCTTTTTTATAGAAATAGATGTTGGCTGTATTTCAGTAAGCAAAGTGTATTATTACATATATTACATTCATTTTGTGAAGCCTCAAATCTGCTCCCTGTGTTCTGTTCTTTCTTTCCTACCCCGCCCCTCCAGAACACACACAAAGCTTCTATTTTTATTTCTTTGTAAAAAGAGGAGAGATTAAACAAGAAACAAGAACTCTGTCGCATATTTGTGGTAGTTATCTTCAATTTGCAGCCGAGCACTCCTTGTCTTCACGAACTCACTGAGTCGTGCACCCGAGAGGAAAGTGCCTCCTTCCAATCAGCACTGAGTGGGCTGCCGTGATACGTCTCGAGCACTGCAGATTTACCACATAATGAGGGCTGGCTACCAACCCACTATGCTCTATTCCTTTACAACATTGTAATGAAGAATTATATTTTTAAACGAAAAAACAACAACAATTAAATAAGAACAAGAATATGAAGTAAATGCTAGAAGCTTTTACCAAGCAGCCTTGTGCTGAGATTACTCTGTAATCAATTCATGTTACGGCACCCTGTGCTAGTGGATGTACAAAAGGTTTCACAATGTAAGAAGATGAAACTGAAAGTGTGATCAATGATTAGAATCTCATTAGAAAATGAGTGAATTCTTGTGAAGAAGCCATATATTTTATTAAGTGTAACAGGGCTAGCATTGCTTTTCTTTATTTTGATGATTTATTCATGTTGATGTATTATTGTATATGTAAAAACCAACAGTAAATCATAAGCGGTCTTTTCTCTCTGGTCAGAAAGTGGTCAGATACGAAGCATCACTGTGAGGCTTCTGGTTAATGCTGCATCCAAGAGCAGTGGCAGAGTGTACTGTAGACTACAGCATATTTATCACAGGATGAAGTGATGTATGAAAGTGCTGCATCTCTGGAGGGAAGAGACTTGGGCTGCAACTAACAATCATTATCATTATCGATTCATCTGCTAATTTCTTTGATTAATCACTTCATCGTTTGGTCCATAAAATTGTAGAAAACAGTAAAACAGGACAATGACTAAAAACAATTAACCAATTATCAAAATAGTTGCAGATGAGTTTTTCTGTCGATTGATGAACCGATTAATCCACTAAATGTTGTGCAGCTTTAGAAGAGAGTAACATTAATACAAACACTCAGCTGTTGTTTATCCTTTGAACATTTTAGAAACAAATTAATACCATTTATTAGTTCATACATTTTTGACACCTCGAGATTTAGGCAATATGAAAAAAACATGCTTTCATTTCAATATTGTCCAAATCGTACAATGTTAGTAAAAATAATAGAAATTTTAAATTAAATTCTGTAAGACTGTAGACTTGATTCACATGTTTCTCTTTAAGGACAATTGTTTATTATTTATTCAATCTACTCTTCAGTCCATTCTTACCACTTGTATTCTCCTGAACTGCACTTTATGAATTATTCCTGTTGCATCAGTTTGATGACTTTTATCTTTAGGATTCCCTCCAGAAAACCTGGAAAGATACAAATGTCTGTGCAGGGAGAGATTTTCATTTAGGTCACAGTTAGAGCTGCCATTTTATTCAGTGTGAAGTATGACAAAATAAAGCCTGTAAGCTGTCTTGCTTCTGTTGTGAGGTACTGAGTTATCCTCCATCTGAGCAACACTTTACATTTCCCAGCAGTGGTATCGTATTGACAATTGTTAGTCATGCAGCCTCGAGATCAATTGCTGAAAAATGTGCATATTCTTCAGTTAAAACTCACTGTCTTAGAGTTGAATGTTGGTGCAAGTGACCAACTCTTTTACTCATGCAATATAACAACTAAACAAGATTTTGTCTAATGGCTTTAATTAGGAGACATACAGAACAGACGAAACACATTATAACATGTAAGAATGTTTGGCATTTTTGTCTGATAGACTATTTAAATCTGTGAATCAGTCATCAGAATTATTGTTAATAGTCCAACACGTCCTCTAACATGGATGACAAAACTGGTTGCTATTATATTCCAAAACAACCCATGTGAATGTTTTCTGAACTGGTGCCACAGTGATTTAGGCAACTCAAATCTCTCTAAACGTTGCTTTTGAGAACATAACCATAACAGTAAGATAACCAGAAGTTGTTTTGAAGTGTTTCACCAAAAGATTAAAAGAAACCACAAATGTAGGACTTAAACAAGTCCTACATTTTCTGAGTAACACACATTCAGGACAGATTTACTGTCCACTGGCATACGCTCTACCAGTCCACCACTGCGTAATGTACCATCTGATCTGCACTGTAACTCGTATTTGGGTATCTAATTGGCTGTTAACCAAAGCAGCTCTGTTAGAGGAGGCTTGAGAATGAGTCAGAGGTGCAGCAGATTGTGTTTACTCCTACATCATGTGGAAAGAAGCACTGAGACATTTACAGAGATGTTTGAGACATTAATTTTGATTCTGCCACCTCTAGTAGCTTCATCTTCTGTCTGAGGTTGAACTTAGCCATGTTCAATAAATATACTCTTTTTCATCTTAAGTTTATGATCTCCTGCCTACCTTAGTTGCCTCTCTGCTTGAAATGAGTGGTATAAGTCAAGTCAGTTTCATTCATTTAGCCCAGTATTGCGAATCAAAAATGTTCCTTTAAAATCTGCACAGCGTCCGACCCTCTCCTAGACCCTCGATTCAGATATGGAAAACCTCTTTCAAAATGGACAGACATGCAGTAGATGTTGTGTGCACAGAATAGACCAAAATAGCAAAAAATCAGGATAACAGTTGAAGAATGTGGATCCGGGAGGACATTTAGCACCTCTTCTCACAATGTACTTGGAAAGAGGACAGACTACACATACACACAAGAGGCAAAACTCACACACACTATTCACACAGGGGAAGGAAACAACCATGCACAGTGAAAAGGGAACAAGAGGAAGGGGAGAGAGAGGGAGAATCACACGACTTGGATGTTCTTTTGGGCCAATAACAAACAGAGGCTTAGAGAAATGCAGTTTTCAGAAGGATTACAGTATTTGTGTCATCAGGACTAACATGGACTTTAAGGCTTAATAGATTCAATGAGACTGAGACCAGTCCAGTAACGGGTGCAAGGCTCTGAAGTAATCAAAGAATAAGAAACTAATTGAAAGTTACAGAGAAAAGATGAGTTTGAAATTGAAATTTTCAGCCTTTGCTGCAAATGCATCATGTCAGCCAGCAACAGGTAAAAATGTATTCCAACAAACTAACAGATGATATGATTTACTGTTGGCTCAGGCCATCAGTCTGAGCTGCCTGGCAGAGCTCTCAAAAGGTTTCAGTGCTTGCAGAGCATAGCTGGCGGCGAGATCTCATTATCGTCTGCAGTAAGTCTCTGCTCTGACTACTCAAACCAGCCCTCAGTCCCTGCTCTCAATTTCCTTGGGACCCTGCAAGCTCTGCAGTACACACCCCCGGACGCTGCTTACCTTCAGCAGACGTATTCACTTGACTTTGTGTTTAACTGCACTATAGTAAAGGTGTAAGAGTAGCTGATGCACAAACTGTGTTTATGTGATCATTACCAAATTGTAATAGGAAAAATTAATTGAAGTGGAAGATGCAACATTGGGTAAATCATTTTGCAGGATCAGAGAGGAGATGGAAGCAGCATTACAGTCCCATTTTCAGGAAAAGTGATGCGCAATTGGGTAAATACTTTTAAGAGCAGAAATTGGATTCTTAGCTGTATCACATCACAACCAGCAACTGTTGCAGAAATGGAGATATATTAATGGAAAGACGTCAAAGTGACGTTTGTTGCTTGTCGTTGACAGAGGTTTTAAAGCTAAAGAAAGACTTTGGGACGAAGCTGATTGATGTGAAATATTTTAATTTGCAGCAGCTGTTTGGATCTTATCACTGAAATTAATTTTGTGTTTTGAAGCCAAAGTATCCTTTTACATCGGATAATGGACAGACTCTTAATTAAGGTGATAAAACCTTTCAGGTGTCAGCAAGGTGTCATTTTCCTCCTTTCAGACGACGGGAAGCTGTCCTTGGAGGAGTTCCAGTCATACTTCACTGATGGTGTCCTCACTGACGAGCAGATGCAGGAGCTGTATTTCTCCATTGACAGGCAGCAGACAGAGTAAGCTCATCTTCCTTTTGGACGTGCTCCAGTTCTGCTGCCATCTGTAGCCCCTCCTGCTCTCCTGCTGCCTGGTAGTGAGATGTCTAGATCTCACGTCACTGAAGATTATGTCGATATTACATGGAGAGCCTTCATTCTGGCATGAAAGCCCTAGAGTTTGCACATAGATGAGCACAAATAAGATTGTGAAATATGTAAACATATGCCTGTGTCATTGGCTTACAATCAAACCTAAAAAAAACCCCATTTATTTGCAATAAAAACCTTTGGTGATGTAAACAAAATTTAAATAAAAATGAAAGCAGTCTTTGCTGTTTGTGTGGGCACAATAGTAGATAAGCCTATCTCTGCTTTTGGCATTACTGAGGTACTAACCAATCACAGTAAAGCATGATCTCTTAGGTGTTACAGCTTTAGCGACACCTTCAAATGTACAGTTCTCAATTTGTGTACTTTCAACTTAATGTTTTCTTCAATTATAGATGCATGTAAAACATGTCTATATTCGAAATAGAAGTAGGTACCAATATAAAATCCAATCTATGTTTTAATACATTTGGAGATACATTTGTTGAAAGGCACTTTAAAAGTAAAACATCATAATATATGAAAAATATATTTTAAAGTGCTCTTTTCAGAGTTCCCAATAATATCTCTTTAAAATTACATTTTTGTCTTCTCCTCTTTACTATGCTCTTCTGTTCTCATCCTCCCTTACAGCAACCTGGACATAGACAAACTCTCAGGTAATTACATATACCATTATGTATCACAAAATCTTAATGTTTCATGGTTTTAGCTGCTTCTGTTGGCCAAGGCTGACTGACTATGGCCATAATACAAACCCCCAGGATGCCACTGTCTCAGTAACTCAGCAATTAAGATGTAATCATGCATTGCCAAAACTACTTTCATTCTAATTATACCTAATTAAAATATTTTCTATTTGTTTTCATCTTCCCATCCTCCAGAGTACTTCAGTCCACACCTGGGAGAGTACGTCAATGTCCTGTCTGCTCTGGAAAAGCTGAACGTGGCCATTTTAAAGGCCATGGATAAAACTAAAGAGGTGGGTGGTGACTGCTTTCACCTCTGCACTGTTTTGAATTTTACATGTCAAGACATAATTTATATGTAGCTCAACATCACTAGACTATTACACAGTTCAGCTGAATTCAGAATATTCGTAAGCACCCTTTATCTCTGCAAGCATTCAGACAAGCTCCTTTGTTTGTGCCTCAGCTGTCAGTTTGAAACCCTGTCAGAGGTCTTTGACTTTGCTCCGCTGTTATGGTGAAACGGGAGAAAATAAAAACACCCAGCATGACTGAGTCTGTCTGCTATCAGTTCTATATCTGCAAACATGAACTCACAGACAAGCCATGCTCCTAAAAATGTCCTTCTTTAACAAGGCGATTGATGCCAGGTTGTATGAGAGACATGGCAGCTGTTTGTCTTTGTAAATCAGCTAGAGCTGCCAGTAAAGTTAAATAAAATGTGACCAAGATATTTCAGGTTCGTTGGCATAAGTTTGTTGTTTGGATCCCAGCGTCTTATTTTTTGCAAAGGCAAACAAATCTGCTGGCTTGGTATAATACTCACATGACACTATCTCCTGGGTGTCATCTCAAATACAGAGCTAAGAATGAATAAGTGCATTCAAAACAGTTTTTGGAAACTGAGCTAAAAATATATTCCGGTTTATTTCACAGCATGTATGGATGACTATGGATGTCAGTAGGACTGCAACATACATTCTTGACTAATCTATTGATCAATTTTCTTCTTATTTGACAGCGTTTTAACATAGTTAAAAAATGCTCCTTGCAATTTTCTAAGTCCATATCAATCTACAACCATACTAGTGGTGCCTTTAAGCTAAATGCTAACATCAACATGCTATCACAAACATTTGCTAAAAATCAGTAAACACAAAATACAGCTGAGGCAAATGGGAGTGTCATTAATATTGCAAGTAATTGTTCATTAACTAAAGTATTGGACAAGTTGACATTTTTTTGTCCTCTGGGGACAAGTGTCCAAATTTCATGGGAATCCATCTCATAGTTGTTGAGACATTTCACTCTCAAGTAACCTCGTGGTTACTTGAGGAAAAAAATCAGGAGATCTTAAAAGTCAGTAGGATTCATCCTCTGGGGACATGAATGTCTGCAGGAAATGTCATTGTAATCCATCCAATAGTAGCTGAGACATTTAAGTCTGAACCAGAGTGGTGGCTCATCCCTAAAACCACAACAGTAGGAAAACCCAAAGATAATCAACTGAGATATGAAACAGAGAAAAACAGAAAACCTCGAAGGCTTTCAGCATTATGGAGATCATTGTATCATCATCTTCTCAACTTTACAATATTTGTTGTTTTTTTCAGTTCTGAAACATGCAGAAACACATTCAAGCACAAATCACCGTCACATGGGAATGAAATTTCCTCTGGCAACACAAGACGTTATTGCTGTTAGCTCTCATATAAAAGCACCGATTGGGCAGCATTGGCCATTTGACTTTACTTTAGGTTTTCTTTGTTGTTGTTTTTTAAGATAAAATAAATACCTCCTAAGAGAAAAATGTTTCACAGAATGTAGTCTATCTCAACATTTTGACTCCGTATATAACACATTTTCACCAAGTTTACATATCTTTAGTTCATGGAGTTAAAATACAGATCAATGCTGTTCAGTTCAAAGCAGAAATACAAATTTTACACCAACACTTCCTTTACATGTATTTCTAGATAATGAGACAGCATCTCATCAAATCATCAGCCTTGGATTATGAAACATGCTAATTAGAGCATTTGAAATCCTGTTATGAAGACTCGCTGAGCAGAAGCGTACTGTATACTGTATATTCAGGGAGATGTAGAGGGGGATTAAAGAGTTTGCCCCTGCCCATGCAAAGCTTTAATCATGTTGTTTTAGGCATTCGCAGTTCAGATCAACATCAAAGAACTTCTGCTAAGACATAATCAATAGTGCTGCTCACTCCTAATCGATCTCACCTAAACCTCCACGTTAAGCCAAGTAGGGAATATTTATTTCTGTTTGGCGGGCTGTGAATAGGTCGAAGCAGACTTATAATGAGATTGTTTTCTCTGTGGTATGCAGAAACATATTTTCACTGCAGTGCAGGAAGCGGGTGTTATTAATGATAGTAAGATAAAGAACTCAGGGCAATAGTGGAGCATATGTGACACTAACTAAGGCTGACAAACCCCGACCCTACTGTATGACGTCAGATGTCCTCCACATACATACCAACTGCACCACTAACACACAGCTATTTTTCAGATGCTGTAATCTCTTCCTCTTTCAGTTTATTTCCCTCTTTTTTAATCCAAGTCTATTATTCACTCAGACGCACACGTTTTATCTCCTTTTGCTATACATCCATCTTCCACGACACTGTCTGTCTGTTGTCTGGCTCTTTTTCTCTTTCTCTTGTTCTTTTCCCCTCTCTGTATCACCCATGCCTTCATACAGCTCATGCATTTTTCATGTTGCTATTAGTCTGTCGAAAAGCTTTCTTTGCCCTGAAGAGCAGATGCATTTTTTGCCATCCTGAAGTCAAATACTAAATCTTATTGCTAAACCAAAGACAAAACTAATCCCATTGCAGTGTTAATGGGCCACCAGTGCTCACATTTAGCTATAGGTAAAAAAATGGGGGAACAACTTTTACATTAACTCCTTATAAAGCTTCCATAATGTGAGGAAACACTAACAGGCAAAATGATGAAATGAACGGACTGAGAGAGAATGTATCCTCTGTGTTGTTGTGGTGCCCCGAGATACACAGAAAACATCTGCTCTGGTGTTGCAGCTCTTCTGTCTTGAAAAGAAAGAGAGGAGAAATTGAGAAAAGGACTAAGGTTCATTACTTGTGTTGTGCAGCATCTCTGCTGCCCTGAGAGCACATAAAGGACAAGAGTTCCAATAAGCTTGGTGGGCATTTTTCAAATGTCTCCCTGTAATTTTTTTCTTGGGCTCTATTTCATTGCACCACAGGGTGCTGGTGAGGGTGACAGGGTTCATTATCCACAAAAACTGAGCTGGCAAAGTAGTGTTTATCTGGAGCAACACAGCTATAAAAAAGAGCAGCAACTGTTCTGAAGCTTGTAGTTCTTAGAAAGTTCTCTGCAAACTAGCACCAGGCATCCATACATTATCATAATATCCTTTTCCAGTGCATGAAATAGACAGTTTTTACCTTGGTTGCAACTGCAATAATATTCTAATAAGAATGCAGATTTTATTACTTTTAATTGTGTGAGAACATAATCCAAACAACCAAAGGGTTAAACCTCAAAATACAAGTTTAATAAGTTTGATATCTGAAAACAGAGAATGTAACATGAACCAAGGATTGTGGTAGTGGTCTGGACTTCATCTTCATTCACGTGTTCTCAGCTCATATAATGACCCTGGCTGAAGATGAACAGGCAGACAAGTTCATCTTATCAGCTACAAAAACACAAGCAACATTTCTTGGACTAAAGATGATAAATTGAATTGGTTTTATTCTTCTTCTTACCCGTCCATCCAGGAATATCAGGGCTCCTCAGTGCTTGGTCAGTTTGTGACACGCTTCCTGCTGAGGGAGACCTCCACTCAGCTGCAGTCCCTTCAGTCATCACTGGACTGTGCTATGGAGGCTGTTCATGACCAGGGCTGCACAGGGAAGAGGATAGTGAAGAAGCCTGAGGACCTGCCTATCCAGAGGGTGGCCAAACGCCCGGGCCGACGCATCCAGAAGAACATGTGTCTCTCCCCTACAGACCCCTACTCTGGCATGCTTACCACAGGTATATGTCTGAGGACACTGGGATTAAGATACTGGAGCCAAATCTATTTTAGTCAAATGTTTGACAAAATAGAAATTTACAGGGATGTTTTGTAGTGATTGGACTCAGGAGAACTCTCATTGTATTGCAGCCAAAACAAAAAAACCATCACTGCGAAATACTGTTATTTCACAGGCAACCTGTGTTGTGCTGAACTGATGTTGTGTTTCTGGTGTCAGGGGTCAGTGTCGAGCCAGACAACCACTGGGGCTCCCAGATCAACCAACTGGAACAGCTCATGGACAAGCTGGAGTGTGAGGTTTGTATGAAACTGTAAAAAGCGGAATAATAATGGCAGTGGTTTATCCTGCGGTATGGGATTCAATGTGTTGACAGAGAGGACGGTTCGTACAAAGTACACAAGGATGGTTGGGCCAACAGTAAAAGCTGCATTGAACTGCACACACTGAATGTTATGCATTAGGTATCAGCCTGTGAATTCACGCTGTGCTTCACTGGCTGAAGAGTTTCAGTGAGCTGATTTGACACAGCGGTTGTATGAAAACTTCACACTTCACACAGATATAGAGATGCATCGGAGTCTCAGTGCTGCACAGATGCAATCCTGATGCTGATGCTTTGGGATAACAGATGTTTTGACTTTCTTGAAGGAGCAGTTGAATGTTGCTTGTAGCTCTGAAAAAGTGCACAAATATCCTCTGGATACTGATGTAGGATTTTTTTGCCACTATTACAATTTAAAATATTCATCTGGAATTATAGATGAGACATTTTCAAGGTTAGATATCAGCATTGCAAGGATAATGAACTAGCCTGCTAACACTGATAATTGCATGTTCTTATCTTTGCCATGCAGACAAGAATTTAGTATAACCATGGTTTGCAGGATTGCATTGAGGCTGCTGCAGGCTTAATATGAATATGGCGATATCCTCCTTGTAAAAGCCAATGCTTTGTGACAGACTGTGACCAGGGGCCATATTTTTGCAGGATTCAGTCCAGTCCTGCTGCTAATTCTTGTTCCTTTCATGCCTGACTGAAATATTTATGCCCCCGTTTCAGAGTCCACATCTTGAACCTCTCAAAGAAGACACATTGGCAGGGACATATAAATCGGTGAGTCCAACTTGATAAAGAACTAAGATTGTGTTAGTTTATAAAAAATATCTTTGCACAGAACCAAAAACTGTATATGTAATCATGTTGGATTCATTTGATATGTATATGATATTTTTGAAACTGGAAATAACTCAAACAAATGCACCAGAAATGAAAAATCTGCATTAAATGACATTATTTGAAAACGTGAATATGACTCTGACTTTGTTTTCTCTCCTTGCTGTCTAGAACATCCTCCTGATCCAAAGACAAATGTCTGTGAAGGAGAGGGATGTGGAAGCATTTCAACAAGCTCTAAAGATCTACACAGATGCCACGAGCAGCCAGCTAAACAACCTGCAGTATGGCCCTTTTATGTGCCTCAGTGCCTTTGTGTGTCTTAGGATCTCTTTGTGATTTGCTGCAGCCACTTCAAATCACTTCAATTTTCCCAAACAGAAGATAACCCCACTCTCTGCTTTTCTTCCTGTGATTTTTTTTTCTCCAGCATTTCAGTCCAGAACCTGCCAGACAGATCGTGTTTCATCATGTATGAATTTTGGCAGGATCGTCTCTCCTGGATGAGGTAGGATCAGAGGGGCTTCACAGCATATCAGAAGAGAAAACATGTTCTTAAAATTCCATTTCTGAACTCAAATTTGCTCTCTTTGAAGCTACCTGCAGTCGTCCATCAGTAAGACCTTCCAACGCTGCATTATTGACTCACTGGAGGAGCCGGAGATGGTCTCCACCATGCTCCTTCCAGGTAGAAACCTGACATTCAAATGCTTACCGAAAGCTTTCATGCACAAAATCTCACATGATTTAGTTAGAAGACAAATGAATTAATGATAAGTATTCTCAAACAGTGAGAATACAACAGGAAATTACATGGCCTTGTGGAAGAATATGATTGCATATGAATTAATGATTAAATAAACCTAAGAACTTAGTTAAAGTCTTTCTAGAAGAATCACTTGTAGGAAACAATATAATTTAGGTGCTTTTCAGGAAGAAAAAAAAATGATCCTAATATATAATTTATATAACAGAAGTTGTTTACCAGACAATGAAATAAATCCTTAGAATGCCATAATTTTTTAACAAGGTAAAATGAAAATGCGTGTTGTTATCATGCTTGTGTGACTCAAGCAAAGAGTATAAAACATTAATTCTTCATTATTTTTGTGTTTTACAGCTTCTTGGTGGATTATGAACAACAACTGACATAGCAAAGCTGCTATTCAGCACAATTAAATGCAGGAAGAAGAGGAGCCTATTTGATCTCTTTTTTTCCCCTCTTTTGTTCTTTGATATCTTTTTCCTCATGGCATGACCAGGATTGTTTTTGCAGAGCTATACTCCAAGGTCATAAAAAAAGAAGACTAATCTTCAGTGAAACAAACCTAAACCTTGGATAGAAAGAATTGAGGTAATGCAATATTTTATTGTGTGATCACGATCTGTGCGTTCATTTCACAGTATTGGCACATTTATTGCTTCTGATTTAATAGAAACAAAAAACAAACAAAAAAATTGCATGATTTCTTATTTCTGAGTCTATCAAAACTACATCTTAGAGTAGATATAATGTCAATGCCACAAAAATAGAAACACATGAATGACAACTGATCTGTCCATCCATCACTCATTCTTCAGTACAGACAGAAACAGAAATAGTGGTAGGGTTAACCTGCATTTCCTCTTGTTCTCTCTGTAGTATTGTGCTTTGTTGTCTCCTTCAAAGCTTTGCTAACAAGCGTCTCTTTGCTGATGGGTAAGGTAGAACATAGTTAACTAATGATCATCTGGATCTAAACCTCTGTGTGTCACTCCTGCACTTTAGAAAAATATGAACCGTGGACCTAGTTGTGAAGAATGGAACATTTATTGTAGATTGTCTATTGAAAATGTAGATTTACCAGTTGCACTCAAGTGTAGTGAGACATTAGCGGACCATAACAATTAACCAAATAATTGTGCAGTTTGCCTGTACTGTTATTCTATAAGTAAAACTCAAAAGCCATTATTTTACATTTTGGGGTGTGTAATCAGAAGAGTTTAATGGTACAGTACACACAAATAGAAGTTTATATTTTGAGTACAGAAATGAAGCAAAAACTGTTCTGTGTAATGACATTCAGAAGAAAGTCTGTTAAAATGGTGTATAGTAGTTAATGAAAGCTGTAAGGTGTAAGTAGCTGTTGTAGAACATAAATGGTAAATGTACAGTATGATAGTATATTGAACTTTGGTTGTTCTGATAATGCGAGGAATTATTTTGTTCACTCTTTTTTGAAGTGTTGATTATTTCTTTTATGAAAACTATAAAGTTATATGGATGCTATGTTTGTTTTCTGGCATGAAATAAAGTTCATGACATGTTGATGACATGAAATAATTATTTGTCCCACAATGCCTCTCAATTGTGATATAATACAATCATAAATGTTTATTAGAAGTTTAGTTAATTGTAGAATTGGATGTGGTATTGAGCAGCCACCATACTGTGTTTCTGTTTGTTATGGTTGTCCTCTCCCTCTTTAGAGGGAAATATAATGCATTTATAAAAATATCAGCAGTAGCAGGGTAAACAGTAGGTTCTTATTTGGTCTGAAGCTTCGTAAAAATTGTTTTCTTAGAAATAAACTTAAATTTGACAGCTGTCAATGAAGCTGAAAAAAGAGGAAATGATATTCACTCTCCTTGGATGAATAAGATTGACAGACTGAAATCCTCAGTTAATATAAGCTTGTGATATCTGCTGCTGGAACCTTTGAGAAATTACTAAGAAACAATTAAACAATTTCAAGCCCACCTTGTGTTGAATTTGGGGCAATTAGCTGGGTTTCACTCCTCAAAGCCATCTGGCTCTTTGAAATTCTCTCTCTGCAGACACAACCTGAATCAGCTTTAACCTAGAGAGTTTAAAGTCAACAATTCCACTGCAGCAGCTGGCAGCTCATATTCACAGCCTAAATTTGCAGTGTATCCACATCAGGTAATATTTGACTTCACAGCATCTTTATCCCAGAGCGTATTAACTACCAAAAAATATGTTTAAGTCATAGAGTTTTAAGACTAGGATTTTTAAAAGCCTCCTAATACATAATCCACTGTATATGCAACACATATTTTTTCTTTGTTGTTAATTATCCCTAAAGGATATTCAGGCATTGGATTTAGGCCAATGCAATGTGTTCTTGTTTTATCATCAGAAAGAGTTGTAATTTGAAGATATGTCACATGATGCTATGATTAAAAAAGAGGTTTAGAGAAACCCAACCTGTCAGGCCCCCACAAAGGTTAAGTTAAATGGAAAGGTTTGGCTCTGATGGAAACTAGGAAGTGAAGATGGTAAAGGCGGGAAACCTTTTACAGCAGCAGCCTTTCATGATGAGAAAAAACATGCTCCTGCTTCAGATCCAACACCCTAATCCTTCCCTGCTGCTATTTTCTCCTCTGTGACAGTGCAGCCTCTGTGACAGTGCAGCCTCTGCACCGATGTCGGGGCCAAAACACCCATGATAAAAAAAACAAAAAACATCTTACATAAATTCCATGTGTACATATAAGCATCAACCATCATGTCAGGCCTCCCACAATCAAAAATACATATTTTCAACAATCCCAGGAGTGGATACAATATCAGACACTAATAAGTGTACTGCGGATGTGAGAGAAGGCGAGCCAGTCAATGTGACACCTTTAATTGCCTGTAAAAGGATGCCATGTGTGATAGGGGCCTATTAGCAGATGACATTTTTCTGTCCACACTGTTAATGCACTTGAGTGTCACTACAAAGCTGTTTTGTCAATTAGGAGCTTATGTGCATGTTGTTATTGTGCTTGTGTAGAGTTAAAAGTGTTAGAGCAGTTAGAGAATATTGCAGGAGAAAATGAGAAAAAAGGAACAAAGAGAAGAAGTGGTGTGGTGTGTGTGTGTGAAGAGACTGGCAGACACTGGCAGAGGAAAATAAGGGTCAACTATCAGGGTGCATTGACATTGAAGGGAAGCAAACCCAAGCAGAAGATCTGATTTACTGAAGTGTAACATGCAAGCACGCACACACACACACACACACACACACACACACACACACACACACACACACACGCACACACACACGCACACACACACACACCAGTAACTAGATTTGCGATAAGCAAGTAGGAGTACAAACGTATGGAGGAGGAGATGGAAGCTTGGGTTATGCAGAGAATGCAGTGATGGGTACAGCTACATGTCTTCTAGCGTTTTCCCGAACAGCTTCGTGACAGTTGATCAAGGAAGGATTACTAACAGCCCAAAGCACAAAATATATTTCTGGAATTAGAAGGCGTTTGATATGTCCTATCAGATGGGCTCTGCTGCCTACTTTCATTGGCCACACATTTGCTGTGGCAACAGCAGCACATAAATTACACACAAACATAAGCAGAGGAATGCATCAGCTCAGTGCATGTAAGAAAATGTATATTTAAACACATAAACATCAGTGCACAATTGACTGAGTAAATGACGACTGTTATGACTCGGCCTGGGGGAAACCCTGGTGCAACGTGGAAGAATGAAGCTGCAATCTATTGCAATTCGGAAGTCAACAGTTCCGAGTTGGTATTCCAATCTAAATGCGTCCCAGCACATATGCTTGGGAAAACATCGACGCCTGCAGCAAACTGATGTTTGTATGGCAACTAAACTTCACAAGCATCTATCTATCCTTCAGATGAGCACATTTTAAAAAGGAGAGTAGGCTAGTACCACACATTCACAAAGACTTCTATCAAGCACAAATCAACTGTATGGAAATAGCAACTTCAAAGTTGTTTATTTATAAAGTTGTAATTCTGCTTATTCATTATGTGGGCCGCCATATTGCTGTGACGTCAGATGTGTTTTTGTCAGTGAACTTTGGCTAACAAATAGAGATGATACATAAAAATAACTCAGAAGACCTCTGGGCCATAACAAAGACACTGCAGTGGATAGTTCATTTAAGTTTACTGCGAGCAAGGCTGTTGAAAGGCTTATGGTGCTACATTTTTAGGCCACTAAATGGAATTGTAATCACAGAAATGCCAAAAATGTAGACTAAACCTGAAGCACATAATGACCTGTCTGCTTAGCAAGCTGCAGATCACTTCAAAACAACCCCTGGATATTTGTGTTAATTTTCTGAAAAAGAGAACAGATCTGGAAATTATACACTGAGTCACTATCTGAATTGTCTGGCTAGACAAAAAAGCACTTGACCAACCACAAAGTAGTGGAGAAGATCAAGAGGATGTGGGTCTAAATGCATGACAGTGAGAAGCACTCTAAAGGACTGGAAAGAGGGACACAAGAAAAACGACATGAAAAACAATATAGACTATAGAAAAACATGAGATGAGAGAGAAAATGTGTAAGTGCAGGTAGGAGGTAAAATAAACCCAATTTGTTTTGTTGGAGGAGACCTGATGAAAAGAAATATGAAACAGGAATGACGGTGGGGTATGTGGAAACAGGAGGTGGATCTTATTTGAAGAGTGGAGAGACAGTAAATTGGCATGACAAAAAAAGTGAGAGAGGAGGAATAAAGGAATACAAAATGAGGACATGGAAGCCTGTCGAATGAAAGGATATTGGACATTTTGGGGTAAAATAAAATAAATGTATGCACGATGAGATGGTACAATGAGGATAATAAGATGAACAGAAATTAGGAAGATGAAAAGAAAAGAAAATCTTACCATGTGGGCAAAAGTCTAGCAATGCATATACACTATACTGAATAGTCAGTCATGCCCATGTACGTGTGTACTTCTGGGGCTGTTTTTATGGTCTTGACTGGGACCATTATTTCCTCTTAAGGAAAATCTTATTGCTCTAATATCCAGTGATATTGACAAATGACAATGACGTGATGATGAAAAAGCAAGGTCCAAATACAGATGTTTTTTTGAGTTTGGTGTGGAAGAACTTAACCTGCACAAAGCTTAGACACCAACCCCATCCGACATATTTGAGATAAATTGAAACACTGACTGTCTTATATCGGCCAACAGTTTGATCACACAATGGTTGGCACAAATCATGTATGAAAAGCCTTCAGAGAAGAGTAGAGGCTGTTACAGCAGTGTATTAATGCCTATGGTTTTGAAATTAAATGTTCTACATATGGTTGTATAGTTTGCATATCCACATATTACATTCAGGTGTCCTCATACTTTATTACCTGTATCATACCACAATTGCAAAATGTCAAAAGAAAAACGAAAGTATTTATTGCATCAGAGCAACCCATTGCTGCTCTGCTGTGCTGCCTCCCTTCAGGTCCTAGAAAACTGATGCTCAAGTGATAAAACATTCATCATGATGTTATCACTGTCTCTCTTCATCTCTAAACAGATACAGTACAGTTGAAGTACATGGAGAATAGAGGCAAAGGACAAGAAAAAAGAGAGAAAAATGTGTAGAGAGAATGGAAACGAGACAATTTGCTGGTAAAAAAACAAAGATTAAGAAAAGAAGATGATAGGAATATAAAGATGTAAACAGAGGAGACTAGGGCACTCTGCTAGAAAAAAAAACAACACAGAATAAAAATAGAAAACCAGATGCATGCAGGACACAGGAAGATAAAACACACACTGAGATAGATGGGAGTTTCTTTTTTTCTTTTTTTTTTTTACTATTTTGCTAATATTACATATTTAACTTATAATTTACATCATCTCAGACAGGACCAGTGCTGATATTTTTGTTTCACTGCAATATCACCATGTGCCCAGCATCCAAAACTTCCTTTTAAATACCCCTACTCAACAACTGTGGTTCTACTTGCCAGTAATCTTTAAGATACTAGTAGCCTAGTACTTTATCCTCCACTAAATTCATCTCACACCTGTAGCCTAGTTTGTAATGAATTAAAATAAATTCAAGATGACTCATGAGATAAGCTCCTGGAATATTGCTGTTACTGGGGAAAAAATGTCCACCGTGGCAAGTTTTCAGGATCAACATCATTAAAGATATATATATTTTTTAAGATAAGTGATGATGCATTTTAACATTACATACAGAGCTAAGAAGTGCTTTACTGTTAGCGGGCCATCATTAACACATCATTATCTCCAAGCAGTTACAGAAGTAGATGAGCACAAACTATCTCAACTCAAATGTAGAAAATATGACACATCATGGATTTTTCTCACAGTTACTTACTGTCACAATGCTGCCTGAAAGAAACTGAGCACTGCTGACACTTTAAGGGTGGGGTGCAGCTCCACCTGTCTGTCGATCAGCATCTGTCATCACTGTGAGCACATACAGTAATTATTGTTCCATCATATTGGTGCAAGTCAGTATATAGTTGTTAAAATTGGCTCCACTTCGATTAATTAAAGCATTAAAATGTTGTTTACAATGTACACTAATGCATCAAAATATGTCAGTGTGTCAAAAAACACAAGTGCTTAATGAGTACTTTACATAAGGGTTTCATGCATAATAAGTACTTTGCACAAATTGTATTTTTGTGTGCTTTGTACTTCATACTATATAATTTAAATACCTCTTCAACCAGTGGTCACTGGCCCATGAATGCCACCAGTCACAGCCACAGCCTAGAGTGTGAAGAACTGTAAATACTGTTGATTTCACACTCCACTTCTCATTCGTGATTATCGTTATTGTGAGTGAAATGTAATTTTAAAGGATTTAAAATGTAAAAATAAAGTGGGAGGAGAGTAGTCTGAATTGGGTTTTGGAGACGTGCGCCACCTCATACATTGCACTCATTTGCCAGCCGCGAGTGATTCCAAGTCAGTGAGCATCACATCCACCGGAGGAGTAGAGAGTTTACCCCATCTGGCTTCTCCTGTGAAGACTGCACACCGGCCCATCATTTATGTGCACTCGCTCACCCGCATCAGGTGACACCCTGCAAGGGCAGCAATTGGCTCTTATCTCAGACCTTCCCCGAGGTGATTGGTGGAGTGTCGAGCACTCTGCTTGTGACCTCTACAATGAGCTTCCGCCCACACAATGCGCATGTCACGGCAGGGCGTATTTGTAAAGCCCCTGTTGCACGTAAAAACCTTGTAAGGGTGTATATCTCACACATTATCGTTGTTGTGATTAAATCTGGTAAAACCAGATGCTGTATTGTGATATTTTCTAATATTTCTTGTTTTTGATTTTGTATTTGAATCATTACTAATAAAAAAAAGATGCGTGCATGCTGGGAAACAGGGCATGCTGGGAAAAAAGGCGTTTCCATGTATTGCTTTCCGGAGGTCACATGATCATATCACAACCTTAATATAATTAGACAATATTTTTTGGGCTTTTGAAAACAACTTTTTTGTTATCTTTAGAAAAACTAACTGCAAAAGACTTTATTCATACATTAGGCTACATCATTCAGTCTTATTATTTATTTATTTAACCTTAAATTAACCAGGAAAAGTCTCATTTGGATTAAAATCCAGTGAAACCAGCTGCTGAGGATTCAGGTCATTTTATAACTGATTCCAAGTAGAGGAAGCAACATACTTTTCCCAGTTCAGTACAGTCTCTAGGGACAGCTAGTAGGAGTGAAGACAATAATGTCTCATACTTTTCTGAAGGATGTAGCCTAGATCTGTAGGTAGGAAGGAGGCAGTATATAACATAACATCTCCATAGTCCAGCATAGACATGAAGGCACCAGCAACACGCCTCCTGTTGGCCTTGAAGGGAAAGCAACACTTGTTTCCTAAATAAAAATTCCAATTTAATTTTTTTTTTCAGTAGTTACAAATATTATGATATAGGCCTAAACTAAGCACAGCACTCACTCAGTACACTTAAATAACTTCAATGATAACTTAATTGTTCAATATTGTGAAAAAGATCTGTTAAAAGACACATCCATTTCCAAGAGATATCAGGTTTGATTTGTGGTGTTGTATTTAAGTTGTGTAGGAATAATCGGGAAGGCATCGGCAAAGCAATTCTGTAGTGATCTTAGTGAATGTACTGGTGCAGCAAAGTCTGGGACAAAACAACACACATTTCCACATTATGACTTAAAAACTCTTGAACCCAACAAAGCCGGAAGAAGGACTTCCCAACATGGAAAGAGGATCATCCGAGTAGCACATGAACACAGCATCAAACACTGACTACGCCTTTAAAATATCCCAGAATTCCTCTCGATGTTGAGTTTTTAATTCAAAAGTAGCTCCTTAAAAACAGCTAAGACATCTTAGTAAGACAAACACGGGACAATAACAAATTGCCGGTCATATTTCTTATCACTGGAATATAATGTATCATGTTTTTTGACACCGTGATAGTAATGGACTGCTGTGGCTCTTCCTATAAAGACGTCGTGTCCTCAAATTTACATCCGGGCATTCAGAAAGCTTGCACTCTGAGCTACTTACTGAGAACTGAGTTTCTCCTCTCTCGCTCAGGGGAAAGTCCCCGGACACACGGCAGAAAGTGCCCTGGGTGATTCCAGTGCCGATCTGTGCTTCACCGCGTACAAGCTGAGACGTTCAATTGAACTGAGCTTGGTGATTGCAGATCGACTTTGTCAGAGTTACTAGTAATGCAAGTGTGCAGCTACTAACGCGTTAACAGAACGGGGCTCAATCTCGGAATGCACTTTTTAATCACATGAAGAGCTTTGTTTTTATTTTAGTACTTTAAGTATGATTTAAATGCAGGACATGGGGAAAAAAAAACTTTCGCAAGTTTCGCATTAGGTTGATTCCAGAGCTGTTAAATGGCGAATCTCATAAGAATGACAGCAGTTTCCACTTTCCTGAAAACACAAAATATACCCGATAGTATCATTAACCAGCTTAAAGATGATAAGGTAAATGGTCACTGTTAACTCAGTGCTCTGAAGGTAAAATGTCAACTTTAGCTACATAACGTCAGCAATAATGTTATTTATTTAGCCCAATTTTGCTAGTTATTGCTAGTTAGGCTATGGTAATTTCATTTTTAGATGTTTTTGACATTTGCCATGATTTTTTTTTAGATTGACATCAATGCCATAGATGTTATGACTGATGAGGAGTTAGCACAGTAGATTGTGATTGTGCTTGACAATTCTGGGGTCACTGCTTGAAGTGAACGCATTCATCCAGATCATTTTTCGTGAAAATTGTTCGATCTTGTCATGGTAGCCCAGGTACCATATATAATTAGGCAAAAAGAGCTTTGGCGGATGAGTCATCTGGTACACTACTTGGGTCTGGTTCTTTTAAAATTAAACAAACGTCTTCTTTCCTGACGTGTAATCCACTGTCTTTGCATTTTGTGAACATCCATCTAAACCCATTGAGTTGGCCAAATGTTTGTAATTGTTCATGAATGAAAGTAATGACCTGATCCAAACTGGTGTATCCCTTGTACCGTAACAGACTACAAGATTTCAAAATTATTTTTATTCATTTAAATTTTAATATAATGGTGACGACTTGCAAGCAAAGCTGTATAGTCTTTACAATGAAGTCCAAGATTAAAATACAACTCAGCTAACTACTGTACTGCCATTTCCACACAGCAGAAGCAGGAATGCACTTGGCTTGTGAACACGCAAAAGTTTCTGGTGTGCACTCAAAACTTTTAAAACCTGCATTTAAAACTATACTTAAAGTACCAAAGTAAAAATATATTTTTTTCTTTTTAAAAAAACAGTAGGTTTTGACATATTTTTACATTTGATACTTTCACTTAAGTAAATGATCTGAGTACTTCCTCCAACACTGCAGGTCACAGAAGCTTATTGAGGACTCAAAGGTTGTATGTTTGTTGCTTATTAAATTACACTATACATGAAGCAAGCTGTAAGAGCTGGGCATGAGAATTGCATTTAATGTGTAGCCTACATATTCCTCTGCACCACCTGAATGTGGTGTTTATTGACTTGACAACACCAACCTCACAGTAACAAGTTCCCGAAATGTGTAAAGGTCTCTATCTAGTGGTTGGAAATGTGATGTGCAGCTTATTAGCACCAAGCAAGGTGCACAACAGATTAAAGTCTATCAGTATGATATTATAGTATGTTATTTGTAGAGTATTAAAAAAGGCCAAACTGTTAATTAATTTCATAACCTTTTCCTTGTGAGTTTTCTTACTAGTTTCAGGAAACATGGCTGTATTAGGCCTATCTGAAATATGACAGAAAAAATGATGACTTAAGACAGTAAAATTGGTTGGTTGTAATATTTATTTAACATCCACAGCTATAGCCCACACAATAATCACACTCCATTTGCTCTCACAACTATTTTAAATCTATCACTTGTATTTTCCACCTGTCTAAAAGCTGACCAGAAAAGGGATTTATAATTGACATTATTCTTACAGTGTCTATCCCACAGACCAGTCTGTACCAACAACATATTGTCCTTATAACTATGGAGCAGCATTAGTAATGCAATGATAGTAGGTGTGGTCCTGTGTGCATACCTTTGAACTATTTAACCATGAAATTACCAGTAGGGGGTTACAGCACAAGGTAATACAGAAATATCACGTTCCTCATCACTCTCATTATCGCTGTGCACTATCTGCACTGAACAGGGCCAGTGGGTCTCCATTTTCTCTGTAGTGTCAGAGTGTGTCAGAACAAAGACACCTGTTTTTCCATGTTGACATCACTTGAGGGAATCATAGCCTTACAGCAACCATCCTAATACAATCTGTGTGATAAGCACATACAAACATACTGTATACTACTGGATTAGGCAGCATACAACAAGATTATAGTGTCACGTGGTGAGCCCTCCAAATGGTGTCTGCCAGTAACCTACTTCACCCTCTGAGCTATCCCGTCATTCATTTGGAGTGGGCGTAGGCTCGTGCAGCATCACAAAGGTTCAGCTCCTCCCTGCTGCATCCTGGAGAGATAGACAGAGAGAGGGAGGGAGAGACAGAGAGAGGATCAGGGTCAGATGAAATCTAGTCTGAATGAAGAAGGCAGTGTGTGCAAATGAAGAGGAGAGTGGGTGTGCATGTATGTGAGAGAGGACGAATCAGGGAGGGTTAGAGAGAGAGAGAGAGAGAGAGAGAGAGAGAGAGAGAGAGAGAGAGAGAGAGAGAGAGAGAGAGATTTGGGGAGTGGGGGGATTGTGTGTGTGTGTGTGTGTGAGACAGAGACACAGAGAGAAAACCCAGGCAGGAGGAGGAAAGGGACATAAAGGGAGGAAGGAAAAGGGGGGCAGGAGGAAAAAGACAAGAAAAGAGCATCCAGATTAAGAAGAAAAATGGCTGAGCCGGAGCTGAAATCACGGAGCAGTCGGGAGAGTATTGCCAAGTCTGCGAGCCAGGAGAAGATGGGGGGTAGGTACAGTGCATGCTAACACTCTCATAGATACCACATGGTGCAGGGCTGCACTAGTCCGCCATGCGCTCTGATGCAACATTGCCTGATGCAAAACTACACTCTGGTTGGTGTTGCTATAGAGACACATGATGGTGATATTGGTGTTTGTGTGTGTGCGGTGCCTGAGGTGACAGGTGAGGAAATGTGACAAATATTACACAAAAATGTACATTAGTATGTCTCCCGGGCCTTGTTGGGTGTCTATATTTAATCTGATGAGTGTCTTTATGAGGGAGAAAGATATGACAGACATTACATGTCATTCTTGAAAAAGAGGTTTTCAAAATGACCCTGATGAACCAGCTGAACCTGTCTTTTAACATACAGTAGTCCAGGTCAAATTGTTACCAAATTGCTGATCCAGAATGTACTCTCTATCTCCCCTTTGTTGCTTGAAACATTAGAAAAAAGTATCTTATCTTATCTTCTGTGTAGCCATAGAGCTTGGTGTTACATTTTATTCAAATAAACCAATTGTTTGTCACGTCTGTCTCCTTTTCTTATGATCACTGGCACCACTATATGACTGAACCTCGAGTGTGAAAGTGTCTTATCTCCTGGTCTGCTGTCTTCTCTCCTCAATCAGCTGAAGCGGACCCAGACCAAGATGGTCTGATTGTTGAGCGAGCAGCATCTCCCTCTACACCCATGGCCCCTGATGCCACTGCTGCAAGTCCTACGAGTGGCTCACCTGCCAAAGGGGAGAAGATAGAACTCAAGCGAAGCATCACCCTGTTCAATGGAGTGGGAATGATCATAGGTACAATCATCGGCTCGGGCATTTTCGTCACTCCGACAGGTGTGGTCAAAGAAACGGGCTCTGCTGGGCTCTCTTTGATCGTCTGGTCTGCCTGTGGAGTAATATCTACCATGGGTGCCCTATGCTACGCCGAACTGGGCACAACCATCACCAAGTCGGGGGGAGACTACACTTACATCCTTGAGGTGTACGGTGAACTGGCGGCCTTTCTCAAGCTGTGGGTGGAGATGCTCATCATTCGGCCATCATCACAGTATGTGGTGTCACTGGTGTTCGCTACCTACCTTCTGAAACCTCTCTACCCAAACTGTGCCGTGCCTGACAGTGCTGCCAAGCTCTTTGCTTGCTTGTGTCTTAGTAAGTAGGACATGTTGACTAGGATTATTTTTCAAAATAATTGCAGCAATACTCTCTCTCTCTTCAGGTGACCAATAATTTAATATTCCAGGTGATTATTCCCCTAATTCTTGATTGTTTTGTGTCTCCCCACCTTCTGTAGCCTCCCTGACATTTGTTAACTGTATCAGTGTGAGAGCAGCCACCAAGGTACAAGATTTGTTCACAGCCTCCAAGCTATTTGCTCTGATCATCATCATCCTCTTTGGCTTCATACAGATTTCCACAGGTGAGTCCCACTTACACACAGACTGACAGACAGAGCCACAAACTCACTAAAACATCCCAAATGTCCTTTTTTCCCCGACAGTTTATACTTCGTCATGGTCTTCTATCTTTGTAAAACTGTTGTACGCTGTGAATTAATTCGAAACACAAAGAAACCAGAAGAAGTGATACATATCTAACATTGATACATGATTTAATATCAACTGCATAACTATCAACTAGTGTCACAGTTCAGTCTATTTCACTGCCCGGTATCACCGTTTCTAATGTTACTAACATCTTAATCACAACTTAAATTGAGTGGACAAACTGGGTGAATAAGACAAACTGAAATAAAATATATGAAAGGAAATATTTTTTTAAAAGTGTGTTAGCTGAGTATTCAAAGTTGACAGTCTGACTTAAATTGAAAACACACCAGCTTATTGTCACTTTAATGTGAGAGAAAAACTGACACCCTGTTTGATTTGTGTGATACTCTGATATGAAAATTCATCGTTTCATTATGATGACTAAATCACACCCAATCACAATCCTGATTATTGTTGAAATAAAAGGCAAATCATTAGGATTAACTTTAATAAATTATTTGTTTTTTATATTGCTGATCACAATAAAAAGTAACTTAAATAAATATTGTAACCACTTATAAGTTTTATGGAGGGATATAGTTTGTTAAATCAATTTTTATCTCATTATTATATGTGACAGTATCTAGTTTGGCTGGTGTATTTCTTTTGTTTCTAATGATCAACACATTGTTGACTAACACTAATGAGCCCAACTGAGCAGACTGCCCTCCTTTCAGTTTGTTGGCGCAGTTGCTGAGTCTGAACACAGGACTTGTCTGTCTGCATCCATGTGATTGAGTCTGAGCATGTGTGCACCCATGTGCATGTGTATCTCTGTAGGTGAAGATGAACACTTCCATACATGACTCATCTGTACAGTATTTATCTAACAGAACATGATATAATACATCTCACATGAGGGAAATAGTGGAGAATTATGAGACATTGATGATTGCTCCAAAAAGAGACAATTTCTCTGCCTGCAGCATTTCATTGTCCTTAAAATGAATCACATTTTGAACCAAAACCTCCATATAAAGTATATAGTCCATAACATATTATTGTCCTATAGATGGAGGTAGACAACCACTGCTGTTGTGATTCATACGCCAGCTCCATCTTGAAAAATAAAACATGCATGCATGTAAAGCAACTGATTCAGCTGCACTCACACAAATCAAAATTAAACAGCGCGGGAAGACAGTGTGGCTATCCTTTGCTCCATGCTGCATCTGCTGCACTCCCTCTTTTGCAAAACCACACCCACCACCATTGTGCTCCACACTGTGTAACCATGGAAACTAGCCGGCAAAGCTTGCCGTCTGTTGTCACACTGTGGTCTTTCAGAGCACAAGGAGAGAAGGACGGAGTGTGAAAATAATGCGTGTGTAATAAGCCTAAGAAAAGAGAGTCATTAGCATCTGAAAGCGTCAGGTAGAGGAGAGAGTCATGCAGAACCGAGACTTCTAGCACACACACACACACACACACACGCATGCACACACACACACATCCACGCACACACACACACACACACACACACACACACACACACACACACACACACACACACACACACACACACACACACACACACACACACACACACACACACACACACACACACACACTTTTGAATACACAGATAAACTGGATTTTGGTGGCTGCTGTGGATAAATGAGTGGACTGAGGTGTAAACATCAAATGATACTTCTGCTCATTTTCAAATGTCAGCCAGGCCAGACCTGATTCTGTTTCCAGTACATCAAAGGAGATGCTCAAACCACAAGGTCAAATGCTCAGACGGAGCCCCAACTGGCTAGTTGCTGGTTGGAAATGTCAAGCCTGTCAGCACACAGGCGTTGATGCAAGAAATAGAAAGTGACAGGAGCGAAGAATGAGAATCCAACAAATGTTCACTGTATGAAGCCACATACTGTAATTCCCTCTCATCCTACTTATTCAGTTGTTTGTGAATCATTAAAACATTATTCTTCTTCTGTCTGTGTGTTTGCAGGTGATGTGCCGTACCTGACACCAGAAAAGGCATTTGAAGGCAGCAAACTGGGAGTTGATAATATTGTCTTGGCTCTGTACAGTGGCCTATTTGCTTTTGGAGGCTGGTGAGGCAATTGTGACTTTTTTTGTTTATGAAATTACAGATTTGACATACAAACCAATGTATTCAAAACTGCTAAGTGTTTGCTCATGCAGACATTATACAATGATTAGAATCATTAAAATACTTGTTTGTCTTGTTTTTCAGGAATTACCTGAATTACGTAACTGAGGAGATGATCAATCCAGAGAGGTGACTTAAATGTGAAGAAGGTTATTTTGAGGATTGTACAGACTCTCCTGTAAATATATGCCAGCAGCATGACTACCCTCATTTATTTTGTCCAACCCTTGTATGATGCCTGACTTTTTTCAGAAAAGCATGTGTTGCTTATGCTTTTAAATATTATTTTATACTGTACAATCTAGCATGACCGATATCAGAACTGAAATTCTATTGAATTGCATGAAAATGAACACAAATGTAATCACTGATCTCACTAATACAGAAGAACAAATCTGATATAATTAGAATATATGTTTGTAAGTGATGACCTTTGACCTTTACCCTCTGTAGGAACCTGCCCTTGGCCATCATTATATCCATGCCTATAGTGACGGTAGTATATGTTCTGACCAACTTGGCCTACTTCACAACCATCTCCCCTCAGACCATGATTGATTCAGAGGCTGTTGCCGTGGTGAGTGTCATACTTTATGTTACCTTAAAGCAAAAATAATCTCATAGCTATGTGTTGCATCTTCAATTTGGATGCATAGGTTGGTTTTGCTTTTATAAAGTGTGAGATGCCTTCATATAGAGTATGTTACTAATATGTTATGGTGCTGTTTGGCAGAGCTTTGGGGAGTACCATCTTGGTGTGATGTCTTGGTTGATTCCGGTCTTTGTGGGACTGTCCTGCTTTGGAGCTGTCAATGGGTCCCTGTTCACCTCAGCACGGTGTGTGTTTGCATGTGTTCCTCCAATCAAACACCGAATCAACTTTAAAATCCTCCTCACCACCTACAAGGCCCTCAACAACTTAGCCCCCCCCCTACCTTGCTGACCTCCTTCATCACCACGCCCCCTCCCGATCCCTCAGGTCCGTCTCTGCCAACCTGCTACAAGTCCCCCGGACTAAGCGCCGGACTTGGAGTGATCGGGCCTTCTCTGTTGCTGCCCCCACCCTATGGAATTCACTCCCCCCTCACATCAAAATCTCCCCAACCCTCTCCTCTTTCAAATCTGCACTAAAAACACACCTTTTCATACTAGCCTTCAACTCCTAGCTCCCACTGTACTCTTCATGTTTTAACCTCTGTTTTTGTCTTTTTTTGTTTGTTTTTTAACCTTTTATAATTAATAAAGATTTGTTTACATAGTTTTAATAGGGAAATAGGGAAATTGTAAAGCGTCTTTGAGTACCGCATAAAGCGCTATATAAATGTGATTTTTTATTATTATTATTATTATGTAGAGAATAAAATTGAATATTGATAGCATTTTGTGAGTGTGATGCAACATATTTTCAGTTTATACAATGGTTGGTGGGAAATAAAGTTAGGGATGTGTGTTTTCCAAAAACTGATTTATTTCTTTGCAATGATCAAGTTTCATCACAAATAATTGGAAGATATGAAGGTTCATAAGAAAGAGCTGTTCCAAGAATCAGAGGCTGTTATTGGTTGGAAGTTTTATATATGCCAACTGTTTTATCACAAAAAACATAAATATAACAGCAAGAGCTTTATCTCCTACAGGTTGTTCTATGCTGGAGCTCGAGAGGGTCAACTCCCTGCTGCTCTGGGGCTGGTCCACACTGACCTCTTCACACCAGTGCCATCCCTCATCTTCACAGTAAGACTCCCACCACTAACAGTAATGATTTCATTGTTACTACTGTTTTACAATAAATACTACAATTTTAAAGAATTACACCCAGTAAGTTCACAGTAAATAAAGGAACATTCATTACCTTTACGGGCATCTATCTGCAACCAAGGAATTGCAACATCCTCAACAGACCAGTTTTGAGCTACTTATCTTATAAAAGGAGAAAAGCCACAAATCTGTGGCTTGTTCTCCTTTGGTGCATTATTTTAGAGTTATTGTAATTAAAAATCTAAAGATCGTAAGTAATTGCACATGTAACATCTATGTAAAGGTGAGATCACTAAGGGTAGATACATCTCTCTGAATGCTCACATTAGTATTTAGCACATATTCCACAATAATCACCCTTAAAATATCTTTCAAGTGTATTTGTGTGTTTTATACTAATCTTGTGTTCCTTCTCCCTTTTGTCAGTGTTTCCTGTCCATGTTGTACGCCATCTCTCAGGACATCTTCTCTGTCATCAATCTCTTCAGCTTCTTCACCTGGCTGTGTGTTGGTATGGCCATTGCTGGCATGCTCTGGCTGCGCTTTACCAAGCCCAACCTCAGAAGGCCAATTAAGGTAGAGCACTAGTGTCTGAGAGGTTGTTTTTACAGGTGGAAAATGCTTGTTGCACTGGAGATCTATGTGTGAATGTAATTTTTAAAGGATTTGAGGCCCATTGAAAAGTCTCAAAGTGACATGAGACCATGAGTGGCAGTTTATATCTGAACTTCAGCCAGGTTCCGTTCACTGTCTTTAATGAAAGCACCATTGTATCTCTGCTCTTGTTATTGGTTGGAAGCAAAACTACATTGGGTTTTCAGAATAGAAAGGAGTGATGTTTGCATGAATACATGGCTCTTTGTTTCTGTTTCATCATGGGAATATTACTCCGGTTGACCAGAGTCTTTCATCTCTCCTGTGAGGCTGAGGGCTCTCAGTCTGTTTATTTTATAAGATGAACCTCTAACAAGGAATAAATGGAGCTCTCTTCTGTACATGGAAACAATTCATGAAAAAAGACAGTTGTCAGTTTCTTAGATCTAAATCCAGAGCGGCAAAAATACTTTTCGCTTTATTAGCTCCTGATGCTCAGCTAGCTGATCAACTCGATTTACAAAATTCTGTCCCTTTAAATTGATTTTAAAAATCAATAATTTAAATATACATGTAGTAAGAACACAATCATTGATGGATGTAATTATTTTAATTCATGACATGATATACACAAATAATGGAATCTGACAAATATCTTCAATCACTTGTCATTATCAATGTTATTAAAGAAACGCTGCAGTATTATAAAGTCAAAATACCACGATGTGGTGCTTTTATATTATTCACTATATGTTTTCTTTAGGTTTTATTACATTCCCCAAGTATTTAGAGATGCATATTTAATGTTACGAGATATTATATTACAAAAGGCATTAATATTGTATGAAAAGAAACATTACCTGATAAATCTGAGATCAGTTCTCTTAATAATATTTAATCTACTCTCTTCATTTCTAACTGGAGCAGACACCTACATTATTCTTCATCTTTCTTTCTGCAGGTGTATCTGTTCATACCTGTGACTTTCGTGTTGGGCTGTGTCTTCATGATCGTTGTGTCCTTTTGGGCAGCTCCCTTTGAGTGCCTGGTAGGCAGCGGCATTATTCTCACAGGCATCCCAGCATACCTACTGGGTTACAAGTGGAAGAAACCCCATGTGGTCAAGAAGATGCTTGGTGAGTGAGACATTTTTATTATTCTTTATAGTGTCTTTGTCTATTTGTTCAGGCAAGGCTGGAGTGGCATTTATTACAGTTTGTTATGAAATTCCTGTAAGAATATTGGCTCAAGTACAGCTGCAGGCACTGATACATTTGGATTGTTTATGTAGTCAGTGGAAACTGAGGTGTTGATCCGATGTTTAATAAAACATTAAGCCTGTGGTAACCTAGCAAAGGAAAACAGATAGGGTTAATGCGACGAGTTATTTTTCCTCAGAAATCTTCACCATGTTCTGTCAGAAGATCTTCTTGTCTGTTCCTGAGGAGAGGGAGCAGCATGAGGCGACCGAGTAATTCTGGACAGACTCTGGGACAAGATGAAGAACTGAGTCTGATTTTCATCTGAACATTCTTGACATGTTTACATTCATTCACTATTACCTTGTGATTTGGCTACAGCAGCTGTTTTTTGTTGTTGTTTTTTTTTTTAAACAAACCTTTATTTAACCAGGGTGGTCACAGTGGAACGTATTGGTATTTACAAGGGCGTCCAGGCAATCTTGATAAAGGAGGGTTTACATGAATGTATGCGCTTGTGTACAAAGTGTGTAAGCTACAATGTTTAAAATGTCTTTAAAAATCTTAGTCCGATTTTGACATTTAGACATTTTCACTGCTTTCATCCTGAAACTATCTGCTGATTATATCTCCTTTAATATTAGAACATGCTTAAATATTGCATGTTCAGTACTTAATGGAGAGTCATGCTTTGATCTTAAAATACGAGTAACTGTATATTGATAAGTGTATTTGTGTACTGCAAACAGCATCAGAAGCTGCATATGATACACTTTAGTGGCTTACAAGTTCATTGTTTGCCTGAAGTGTACAAATGAGTAGTTCAGAGGGAAAACACTTGGCTTTTCATTTACCATTAACTAACAACCAAACCGCCCATAGTTTATTATAGTTTACTGTTTTATAGATTATGGAAGATAATGACTTGTGAGTCAAAACTGGGAATTTAGCTACAGTGAATAATATATGGACTAATTTGGGGGGAGGGGGGGCTTAAATAGGACACAATCACTGACAGTGTACAATGCATAAGGTCAGGGTTGGAAGATGAAGAGGTTAAACTAACATAATGCTTATTACATTATATTACATGCTACTAATACTTGTGTGAAATAACATGTCATTTCCTTATTTAGATTTAGTTTTGTATCCATTTGTAAAATGAATCCACATGTTCCGGGATACAACATTATCTTAAAGCACAAACTACAGATAAAATAGTGTGCGTTTCCTGATGGTGTGTTGCTGTGAGCAGGTCTGTTTCTTGTACAGTTTATTCTCTGTCAACATCAAACCTTTTCAGTGTCAACTCTCCGTATGTGACGATATTTGATGAAATGACAGTGAATACCAGCATCTGTATGTGAGTCATTATAAAGACCTATATAGATGTCATTCTAGTAGTTGTACATAGTGAACTCCATTGTAGTGTTAGTGTTTTGTATTGCATGTATCTATTATCTGTGCCAGCCATGTCAGTGCTAATATTTCACTTTTTTTTGTTCTATTGTCACTGTCAGACCAGAATGAATGTTGCAATTTTAGTGTTTTTTTTTATTTTTTATAAAGAAAAGGAAATTAAATCTTTAACTAAATAGCTGAAATTTTCTCAAAATTCTTTGCAAATTTGAATGTTTGCAAAAACTCTTAAACACCACTCAAGATATAAGAGGGTGGGGGGGGGGGGGGGGGGGGGGGGGAATTGAATGAAGGAGGATAGAAGTTATTTGGATTAGGAAATGTTTCTGGATTCAGCACAGAATAAAGTAATTTTGTCTGTAGGCATCAACCATTAGTAAGTGGATTTTCAGCCTGTACTCATTTCATTGCTGACAGTTCAAGCAACAGAAAGAGGAGTGCCGCTCATCCATTACAAAGAGAGTTAAAGCTTTCAGAGTGTGCTCTGATGGCAGGCAGCCGAATGAGAAAAAGGCTGATAGAGAAATGACCAAAAACATGTTTATTTTCTTGGTAGCAATCTTTTTTTTTTTTTTTTTTTTGCAACAGGAGATGAAATGTGTTCTTTTGAGAAACACAACCACTCTTCAACCATCATGAACTACATTAAGGCATCAACACAAACTGGATAGTAATGAATCAAAGTTTTAAAATGCATCATGTACAGCACCGCCATGGGAATAATTAACATGTATGTGGAGAGGGAAGCACATCTGTTCCCACCACTAAATAGCAGGGTCCCCTAAAGCAGTTAATGTTTACAACTGATTTTAAGAGGAATAGGATAGAGCACCTTTTCCTCTTCATGATTTATCCATCCTCAACAAAGTCAGATAGTTGCGAGCACAACACTAAACAGCACAATGCTTGAAGAAAGAATAATGTATGAGCCCCTTAAATGTGATTAAAACAGAGCACATGTGTCTAAAAGATGCTACTATCAAGATCAATGATTTTTGCAGGCACCATCATATATTTTATGTTATACCCAACATGCTGTATTTGTGTGCACAAATTATGACTGTACATAAGAATTGATAATGCCTTTAATGGTGTTTGCCTACTGAAATGTTATGGAGGAAAACTCTAATAGCATATTTTTAATCTTACAAATGGAAAGTACCTCTGTGAGTTATTGTAACTGGTGTATGTCAGTGACCATGGCAGGTAATGTAACAATAAAAATATTTTTGTTCAAAGTTTGCCTGGTTCTTTGTATTTTAGTAGATATAGTCAACAAAATATATGTTCTTCAGAGGGTTCAAATCTGATTCCTCATTGCTGTGTAAATGATGTGGCCTAATATACTTGCATCAGATCACAAAATACCATTCGCCACCTCTCTGTAGATAACACGTTCGAATGGAAAAGCCACCCCAAAGCACAAGATAGCTCCTAATCCAAATGAGGATGTTTCACAAGTACGATTTTTCTCTAAATGCCCTCCAATGGTGTTATCACCTCAGCCATCAAGTGTTTGCGTAGTGATCCGTATGAATCATCCCGTCCTTTCTTGTTTGTCTTGTCTTGTTTGTTGGCTGTCAGACAAAGATGCTGCTGAGGCCTGTGCTGTCAGGAGAGTTCATATCCGTCTGAAGAGGAAATGAGAGGGTCTGATGGCAACTGATGGAAGCAGTATCAGAGCTACTGGAGACAATATTAGTGATGGGAGATTGGACAGGCAAAGAGACAATATTGCAGAAGTGACATATTAAGTATTTTGGTGTCTGCAAAAAGGGAGGGCATCGAACAAAGATGTGGCCGGCTCATACGGTTTGTGCAATAATACATCAGCATTCAGCACACACAGCTCAGCTTCAGTGTTTTATACTGGGCAGTTTCTGGACTCTAATATTAAAGCAGGTCTTCAGGGCTTCTGTTATTGTCATGGAAAGTACACATAATTAAACAGATTTGAAAGGTAGTTTCTTAAAGTAGGAGTTAGTCAGATAACATCAAAGCATACTGTGTTTATTATCATGCATGCAAGGCCCAAAGTGTCACATAAATGCTATAACAGAAACAGAGCAGCAGGAAGATGGAAATGCAAATGGGAAAATGTATCACCCTTCTAATTACCTGATTAAAACTCTTATTTATTTCTCTTTTAAATCTACACTTGCAAGTTTATTTTAAAATTCCATTATTAATTTAAGCATTGTTTAATCTATATTTTAAATTATGCATTTATTGACTGTTTTATGTTGTTTTTTATAAACCCTCTTTTAATTTCATCCATTTATTGATAGATTAATATTGTAAATTAATATAATGCTGTTTTAAAAAGCTATCCATTTAGAAATGCCTTACAACCATTTACATGACACCTGTGGTTTTATGTTTTTAAATACTATTTTGTTTAAAAATTCTGTTTATTTTCTTTTTTCTTTAAAAAAACCCCAAATTTAAATAAGTAAATAAGACAAATTTTCCGCTCTCCCGACTAGCTTTTTGCTAGTGAAATAGGCCCTGGGAAAAACTGTATCTGCATGGAGTTCAAATTCAGTGCAAAACGTATAATCAACATTAATCTTTACCTAAGATTTACTCGCTTATATTGATCTTTCAAGATCTGCTTATCATAAAACAAAAATGTTTCTGCCAGTGAGGTGGAATAACTTCACTTGCCCTCTGAGCATTTTGTCTTGTTTCAAGAACATTTTTGAAATTAAAATATATAGTGCAAAGAAATGCACACTTGGTGCAAAATAATCTCAAATGACATGATTTTTTTCTTTAAAGATAAAATATTATTACAATGTTATGGCCCAATAATATACTGAATTACTTTTTGCACAGTTCATGATCATCTTAAATTGGTATAATACAGATCAACTTATCATGTGTGTTATATTATCATATTTCTAATCATGGTTTCTAGCTCTGAAACAAATAAAAATATTTTGATATTTGACTTTGCATCAGCACTAGAAGTCACCAGCAGATGGGGATAGAGGAGCATCGATTATCGATGGTAAAACAGCAGCAGAGAGATCCAGTTCACTTTACTGCTGTCTAGAACCTGTAATCAGCCATAACAGTGTTTTTACAAACAGCTCAATGCAACATCTGTCTTTAAAGCTTTAAATGTACATTGTGAAATCTTCCATTTCCCCACATTTCTTCGCATTTAAATGATATTCTGCTCCAATCTATAAATACAACTCATCCAGAATTCATTTTTCATTTATTCTTTATATGAGGTTACTGTCTTTGAGTGCAATGCTTCCTGTTTTTAGGAATGCACTGCTCACTCTCACAATTGTAAACACATTTGATGCTATTAAAACAAATCAGTGTTACACCTCACTTACAGTTTAACATTTTTATAACCCTCTGTTTCTGTACAACATGGTGAGTTTTATGAATCAGCTCTAGGGGGCACTGCGTCATCATCATGTAAAGAGAGAGTGAGAGACAGAAAGAGAGAGAGAGAGAGAGAGAGAGAGAGAGAGAGAGAGAGAGAGAGAGATAGAGAGAGAGAGAGAGA
This sequence comes from Scomber scombrus, assembly GCF_963691925.1. NCBI lineage: Eukaryota > Metazoa > Chordata > Actinopteri > Scombriformes > Scombridae > Scomber > Scomber scombrus. The sequence continues at coordinate 12,595,982 of NC_084979.1, forward strand.
GGAGGGGGAGAGAGGAGAGGGGAGGATGATAGATTCAATTTCTATTCTACTTTTAATCCAACTGTGAAATTCAAAAGTAAAAGGCAGTCCATTTTTTCTTCTCATGTAGTCCTCTGAAAGACCATGTACTGCTGCATCAACTTTGAGTTTCATCATCACACCCTATAACCAAAAAACAAAAAAGAGCCAGCGGGCAGACAAATGTTGCTTGATTTGCTATATTGATTATGTCTGACGTAAAAGAAAAGAAAAAAAATGAAAAGGTTAGAGTTCTTTGAATGACGGTACACTGGGAAGAGTGAACTCCTCCTCACCTAATGACCCAAACTGGCAGAAGTCACATTAACTTCTACAACATCAAAGATAATATTCCTAATTGGCCTCAGACACATGCAGGGGGAAATGCAAAGATATGCTTGTAGGCTATCAGGCGATACTCATCAGATTACTAATGAATGTGTTGAGATTCAGAGCAAACAGATATCCCAATAAGTACAAACATGCACGTCTCCACTTTAAACATTTTATTACAGACAAAAGAAAACAAAAGAAGTATTTGTGACACAAAATGAATCTAATGCTGGTACAGCGGTATTGCACCAACAACAATTTCTGAAAAAATATTTATTATTCTAATAATCATGTTGTTTGAATAATAATAATAATAATAATAATAATAATAATAATAATAATAATAATAATAATAATAATAATAATAATAATAATAATAATAATAATAATAATGCACCCTGATGAAAAAAAAGCCAAAATGTTACTTCATATTATTCATAAATAGATGTGAAACCTGCAACCAAATTAAATAGAATGACCATATTGTAAAACAAATGATATTCAACAAAACAAAATGGGTTCTCTCATCACTGGCTTTACAAATTAAAGAAGTACATTTGGCAGGTTTATACACAAAATTAAAATATCTACCCCCATGACCGCTCCTCTGAACGCAAATCCTGCTACAGTGAAAAACAAAATATCTTAAGAATTTTTTTTTCTTCACAAAAAATGATAAAGATGAGTTCAACACAATTCTAAAACACCTAATAAAACTAGTCAAAAACTTTAAAACCCACTGTTTTTTTTCTTTAGTAACATTTCACATTTAGCAACTTTTTTTTTTAAATTCACCTGTACAAGTGGTGTCGGGACTACGGGTGGGTGGGGTTACAGGTGGGGGGGTTCGGGGGGGGCGGTCCTTACTGACCAAGAGGAGGATGAGCTAAAAGGAGAGGTTTCAATCATTGACCTCTACAATTCGGTAACGTCCTGAGGCCACGTGGAGAGAGTGACACCCTCTATCAGAGCTCCCCCAGTAAAGGAACCACTGGAGGAAATGGAGCGCTTTTTCAGTCCGCATTTCTCTCTTGTTTGGAGAGAAACAAGACCAGTGAACACAGTTTCAACACAAGTTTTAGTGTGTGTATTCCCTCACTGAATCTGCCTGCACGAAAATCACAAAACCAAACAAAAAGAATGTTAAAATAAAAGAAAGCAAGGGACTGCAGCTAAATACACACATAAGAGGGATCCATTTTGGTGATATTTACAATCACTCTGTGAGAAATAAAGGAAACGAGGAAGTCCTTTACTAGGGGCAAAGATGATTTACAAATGTCTTATGCGTTTGTGACTATCTTCATTAAAATGATGCTTTGCTTATACTCAGCCAGGGTGGTTCAGTCTGTCCTGAAGTACACCCACCCCTGCTGAGGTGACTATATTCTAGTTTCCTGCATTAGCTTTTCTACCCAAGACCCTACGCTTTGAGTATGCTTAGAGCATTTCATCTCCCCAATGAGGGCAGTCCATGGCAAACACACAGTAATGGAGTGAAGAGAAGAGAAAGCATCTTTAAAGAATTCAAAACAAAATGAGAAGACTTTTTTTTTTTGGTCTTCATTTCCAGTATGTTGGCATGAGCTTAAAGCTCACTGCCCCCGCGAAAAAATTGAAAGTTCACTGATAAGGAAAGAAAAAAAAGCAAGAGAAGTGCCTCAGGCTTCTGGCCGATCTAAGTGCTTGGCAAACAGGTGAAGTTACTGTAGCAGTCTTTGGGATTTTCAAAATCCTTCAGATAAAGAAAAGAAAAACAAAATGGTGTAGAAGCAGATATATCGATGACGTTGTTATGTTGGAAATCTCCCTGGAGTCTGACATTTGGAGGTCTTTCAACTTCAAGTGAGGTAGAGAGGCTTGTCCCGAGCTCCCATGCCACTGCTGAGGGAGAAGAAACCGTATTAATATATGTCTGGATGTATGGATACATGTAAATACAATGATGTTCTGACTACTTATTTGCATCAGAGTCTAAGGACAGATGATGATGTTGTATTGCGGTACAGATTGTAAGGCCCCTGAGGCAAATTTGTGATTTGTAATTTTGGTCCATAGTCAAATAAAATTGATTTGACTTGACTATATGTATTAACTGTATGTTCATCCTTTATTTCACTAGGAAATCACTTCAAGATTAGAAAATCTGTTTCAAGGAAAGCAGGCTGGCTGAGAAAGCAGTTCCAAAACAAACATGAAAGCTGTCGACAAACAACAGACATCACTCAGCATTAAGAGGAATGAAGAAGTCAAAATTTGCAGGCACTTGAAATGTCAAATACAGAGTCTGTTCTCCACTTATCTTTACAGACACACAGGAACCAATTCATTGCCCTCCAAAACTCTCAACTACAGTGATCTCACACTGAGGGAGAAGGTTTAAGCAAAGACTCAATCTACTTCAAAGAGCGTAAAACATGATTTGACCCAGGCATGATCCCGTTTGACATACAGATGAATCAGCTCTAAATACAGAAGATACTGATTTCCAGCTCCGCTGCATCTTGGAATAGCAACACCAGGTTTCAGGTGTGAGACAATACTACATTCCTCTTGTACCTGCTTGAATAGCTTGATTCAATAAGGCAACGTGTACCGAGCGAAACACAGGGAAACTTAATTGGATGTCACAGTTTTTCCAGGCCCGGTAATAGCATTGTTCTACTGCTGCATTACTCATTTCAATTTCAAGGAGATGCATTGCTTTAGCAGGGAAATCACAGTTTATGATTAATGCTATCTGAGTCTCTAAGTGCGAAAGTGAAGTGGTTTAGAGCAACTCATTTGGAAAATGAGTAACTGTAAGACAACCACTTAATATTCTCACCAATCAAATATCCCTGATTGCATTTATAGAGGGTCAAAAAATGTCTTTTGGTGGCTACTTTGATGTGATTCCATGTGATTTCTTCTTGTGTTTTTCATACAAAATTCCCTACTAACATAACACAATATTTATATAGACTGGTATGATGGGCTCACCCGCAGTGGTTGGGTCCACAGTCCCTGTTGCAGTACTCGCTATCCCAGTCAGGGTTCTGGCCATGCACTGGGTTGGGAGCCCCTGGAGACTGTGAGCCCCCGACACTGTTCTGGTAATCAGCCTGAATATGGGAGAATCCCTGTGGAGAGGATGTGGAGAGGTTAGATCGTCCTTGCTTTGCGATGGGCAGTCATTAGAGTTTGCTGAGCCATGATACTGTTTACATGCAAATGTTGTCTGTGTGGACAAGGAATAACACTTTTTCCTCTCTCATCACTCATTGCATGTTTAAAACTGGTCTCAAAATCATGCCGAGCTTGCACCAACCTGACACCCTCCTGCTGGATCGGAGACATTATAGTGTATAACCAAAATTGCTGGTTAGACACTTAATGGCTAAAACATGAAATGTTTTTTTTTTTTTTTTTGTTAAATCTTCTCCAAATCTCCTTTGCTCTTCTTCCTTTAATTGCCAAAAATGTGACTGAGACCTCTTTTACTTTACAGAGACAGTGATTTGAGAATATATGAAGTAAAAAGAAATATTTAAAACCTTTTTTCAAACTCTCAAATCACTGTCATATATATATATATATATGATAAATATTATTTTTTGTACTTTTGTAACTTTGTACATTTTGCATACGTTGATTATATGAGGGGCTTTAACAGGTGTTTGTATTTCATCACTTGCAGAAGGAGCATGTTTGCTATATTTTAATAATGGAAAGACCAACCTGTTGGCTGAGAGGAGGGGAATGCAGAGGCGCCTGGAGCCCCATTTGGTGTGAGATGATTGGCTGCGACTGCTGCATGCGGATTGGCTGGTTGAGCAGGGAGCTCTGGTGCAGGGAGAGTTGGGCGTGGGGGTGCAGAGGTGGGCTGATCTGGAAGGGAGCTGGGGGAGAGGCACTCATGCTGGGTGGCAGCATCTGGGATTGGCTGAGGGTCTGGGCCAGGGTGTGGCGGGGTGGCCCGGCATAGCTCTGGAGGTCTGACAGTGGGAAGGAACCCGGCGGGCCCAGGTAGGGTGAGGAGGGCTGGGGGGGCACGCTGTACAGGGGCTGCTTTGGGGGCAGCATGTGGGAGGGCTGGCTGGTCTGCTGGGCACTTTTTGGTTCAGTGTCATTATATGTCTGTGGATGAAAAATACATCATTTTAGTAAGATAACAATCACTGACTTAATGACATGTAATCTGGTCGGAAGCCCTCAACACATCAAAATAACTCATTAATCATCATTTATCAAGGTGTGATCATGACACATTTCCTCTCTCATTTTTAATAGCAGCATCCATTACACTTCAACACAACTTCAGGCTTTTAACCTGTATCTTAAAGGGAAATTCCGTTATTTATCAGTTTGACTCAATCTTGGCCAGTCTTATTATGTAGAAATATATATCAGACCGTAAATTGACCAAGAAGTGGCTGTTTGCTACAACAGTTACAGTACAGGAATTTCCAGATATCTGCATTTTCAAAATCTTTACAGCAGATGTTATCATGATGAATAGTCATAAAAGACAAATAAATGAGATTAACACCCACGTTCAGCAATACTAGAATTTCCCTCTATACTTTTCCTACACTGTCCTCAGCTGTACTGCTTGATTCTGTCCAAATTTCTGTCAGAAGCTTTACTACAGGGCTGTTTGTCTTCACCCGACTGGTGCACAGCTATCCAATGCAGTTTTAACTGAACAGTTGACACTCAAAGATCCCAACAGCAAACCATTTTCATTATATTTATCCCTAGTGTGTAATGAAACTGCATATATATTTAATTTTCTGTCAATCTTCAGCCTGACAGCTTTCACTATTTATTTTGCACCATTTCACACACACTTGTGTAGTCTGGCTGACAAATGGGGAAACAGAGTTGAGGCTGAAAAGGTTGCTGCAATGCTTTAAAGGAAAAAATGCCACAACATACCAAACTCCACCAAACACCAAAATCACCCACACTTGACCTTTTTCACTCTGGACAGTATCAATCTGGGCAGGTGCAGCACCCACAAAATACCCCACCTCCACCCCCGCCCCGCCCCGCCCAGACCTCTCCAGGCCCCTATGATGAGCTGTCAGATTGCTCATCTCCAGCCATCAGTGTTGATTAGAAGGTAATGGAGCCCATTTGTATGAATAGAGCTGGGGCTGAGGTAATGATCAATAGACACCTTGACAGATAGATGGGAAAAGGAGAGGGGCGCACACACACACACACACACACACACACGCACACACACACACACACACACACACACACACACACACACACACACACACACACACACACACACACACACACATATATATACGCAGACCCCAGGCAGAGAAATGAGGCTGTTTGCTTGCAGAACAAATGGAATGACAAAAGGAATCTTCCCCACACTACATTGTGTGTTGTTAATACAAGACGGCACTAAACAATGCAATCCACAGCCCTCCTAGCTTTTCCTTATTCCCCATGCTGCTATGCGGGTGTATACAAGACGCCATCATTCACTGGGCAAAAAAGATGTCATAGATTTGAATTAGTGGGAAGGTGTCAGGGGTGGAAACAACAGCAAAGCCAATGATTGCTTGCATTAATTTGGATATACTTCCTGTTGTGGATGATGAGATGGAGCAAATCGATGATCTAATGCATGACACAGGTGTCCGTTGTTTGAAGATAAATTCAGGGTTGGCATATTCCAGGTACACATGAATTGGAGCTAAATCTGATCGCATGTATAGCACATGTGAGAGCAATCATTTTCTGTCCTCCATCCCTCATAGATGTTATGGCCATATGCTTGTGCGCTCTGATTGGCTGAACCCTCCCCCAACCCTATATCACCATACCAACTACAACACCCAACCCCCCCAGCATCTGTACCCTATGGAAATCAGGTATTGTTCCAAATATGGTCTGCTCTTTTTGCATTAGATGCCCCCCCTCCACCACCACCACCTCATCCCAAGGAAGCCCTGCCCAGCCCATTAGCAGGGATTTTCCATCCAATCCATCATCAGTCTTAGCCAGGGCCTGTGTGTCATAAGCGTTACCTTGGAAACCAGACTGGCTCGGTACGCGGCCAAGGCTTTCAGGTACTCTTTCTTGGCCGCCTCGGTTTTCCTCTTGTAACCCTGTGAAGAAAAAAAAGGAAAAAAATCAAAACAAGAGGCTTCGGGTGAGAGGAGAGGTTGACATGCTCATAAATGTGCACACACACGTCTGTCTCTCAATACACACACACACGCTTTTTTTTTTATCTCACTCTAACACTTCTTAAACACATCCTGCACACACACAAACACACACATGCACAGTCACACACACATGTCCTTAATGTTTCCCTTTCCATCAGAACCAATGGTACAGAACACCTCTATTTCCTCATCACAGCACTAATACTCCCTCATCTCAATGTGTCTCCCTCTATTGTAGCAACACATCATTTCCATTCCAATCCACCTAGACAAATGAACTGGAACTTCTCTCTCTCTCTGCTTTTAGCTCCACAATAACACTCCTATCAGCACACTGACATTAGTGATACACCAGAATGGTTGTTGTCATTTCGCACATTAGGATAGCGAACCCTGCCTGCGCTTACAAGTTTTGTTTGAAACTGCCTTCCATATTGTTACAGTGATGAACGAACCACTGTTGTCATACAAGTAACTGCTGTTTGCATAAAGATTGTGGGTTTGTGAGTGCATATGGATGTTTGTGTATATGTGTGTGTGTGTGTGTGTGTGTATGCACAAAGGTATTTTTTTTGTCTAATGTGTCTGTGTAGGATGTAGCAGAGTGTCTGTAAATAGAGCTATTATCTATAAGGGCTCCAGGCAGAATCATGTCTATTATGCAAAACAAAAAGGAAAAAGAAGTGTCTTTGTTAGTGGGGAAATTAAAGTACTTATGTGTTGTACTGTACTTTTTTTCAATACTATTGTTGTTTATGCTGATACCAGAATGATACTTTTATTAATAACTTAAAAACATGCTTTTTCTAAAATGTTTCCTTTTTATAAAGTAAAAGAAGCCAAACCTCTCAAATGTTAAATGCTGTCTAAGCTCGAGCAGTCAATGAATAACTAAATAAAATTATCCAAACTAAATAAAACAGGCAACATTTTTATTAAATCAAGAATAACTGATAAAATAATAAGTAAACAAAATTACAAATCTCACAAGACATGCAATACCAGCAATACTGAATGGCTGAATGCACGGGCTGACGAGAGCTTTAGGTCTTAGCCTTGGGCCTCAAGAGATACAAGCTTAAAAAAAACCCCAAAACATTTAATTGTGTATTTCATTAAGTCGTGTTTGAACGTGGCGGCACTGTGCAACAGTAAGAATTTTCACCCAGTTCAATGGCGAGCTGCATTTGTTTTTCAAAATAAAGACATAAAAAAGGACAACAAAAATATCACATATCAGGATGACTTTGTTTCAGAAGTGATTCAAGTTTGGGAGTTTGTGCACAATGAGATGAACATGTTGGCAGTTGAACTGACAGATTCATACTCAAACTAACTTGGCATCGGTTTCATTCACAAGCTAAATGTGAATATTTATTAAACTTGCAAATTACATTAATAAGGAATTCACAAGGACCCTAAATGTGTTCTTGGTGCCGTCACTACAAGCAACCACAATGCACTTGACTAAAAAGTCACCACTCAACGCGATTACTATTACCAAGCTTTGTCTTGATTTACTGTTGACGTATCGCCCTATTTTGCTGAATTTCAAATTCTGTTTACTGAATAGGAAGGCATTCCATTTACTATCTGTCCATTGATACATTGTGCTATGTTACCTAGTCATATTGTGAAGGTTGGCGTGCACCAAAACATCTGTAGCCTATTATAATGTTAAGGGAACCCCTGTATGCATCCTATATCACTGGCGCTCTGCACAAAAAATGGAAAATCTACAGTAGTGCTTTTAAAAACACAGCATGAACTAGAACATTGTCTTAATGCAGCATCCTTTCTTAAAAATAAACTTTACTCATCCCAAGAGGATTGCTAATAGCAGCAGAAGCTAACAGTCATGGTTTCTTTTGGAGCTCAATACCCACAAGGCAAAACAAAACGACCTCCTATAACTTCTTCATCATTAGCATTTCCTACCTATTAGTGCTGAGCTGAAGATGACGTTAAATAGCAACAAAAACAATAGACTGCTCTTCCTGGATAGTCAAGATGCCCTTCAGCTACATCCAAGGACGAGACGATAAGGGGGGGGGGGGGGGCACTAATTCTGTATTCTAGGCAGGATCAAAATAGCAGGCGAGAGATATAAATAAAGAGAGTGGAAATGAGAACTTCAAACATCCCTGCTTGTCAGAGGGCCAATGAAGATGCATAGTGTGGAGGCATCAGCTATGGAGGCTTGACAGACACAGGAAGTGTGGACTATACCTGGTTCTAGACCTTTGTGGGAGTTTTGTTTTGGCAAAGAATATGATTTTCACCTTTTTCCCCACTTCATATTTTTGGAAAACACTTTTTAGTTTTGATGGACCCTGTAGCCTACTGCTGGAAAAACTCAATGTGACAGTTGTAAACAAGTAGAGCACCAACGAGGGGTTTGTGTGTACCTATGTGTGAGTATAAATATAGGATTGTTTGCTTTTGCAGGGGTGCACTAGCATGTGGGTATGCTTGTATTTACCCACTGCATAACATATCAGTCCTAGACTCCTGAAATTTCCCCAGGTGTGTTTATATTTCTCCTATATTGACCATTTCATGCCTGTAAAATGTCGAACTTTGTTAACTCAGACTGTTTTATGGCTGCTGTTGCACAGAACACTTCTCCACCTCCCCTCCTTCCCTTTGCTAGAATTAAATTTAGAAAGAAAATCATTTTAATGAGAGTCAGGGGAGTAGGGATAAACGGATGGATTATCTTTAGAAAGAGAAGAACTAGCTCATTAAGGTGAGCTGTATCTCACAGCAATGTTCTGGTAATTACACAGCGCATAATGCCAAGGAAGGGCTCCTCGCCTGCTGCAGCACAAATGCCATCTACTGGTGGGACCAGATTATGAACGTGTGTATGTTAGTGTCACTGTATGTGCATATAAATTGTTCCTTTGTGTGTTTGCTCATTTAGTTTGATGCCAAACACTGCCTGTGTAAGCACAGATAATGTGAAAGTTTACATATTACACTACTAGACAAAAATGTCTGACATTACCATTAGAGGTTTTTTGTGTTCACTACATTTGTTAAGAGTCCTGTGTGTTTTCCTATCAACTCAGTTGTTTCAGATGTCCATATTTTGTACCTGCTTCTGTTCCTCTCCTAGGCTGTCCCACATGGAGGCCACAATCTTGGAGACATCCCCAAAGGTGGCGTTGGGATTTTGGCCCTTGATGGCCGCCTGGGTGTCTCTGAAGAAGAGCGCGTAGGCCGACACAGGTTTCTGTGGCTCGTTGGGGTCCTTCTTCTTCTTCTTCTTCTGGGGTTTGGGTTTGGGCTTCATCATTTCTGCTGAGGACCTTTTCTCACTATTTATCTGGAGGCAGAAAGAGCGATGGAGAGAGAGAGATGGCGAGAAAAGCAGACAAAGACATTGCCGGTCATAAATCAGTTGATGAAAATAACTTTTTTTTAAAAATTTTGCTGCAGACAGAAGCTTGAGGAGTCTTTTGGTATGCAGCAGTTTATTTGTGGACATGATGCATTGACTGAATATGACACTCTCAAAAAAACCAATGTACTAACTATAAAAGTATATACAATATATATTTTAAATATAAACCCTCAGCGGTTACCACTGTGCACATGCGGTCAGCATCAATAAAATAGCCAAATAGAAGATTCAAAGAATGCCGAGTGAGTGAGAGAAAGCAGTAGAGTACTGCAAAGAGCAGCCAAGGCTTGTTCTGAGAAAACAGATCAATTTACGGACAGGGGTGATTGAAGACATGGGGTTATATTAAAATTTCATGTCATGATTATACTGGCCAAAAAGCTAGAGAGCTATTTTTAAAATCACAGATGTGAGGATATTCACAATTGTCCTCATAATAGAAATGTAATTGTATCATGATAAAAATGTATATCATCCCATCCCTAATGAAGACTAACAGGTCACCAGTGAGACAGGTTAGCATCTGTGGTGTTGCAGGGGAGGTGTGGTTCAGGAGAAACTAACTAAAGATGGGATATGGTGTAGAGTCCAGGGCTCAATAAAAAATCATTGGTAGTAGTTCCACTTGGTTTCACATTGGTACTACTTTCTCACTTCTTAAAGGACTACTGTGTAGGATTGAGTGGCATTTAGCTGTGAGGTTGTGGATTGTCACCAACTGAATACACCTCCCCTTGCCCTCCCCTTCAAAGCATATAGGAGAACCTATGGTGGTTGTGAAAATTAAGAAAATTCCAAAAATTGCTCTCTTAGAGCCAGTGTTTGGTTTATTGCTCCAGTTCACTGTAGACGACCTGCTCCCTATGTAAATATAAAGGGCTCATTCTAAGATAACAAAAACATAACATTTCTTATTTCAGGTAATAATACACTAATTAAACATAATATAACATTTCTGCCACGTCCATTCTGCTAGATGCCACTAAATTCTACATACTGCACCGTTTAATAGCCAGATTCATGGATATTTTCAGAAGTTATCTCAATAGTCCAATCTTTATTTTTCTCTTTCATGTAGATTCTACTTTTTGAGAAAACAATAACAAATTATTAAATCTATATATTTGAAGGATGTACCCGGTTGGTTTGTCAACAATAGCACACTGCAATCTCACTACATTTTCAGCAGGGAAGAATCACATCTGTGTTATGTACTAGATCCAATACACATGAATACATTTTCATTTTCCATGCAAGGCTTTGACGGGGAGTCAAATCCAGGTCACCTGATCCTGGTTGTGATTCTATATGGAAATTGCGTTCTTTGCTGAGGAGAGAACACATCAAGCATGAGAGAAAGTGGGAGAGGAAGGGTGCGGAGTGAGAGAGAGAGAGAAAGAGAGGAAGATAAGGAACAAGAGATGTGGCTGAGGGAGGATGGCGAGGAAGAAGTGACGGCTTGATGTTGCCATTAGTATCAGTGGAACATCAGTTAACCTGATTTCTTGGTTGCTATAAAGGCAGGAAAAACAATCCAATTTCCCATCCATATAATAGAAAATATAATGACATACTGAATATATAATGATCAGCATTGTTATTATGTTAAATTTATGGTTGAGGGGTTATGGAGAGTTACTGAAATGCTGTTAGGGTCTTTCAGTGAAGTGAAAGTGAACTCCTTTTTTGGCAAAGAGAGACCATCTTTAAGGCCACGTTCCTATTTCATCAGGTTGCATTTTAGACATTTTGAACAGCTTTGAATATTCTCTTTTATAATCCTCTGATCCTGGGTTTCAGTGTTAAAACGCAGCAGGGAGGAAAACAAACCATGAAAAAGATTTGTCCCTGCGCAAGTATCAAACAGCAACTTGAGGACATTTAAAGACATTCACATCCATCTAATGCATACTTATCAATGGATTAAGCAACAGCCATGTTCTCTCCTTTAACTGTCAATTTGAAAACAGAAAATAACTGCCTTTGAAAATCCCATTGTTTCAGCAAAGCATTCACAGCCAAACAACATACTGTATTTCACACAGCATGAAATTAACTAATCAAAATTCAAGGTCCAGGAGCACATTTGGCAGCTAAAAAAACCAAAAAAAACAACAACTTCAAAATGGCTTTTGTGGTGTGTGGAAATGAATGGGTGTTCCCATTTAGGGTGATGTGAAAGTATTGCTTGTCTATTTCACAGCTTACAGGTAATATACTTTTTTTTTGTGCGAGGATGCCTGGTTTCATTAAAAAATAATCATCCTTCACTTTTAGGCAATGAGGCAGAAGACAGGCATTTGAAATGACATCTGTTCCACCCAAGCCTTTGAAGTGAAAATAGAATAAACTGAAGGTAGAGCTAATGGAATGACAAAATAGAAAAAAAAACAGAAGGCTAAATAATCTCCAGGAAATTTCACATGTATTCATGTAGTGGAGAGAGTGATGGCAAACAACCACTCGCAGCAACATGCAATCAAGCAGGAGAACAAGGGGCATATTCTTTCATTATTTTCCTCTCTTAAAGTACGATTCATGTTTGTGAACTTATAGGAGGCTGACAGAAATACCAATACAAGACTGAAAAGACTATAGATGAAAAATGAATGATGACGAAAAATAGTAAAATAAATAAAACATGACCCGCTACTATTAACTTTGACTAATTAAAAGACAAATAATCTTGTTTCATGAACTTAAAGTTTTAAGGTCAGCTGCCTGATCAAGTCATTTTTTTCTTACACAGTTTCATAATGTACATTTCTCATGAATCATTTTTTTTACCAGTTTGTAGGAGGGGATTTTTTGCAGTTGCCTTGTGGTTTACGTGACAAGAATTACATTTGTATTAGATATCAAATATCAGCTATCATGTGGATAAAATTACTCAGACGTTGCTTTTCTGTCTTCCTCTTTTCCTTATCAACAAATGTTCATCACACAGGGTTCATTTGATAGCTTCACAAATTATTGATAGTGGATAAACAAATATCCACTACACTGTATCAAGTTTATTTTCCTCGGTTTTCCCATGCAGGTGAAGAGAACAGTAATGATTATGACAGCTGTTGTTGTCAGTTGAGGAAAAAGAGAGAGTCACATCCCTTATTCATAATGCAAAATCGTGTGGCTGCACTGCATTCTGGTCTATTTTCTGATACTGTCAGAGGAGAGATTGGTATCTAGTCCTCTTCTACGATGGATTTTTCTCCCCCTGTGACTGTTGATGCAAAATGGTGAGTCTATAAAGTAGCTCTTTGATTCTGATGTGCTGACACTGGATCCTGATGTTTACCATTCATATTTTAGATTGTTGGACATTTATCTCCTGTGCTGCCCCACTGTAGGAGACATCTTGACATGATATGGTGGCATTTTTGTCTACAATTGGCCACTTACCCACTTGAATCAGGAAGATATACTCTCCAAAGAACAGATTGCAAGCTAAATTGTTTAAAGCTATTTTCTCCTAATTTGAAATGTCCAATTTCCCAAAAAAACAACCCTTCCTTGCAGATGGAGGTTTATTATATGTTTAATACGTTTATTTATTACAGTAACTCACAATCACACATTTTCCCCAGGAACATACATCTGGAAGTGTCCCTTTTGCTTTCAAGTCACTGAGGGACAGCTCGCATTGAATAAATAATATTTACCATTATAAATACAATTCTGAGTGTCAAATGACAATGCTGGAAAACAGAGGTGGTGTGCAGTCACAACACTAATGTAAACTGCAGTGAGAATGTGCAAAGGTCTGCTTTTGAGCATTGTCATCTCCTGTTCATCCTGTTCCACTTTAATTATAGCTTGCAAGCCAAATCACAGGGGTAATTTGGGTAAAAAGCAGCAATAATAAAGCATTATCAGGTGTAATGTGATAACACAATTAAACATCTTAATGTTCTTACATTCAACATTTCTTGGTAGGTTATCATCTGTGGAGATGGATAACCAATACCACAGAATTTGTTTGATGATTATTGACAGGGTATATAGGGTATCATTAAAAAAAACAACTTCTTGAGATGTCATTTGATGACAGATTTTGGTATACATTTCAGTCTGTATCAAAAAGTATTTGGTTTTAATATCCACTATGATGAGACCAGAAGAAATAAAAATAACTTTTTCAACTTTTTAGAAACAGATTTTCTCCAAACAAGAGGTCAAACAGCCCATTTACCGCGCAGCCTGAGACTGCTCTTTAAAAACAAAAGCATTTTCACTTCAGCTATATTTTTAAAACCACAATGTAGATGACAAAAACAGCAGATGGCTGTTGCTAGGTAAGACACCATCATGTCCTGTAAAGTCTAGCGGAGTCTAAATATATTTTGTACACAGCTTTCTAGTTTACTGGTGGAAGATTGAACTATGGTGTCAGCCTTAGCTTGCTCATCCCATCAGCGTTTCTGTTGTCTGAGAGAGAGAGAGAGAGAGAGAGAGAGAGAGAGAGAGAGAGAGAGAGAGAGAGAGAGAGAGAGAGAGAGAGAGAGAGAGAGAGAGAGAGAGAGAGAGAGAGAGAGAGAGAAAGAGAGCGGGAAGGGGTGGTGGATAATGTGGGGAGAGAGATAGGGAGGAGGGGGGTAGCTGTAATTCTGAATGGACAGCACTGCATTGGCAAGACAAGATTAGAATTGACAGCCTGATAACTGCGTCACTATCAAAACAGCAGAGAGAAAGAGAGAGAGAGAGAGAGAGAGAGAGAGAGAGAGAGAGGGAGAGAGGGAGAGGGGAAAGGAGAATGAGGAAGTGAAGGACAGTGAGAGAACGAGTGAAGAGAGCGAGAAGCAAAGGAAAATAGAGAGAAAGAGTTGATGTAAAGCGAACAGATAAAAGGAGGAGGAGAGGCGGAGTGAGGGTTGATAACAAAAAGAAGGACAGACTCAGACATGGAGACTGACAGAGTTTAAGAGACATGAAAATTAGACAATAAAACCGGGTAATAGTGTGGGAGAGTATAAAAGTGTTTGGCCAATCACAGCCTCCTGAATATATGCACCATCATCATCATCATATACACTGAGCAGCAGAGTGGAGAGTGCTGCACGGTGTATTGATTGCAAAAGGCCATAAAAACAAACAGAAGTACTAAGAGGTGATGCACAGATACACTCTCTCTTTACTGTGATGGCCATTACACCAAAGTATGATGCAGAAACTGAAAACAACACTGAATCAAATCCAAATGCCCTCTATATCCAAAGTGTATACATAATGTTCCAAACAATAATGTATAATGTGAAAAATACTCATGGCATTGGCCTTCAGTGTGTAATACAGTTTGCATTATGTAGTTAGTGTCAGCACAAAATACATGATAAACCAGTTTCATATACTATTATTTGCAGGGAAAATCCTCTAAATGTACACTGGCCTGAAGAATGAGATAAAGAACAAGCACTACTCAGCAGCTGGGTGTGATGCAGAGGAGCCTCTTTAAAGCAGCGTTTCAAGAACATCAATCAAAGATTAATAGTGGAATAATCTTTGACCAAGGACCTACTGGGGGGAAAAAAAGCTAGTAAAAGTAATTTTAACTGGGGGACTTTTCTATAACAAGAACACATTTAGAATGGGCTTTCTTGGTGCTTCATTGCCTAAATGTTGTGTTAAGAATGAAATGTTGTGTTAAGAGCCATTTATTTAGCCCAATAAATGCCCTTAAACATTTCCAGAATTGAATGAACCTTTTTCCACATCCAGCAGATGTGGAACAAAATTATCATTCATTTAAAGTTGTGTTTGTGTCAGCCTGATAATTGTAAATCCAACATCCACTCATCTGTTTTTACCCCTTCAGCTCTTGACTGCCAAATGCTCCAATTTGTTCACCAGCTAGTTTCTAACTTTGTTTGTCGGACATTTGGTGTTGAGCAGGTAGCATACAGTGGGGTTTTAAGATCATTTTAGCTGCAAACAGCTGCCTGTTGCTTAAAACATTGCTGATGAGAGCAGTGAGAGTGAACCAGAACATTTAAGTTGCGGGGTCAGAAAGCTATTTAGTGCTACGCTCCTTAGATCTGAGGGGAACTGAAAAATGGTGGGCTTGTCAGTATGAACGACCCTTTTTACGTACAAGTAGTCATCCATTAATAACATAAATTATAACATTGATTATAACAGATTTAAAAGATCAACATAGCAATAACATCAGTCTCATCCCATCCACCACTTTTAAAAAGTGACGCCAACCCTGACAAAAGGATCAAGGCTCAAAGTATAAACTAAGGCACATTGTGTTCAGGTGGTAAAATGATAAGTTGATAAACTGTATATTCATCTATTTTTTATTTAACAGTACAAGCACGGACCTCTACACACCAGCATACTGGAGTGCAGCACAGCTTAGTGCAGCTGTTATAGACTCTAAGCCTTTGTGGGTTTATAAATAGATAAATGGCCATGGTTAGAGCAGCAGCAGTGAGAATAATGTAATTTCTACATGCCATATATAATTTTTCTGCAATTTTCACCACCAGCTGTAACTTGCCGCCTTAAGGAAAAAGTGGGTTCCTGAAGGTTGCGTAGTGCAACGAAAATATCAGTGATTGTGGCACACGTCTTTCATGTGTGGCTACAAAGTCAACTGGTTTAAAAATGTGAAAACATTCATCCAGTTGTTAGCTGCATCCTTATGGTTCACAAAGTTATGATAAATAATACTATCCTGTATTTATTCTTATTTTTATTTTTTTAACCTCTCTTAGACAGTATTATGTATTTGACCATTATGTCAATCTTCTCCACTTCTACAGTAAAATCAGATTATTTTGGAGTGGAGGACAATAAATGCTTTAGTGTATTTTGAGTACTAGGTCAGCAAGTCTAAATTTCTGGAATTAAGGTAGGAGATTACATTTTGTTTTTTATTACAAGCATTTCGTTGTTATTTAGATATTGGTTTCAACTAGCATTTCAAAGTGCACCTGCATGTTATACTGTCAAAGTTGCTGCCTAACATAAATGTTGGCAGGCAAGATGATACTTTAAACAAAGCTGTTTGTTATCTGAATGAGTCAACCTTCTCTAAACTAAGACTACGAGTAGATACCATAAATGGAATACGAGATGATTGTGATGCAGGTGAGAGTCAACTTGAGCTATAAATCTCCATAAATGTTTCATATTGTACACAAACTGTCAATTATTTTACAATCACCCTTATGTTAGTCTTGTCTGTGTATATTCCCATCATCTAGTTCACCGTGAAGGCTTGATAGGTTAAAATATGTCTTAAAAAATATACCATGCGTTCCTCATATGGAAGCTATTACAACTCCATGTTAGACTGCCCATCTGTAAGCAATGAACAGGACTGCATGTCAAAGCCACCGCACTGATCTCTGAGTAGAACCAGGCATCCGTCCAGAAAGCAGCACTCATCAAATAAAAATACAGCCCAGCCCAAACAATAATGAACCGGAAGTGCAGATTCATGGTTGTGATCTAAAAAACATGAAAGGACATCAGTAGGAATCGTATAGACCTGATCCATAAAGAGCCCATTATGGAATTTGTATCCATTTCTGGTACCGTGCCATTACAAATATACAATGTCTTTATGATGTGGAATACTTTGTTAGTGTTTTCAGACATGCAGGCTTGCACTACTAAGCTAGCAATGTGGATTTGATTTCAACCAATATTCCCATTACAGATATTTTAATTCAACAATTTAAAGCAGAGGTAGTCTGTATGATATATCTGACTCTGGAAAATGACTGACAGTTCTGAGGAGCTCCTCCCTACAAGCTTTGCCCAACAGCGCTGGACCTACTTAATCAGCCTAAATTGCAAAGTCGAGGCCCTTGTATTTGGTAATGTGGTGAAAACAGTGGCAAGTGAGAGCTAATTAGATTAACGGTAGTTTAACAAGCTGTTGGAGGGGCCCCCGCAGATTGGATTTTAATAAATAGTGGCAAAAGCATCTGCTATACACTTCCTGGCTCTGCTGGCATCCTAATTGGCCCCAGTGGGTTGCTGTAGCTCAGCACTACACAGTGCAGTTTAGGAGGGGAAAAAGGCAAAATGCTTATCTTCAGTCCAGGTAGGTCTTGGAAACGAAATAAAACATTGTCTTTGTGATTACATGGCTTCATGGGCAAGACTTTATTAACATTGAATTTTTTTTGTCACTTTAGAACATCTACAATATGTCCACAAAGCTGAAAGAGAGCATATCTTAAAGCCCAAATAAAATGGATTTGGACATATGCA
Source organism: Scomber scombrus (assembly GCF_963691925.1). Classification (NCBI taxonomy): domain Eukaryota; kingdom Metazoa; phylum Chordata; class Actinopteri; order Scombriformes; family Scombridae; genus Scomber; species Scomber scombrus. Next base: position 12,614,153 of record NC_084979.1, read on the forward strand.
TCTTTTGCTATTGTTTGTCTTCAAAATAAAATGTTCCCATGATGAGGTCTTTGTGGAGGCAACAACACAGAAAGGAAAAAACAATTAATCAAACATGAATGAGCGACCATAGCAGGGTTATTTCCATAGCAACAGCCTGAGGGGACAACTTGAACCCTTTAATGTGAGCTGGTGATGTCTCTTTGTAAACATCTGCGCAGCGGGGGGAGAAAGCCAATGAGAGAGCCTGGCAACAGAGGCATCACGGGGCAGCAACCTCTTGGTATCAATCGAAGTTTCCATTATCTAGTGCTGAAAGGACCGAAAAGTGCTCTGAAATATTGTATTCCGTAGCATTTTGAATTGATAAGTGCTGTTGCTGGTGAGTGTGCAAAAACATTAAGGTAGTTTTTAATAAAGCGCACAGCTGATAAAAACAATTTGCAAATGATTAGGAAAGAGTGACATTTCAAGAAATAATAGCTAATAATAATAGAAGTTAATATTGATGGTCATGATTCACCTGTTTTTTACTGCTTAAAGACTGACATCAAAGTCACATGAACAAACACCATTTCTTGATGTTATTTCTCTTACATCATGCAACAAATCACAGTCATAATCTCTCTCATACTGATGCCTTATGCAACCTGAAACCAGTAGGCTCTTTCAGCCTCCAGCTGCAACCAACAGCAGGCAGTGTGCAAGTGCACAAACAGTACAAACAGCTATTATTAAGGGTCGCTTGTTGTTGACCATATAGGTGGGCTAATTGTCATTTTGCAAGTCCCGGATAGAGGAGGGGGATTTGCTGTCAAAGCAATCTGCTTTCTTTATCCATTGATTGATGAAAATAGTTACAGTAAGATTTCCTCTATTAACAATGAGGATTTAAGACTTACAAGAGCAATGCATGAGCTAAAGAGAAAAAGACCAAGCTGATTGCAGTCTAAAAATGAGTAGACCAGAGTAAGTATACAGTAGCAAAATAGTAATTCAGTCAACCACAATCCTCTCTGCATTTAAAAGGGGCAAAAGAACAGCCTACAAGTTCTCAGTTGTCCATGCTCCAGTCAACAATCCCTTGTACTAATCTTCTCTCCGTGATGTGCACAAGAAAATTTCAGAAAAGCAAGTAAACATATTTTAATATCTTATTATTGCCATTAAACACTCTAGAGAGGATACAGTATGAATAAGGAGTTTTTTGCTCTACGTCAGTGCTGAAACAACTCAGCAGTGACTGGGTAGCATGTTGAGCACCAGGTATCCGTCACGTTCCTAAAAACACTCTTGTCCCAAACCTCAGTGGTTCCTTGGGCGAGAGTAATGGCTTCTTTGCGCTGGGCTGCTTCATGCTATTGTAGAATCACAGAGCGGTTAATTGAAACAAATGACTCTAATAATGGGACATTATCCCCACAGGCTGACTTTGTGGTGGGCCTAATTAGCGTTGCGGTGGTGGCGAGGAGGACGAGCCACCACGCTGATCCCTCAAAGGAAGCAGCCAAGGCCCCCTTTTAAGTGGGCAGTACAGGATTCTCCCACTTACGGGGTGTAAGGGTGCTGGGCTTTTTCAAAAACCAGCGTGGTAAATGTAAACACATTTAGTAAGTCACCACTCTGTTAGGTGCAGCGCGGTGGCAGTTTTTTCTTTTCTGCTTTTCAACCCTTCCTCACTGGGCAAGCCAGAAAGGTTTGAGGTCAGAACACGCACATAAATAATTTATTGTAATATATTAAGGGCTAAAAACTAAAGTTTCTTCATTCGACAATTTTTCAAATAAATCAATTACTCATCTACTCTACAAAATGTCATAAAATAATAAAAAATGCCGATAAAATGATTTTAATTTGCAATCATACAATAAGAAACGCAAATTATCTAATTTCAGAAGCTTAAAATGTTTTTTTTCTCGATGAACAAATTGCCGATTAATGTTCTGTTGATTGACTAATACATTAAGCAACTAATTGTTTTGACAATAATTATGATTATTGCAAACCCTTCATCTCACTGTCCTCTTGTGTGTCATCACATTCTCCTTTTGAGCATCAATGGCCCATAACTAATGTGATAACATGAGATATTGTTTTCCAGATGTATTCTGATCACCACTGAAATCTGTTTTTGCCAAATTGTTTACCCTTCTACATGATGATCCAAGAAAGTCAGCTGTAATGCAGAGCTCAAATCTCTGTGACCAAGCTGTTTTAAATATTCATTAGTTGTAACAGTCGCCTAAGGTTATTTGAATTAGCAGCATGAATATTCATGAACTGCAATGAATGTGCATTTGTTTTTAATGCTCAATCCGTTAATACTCTTCTTCATTACTTCACTCTGAACCCTGCATAATAAGCTGCGCAAAACAAAGCTTTACTTTTTAAAGCACAATCCTCTTTAGAAGCCTATTTGTTTCAGTTTAAATGAAACGGGAGTGCCCTACCAATTATCTCGCTGTCATTTCTCTTGACAACTACAAGACACATTGTTTGCCCCTGTTGTGGAGTGTAGCACTGAAGGGCATCTGTCTTTTTGTGAAATGAAAAGCCACAACAGAAAACATTTCTACTGTTACAAAAAGTGATTTATCTGGGATGTCACCAAGATGTCATATCTATCCCAGTGAAAGGCAGCAGAGCAAGCAGGTCATATGAGATATGTCTAAAACCTACATTGAAAAAAAAGACTGCCTTTTCAATTTTTAAAAAACACAAGTAATCCAGCTGCACTGAGCATGTGAAGTCAAGTCAAACTGCAATTTTTCAGTGACATATTTTTTTTTAAATATTTAAAAAAAGTTTATTTTTAAGGCTGTTCTTTTTCTCATTAAATAGTTGGCATTAGAGGTGTCTGTCATTAAATGTAAACAGTGATCTTCCAGATTTATACATTGGTGAGCACTTAAGGCCACTGTCTTAGTTTTATTGGGGAATGAACGTGACTATTTGTATACAACTAATTATATTGAGGGCCTTTGTCTGTATTCACCCTTCTACTCTCTGGCAGTTATCAGTTCTGGATATCTGAGTATCACTCCTCGAAATATTTCACAATGATTTCCTGTTCTAAGATGAAAAGCTAGTGCTTACCATTTAACGGTTTGATTGGGTCCCTATCTAACTATATCTGCACTGCCAATAACTGCAGCTGTCAATATAGTTTTTATGTCACTACTTTAAAATAGTTATGTTTTTTTTCCCCTCGTTGTCTATGTCCTAAATGCCAAGTGATGCAAAATAAATGTCCTTTTGCAGATTAAATGAAGTCAAGCTCACATAACCTTGTAGCAATCAGTGACTCTGACAAAGACTGATCCTGAAAATACACACACGCAAGCATGCACACATGCATGCACGCACACATCAACACACAGCACACACATACTGTACACACACAGCACGGCAGTGCTCATTTGCATGTAAATGCCACAGTGCAAACATACTTTACTTATGCACTGCACACTATTAATGCATGTAAAAATAACATCAATGCTGACATGAACTAGTGCAAATACCAATCTGCATTACATCTCTTAATACAGGTTGAGATGAGGCTAACATTGTTTTCCAAAGCTAAAGTTCCATTAATCAATATTTCTTTATATTGAATTCCAATAAATTAAATTACTTTGTGTGGTCTGAAAGAGGTCGCTTGCTGTGAATTATCACCCAATTATGCAGCTCTATGCAGCTTTTTAGACTCTTCTAGCTCATTGTTTTGGTTTTCTGTCCAACAAATGTCCATATTGGTTCCCTTTCAGCCCTTTGTACAACCTAAATCCAACTGCAACAAGTAGTTTTCAGCAAAACAGCTCTGGTAAATTTGACTGAACGGGGTGCTCACCATTAAATGGTGAGCACCATTTCATCTTAGAACAGGAAATCGTTGTGAAATATTTCGAAGAGTGATACTCAGGTATCCAGAACTGAGCAGCATCTTCAACTGACAATATCCAGGATTGTTTGTTTCTCAGACTTCACACATCCTGCCAAAAACATTAATCTAGCACAATATATTTAACAAAACGATTCACAATCCCCACCAGGAGTCGTGTGAATGTCTGTGTGACATAAACTTGTAAATCTGGCAGCTGTTTCTTTGGCAGGCAGGGATTTCCCTCCCTAACCAGCCTCATTACACCAGTAACGAGACAGGGGCTGGTGCTCTGTTTCAATATTTAAACGCTCTGGCGCCCCTCAAGGATCCATGTTGGGGCCGTTCTGCAAACTCCTCCACGACCCCTCATTACTGTCTGCTGGCAAGTGTCCCCCCTGTTTTATTTCATCAAAGAGATAGATCTCACTGGCAACTTCCCCCCACTATAGCTTCAGCCAGACCTGAACGATCAGGGGGCTTGTTGAACATGAGACCCCTGGATGCCACCTCTTCCCCTTGCACCGCAGTGGCAGAACCGCTGACAGCTAAGGATGAGACAGGGATTCTCCCTCAGCAACGAGCATTCACACGACAACTTGTTACATTTCACAGTGTCCAGTCAACCAAGACTTGGCTCTTTCTGCCTCGATTCAAAGAAGCTGACAGAGTAGGTCAGCGTTGTGGGGAGGCGTTAACAGAATGTAAGAGCATTTCTGATTGACAGCTCTGTCTTTTATAATGCCGATGTTGATCCTTCTGCTTGTTGGAGTCCTTGTAAATGATGCAATTTCAAGTTTGACAGTTCACAACTGGCAGCTAAGATTATTACGAACAACATGCGAGTGTAGCATAAAGGATCAACCCCTACACCTGAACAAAATGCTGGATCTGTCTGTTGAAAATAAAAATACAATATCCAAACCTGGATATACATCAAATGTACAAGCTTTGAAATTTGCCTAATACAAAGCATGTATTTGACACCAGTTTTTCAATCTGCTACACATCTTGTGATTTAACAGCTAATATTTCTGCTGCCTGTGGAGTCATAATTAGATGGAAAAGAGGAGGTTGTCAGACAGGATAAATTTAGCAGGAAAAACACAGGGCTCTTGTAGAGACACGCTGTTCTTCAGGTCAGAAATCTCAAGATTATTATATAGTCAACTGTAAATGAACAGAAATTAAAGACTTTAAAGCTACAAGGACAGACCAGTGAAAAATAGTGTGCCTATGCAGCATGATGATGATGGTCAATCCACTGCTCTCAATCCTGTAATGATTTAACTCTGTTTGCTGTAGGATCGATGTGTGCTGGAAAAGAGAATCCCAAAGCAGGGAGAAGTTTACAGAGCTTTAGCCTTAGGCTAAATGTTGTACAAAAAACAGCAACAACATCCCTGGAGATGAAGCGTATCTGTTGCTCCAGCTGAGCTTGTACTTGTAGGAGGTTTATATGTGCACTGAAGGATAGCTTTTATTGTAGACAAGTGTATCCTTAAGGTAATGCTGTCGACTTCTTATTTGCTTCTTCAGTGACGGTGTAAGAAGGCTGTTCAACAATTAGTGTTTTGGTTTTCCAGCTATCTCCTCCAATTTTGTGGATTTTACTAAGGCCTTTGTCAATACAATACAACAAAGGTAAAGACTTGTCTCCTCAGAGCCTATTTCCATCCACCCTTATTATTCTTTAAACATTCAGCAGATATACATTCAATCTTGCTTATTATACTTTTATCAGTATGAAATTAAGGTTAATTGACTTTGCTAGGGAAACATCAAATGAAGCATCCCTAATGGAACCAAAATGAAAATAACGTCATCTTCAATTGCTTTAAAATATTTCTCAATATACAGCCTACTTTCCTATTCCACAGCCTCAGAAATAAGCTCCTCTTGTCCCAGGAGCCCCCCCCTCCCCACTTCTTCCTTATCGGTCATCTATTTTTCCAGAGTAAGCTATTACTTGCGGAGGTTGCTAGGCAACAAGAAATATTAATAGCGGCTATTATTAGCCAGGCTCTGCTAGAGTAGTACTAAAATGTGGAAGTGGGAAACATGAATGTGTTACATAAATCTCTGGACCTTTCACAGTGTGTGCAAGTCTCTGTTTGTGCAGTGATTTATTGCAATGACGGTTCATTTATGAGAAAAGGGGGTGTGAAATAAGAAAATGGAACATTACCCTGAAGGGCTATTTGAAAATAAATAATTGCAAAGGTGAAACAAAAGCTGTTTAAAAACCAGGCACTCCCTATCTGTTTCCTCCTGAAATAATAAAAAAGGGGCTGCTTTGTTACATATCCTTGCACATGAACATAACAAAAGTACCTTTTATGCATGCATACAAGCATACAGAGACACAGTTTATATGTCATCTACTAAAATCAAATCATCTAAATTATCGTATAGGTTTCCTCAAGTCAGCCATCAACACTAAAAAGTAGATAGTCTATAAATGTTCTAGTTGACAGCATCTTTCTCATGCACCGAGCATATTCAGCACAGTAGCCGGTGGATTGTGACCTAATCCTGAAGACTGCCTTTAATGGAGGCCTTAGCTACCACCCACAGAAAAAAATGGAGCCTGCAACTTATGCAGTTTGATTCTGAAAATCACATAAGACCTGATTAACGGAGGATAAATGCCACGGATGTTCACATTAAAGCATAAATATTCATGATGGAGGGCAGAGAGAAAAAAGTAATATTTATGTCAGATGAAAGTATATAACGTTGAATAATTCACCACACGGGCCATCTATAATTCATCTGGTTCGATTCTATGATTAAAGCATTTGAATGTGTTCGCCAGGGGTGTTTACATGTTCAGTCTGAAGCATGTTTAACAGAAAAAAAAGTCCCTTTACTGGAGGGGGGAGTGGAGGTCCTTTTGAAAAGAAAAAGTAGCTGACAAGGGATATCCCCCCCCCCCCCCCTCCTCGTCAAGGTTTTCTATTCAAAATCTGCCCCCCACCCTCCATCCCTTCATCCCTAACCCCATCTTTTTTTTTGCTTTGCCGATCATAATGAAAGAAAATGTGCAGTGCTGAGCTTCTTGCTGTCTTTCTTGGCTCACTTTGAGGCAATGAAATCTTTGAGTTGTGCAGCTGAAAAGATATTAAAGGAGCTCTGCTGCAAAGGTCTGGGTGTTAAGGAGGCAGCAGCTCTCTGTATTTATAAATGTTGCATATATAAGCTCTGGCTTTGCTCAGACTTCACTGTCTCAGCTTCCTTGGCCTCCAACCGGGCTAATTATCACCATAATAGAAAAGCGCTTTGCCATTATGAAAAAATGATCAGAGAATATTGAGAGCAGCACAAGGAAGAATTAGTCATTTTCCTGTTTCATTGCTATGTATACAAATTTACAGCTTCAAAGCAGAATCAGATCAATAACTTTTGGAATAATTTTGAAAACTCTTCATGACACGAACATGTGAAACCTTCAGAGAAAATGTTCTCTAAGCTGACTTACTGGCTGGCTTCCAGCTCTCTGACCGCAAAGGCTAATAGCCTACCACAGTGCTTGAATTGCATGATCACAAAGGGCCAGAGCTAAAAAAGGGACAGACAAAAAAAAGATGGTGTACTCACTGAGTGCATAGGCCCTGAGAGGAGATGGGTGTCCTGACCCAGCATGTTGGACATCATGAGGGCGGGCAGCTCAGGGTAGGAGTAGGTGTTGAGCAGGCCGTTGTGAGGCAGGGAGTGGAAGGGGTACCCTGACTCATGCTCCATGAGGTGCAGCAGAGAGGGGTCGGCATGGTTGGGGGGTGTGATGGGGGGGATCTCGTAGTCTTCATCCCCTGCTCCTCCTCCACCACCACTGTTGCCTCTGCCCTGACTGGAGTAGCTCTGGAAATGCAGAGAAAAGGACAGATAGAAAAGTGTGAATAAGAAAGGAATGCATCTTTTTTAGGGGAGGATGAATCAGGGAAACTGAAATCACAACAACCTTTCCTCATTTTTTCCTAAATGTCTGCATAATCTGTATCCCAGCATATATTTAAAAAACAAAGGGAATGAACTGGCCACAGATAGTCACTTGCATTCATATCTGCAGACAATTTGGAGTCTATAACCCACCAACAGTAATTTGCTTTTCTTTAGAGCGTGGGAGGAAACTGCAGCACACAGAGAAAATCCACAGGAACACAATGAAAACATAAATTGTACCTGCATCTCAAAACAGTGCCACATTTAGTTACAGCATAAATAAAATAGGAGGCTGGTTGTAACACTTGAATTTCTAAGAAGAACTTGTCCATCAGTCAGTCAGGCTAAAAAAAAAGAAGAAATTCCTGAACAAACAAGGACAGGAACGACTAACAAAGGATGTACCACAGTAATTAAAAAGCATCACAACTGGCATTTAAATGCACCTGTTGATATTTGTTGTTCATTCGTATTTGCAGTAGTCAGTTCAGACTGTTTTGCTGGAAATAAAAATAATTAGAAATGCAAATTGATGCACTTAGAAAAAAGTGTAAAGAATCCATTCAACAAAAATGTATACAGCAAATTAATTAGAGTTAGACAACAACAGCTGCTGTACAGAGTAATTTGCTTCAAAAATCTTGACAGCTTTAAAGGAAAAAACAGTTAGCTTGCACGCCTTTTAAAAATAAATTCATTATGTGGAAAAACACCACTGACAATCACTTAGTGGCTATTTTATAATCTCATAATTATAATGCCAATCATATCTTCAGAAATAGAAACACAGGACCAGACAAACGTCACACATCCCTCATTATGAAATGTATCCAGTGTGTCTAAATGACTCCCGGCACATAAAACACCACAAGTTTTATGGTACTAATAAGGTGATACATGAGCAGAGCCCGTGGTTGTCTTTTCCAGGGCCTATCTTGACATAATATTGCATTGAGAAATATGGTTTTGTGCTCTCAAAAAGCATACTGAGGGTATTCACCAGGGAATGAAAAGCAATTTTGTCAGAGGCAATCTGATGCCAACTCCCCTTTATAATGACTGAAGAAAATTAATCATCACAAATAATATTCCAGTGTCAGCCATTCAAGAGCTTTTTAATAGAATTTTTATTATTCATGTCTCGTGGTACACATCAACTAGTCCGTTCTGCAACATTTCAGAAATCAATTCAATATCATCTTCGTGTAGGCTGTCATCTCGCCTGCCAGTGCAGCAATTCATCTTGCAAACAAATACTTTTAGCAAACAAATGGCAAGAAACGTAGAGGAACAGCTACAATGTCCCCACCAGCAGAACTGGTGCTTGACGATAGGATAAAAGTCTCATAATGTGCACTATCATTAGAGAGAAAATAATAATAATATTAATAATAATGATAAAAGGGAGTATGTTTACTATCAGTGGGTGACGTGCTATTTTCTCTTCCCATAACACTCACTCTACTTACTTGGTGCTTGCTTAGAGATATTACCACTGACAATTTATTTTCCCATGATAGGTTTTGCAAATGCCTTCATTGTATAACCTTGATTATTGTTGTCATTTACTGTTAGTGTTAACAGGCATAAACAGCAGGTTTAGTTTAATAAAGATAAGAAAAAATATCTTTTGTGCATCTATTCCTAGCTGCATATAATACGACATCTTACTAAGTGTTAATACAGTAAACTGAGCCTCGCCTGTCAATTAACAGAATTTGTCACATGTTGTTTTGTTTGTGATTATTTGCTCACGAGAGACACCCACAGCAACAGCTAAATTCCATAAGAATAAGCCTACAGATAGTAAAGATCAAAAAACTGATTAGCCTTTGCATAAGTGGCCATAACACTGTACCCATGTTCTTCAGTGAGTAATCAGTTAGTCAATTGATGAAAAATCAATTGGCATCAACTATTGGAATCATTTAATTGTATTTTTAAAGCACAAAATCAATAGGTTCAAACTTCTCAAATATGAATAACTGCTGGCTTTGGCATGTATGAAAATTAACTTAATATCTTCATGTTTTTGGACTGCTGATCAGACAAAACATATTATATTTAATATATGATATTTAACATTTTGAAGACTGAAAAAAAGTTAGAAAAAATGTAGAGTACTCATCAAGCACTCATATAGTTAATCTTTGGTTCAATGTGTCAGATGCCATGTTAATGCTGAATAGTAAAGCAATGTTAACAATATTGTTGATGTTTCTCTACAGCCTAGATCACAGTTTCTGGAGGATGTAAACAAATAGTCATTGATCCAATGATACAGGAGAATATCTCATGCATTTTGGACACCTCTAATCCCCGAGATGAAACATAATGGTTGTCATACGCATGTTCCAAGATTTAAATGCTGTCAGAGGCTATTTTATGGCCATGTCTTTCAACGCTTTTGTGAATCCTTTTTTTCCCTTCTTTACAGCTTCTTATGATGCCCTTGGAGATAAGACACAGGACAAGGACATCACAAGTTTAATATTTTCAAACATAGATACATAATTCATAAATATACTGTCTTTCAGCACACGGAAGGGAGTGGATAAAAGAGAGAGGGGTCAGAAAGAAATACCAAATGTTGATTCAGCCTTCTTCCACTAACCTTCAACCCCTCTCTCCAGAGGTGAATGTTTTTTACTGGACAAGGGCATTACTTTGTACCTTTGAATAGCCTACATGTCAGTTGTTTGAATAATAATAACATATATCATAGACTAAAAACTGAAAACATATAACACACATCATTAATCACAAATTGAAAGCAGTTTTAAAAATGTGAGTTTTGATTGGTGATTTGAATATGGACAGATCGGTGTAGTCTTGGATGTGTTGGTGGACAGAGTTCCAGAGGGAGGGGGCAGCTTTAGAGAAGGCTCTGTCACCCCATGTCCAGTGCTTGTGGAGTGGTGGAGACAGGAGTTTGGCATCAGAGGAGTGAAGGCTGTGGGAGTGACTGTGGTGTTGGAGCAGGCCAGTGAGGTAGTATGGGGCCTGGTTATGAGGACTTTGAATTGGATCCGTTGTGGGACAGGGATGTACTGTAATTTATTTAGGGACTTTGGATGATGTGCCATAAAGAATGCTGTTGTAGTAGTCAGTTCTGGATGTGATGAAAGCATGGATCAAAGTTTTGGAATGAATGGGTTTGGTCAGGGATTTGGGACAGGTGATGCTCATGTTTAGTTTGAGGAAGTTGGCTTGCATCCATGATTTAATTTCAGTAAGACAGTTAGTCAGGATGGTGTGAGTTGTAGTAGTTATCGATTTAGTGGAGATGTAGCATTGGATGACATTGGCGTAGCAGTGAAAGTGGAGAACATGACGACAACGTATGATGTTACCAGGAATGTAGAGGATGAACAGGAGAGGACCAAGCATCGATACCTGGAGAACGCCTATGGACAGAGGTGCAGTGGAGGAGGTGCAGTTGTTGATATTGAGGTGGTCAGGTTGCTATAGATAACATACATTTTTGATGTGAAATGAAAGTAAAGAATGAAGTGTTTTTTGTTAAAGATTTTGAGGTGTTATCACTGGGTTTGAGAAGTTTGTTTATTTTGGAAAAGAGAGACTTGGAGTTAGTGGAGCCAGAGTGTATGAGGTGTGAAGTAGGTGGACTGGGCTGTGTTGAGAGCATCTTTGTATTGTTGAAAATAGTCTGTGTAGGCTTGATGCACAGTTAAACCAGTTTTCTTGTAGTCTTCAAGCTGGTGCTTACAGGATTTCATATGGTAGAGTTCAGAAGTATATCAGGGAGCAGATTGTGTGACCAAGACTGTTGTGGTTTTAATGGGAGCCTGCTGATCAAGACTGAACGAGAGAATGTCATTATAACAGATCGGTGGGATTATCAAACAGCAGGGGATGCTAAGCAGACATTTTACTGGTAAGAGAGATTGAGAAAGCTGAGGGGGAGATAAATTCAAGATTTCTTAAGGATACTTTTCGTTTGTTTTTTGGGATGGGGATAGGGATGTCAATGTCCATAGTGGCTGCCAGGTGTTCAGAGATATAGAGATTGAGACTGAAGAGTCGTTGTATTGTAAGGCCAGTGTAGCAGACCAAATCCAGGATGTGATCATAAGTGTTAGTCGAAGTTGATATGTTGCTAAAGTTTTCTAATATTTCTGGGAATTCTTCAGATTTACAGTCAGTATCATCAATGTGGATATTAAAATCACCCAGAAGGAGAACAGAAGGTGAAATGGCACATAGATAGGTCAGAAAATCAGAGAGGTCAGAGAGAAAAGGGGGGTTTGGCTTGGGGGGGGGGCATAGGAAATGGCAGTGACAGGCAAGGTATTCAATAGACTGAGCAGCAGGAATGGAAATGTTGGTTATTTTAATGTCATTTTAAACAGCTGCAACACCACCTCCCCTCCCCTCAAGATGAGTTTTATTAAAGTCAATGAATTATGTGGCTGTGTGGCCGTCTGGTTTAGCGAGAGATAGTCCAGGAATTTATGCCAAGTTTCAGTGAGACAGGGGAAATCTAGGTTACTGTCTGTTATACATGCATTCAGAATGAGCCTTTTATTGTTGAGTAAACGAGTGTTAAGCAATGCCAGTTTTGGGTGATGTTTTGTGATTGATTGTGAGGTCTGAGGAAGGGGATGGAATTGGACTGATACATATGTTGTTTGTTGTGGTGACATAATGAGGAAGTTGGGGTGCAACCACAAGGATGGGATGGAGTTCATGAATGTGAAGTTGTTAGAAAACATATGACCAATAGCCCCCGGGTAGAGGACGACAGATACGAGGCATTCCAGCTTGAATGTCCATGTGGTCTGGACACAGAGGAGAATTGAGGTTGTGAGGATCTAAAATGGAGTACAGTGGCAGCCTGGTTTGGTTGCGGAGTGTTAGCATAAAGCTAGTGTTAGCTTGTGACCAAGAACCAGATGTCCGGGTAAGGAGGACACGGATAACCCATAGCATAGCCAGACACCACCAATCTGGTGAGGAGGAGAGGTAGCATGGAGGGGCTACCAGCATGATTAGCCTTATGATCCCGCTCGGATCATAAAAACATATAGACGTAAACCTGGTACAGCAGTGGCTAGCAAAAAAGAGCAATCCAAGCCTAGTAAGGCTGACCACACAGGAACGAAGAGATCCCAGCAAGGTAAGCCAGTTGGCTCGTACTGGCTAACGATGAGGCAAGCAGAAACTGAGGTTGACCGCTCTGGTAGCAGGTCAACAAAATAATGCTCTGAATCAGTCTAGAGTCCTTTGCTTATTTTGTTTCTGTAACTTAAACACTGCAAGCTTCTTTTGCACATCAGTTGTGATTCAACATCAAAACACCATATTGCTTACAATCTTTAATTTAGTTTATAGTACGAGATGTAGCTGCGGGCATATTGTCTATCAACATACATAAAAAAGTCCCTGGTAGCTACTTTGAAAAAAACAGCGAGACGATTCACTCCGTGGAATGGTGTGGTATTTTGTTTTTTAATCTACAGAAGAGCCAGACTGACCAAATCTGTATGACTTCTAATGTTCTTCTTAAAAAGAAAAAAAAAACATATGTAAGAAAAATGCATATTCTACAGCTTAACTAATGCTGGATACAGTATGACAAGTGGGGGTGGTTCTAGCTGTGTAAAATATCGAACACAATAGTCACCTAACAGTTTCATAGTATTTCATGAGACAACATGAACTATGAAATGCATGTCACCTATGGAGGGAAAAAAGTAAACCTGCATAGTATAATGCTTTTTCATCACACTGTACAATTTCACTGTTAAGCTATAAATGTGGATTGTGTTTGTAGAACTAATACTTAACTAAGACTGTTAAGTATCCAAAGATGGCAACAATGCATGGTCAGAGAACAGTGTGTTAATCTTGTAAATCTACCCTCATTTTACTAACTAGACCAATGCACTTGTATAGCAGCTGAACATTTTTCTGCCTTATGTTACTCTTCAAGACAGTGTTAATCATTGATACCTTTAGTAAGGCCAAAAAAAATATTATGAATTTCAATTTAATTGCAAGCTGTAAAGGCAAAGTTATCAACTGACATTCCACCTTGGTATGTAAGCTTTTAGGTTTAAAAGCCCCTGCAACAAAAATATGTTGGATAGTGTAGCTCCAGAACCCTCACCTTGTCAAGTTGGTAATTAAATTGAGTAATTAAGTTATTTTAAATGGAAACAAATTAATTAGCGCAGCTAAAAGTTTACTTGACATAAATGGCTGCCAAAATGAGATGAAGTCATTAGCCTGGTGATGGAATCATTCGTGGCCTATGAGGTGTTTAGTGGAAGACAGCTCATCTGGGAACAATGATGTGTTCGTCAAAGGGAGGAGAATAAAAATGTGGCATGGCACACCAGAGAGCTTGTTATGGCTGATGGGGGTTCAAAGTCCACTGTCCACAGACAAGAGCTGTCCGTCTTGGATGTTATTATAGCTTTAGTGTCTGACAAACTCAAAATGTTTCCTGTAATATGATAGGGTGTTTAAAAGAAAAAACAACTCCTTTGCGTCATAAACCAAATAACTTTGAATGAGTATACAGTGTCCTATGGAAAGTCATCCAGCCATATGCTACTTTGTGAAAAAAAATGAGAGCAGCATGGTTTTGGCGACAAACAACAGCTGGCCATGCATACATAAAGGTCTTCACGTCCAGTCTGTGTATTCCAGATAGACGGATGGCAACAGTAAATCTTTAAAACATCTTAGAGGGAATTTCAAAATTCACCTTCAATAATCAACCTTGCAGAGCAGAAAAAGGGCAGAAATCAAACTCATCATCAGAGGGTGCTACATGGCTATGGCATGATGCACAAGTGACCATTACAGCAATGCTCCACAGGGTCCACAATGGCTATCTGACCTGGCTTTGAAACAGACTCCATTTGGGTGATGTATCAACAAGAGCCGGCAGTGTGGTACAATAAAAGGAGAATGGAATAGCAGACCCACCAGGCTGACTGACAGCAAGACAGAACTGGGATAAGTGAAGTGTGCAAGGGGAGTGAGGAGGGGGGGTTGATAGTAGCTCAGGGTCATAGGTAGCGTCTGTCACTAAAGGACAGGTGGGATGTGGTGGGCTTCAACCAATGGCAAAGGAGTGAGCTATCCTCTTCCTGCTCCCCCATGCACTGGTGATTCTCTCAAATGTCACATCAAAATGGATCTCATTTAGGTGGGTAAAAAGGACCTGACTCTCCAATTCAGATGTGGGTGGACCTGTGCTGGATTGTACCTGAACTCTTAAAAACACGGTAAAAGGGAAGTATTTTGAAAAGGTGTGGAAAAAGGGCCATGTGCCACACATTTATGTCAGTTCAATAATTTTAAAAAACCCCTCACAGATAGAGATCAAAGATGAAGGGTGACAAATATCTCTGATTTTTTATTTTTATTTCATGTTTATTTAATCAGGGAGTGTCATTGAGACTAAGATCTCTTTTCCAAGTGAGATCTGAGAACAAGAAACATTCATAAGACAAGAACACAATCAGCAGACAGAAACAACAAAACTACACAATAAACAAGGAATAAATAACAGTTACAAGAATCATAAAAAAACATCAGATAATAAAGCTTTAAAATCTCCAAGGGGAATGTAAGACTAAAGTTTGAGGGCAGTTTGCAGTTCATTCCCTTTAAAAAGTGCATAGTACCTGAAACCACTCCTGCCAACAGTGGTGCAAACATGAGGGATATCTAAGGTTATGGAGTTACTGGATTATATACTGTAGTTGCTCAATTTAAATGAGGGAGGAGATGTGAGGTAGTTTGGACGTTCAACAGGAGAGCTTTGTAGATGAATACCATGAGATGGCTTTTTCTTAATACAAGGAAGTCAGACCAATTTTGAGACACAGTGAACAATGGTGAGCCTAGTTTTATTATATGTCAAGCCAAATTCCTAAATGTCTGTATAACTCAGGGGGAATAATATGGGTGCCACTTAAAGTTTTAATGGCAAGATAGTCAGAGTGCCTGGTGAAGGTGGAGAATACCAAGTCTTTGTTGTTTCTGCATTTAAAACTAGTCTGTGATAAAGGAGTGATAATTGGAAAGCATCAAAAGCAGACTGAAAATGAGTCAGGGCCTGGGGTATATAAAATTGTATCATCAGCAAAAAATGTATATTTAAGTGTTAATTAATGCATAATGTAAATAACAATGGACCAAGGATAGAACGCTGTGACACCCCATATTTGATAATAAATTGCCTTGGTTGGGTACCATCAGCAACAATTGTCGGAGTTCTCCCTTTAAGGTAAGTGGAACCAATTAAACGTGGCTCCATCTAAACCTATAGACTAGTTTGCGGAGTAGACTTTATTATTTTCTGCTTAGGGAGAAGAAAATGTTAGTAATGACTGAAACTGCAGCTGTGCTATGACCCAGGCAAAAGCCAGACTGTTGAACTGATCAGTAAAGTTGTAGTTGTTGCGTGTAGTTGCTAAATGTGGACAGATTAAGGGGGCACCTGACGCACCAGATGGTTTGTTATACAGAACCACCTGAGAAGTTGTTCTTGGCAACTGTTTGGAAAAGGGCAGACACTTTCAAAAATTACTTGGCAGGTGATTGGATGAACCATCTCTCTATCACCGTCTGTCATTGTCTTACCTTGTGAGGCAGCTGGATTAGATTAATTGTCTACAGTTGAATCTGCAAAAATATTGTGGGGGAAATGGTGATTAAAAGCTTTGATCATGGATGATCTATTGGAAATATGACCAGATACTTGTTTGATTTGTGGCGGGAGATGTGAACATGATGAATTCCTCAGAGATGCAATAGTGCTCCAAAATTCAGAGAACTGACTGATGATAGTTTGTTTTAGCCTTCCTAATCATGTTGGTGCAGATGTTTCTTTGTTGCTTAAATGTTAACCAGTCTTCAGGGGTGCCACTGGACCTAGCCTTGGACCAGGCTTTGGCTCTGTTGTAGATGGCATTGGAGAGTTGTGGAAACAACTAAGGACTGTATCTGTTTTTAATTATATGTTCTTATAAGGGACATGTCCGTCAGCAATGACATTAAAAGATTGTGAAAGTTTTCCAGTGCAAGATCAATAATGGAGAAAGTATTATCAATGTCAGAGATGGACACATCATTTAAGAAATCCTTAGGACTGAAAATGCTTATAATTCCTTTTGGTGATATATTGGGTTGATTGAGATTTAGGGAATTTGGTCACTGGGCAAAAATTCCAGAGGAGGTGGCGTGTTGAGAATCTACTGCTCAAAAAAAACCCACATGCTGGACAACCCATGTACAGATAAGAGTCTGATAAAAAATCAATCAAGTTAAATAATCATACTGTAGACAACACGTTGTAGATGAGTAGTCAAAAACTAAAAACAGGAAAATAAGTGGCAGCAATTAAGCAGCAACAACCACACAATGACACCGGAACATGACGCTCCTATTGTACCGGAACAGAGAGAAATAGAAATTTCTTTAATGTTTTTTTTTTTTTTTTTTTTTTAAATGGGGGCAATATTGTGGTCTCAACCACATTTCCTATTCTTATTCATTAGAGAGAATCATATAAATAAATAAAATATGTTGTATCGTAGTCACTCATCCCCCCCAAGGGAACATGGAAGCCCCAGTAATCACATATGGCACAATAGCTCGACCATAATCCCCTTTATTTTTATTTTCATGATGTCACTCTCTTTAAGCCCCTTGCTTTATGAGTCGCAAACGGAGTGGAGAGGGGAGGAGAGGAGGAACACAGAGGAGAGGAAAAAGTAAGGGAGGGGTGAAAACAAATGATGTGGATCCCTCATTGTTCTTTCTCTATGCCCTCATTCCAGTCAGGGTAATAAGAGAACATTGTGATTTACTGTCAGTGAAGCGCAAGAGTGCATCAGAGAGAATCCACTGTGGCAGGGGCCATTAAAATAGATTTAACTTCCCACAGTATTAGGCCAGATGTCTACACTTCTATTATATTTCAATCAGCCATGACCTTGGTCTCCATATGATGAGAAAGATCACTAGGAGAGAGGGAAAGAGAGAGTGAAAATACGCGCAGAAAACCAATAGAAATATCAAACTACTTAGTCCCACTAAATCCCTCTGCTCCGTAGTGCAGCATATACAGAGAGAGTCCGGGACCGAAATAGAGCCAAGGTTTCAAGTTCTCTTAAAAGTGTGTATGAATCATTGAGTGCACTCTCGCTGCTGATAAGTTGCTGTTTTTTGGGGGGGAGTGCTGTTTTTCTGCGGGGTATGTATTTGAGGAGGGACCAAGGGAGCATGCCGAAAGGAGTGGGACACTGGGTCGTTTTGATGTTCTTTAAAGCCTCAGATATCAATAGAAAGATGAATCTGTTCATATTCTTCGAACAAGGGAGACATCGTCTTCTCACATCACTGTGGATCCCGGTCCTTTCCACCTTTCCTTCTAACATTTTCTCATCCTGCCATTTACACACATATGTTGGTATTCTGAATTAATCTTTTCAATAATTCTATACGATACTGTGTGCCATCTTTCCATCCATTTCAGCCCACATGAAAGCAGAGCAGAGGTCATTGCTTGTTCTATTTCAGAGGCCGATGGTAATTGGACTTATTGGCTGACATGGACTGACCTACATAAAGAACTATCCCTGGTTACAACTGTAACATACAATCCCTCCCAGCATGGGTGTGGATGTTATGCTGATGTTCCTCTGATGTTCCTCCAGCTTTGTTTTCAGATATCGACGCCAGAGTGCTGGTTTTGAACTAAACTGTTTTCATGATACCGACAATTGTACGCTCTCTTGAAATTTAAATTTACACCGTACAATATGTATCTATACTTCAGTGTCCCGACCTTGCCAATGGCTCTGCACAGCCTCAAAGAGGGAGTGAGATGTGTGTTGGCGTTCTCAGACCCTTAATTTTCATTTCTCATTCTTTGTCTCAAATGTCCCTCTAAGTTTTCTTACAGGGAGAAGATGCAAGGATAGAGGAAAGAAAGAGAAACACATTCACCAAAGTGGAGGGGGGCTTGGGGTGTGTGGTGAAATGAGGAGAGTGGTGGTAGGGGTATAATGGTGCACAGTGAGTCACTATTAAGTAACAGGGCCTTCTCACATCAGCATCGCCCACATTGGGTGTGTGGTGCCAGGGTGTACTGAGGTGTCTCTGACTCAGATAGAAAGCGAATGAGAGGGAGAAAGACAGGGATACATGTAGAGAAAGAGAGAGAAAAAGAGAGGGAGGGGGATGGTATGGGGGACATAAGCTGGTCACACAGGTCAAACAACATCTGGATTTCTATTAATCATCATCACATCATCTGCTTGAAACAGTATTAGGCTTCTTTCTTTTTCTGGTTTTTTTTTTTTGGGATTCTGTGAAATACCTTCTTGAGAATTTGATGAAAATATACCACTATGTCCGAACATATGCTAAATTTGACACTATAGCCAGTAGATATAACGTTTTAAGTAGCGAGCCCTGCAGATGGTTGTAACTAGGTTTTTTTCTTAGGCTTTTCAGTTTTTATGCTAAGCTAACTAACTAAGCCTACAGCTTCTCATTTAACTGTTAGCAAGACAGGGAAGAAGCAAGTTGGGCTCAAACCGTTCCATTCCACCCACAAACCATTTGAGTATTTCACACCTTATCTATATTTGTTATAACTATGCTGTAAAATATCTTTATTTAATCACATTAACTCATCTTTTATTATTACCTTAGTGTAATTAGAAGTTTGTCAGTTTCTAGGAAGTTCAACTTAATCTTTGTAGATGATAAGATGACTAAATGACTGATTGTTCCCTGTCAAATCAAGTTGGTTAGAAACAGTTATCTAATCAGCATACTTTCCAGCATGTGTTTTATTTTGGTTAAACTTCTGCAGCAAGGCATACTTTTTTCTAAATTGAAAAACGTTGCTTGATGGAATCTTTTGTATGTCTTTGCATGCATGCGCCACCTCTTCTATCTCATCAAAGCCAAGATAATAACTTCAGCCACTACCCAAAGTCTTATCTTTTGAAGGTTTTGTCCTACTTCACACACAGATTCTACATTCATTGATTGGCACAGATCCTGATGTGAATGTGTTTTATATAATTACTTTTTAACGTTACAATTTTTGATTGTTATAATGTTTATAATTTACTCTGTTTGTGTGTATGTTTTGTTCACATCTTTTTAGATCATAACATAATGCTTATAAAACTTAATTGAACTGAGCTGAAGTGAACTGAGAATGAGAAAGGTTGCATCAATTTGTGTGAACTTTAGTTGACATCTGTGAGATCCATACATTTTCAGGAGAAAGGAGTTGGGTGGGTGAATGTGGGTGAAAATAACAGAGAAAGAAGGAGAAAGACAAAAGAAGGAGACAATTTGAGAGAGTGTCAGAGTTGAGAAATACACAAAAATAAACAAACAGAACTGCAGAATGAAACAGACAAAAAGAGAAAGACGAGGAGAAAAGAGAGAGAGAGCTTGCATCCAACAAGTGAGGTTTCTATTCTAATCTCGACCATCAGCTACTGTTCTTTTGCAGCCGGCCAAATCGATAGAGACACACGGCACAGCACGACACCTGGAAGCAGAAAACACAGAGCCACAAACAGGCTGAAATTTGCTACTTCTCCGAAGACCAGTGGCCCCTGAGCTTCCTCTGCTGCACAGGAACACAATGTAACAAGTGCAACACAAGGGAGGAAGACACACACACGCACACGCGCACACGCACGCACGCACGCACCCACGCACCCACACACACACAAACACACACACACACACACAAAACTGCCACTGGCTCTTTTTCTCTTTCAAGCTTCTTCTCTAACCAGTTATTTCTCTAAATCTCAAATGTTCCTTAATGTATCGGATGCACATATACACACATGAACACGCATGCACACAGACTGATTATAGGGTGAGAAGAAGCCAGCCAAAACACACAAAAATATACATGGAGGTACAAGTCTGCACAAACCCTCAAGCAGATCAGGCCTGATATGAATCCAAAGAACAGTTATTGTCCATTATACAAAATTAGAATATGTGTGGGCATGGTTGGAGGCAGCCATTTTGGTTTGGCTGTGATCACTCTCATGCAGCTATTACAGTGCTGCAGAAATATACACTGCAATTAGCATTATTTCAAACGCATGCAAGTGATAATCAGACTGAAGTGAGCAGTTTTCTGGTTGGGGGGATTGATTTTCCCTCAATAGTGATGAGTGACTGACTTTGCGTCATTTTCAGTTGACACACAAGTTGAAGTAGCTAGGAGCACTTACCATTCTTTGAAGAATATGTTGATTTAAGAATAGTTATTTCTTTAAGTCCAATTACAACAACACAGGAAGATGACATCCACATCATTAACCTCACCTATAAAACTCTTGGTTGTTTTTATTAACCAGGGGAAAAGATGAGCACAACACCAGACCTACTCGAATTGCAGTGTTTCAGCCACCTGGTATCACTCAATATGTTAGTGATTCTGCATTGCTCATTTTCAGTCAATCAGGATAATTGAGATGTTTAATAATTTTTAATTCAACAAACTGTCCCCTTAGTAGCATTATGTGTGGGCAGACATAAACAACACTGATCAACAAATAACCTGCCCACACTTTTGCATATAAGGCTGAAACTTCAGCAGATGAACCAAATGGAAAACATCAACATCATCAAAACGTCTGGGAGCTCCATATGTGCAGCTTGTATTCATATCATGTACAGAAACCATACAGTACTGAAAGCCTTGAAAACATCTTGTTTGAATGGACAGATTGTGTCCAAGCATATAGTAAACGGCCCCTTTAAAGCTGTTTCTGATTAGCGGTTTTCTCTTTTTAAAAGCCCAGAGATGTTATGTGTAATGCAATCTCCTCACTGTGTCAAACTGCTACCTCAGTGCATACGCTGTGGAAGACCCTAGACATGCAAACAAAGGAGTCTCTGTTCTGGCTACATGCACCTTTTTCACAGGAACACATCATGTTAAGGCTCGGGTAGGCATCCTAATGCAGTGTTAAAAGTTGTATGAAGGCATATGGGCTCCATCTTTCGTTATATTACGAAACAAGACCATTGCGAAGGTACTATATCTCCGAGCATTTTTATCAGACCTAAGAATTAAAGTTTTGTAATCACACAGAATTGTAAAATGTTAATCTTGCATCTTAGCATAATGCTCTTTTACAAATACAGCTAGGGATATTATCATTTGACTAAAATTATAATAAAAATGAGGAACCAAAAAAAACCCTCAAAAGATATATACATGCTGTGTAGACATGTATTCAGTACATTCATTAGACAGTTTAAATTGATACAGAAAATGATTCCATATTTGAACCTCTAATTTGTCTGATTCATCTTCAAAAGCAAGCCATACGTAACAATCAGTGCACCGCTAATGCACACAATTAAGTATAAATTACGAAATGATTAACTCACATGCACAGCAAGCAGTCAGATTGATGAATTTTGCATGATGCATAAAGAAAATGCAGACATCCCTTGGATGTGGTGGCTTTGAAGGCATTTATAGGGTAACCACGTTAGACCCTTTAGAGGGATAATCACTGTGTGTATCCAAAGTACTTTTCAAATCCACAGAAATTATGAATTCTGGTCAATACCACAGGACATGCTAAATTACAAGGAAACATGTATAGATGTATGCATAAGCCAACTGGACTGTAATGATATACATAAGACGTCCATCAAAAGGTATCTACATTTTAATAAGCTCTGCAGCAGTTGAATGAAAATTAAAGGTAAAACACAGGGGTTAATGCTATTGCTGCCAAAGTAAAGAATACATTGTGCTAAAATATTGTCAACATCAATGCAAACTGCTCATTCAGTTACTAGGTTAACACTTGTGCTCAGTGTACTATGCAACTTTCAACTTCTGAGCAAAGGGGAACATCCTCCCTCCTTTAAATTTCAAATTCAGTTTTAAAGGATCGGATGCCAAACAATGAACTCTGTGTTCGGGGGGCTATTCAGAACTGGTATGTAAGCTTCCATTTGTCACCACTGACAGAGCATCAACTGCGACTGACATGTTTGAAAAGCCTAAATTGCCTTATCCACTAAGAAGGTATTTGTTGACACAACACTGCAAACCTGGAGTGGATGTCGTTGATTGACACATGACCGCTGCAGGAGAGAAACTACAAAGCTGGACATTTATCCCAATTAGCACACAACCATGTAAGCATGCAAAGTGACATAATTAGGGCAGACTGGGAAATGTGGCTAACGACGATGGACCCCGTATCTGTGATGTGTGCTATAAGTAGACAATAAGCTGTTAAAGCTCCCACTCGACCCCTCATTACAGTCACTCAATCCCAACATCAAAGGAAAGACAACCTATAGGATGACGGTGTCTGTGTGTGAGGGTTTATGAGAGCATGTGTGTGCGTATATGGTTTTATGAGCATATGTGTGCGTGTTTATGTGCATGTACATATGTTCCTGTTGGTCTATCTTTGCAAGAACCAATTTAAGTTTTACACCCTGAGACTAAGCACATCTTGGAAAGTGAAGACATTCTGGCTGGTCTTCACTTTTTAAAGGGACTGTTTGAGGGTAAGACTTGGTTTTAGGGTGAATGTTGCAATTAGGTTAAAGGGTCAGTTCACAGAAATTAGAAGATTGCTCCAAGTACTGTAACAGTAGAAAAGAGGATTATCCAGAGTGACCAGGAAATTGTTTGGTTCTTTCAAACATCATTTTTGATGTTTAGTGCACCACATATGTATTTCTTCTCTATTGTATTTGGTTGGTAACAGAAATTTTACATGTAGTAATCTAAAAATATCACCACATAAAATCACATCACACAAGAGAAAGAAGGAAAATGTGTTTTTTTGGAATTTAGGTGAAATTACCCTATGTCAGGGTTGGAGTTATGTAGTAATGATGGGGAAGTTTACTGTCAGGAGCTAGCAAGCTCATTATGTCTGCATGAGTGCTCACAAATATAGAAGTGTAAACATATGTGTGTGTTTGGACAGTATGTGAATAAAACAGGACGCCTTTTTGTGCTTATGACTTATGAATAACATTGTGTCAGAGAAGGTGCCACTTCCTATTACAGTACGAGAGTTTCTCTCTGTGTGTGTGTGTGTGTGTGTGTGTGTGTGTGTGTGTGTCCTGGTGCCTTCAGCCTCCTGGCCTTGTCTCACGACTCTCTGACAGTATTTGGCGAGGCGCTAATTGACGAGAAGGCTCCACCTCGTCGTGTTTTGTCAGAACATGAAGGCCTCGCTGCTGGATCAACAAATCCTGGATCTCCAAATTCTGCCATATGTCCAGCCATGTGTTCCCATGTACCAGCTGGGAGCACTCAGCACCGCGCCTGTCTAACTCACTGACTGTGTGACACTACTCCAGACTGGGACCAGTGCTGAAATGAGCCTGGGATGGTGATATGTTGCTACTAGTTTAGTTGTGAGCTGTCTATCTCAGTGGGTCAACATGGCACTAACACTGTCAGGGTTGATGGCTTAATCCCTCTGATGTTAAAGATATGTGCTTCGGATAAAATCATCTATCAAATGGAACATGTTTTGTGGAGGTTAAAGAGATACTTTGGCTTATGAGGAATTAAATGCCCCCCCCCTGCTTAGTAGGAGTGGGACAAAGTCATAGATGCCTTTTTAGGGTGATGCTGTGATCAGGGATTCAAGACTATCCATTGCGACCCCTGATTTAATGATATTTGAATCTGATACATTTTTGGCTGTTTCTTAGATTTTTGGAGAAATCTTCCATGAGACCTTAGAAAAAACATCACTTTTTCGTCACATGTTTTATCAACACAATTCCAGGTTGTAGGCTATTCAATAAGTCCAATTTTACATGTTTACCATACAATAGCTGAATCCACCTTGTTGGGTCGCAAAACTGTAAAGAAGCTGTGAAGCAAGACCTACAAGTAGTTTAAAAAGTGTTTCTGTCAGTACTGCCATCATCAACAACCAATGCAGGGCTCTGCAGTAACATAAACAGCCTCAGAGGATTGTCAATTAGATCAGAAAACACCTTTTGAATGATGTGAATTTATTTGCCTTACAGTTGTGTATTCTGGTATCTAAACTTAAAGACTTCTGACTGACAAATTTCTAGTGACTGCTGGCCGATTATGACCGTAGTTATGGAATTATTTCTCCTGAAGCTCGTCATAGATGTAGGAGATGTAATAAATTGGATTATGTCAAACATCCAGTCCAATTCACATGCACTCACAGCCATTGCAGCAAAAACACTGGTTACAAATGATAATTTAGTTGTGACTTTGTTAATATTTGTCTTGTCATTAACCTTAACAACAGGCTGATGAGACCTAGATTGAGAGGACTTTGAATCAAGCTACATTTTCAGATTTTCACTGATTTCATAGATAATTTAGACATCATGCCTGCGAGAGTTAATAATAACAGAGTATTAAAATGCCCACACACCACTGTGACTTGTGTTTTCCACTCGATCTAGCTTGTAAATTGTTCCAATAACTCTCTCCATTTATAACTTACTCTGTCTGCAGTTAATGAGCACTTTTTCCTATTCCATTTAGCAAAACACATAATGCTATAAACTCTTCTTGTTAAATGATGACACCTACAATCCTGAAACTAATAATAAAACAGATCATCATACATTTATTTATATAAGTTTGTGGGGTATGAATATATGTGGGATGTCTTACCTGGTTTGGTGACCGAAACTCTTGGTTATTGTCATTCATGTACATGTTGTCACCATCAAACTGTGGAAAGAAGGAGAAAGGAGAAATAAACACGATATGCAAGAGGAGATTTAAAAAAAAAAAACAACCAGAAATTAGGGACCAAGGAGGAGGTGCGAAGAGGAAAAGCATTTTACGGGTGGCCTGAAGTGTGAGACTAATGACTTTGTCACTTTGGTTAAACCTTGTGGTGGCATGGCAGCGTGGGTAATTACTGTTCGTCAGCGGGCCGGTAATTAGGCTACATGAGCACAGTGACGAGAGATGGGCTTTTCCCTGTGGGCTCTGCTGTGTGTGTGAGAGAGAATGAGTGTGAATGAATCTATGAATGCATACAGTAGTAAAGGGTGTGTGTGTGTGTGTGTGTGTGTGTGTGTGTGTGTGTTAGCTGAACTGTGAAGGCATGCTGTGTCTTCAGCATTGAGATAATCAGCTACTGAAAGATCACTTGCTGCAGGTGCCAAAACACTGTTTGACACAGGGTTAGGACTCGCGTAACAGCAAATGACCCCTGACCCCCAAGGGTGCTGGGAAACAACACCAGTTGAGCACAACACGCAACATGCTAGCTCTGATGTCTAGCATGCTGGGGAGCTAAATCCCTAAAGAATTCCCTGCAAAGATCAGCTGTGAGTGGGTTACCGACAAAGAGAAAAGAAACACACATTCTGTTTTAGCTGCAGAGAAAATGAGATTCTGCCCTACAAATGGCTCAGTAACTGAACGTGTGCAGTGTCAAGGTGACTGAGAAGCTGCTACCATGTTAAGAAGTGACATATTGTGAAATGCCCTTGGCTTTCACAGGCATCAAGCTTCGTCATACCATGCTTGCAGCAAATGGAACAAACCTTAACTGGACTGGATAATAACGCTTATGAACACACACACAAAAAAGCATCCCGACGTGTCAAAAAAAGCCTCCTTTTTGGTTCTTGACTGAGGTCACTCTTTGTAATATCAATGCGCAAAAGACTCGGGAACAGACAGCAGAGACAACATGATCAAACTAGACAGCATTCCATGTCAAATTCCTTAGATGTGAAGATACGGGGGGCCTGTTTCATTTGGGGTAGTCTGCGGTAGTCTATGGAAACAGCGACTGAAAGGCTTGAAAGATAAACACATGCTGGATATGAGTGAACACAAATGGATCATAAGATATACCTGCTTAAAACAATGCCCAACTAGGTGGACTAATGGACGGAAATGGGCAGAATTCCTGGGGGTGAAATCTAATATCTAGACCAGTAGACAGGAAAGTCGAAGTAGCTAAATGAGCATGTGGATGGTGAGAAAGAGAAATTACTGTACATTATTGCACCGGGCCAGGGGAATGAACGCCTGCCTCAGGGCAATGGTTGGTTAACGATGCATATCATGGAAGCCCTTGTGAGGATTCACTTGGTTATTCTAATGATTACATTTACATTCAACCACATACACAAACACAAAACTGAGACAAGTGCCGTGTATACGCTGCATTTAAGCCTCTTTCACTCACATGATTAATCCATACACACTGCACTAGCAGCAAAAAGCTGCACTTTTATTTCGAGTGAATGTTGACTAATTGCTCAATGCTACGTACATAGTGGAGATAAAGGCGCTGCTTTGCTTAATGAAGCATGGTGGCGTCTATCACCTGACTAGTGACACAGAAGTGATTGTAGGTCACTGAGAGGGTCAAAGTGATGTTGACTGTGGTGACATTTCTGCAATAAAGTCTTCGCACCTCACATGAAAGCCTCTTGTCCTCGCCTAACTGAGCAATTTTGTTCCATTGAAATCCACTTTGATATCACAGGTGACGTAAAGCCATTTTGAAAGGTTCTTTGGGATAAGATTCTCTTGAGTGAAAAGAGAACACAGTCGATGAATAACGCCATTTTTAACCACAAAACACTGCCAGATCTTGTATTTCAGTTCATTTTAGACACACAATTCTTCGAGTGCAATGCCTTATTGGCTTTCTTTCAGTTGTAAAGAAAGAAATTAAGTCAGACAATTCTCATTTCAACAAATAACATCTGCAATATAATATTCACCAAAAAGGCCAAAGACAGCCTAGAAAGGTCAGCCATTTTGTGCTTCAACATGGCTGCCCCTATATTGCAATGTAAAGCTGTTTCCCCCTGCTCTTCTCTCGATAGCTCTCCTTTGCACTGCCACGCTCTCCCACTTAAAATGCCAATTTATCCTCGGCTCAATGCTATCAGCTCTGCCATTACTCCACATTTACTGCAGAAATCATCTTCTCTTTCGCTGTTGTTCCCCCTCTTTTCATTTTCTCCCTCTTCTTCTTTTCTCTCACGCTCTCTTTCTCTTTCTTCTCCCTTTTACATTCACTCTTCCTCCCTTCTTTTCTCATCTATTTTCTCTCCTCGCTTCTTTCTCCCTCTTCTGTTCACTTTGCCTTATGCTCTCATCATCCCCATTTCTCTCCATGTTACAACCTCTCTCTACTTCTCTATCTCTCTCCGTACCCTCTTTCCCCCTCTTCCATGTCTTTCTTCAGTGGGCCTTGGCATCGCTTTCTCATCGGCAGTCTAATTGGGCATTCTGCCTGAGACAAGGGCCTCATTAAGCAGTAATTACACACATGTTGTTTTCGGCAAACATCTCTATTTGGATTGCTTTGCATGGTAATTGTTCAGCAGGGACCACTGCTCGCGATGTTTCCCTCCGTGACACACGTGGTGCTGGGAAAGAGGAATAAAAACGTGGAGAAGAAGGATAGAGAGGCAGGGAAGGGTAGAGAGAGAAGGGGGGATGTGAGAATAGAGAAAAAATAATAGGCTGTGGAAGAGAGACAAACTGAGAAATAAAGAATGCATACATGAGAAACGAGGAGAGAGAAAAGAGACAAACTAGAAGGATGAAGGCAATGCTGAGGCAGTAAATGGAGAAATATAATGAATAAATGACAAAGAAAGAGGGAGACAGATTCAGTGTGAGAAGAAAATGAGGTGGAAAGGTAGAGAGAGAATGAAAAAGACACAGAGAATGAGTAAATGAGGAAGAAAAGTGAGAAAGTAAAGACAGTGAAAGAGAGAGACAGAGAGAGTGAGTCCCAAAACTAGGTCATGCTTCGCAATCATCGACAAAGCTGAGTGTTTCAAAAATAATGAAGCCACAAGGTGGAAGTAATGCTAACTAGCATATCCAGGAAAAAACATGTAATATTTACACAGTGCTAATGGTGCGACACAATGTTGAGATCTTTTCATCTTGGAGTGCACCAGTGAGACGGTGGATGGCAGGATAGGAGGCAAAATTACAGACTCCACTGAAGATTCTTTTTGATTGATGGACAATTCATATAAGCTCCTCATAAAGCCTTCTAGGTAACATCTGTTTGTGAAGGGGGTGGGGCAAAGATGAACTGCATATGTACGCATATGTAATGCCATAACTGTCTGGTCATTAGAGAGAAAAATGACCAAACAATGTAAAAAAAGAAGAGCGAGACATAATTTTGAACACTATAAAACAATTAATCTAGGAAGAAAAAAACTTCAAAAACTGTAGTAAACACAATTCTAGAATACTTTGCCGTACGTCGATTAAATGCTACTTTAATCTTCTTTTCCTCTACATTTCAAACAAGAATGTTGGACGTTTTACACCACTACTTTTAACAGCTATAGTTATTTTGCTACTGATTAAGATTTTACATGCAAAGTACTGTATATCATCATAAAATGTGATGCATTGTAAAAGATGGAATAACTCAATAGCACAAAGTAGTATAAAATCCACACCGACCAGCTGCAACATTAAAATCCTGCTTATAAATAAATGCATCATAATCCAGTTATAATATTCAGAAAGGGTGTAACAGTACTTCTTTTACTTTTCATTATATATTTCACCACTGGACTTATACCATATCATGTACTATAGGGCAGTACATATAGCTGGGAGTAACAAGGGTAGAATTTTAGTTTTTACTACATTAAAGTAGATCATTGTAAAAGTGTAAAAAAAATATACAGTCTATCACTGCCTAACTAACCAACCACAACAAACTTTTAGAACTTTTCAATTTATAAAAGGGAATCCATAAGCAGAATGTGTTATACTTGTGACTTTAAAAGCCTTTGCCAGTACACCAAGTCTCTAAAAATAATTCTCTCACCGAGCGGAATTAATAAGCCCAGAACAGTACACAGCCATTCTGTGAAGAAAGGGGTGTGGTGGTGGTGGTGGGGGTGCGGGGAGGTGGTGGTGGGGGGACTCATGTAATATGTATGCCTGTTTGAGCACCCTTCTTCCTCATCTTCCCCCTCTTCTCTTTATTTCTCCCATTTTTTTCTTTTCTTTTCTTTTCTTTTTTTTATCTCTCTCTCTCCTCCTTCCTCTGTTCAATTAAGCTGTAGGAGAGACCTAACAAACCCCAACCTGAGACAATGTGCCACTGAATTTTTATGTTGCCCAACTTGTCACTGCTGGTTCAAAGCCAGAGGAGAGGATGAGACACACAGACAGACACACGCAAACACATGTACGCGCACTTTAAAACAGGGCAAGAGTAGAAAAACAAAGAGGTTGAGAGGCAAAAAGAGATAGAAAGAAAGAGAAAGACAAAGAAAAAAATGAAAGAGTGAAAAGAGGCAGTGGTAGATAGATTTTCAGAGTTGCACGTTAGGAGGAGACAGAAAGAGAGAGACTATAGTAACAATTCTGGTGTTGCACCACGCCCCAAGCAAACAATGAACATGGGCAAACAATGAACATGGCACACACACAGACAAACGTGCACACACACACACACACACAAAGCCCATAAAAAGCGCAGCCTGTGGCCATGGCGACACATGCTCTGTTGTCGTTAGATAAGGGAAACAGGGCCTCTTCCTGGGTGTGAGAGTTTGATCCAACACACAACACACACACACACACACACAAATGCAATACATATGCACATGCTTGCACACACAACTGCAGCAGCACTGGGGTCACATCCACCAACGCCCAGCATCCTATGTATCCTCACCTTTATCAGCTGCATGGTTCATTTTCATATGCAAAACTCTGGCTATGTTTATCTGGACACAATGTGCTCCGGTCAGCAGACCATACAGTATATACAACCTGAATGGATGTCAACAAGACACACAGAGTAGCTCCCCGTAACTCGCAGTGGGATTTTGATGGAATTTACTGGCCTTGTGCCACTAGAAAATATTTAGTTTGTTGAATGTTGCATTCCCTCAAAGGATTGTTTCAAAAGTGTTAAAAGACAAACTTTGTTACCTCTCTGATCGCTGATGCCCTTAAAGAAATACTTTGTTTTATTGCCAGTTATCGTGCGATCCATCAGCTCGGATCTAACGAGCATCAGCTCTGTTTGCTGTGATTAGGTCTAAAGCATTCCACAGTGAAACAATACACAAACACACAGCGAACCTTCCCATCAGAAACGGCTACAAAAAACCTTTTACACAAAAGACATAATACAGGTTCCAACCGCTTCCGACTCCACCTATACCTTGTGATGTGTAAAAATAAAAAAGGCAGGCTGCAGCTCTCATTCATCCACTTTCTGTTGCAGTGGAGCAACCACAAAACAGAACGAACAGTCAACAGCAGAGATGGGAGGGGAGATTGAGGAGAATTGCAGTGTGTTTTGTGTGTGTGTGTGTGTGTGTGTGTGTGTGTGTTTGGGGGGGGGGGGGAAGCCAGGTGGGTTGGTGCTATATAAGGTTTTGTTTCCACTATGAACTCTGGTTCACTGTGAGTTAATGAGTTCACAAAAGGATAAAGATCTAGACACTGATGGTGACACATGATAGCTCAAACCGTTTTAGGAGAAATCACAGGTCCATAACTTTAAGAATGTTCTGTTTTCTGTTTTGTTTAATTTGATTTATCTATCATTTTAAACTCAAAATTATTTTCATAAAGCAATTATTTAATTTCTGTGAATGATATGATTCATGTTCATGTACAGTTGAAGCTTACAATAAATAACCTCATATTTGTGTTTTCAAATGGCAGTGACAACAAACGGTTTGAAAATTAGAAACGTTATTACATACAAATCAGACAACATTGTGTCAGATAACAGCACACAGCTGGCTCATGTTTACCAAACGACATAGTCTGTGATTGTTTCATACCAAAATATACCAGACGGAAAATATCCATAGTAACACTGTGTCACTGTTTTTGCGTAGGCAAAGTATTTCACTTTTAACTTCTATCCATCTATTATAAATTGAGATTGAGTTGAATCTTACTGA
This sequence comes from Scomber scombrus, assembly GCF_963691925.1. NCBI lineage: Eukaryota > Metazoa > Chordata > Actinopteri > Scombriformes > Scombridae > Scomber > Scomber scombrus. Next base: position 12,645,945 of record NC_084979.1, read on the forward strand.
GACATATGTCTTGGTTATTGCAGGCCCTTTCGACTTAATTCAAGTTCAATAGTCAGATGTACTTTTGTCTTAAAACCTGGGTCCAGCTTGAGGTCAAAGTTTCTTTGCCCGTTGGCCTTTTTGGATGAAACATGGCTGCACTGTCTCTCAAAGAGGTAAAGGTATGTCAACACACGGCTTGATTGTGTATCTTCATTATAAAAAGTCTGTGCAGTAACTAGAGAAGAGTGCAAAAGAGGTCACAACCATGGATCGCGACACGTGCAAACGCATGTGCAAAGGTATAACAGAAAAAAAAATATGTCAGACCAAAGTGCCACCCACACAGCCTCCCTCATCCTGCCACGGTGGCCTTCAACGGCCTGCCTGCTAACCAGTGCTGGGAAACACCTTCTAAGCATCCAGAAACAGTAGCATCACATGCAATTAGCAGCTATAGCCCCAGCAGATGTAGTAATGCTATACTTAACAACATGGGCGCTACTAGGAGGAAAGTAGTTATCCCACCAATCTACCCGACACTTACACTGTCTGGGGTGAGAACGTGAGTGTGTATTTGTACTTGATGTGTACAACGTGTGTGTCTGTACAGTACGTGCATGTGAGTGCATCTATGTCAGTGAGGTTTCTCTGGCAGCAAGAGAGGATGCAGAGCACAAGCCACTTTTAACTGACTGGGGTAAACAGTGATGAGAGAAGATAAAGGGCAGAGTGAATGTCACATTACCCCAGCCCTTTGCCTCTGCTCACCGCAGCATCAGATAACTGCAGCAGGAAAAAAAGTCTGGTTTCCTCTAGCATATAATTGGTTATCTTATTGCAATCTACTGCTCTCTTGCCTCTGCACAGAATAAAGTATGAAAACGCAAAGGGAGAAGACAAACAAGAAGAAAAAAGGCTGAAGTTTTACTGTTCTGGCAGTGACAAAAATAAATTATCACGAGCATAAGAAACAATCTATTTCCATGGGTGTCCTCTTTCCATCATGGAACAACACAGAACATACATGCAGTTGAATAAATAGGGAGTGATATGTTGTAATTGTTGTCATGACTGTTAACTCATAGTCTGGTTGTGATGTTTTCACTTTCAAACAGCAAGTAATTATAGCACCAGTAATTTGTGCACAGGTACACAAAACACTTTACAGTTTACTCAACGGGGAAGTATGCTCTATTATTACCAACAATACCAGACAGATTAATATAATATGCAATGCACAGGAAACAATATTGCAACATCTAATTCAGATCTCAGGCTGTCTGAATCCATGTGTCATATGTTGGGCATTAAAATAAATTATACATTTTTAATCATCGATTAAAACTGTTGTTAAAGGTTAACTCTAAAGATGTCAAAGGTGCTTTCAAATTCAGACTTAATTTGTTTTTTATGGATGCCCACACAGTGTGACCTGACTGTAACAGCTACAGAGGCGTATTTCGCACCTTTGTGTTTTTTCACACATTGCTGCTGCAATTAAGAAGCATAACTCCCAACATCATCTGTAAATTCTGGTAAGTGCCCCTTTTTTTAAAGCAAAAACATGCAATATTTATCTATATATATATATATATATATATATATATATATATATATATATATATATATATATATGGAGATATATATTGCACTGAGTGGTGCAACTTTTTTTTCTTTTTCCCATATGTGTGTATACAACATGTACCATCTGTGTGTGTTCTTGTAGAGAAATATATGAGTTTAGCTAAATGTCTAGCTATGATCAGCATTTTCATTACAACTTCAGATATTCCCTGATTCCATAATATCCATGGGCCCAGGTCAGTACCTTGAGGTACGTCTTTCCAAATCAACTGACTAGCACAAACAGAAGAAGTTTCAGAAATTGGGGGCTAAGCTACTGTATCTCACCACAGCAGTGGGCAGTCTTTTCCTAGCTGGATTGATGCCTGGGTGGGGGGCAGTGTGGAGCCTAACCCCTCGTTCACCCACACTGTACCGGGCCTGTGGTTAGAGAGACAGACAGCGGGGAGAGAAAGAGAAGAGACAGAGAAGACAAAAGTGGGGAAGGAAACGAGATGGCGGGGCTTTAGTTTGTGAGGTACAAGCAGGGCATTTGTAAAGGAACATGTCAAGGGTCCCCTCCACCTCCCTCGTGAACCTTTCCCTCCTCTCTTGCTCCAGTTGCTCTGCTCTTCCCCTCATTCCAAACACGCGCGTGCAGGGGGAGGAGTAATGACATGGGACTTACACAGTGACTCTACGCAGCGGCGTGCTAGGGGAAGAATGGAGGTTAATGAGCTGACATCCCCTCCACCCTGAACACGCCTCCTCCCCATGCCCAGCTCCCTACTCTTTTACACACGCTGACAAGCATATACACAAACCCCCTACAAGACAGTGGGGCTGAGTGCTGGCACCGAGCCAAGGATCTAGAGACTAAAGGAGTATCATGGAGCAATGAGTGGGTTTACACTGTCTTCACACACAGTACATACAGCTCACAACAAATCCTTCAGTTGTGAACAACTGTGAGAGTAATCTAATACATGTCCTGTAAACATCAGCTCATGTTCTCAAAAGCATAAAACATGGTAATATTCAATGAAACAAAACTACAGGTCTGTGGCCACATTAGTATGAGGATGAAATGATCATTACACACATGAGGTCAATGTGTTTTTATCACCTACTGTAAATTAAAAAGGTTAATTCTCTGAACAGCAGCAACGTTATATAGGCTGAGGCTGACTGAAATTCGCTCAATAACTTTGAGGTATCTTGTCATCAACTGAAGTGTTTTTTTAAATTTTTTAATCTGCTGGTGGCACTATGACAAGTCTGTGAATCACCAAGTATTTAGGATTCATCCTCTGGGAACCATGAATGTCTGTGCAAATGTCAATCCATCTAATATTTCAGTTTTGACCAAAATGCTGGAACAACAGATGGACTGATCTACTCACATTGCCACCCCTAGAGTCACGCTGCTAGCATGGCTAAAAACGCTGTCCAACCACAAGTAACAGCATCTTACCAAACACCACACAATTATACAAAACTGACTTGCTAAGGACAAATACCTCTTGCATCAAGACCACAAACCACTAGCTAAACACATCATGCTGTTATAGCAAATACAGTGTTGTGAATAACTGATCAAACCGTCAGATGCTCTTCCATTTCTTGTCCATCACGCGGTGTTGTGTGGGAGTATACAATGTTAAAAAAAAACCTCAGTGGCATTTAGGTTGCATCACCGGAAAACCAACATGTAAAGGTGACAATTTTTTAACAGATAACATCTTAGCTGAGGTATACACAGCCATAAATAAAAGTCACAGAGAGGTAAAAACCTGTTGGGTTCAAGGACAAGTTTTATAAAACTTTTCAGCAAATACAAACTTAGCTGAATGCAAGTTCATGTAGCCAAAATACATTTGCAAAACCCTGTCTGGGGTTACACAGGTCTGCTGGTGTGTAATCTGTGTATAACATAAGCCCTTGCTATACAGTGCCATACTGGTTTGCTGTTTGCCTGGTTGACAGCTCCATTACATCCTCCCACACCCCTTCTTGAGAGAGCAAATGTATCAATCCAAAACACTGGCATGGGAATATTGTCTACGAAAGACTGGACATCTATTACAAGCTTTTAAAACTACAGTTATATCAACAGTTATAGGAGTTAAATAAAATGCCAATGGAATATATCCTGCTTTTTTAGCTGATGAGTCTTAATTAACTCAAATAAAATGAGTATAAAATGTAAAAAGCATGAGGGTAAAATAATACCCTTCATGAAATAAAAGAACATTACGAAAAGCAGAAATAGAATTGATAATGGGGCAATGAAAAGCTTTTCCAAAGCTTGAAAACAATGGAAGACGGATGGTTAGTCATTAATGCCCATTGTGAATCTTTCGAGTGAGTAATTTGTGGGAAGGCTTGTGCATTTTTAATATTCTTAAACTGAAGAACCCTAAGAACACAAACTGCATGAAATAATAACAGGCATTTCACCTTAGCACTATTCAAGCCTCTCAATTATTTACCACTAATGAATTGCCTTGGGCAGTATTCTTCCTAAGTACAATATCAACCATCCCAGAGAGGCTGAATCAGCACGCTCAAATACTTAAATACATTTACTCAATTATGCTCACTGTCCCTAATATGAAGGAGACAAGGATGCACAAGCTTTCTACTCGTTCTCTGCTCCATATGCACAGATTCAGCCTTGATATTTCAAGAAAAATACTAACATGCACAACAACTCTCATAATGATTAATTGATAAAAAAATTTTATTGAAAAAGCAATAACAACGCTCTTGGCTTTTCCTCTGTTTTTACATCTGTGTGGGAGGATACAATAAAATGATGTTTACTGTTTTGTGGTGTCTAGTCTCAGTAACATAACTACTGCAGGTCAGTTGCCAGGCATCCACTAGACTGTGCACCTTGCAGCTGAACATGCCACCTAGAATATCTTGTCCTTGCCACATCACTGATGAGCCTTCAGGGGCCCCAGGGAGCCTGACACCAGCAACACCAGCTCCCAATACAGGAAACCAACAAGTAGGAAAAGGATGGTCATGAGCAGAAGAGTTTGGTATGACCAAGTCAAGCAACACACTATCAGTGTGGCATAATTGTGCAAGTAATAAAATAATCATCTTCTAGTTCTTTACTCCAAACACAAACAGAGTGAGTATGATGCCAAAGATATTTCAAAACAAATAGCCGGGTCACACCTAGCATTAGAATGCATCTCCACATGCATCTCGAGTGACCACTTGTGATCAGATCTCACTTCCTCACTCTATATGCAAATAATCACGTACATATCAGAAAATATCAGATGTTTTGTTGTCCAGCAGGAGGACCACATCCAGGTACCCTCCATCCAAAGCTGTGTTTAATTTTTTTGATAACACCATAAACAAGTATACAATGTCATGTGTGCCTGCTCAAGAAAATCAATTGCCAATCCTATTGATTTGCTCTAGCCTCAAGTCTGGTCAACTATAACAAATATAGAGTTTAGGGATGTCAACCATGTTAACCATTAATCAGTTAACTGCAGAGAATATTTTTGTATATAGGTTAATTTGCATGCTAGAGTTGGGTACTGAACTCATTACGATGTTATTAACATTATATCAACCTGTGCCAAATGTTGGTACATTGCTGGACTGAGAATGAGCGCAGAAAGCGAATGAGCGAATCAAGATACATATATCGATCGAAGTGGTGCCTCCGGTTTACCAAACTACCGGTTTGGTAAAGGATGAGGGATTGAAAGAGCTAGTTCGGTACCCAAGTACGTTATACCATTTAGTACAACTGAAGATAAACACATTGAAAACACTTTGAGGTGAAATACAATGAGCTAAAAGTCAAACTACCACCTCTGAATGTGTTCTGAGTGATGACATCTCAATGTGTCCTCACTGCATCTTGGGTGTGTTCACACCTGTACTTAGAGCTGTCCACTTGGATAACCTACGACACATGTTAATGCATGGTGTAAGTCTCTGCTTAGTGCAGGGAACTGCAGAATAACCTTTAGTGTATGAACTCATAACGTGAATATAAATAGATTCTGCCATCTGTTACCTTCATCTATAAGGGACAACTTCATACTGGGAGAAGAAGTATCTGTCTTTTGTGTGCTTTAGTGCACTAATTGTGTTTTCAGCACTGCTGATTATGTTCTTATTTATTCCTTCTAAAAGCACAGAAAAAACACAACCAGCCACTCTCTTGTTAAAAAAACAAAAAAACAGACAAAAAAACAACAATGTAAATGACATGGACATTTCTTTTAATTTCATTACATTTCATATATCATTGAGATAGCATATTGCACATATAAAACACATATTTCAGGGTTTTTTGGCAAGAACTGGTAAGTTGATATGAGATTTTTCTCTTACTTCATTGTTTTGCATATTGTACCCTATAGATAATGCACAAATCTGTGCCTCTATTTTGAATTTTACATGCATACAGTATGCCTGTGTGTTTCAGCATATGTGCAAGTGTTTAAAAATGTGCATATTTTTCATTTGCAGTCCACTTAAAGTGACACACTGAGCACTGAAGTCTATTCATACCATCAACATTGTTACCACTATTCAATCAGAAAGATTTCACAACCATGATTTTTCCAGTGCATAACAGAGCAGTTCAAGTATGACTAGCTTAAGACAGTGCCATGCTATCCGGATGTAATCATCAGTCTTTGGATGTAACTACACCAGAGTGGTGAAATTAAAGTGTAAAGGATCCCATTCCTAGACAGCTGGTAGTTGTAAATTCCTATCAGGGAATAAAAAACAGAGAGGGAGGGAGAGAGTTTGAAAGAAAACATATACTATTTTCATTTCAACTGCTTTAAGGATTAAGGCTCGGGGCTCTAGAAAAAACTGCATTAAAATAATCCACCATTTGCATGTTTTATCTCACAAAGGAGGCTCACATAGACTCATACACACCAACCCCCACTCTCCCTCCCTCCTCCCTTCTTCTCCTCCTTCCCCTCCCCCATTCTGGGTGAGCGCACACTCACACACACACATACACACACACACACACACACACACACACACACATGCTCATACGCACACCACACATATACACACTGTCATCATTAAACACACACACAGACACACACACATCGAGATCAACCTGCTGCCATCTGCTCAACGCGCTCTGTACAATCCTCGCAGAATACATTATTCACTACAATACATCACATTACATTCCCTCAATGTCATAGCCTTGTCCTGGAGAGGAGTGAGAGAGAATGGAGGAGAGCAGAGAGCAAAACAGCTATTGTACTCTGAAGAGAGAAAGATAGATGAGAGAGATAGATAGATGAGAGAGATAGATAGATAGATAGATAGATAGATAGATAGATAGATAGAGAGAGAGAGAGAGAGAGAGAGAGAGAGAGAGAGAGAGAGAGAGAGAGAGAGAGAGAGAGAGAGGAGAGGGGGGGGGTTGGCCTGTTACATGGTACAGTGGTAGAGAAAATTAAAGACAGTTTGCTTTGGCTTTTAGGTGAAACAAGGTTGTCAGCAAAACTTGTACCAGTTACAGCTACCAGGGTAGATTAAAAATCCCGAAAGGGAGGTCAGTGTATGAAAGTGAAGAGAGAAAGTGGTAGAGAGACACCTGGCACTACTGGCAGGAGAATAGAAAACTACAGTATAGTCCTTTTCACACATGCACTGCAACCCTGAATTTATCTAGACATTACCCAGAAGGAGCTTTAGGCTATGTGAGAACGCAAATGTCCATTCGTAAATGTCTGGCACTCAACCTCAAGTCAATTGGCCTTAATGTACTAAATACATTTTTTAAATGGTTCAAAATGTTGTATACGGATTTGTGTTTATCATCCAGTTCCCCTAAGCTTTATAGAGCTCTTTTAGCTCATTGTTTTGGTTTTCCAGTCTGCAACTTCACTGTTTTGGTTCACCACTCTAGTCAATGGCATTCCTGACCACAGCTGTTTTCACCAAAAAAAACTACCTGCCCACCACCAAATAACAGTCAGTCAAACTCAGCGACTTGCCTGCGAACACAGTGGAGCATTTAGCAGCTAAAGAGCCAGATCTTTCCCTCGGGAACTGACGGAAAGCAACACAGAGCTAAAAGGAGATTGACAGAAGACAGAAACACAACTTCAAATAAATGCTAATGTATCTCCTTGTCTGCTGGATGTTTGCTAACAAGTTCACTAATGCTGTGTTTACAGAATCTTGCTTTGCCCCCAAGTGGCCAAAAAATGTGTTAATGCACGTAACTCGAACAAGAATATAGTTTTGCATTTTTGGGGAATATTTTCAGCTGTGGATTAGTACACATTTGGTGCTGCGGTGAGTAATTACAGCACCAGGATGTTGTGACTGCGTTTTTCATATGTTTTTGATCATCAGCGAAGGTCTATAGCATCGAGGAAGAAATAATATCAAGCTCTGGCTACAGAGGTGATGCTTGTAAATAAGATCAATTCATTGTTGGTTTTGCTCTTTTCATGGGATTTGTTCACAAAAAAATTGCGTTAGAGGTTGTGTACAGTATAAGCTTTGGCAACATGATTTTGATCAAAGTATTATGTTAGTAAAGCTTCACAGAATTGAATTAAAGTGAGAGTGACGCATTGAAAAACAAATAGATTGCTGCTTGATGTGTTTACATGTTTAACTCTGTCCGTTTGTTGTGTGCATGGCGTGAACGTGTGTGTCACCATTGTGCTGTGGCAGAGCAGAGGGAGTGAACAGCTGGCAGGCCCACACTTGACTACGTATTGACCTGCTTTGCATTCACCTGTTATTCAGCCGAACCTAATGTTTCCACTTGGCTCTGCTGCAGCTGAGCTGCAATTAACCTCGCTGCGAGTGCAAGGGAAGCAAGTCTTAAGCAATTTGTCAAAGTAATTTGTTGAACTAAATGTCATTCTATCTAATCCTGTAAAAATGAATAGTTTTGCCTTAATTTTCAGGAAGATGGAGAATATTTTGCCCAGAGAAAGACTTCTAAACCATGTCAAATTTACACTACCTGTAAATACAGGTCTATATTTACAGCGTTGACTCACTATTTTTCCCACTCGGAAAGACAGGGTGCAGGTGATCTCCTGACAGCTGATAGTCATTTGCCTGTCTAAACACATTTAAATAGGAGACAGAGTCGCTGCCTCTCTTATATCGGCTCCACTCCTCCTCAGCGCCACCTCTCGTTTTTTCCCACCCTCAACCCCCCCCCCCCCTCTTTTCCCAGATGCTCTCTCGGCTCTTGTGTGTTTGGGCTGCGACTGTGAGGGGTCACCGCCTGCCTTGTTCTCACACGTGGAGCACTGAGTGTGTCTGTGTGTTTTTATGTGTGTGTATGAAAGAGAGAGCGAGAGACAGCACACCCTCGACTACGGATGATTATATGAATGAGTGTGTATGTGCACGTGCAAGGATGTCAAAAATAAGTGTGTGAGTGTGTGGATTTATCCAAATGTCTGTGCAGTTGAGCCTGAGTGCCTTTCCCACCGTGTGTATTTCAAAGTGTTTGAGTGTGTACCTTTGTCTGTGTGTGTATGTGTGTGTGCCTTGCTAGCTCAGTGCCAGGTCTCTCTAATGAGTCTGTCAGGCGCTGTTAGCGACGGCGTGCTCCCCTGGCTCAGCGCACTCCTACAGACACACTGTGATTAGCCGGGCCAACGGCACGCCACCGGGCCAGATTAAACACTCACCACGCCGCCAGGGAACACACACACAAACACACACGCGCGCGCGCACACACACACACACACACACACACACACACACACACACACACACACACACACACACACGCACACACACACACACACACACACACACAGAGTCATGTTTCCAACACTTCAGAGGACATTACCTTGACTTACATTAATTTTCTGGTGACTTATCCTAACCTTAACCATAGCCTCTACTGGCCTAACCCTAAAATGTACCTAACCATGACATAACCCTGATTTAACCTTAACTTTAAACCAAATCTTTACCCTTAAATGAATGATTTACATTAAGGGGACTTGCTTTTTTCCCCTTAAGGGAGGCAAGTCCCCACAACATGACTGTGTAAACAAGTTTACATCCCCACAACATGATGAACACCTGATCCACACATACACACACACACACACACACACACACACACACACACACACACACACACACACACACACACACACACACACACACACACACAGTCAGCACAGCACAAATTAGAGTAAGCATTCCACTCATTCGCACAAGCACCACATACACAGATGTACTTAGACACACACAGCTTCATCATCATCGTGCCTATTAGCCTGCTCTGATACAGTAACACACACTCGCCCTCCAGAGCCAGGTGTTGACGCTGCTGGAATTGAAAATTAATGTGAAATACAAACACAATACAAGCAACCTACGGCACTGGCAAGAAATGCTAATATTTTATTAATCTGTCCTCCTTTATTTAATTCCTGTCTGTCGCTAATCTTGAACATCACTCAGAATTAAGGCCAGCCTTTCTGGATCCAACAGCTTTCAACGTCTTCATTAAAGCGACATGATTCACTAATTACAGGTAATTACCCTTTAATGAGCAGCCCAGATGAATGAGCAGATATGTAGAAGATGGGCAGGGGCCTGAGGACACGTCATTTTTCATTCCTCAAGGGCTAAGAGCCAGACTTTGACTGGTTTTCCAGCTTGACCGTTAGTTGAGACACAATGTTCTGGTTAGAAATTGATTCACTGGCACCAAAACATCTTTCAGACATAAACTTGGTGTATGATACAAGATACTGAATGTGGGTTATTTGACTATTTGACAAGACATATTGAAACATTTCCTCTAGTTTTGTATACAATACACTACAACCAACCACTGAAATAAAGAAAGTCCAGCATATCAGTTTTTGGTTGCAAAATCTGAGAGATGTGTGATTGTTTCATACTATTTATAATATTCATAAAGTTAAAAAATATTAAGTAATTTGATTTGAGAAACGTCAGAAAATCAAACTACATTTATGTTAAGCCACTTTTATGTGTGCTAAACAGGTTGTGTTTTTTCATTTCACTGACTTAATTACTTAAAATTCATCATTGTAAAGTTGCTTTTAAGAATTCAACATATCTGACATTGCAGTATGGTGAGATAATGAAAATTAAATGTGGTAAATTGCATTTTACAGTCATATTAAAGCATCTTTGGGTTTAAGAAGTATCACAAGTCATGTCCAGTACCTACAGCAGGTCTGTGTCTGCTAAAGTGGTTAACACAAGATGTACCATTATGTTAACCAGTGTAGAGCAATGTGTTGTAAGGTGGTAATGGTTTAGATTGATGAGCTTTTCTGAAAGTGTAGGAGGTGCAGACTATAAACTAAAAAGAGCAAGAGGGGCGTTCATTGTTCCTTTGTTGTTTAACTTCCTTCTCTCCCTCTCAGAAAATGAACAAGTGAAAATGAGATTGATCTTTCATTAAAGACTGAAGTTTCTTATCTCAGGTTTGCAGAAAAAAGTCCCTTAAAGAAGACACTCTGCACCAGTTTTCCCCTCTTTCTGATTCTCCTCCACCCCCGCTCTTGCTATCTCGTGCCAAGTGGCCTATTTTTACCTCTCCGTGTGGCATCTCAGGGTTTTCCTTGTCACCACCTTGTTTCCTGCCATAATGGTATAGGTACAGTTGAACAGTGCAGTTACTGAAAAGGCTCTCACGTTGCCTGTCTAACTGTCTCTCTCAGATGTGGTCACAGATCTTTGTCTTCATATTCAAGGTAGTGGAGCCTTGACATCTTTTTTTTCCTTTTACACCTTTCACTTCAAGATTTGAGACATGATTTCCTTCGTATTGTTTGTTAGATATATTAGATAATGTGGAATTACTGGGAAAAAGCACTGAAGACATTTCTTGGTTCATGTTCTTCTGTTTGTTTGCCTTTAATCCAAGGCTGCTAGGATTAGGAATGGATATTTACCAAAATAACTCTTTGTTTACAATACACTAATCCAATCACTGCGCCAAAGTTCATTCAGTTTGTGCCCTGACAGTGACCCCCCCACCCCGTCCTCCAACCCTTCCTCTAAAGCACATTTATCATGATGCCATATGCACCGACATAACACTGCCTCTTTTCTCAGGCTGAAATGTGCAGAATGTGATATACTGTACTGTGTGGCACAATGAAGTAATTGTGTTTTCTCCCTTGAGGGAAAATATGAGTTGGAAGAGGAGAAATATCAGCACAGGATGTATGCTTTCCAGCCTAATAAGACGATCCAATTGTGAGTGAGGGTAGCTCGTGAAAATATAAATGAGCAACTTGATTTCTAGGATGTAACTGTGTTTTCTGACCTCTATTACAACAGACTTTAGTGGCTTTCTTAGCATTTTCGTGTCAAGCAGTATTATATTTTTTGCAGCACTTTCCTATAATACACTTTAATAACCTTTTTTACCAGTATATTAGTCCTATATATTTTTAACTGACCAAGATCAGTTCCAGATGCGTTTGAGCGGGTAAAATTCTTTTATGTAAGACAAATATACGTTTAGACTTAAAACGATAAACAATGGACTGCATGAAGTTAACTGTCCTCTTTCTACGGCAGCTCTCCTCCAGCGTGACGCACAGTGCCTCTTTTGTTCTGCCGCTCATTGCTTATGTTACTGTAGAGCACTAATGCACACAGATCAATAGCATTCTTTCCATTTCAACACATTGAGCTGATGTACAGACGCAGTGTTGGAATTGATCCTGTCCTGTCAACACAAAGTTTTAGGTCTGTTTGTCTTTTCCCCACTGCAAAATAAATGGTCTTTAAATAAAAAGGCCTTTTTTCACAGCATGTTCAGAATCTCTGGTTTGTGATCAAACCACTTTGTAGCTTGACGTTGACATCTCCATATTACACATTGAATAACTGTAGTCAATTGCTGACGATGACGTAAGGCAAGGTGGGTGGGAAACAGTACAACAGAGGCATAGACACATCACATCAAGATCAAAACTGAACATCTGGCCCATTCACATGAATCAATTTTTAAATTTTTTTTTTTTTAAAGTTCTGTCAGTACCAAATGCCTCTTCTCTCACATTGTAGACATTTTATGACTGGAAAAAAACATGCTGCCTCAAATAAAACTCTTCTGAAACAGCTATAAAGTCATAACGGCCATAAAACATGTTAATAAACCAATAAAATGATCAGTCTGAAATGTAAAGAAAAAAACAAAACAAAAACAAATAATGCATGTCGCCTGTTGGTCCTGAACAAACAAACCCAGTAGAATCAATTTCCTCCCCCACAGGATGTCCACCACATGTACGCAGGTTTTTTAACAACCACGGCTGAAAGGTGCAAAAACACCAAGCATGTTTCAAGTAAGCAAAACTATTAATCTGCACTTCTCACAAGTTCAAGGTGCACACAGTTATATACTGTGTAACCTTTACTGGCATGATTGCAGGAAACAGGAACTGGTTGGCCTTACTTAAACAGGTCATCGAGTACAATATGCTGTATGACTTTCTTTAAAAAAAGATATGACTGATTTAAGGGACATTTTGATTTGAAACCTACAGTAACACAACATGAACAATGTTTTTGTAAAATTTTGCAGAAATCCAAACACAGCCTTTCTCTCTTATACACTGTTAAATTTCTGTTGAGGCAGAAACACCTTCCTGGAGTTAAACTGAAAATGTGAAAGCATGTCATGCATATTGACACCTTGCTGCAGGCTATACAGCATTTCATAACATCTTAGACAATTAAATCTGTCTGCCAAAACCTCTGATCTTTTTAAAAAACCTCAGTTTGAGTTGTGTAAAATAACACTGGCAAGAATCTGAATATGTTTTTTAAGCTGTAAATCAGTTTTTGGTCTATTAAAATGATACACTGTAGGAGGAACCTCTTTACATTTTGCCCACACAATACAGTAGGTGCTACTAAGACCAAGATAAAATGTTTTCAGTGATAACAATAAAACAGCTCTTCTTGGTTCGATGAACCAAACCATCAGCTTCTGAAAAGCAGAGATGGAGAGAGAAACAGAGAGTGAAAGAGAGAGAGCGCTAATCTCATTACCTTCTCTTCCTGGCATGAGAGAATATTCATTTCTCTGTGGCAACGGCAGGAGGGTGATGACGGAAAAAAAATTCAATCGCACATCCCACCATTTCATTTTCCATGTAATTAAGTCAGTTAAATGTTATAAAAACATGTAAACTCCATCAATGACTTTGAGACATTTGCATTTTTAATCAGGCCAGATTAATTCTAATAAGAAAGCTGGGCTAAGGCGATGACAGAGCAGGCCTATTGTGTGTGTCTGTCACACTCATTTAATTCTGTCATTATGTCCCATATCCTATTATGATAATTGGCTTTTTATTCTCAATCAACAGCCAGCAAAGGCTATTAAGTAATAATCTCTGACTGGTGCACTTTTCACCTTAAACATGTTAGAAGTTTGCCACCTGGAAAATAACAATCTGCTTATAAAAGAAGTGAAAAAGCAAAAACAGTGCAATGTCCCAGCTTGTTTAACCTCGCTTCTTGCTTCAAATGAAAAATGACTGTCAAGAAGCTACATGTTGACACTTGGCGTAGGGTGTAAAGCAAACACATTAGATAGAGGAAATGGGTATCACCATCTTCCCCCTGCAAGGTAACTAAGCAGAGAAGGCAAATGTGTCTGATGTGTTCAGCCATTTCCTCCTCTCTCTCTCTCTCTCTCTCTCTCTCTGGGGAGTCACTCGAAAAACCAAATCTCTGAAGAAACTTGCCCTGCTGTTTAATTGAAAGACACTGCTGTAAACAAATAGGGGAAGTGCTAATAGATTACAGCTAGGGATTTACACAGCAAGTCAAAAATATGATGATAACAAAAGTGAGGATAGGATTCATAATAACGTCTGCATAGGCAGCAGCTTTACAATCGTCCCACTGAGTTAAACTGCAATGTGTGGATGCAAACAAACAACTTTTTAAGAAGTTATCGAACTATCAGAACTGAATAGCAAAATACAATTTTACAATCAATAATCACAATTGCATTTGTAGCTGTTGAAAAAGAGCAGGTTGGTTTTTTTTCTTGTATTGTTACCTGTAGCAGCACAACTTGTTTGAGCCTGGACTGTGAGCTAAACCAATTAGCTAACCTTGATAATTTCATATAGCAAGACTGCATTTTTTCTTATTTATTCATTAAAATGAATGAATTTCATTCAGTACTTAACCAGGTGTAAATAGTTCCTTACCCCAGTGAAGTTTAAATTATCATCTCTGCCTCTGTGAAAGGTTTGTAAAAATGAAACCCTATGTTGCACCCCCATTCCCGGACTGCATCTCAATTGTCATGATATAATTAATACTATTGTCATATTGGGTGACACCTTGCCAAAGAATGTAAAAACATTTTCTACATGCTAATGCTGCCTTGCAGAGCAGAAAACACCAACTGTTTCCCTGGATTGCTGCCTCAGCAGCATTACCCAAGATGAGCAGACACATTCATTGTGTTCTGCTAATGGCAAAGATGTAGGACAGAATGCCAACAAGTCACATTACTAATCACCATGCAGGACCTGTGGTGTCAAACATGTGTTCAGGGACATTTTCAGCCCAATGACAATACTGCAGCGGTTAAGTCATTCTTTGAAATAGTCAGAAACAGGAAATGTACTTTGAGCCTTTACAGCCATACGATGACAGTTATCTGGCAACCACAATCTTATTGTAATGTTAATGTTTTCTCACAAGACAGCATAAAAGTATCCAGTGAACACTTTCTTTAATTTGTTATTATTTTGATTAGTTTCTGTATAAATTAGATTCACATCATTTTATTCAAATATAATCAAAGACTTTTTTTGTGTGAAAAGATTAACACTTAATTCAAGAGCATGATTTATTCCAGTCTTTCAGTGTTACATTATCAAAATTAACTCTAACATAAGTAGTAAAAGGAATCTTTCTCAAGTACAAGACATTTTTTTGTGCCTGACATTTTTAACACTCAACATTAAATTAAAGGGTAAATGTCTTCATACATGCATATAACTATCTCCATATAAGTATAATCTCATTTAGTACACACACAGTAGTAGCATTCTCATTTTTCATTAGATTTTAACAATTTGTTTTAATTTTCATACGCTACCCTCTCAACAATTTTTTATTTTTCTATATTCATTTTTGTGTTGTTAATTTCATATGTAACTACGGCTACATATATCTAACTATAGGTCTCTCAACAGCATACTCATCCATGTGACATAAAACTTATATTTATCTGTTACATTGTCAGTCCATTTATCAGAAGTCAGCGTAATAATGGAAAAATGTCACCCATTCAATAGCTCAAAATGTACTGTACACAATGGCAGGAAAGTGCGGGGGCTGGGGGGCTTTGTTGCAACAGAGGCTGATGCAATTGACGGTTGGACCTTTAATGTTCGCAGTTTCTTACTGGCTGCTCTCTCAACAAAATGCCTGTGCAGTCATCTCACTCATATTTTAAACTCTAAAATTAGCCGTAGAGTGCAGCAAGCTGTCAGTGCTGATTCAGTCGGACAAGCTAGAATGTATTAATTTTCTCACATGGGAGAAAAGTGCTTTTCGAGGTTTCACTACCCCCCACTTTGCCTATATCCCTGTGCATTAGAGTCCTTTTGAGGAGCCACTTTTTTTTACCTGAAGAGACTTTAGAGAGATTTTCTCCAGTCCCAAATGACAGATGCTAAAAAGCAAAGTAAGTATGGCCTCTCCAACAGTGCAATAACATGTGTTATGCAGCCACGGTCTCTCAACTCTCACTCGCTAATGTTATGAGTAAGTCAGATGTCTATGCTCAGTGCACAGCCGTTTCACACACCCACTAGCAATTTCACTTTTAGCGCTCTAAAGACAAGACTTAATAAACCTTTTCATTTCACAGTCAAACCATATGAAAGTGCCGTATGGCCCCACAATTTACATTTTACTCACTATTTATCTGTAAAAGGGACTTAATAAGTTCCCTCTTTGAGTACACACAAGGTGAGTGTTACTATGGGGATGCGGAGTGCTTGTCTGTGCTCCGCGGTACTGAGGCCTGTTCCATTGTGGCTAGAGACAACAGCTGTCTTTACCTTTGGCAGGCAAACAGGCTCATTAAGGGCGGCCATGTTTGTTTTTGTGCCCGATACCTAGCCCTAAGCAAACACTGCCATATCTCCACTCCACAGCCCTTGCAGTCTCAACATTTCCTTCCCTATTGTGGAGGGAGGCCCTGGCACGTTGAGCCTGCCATACATTTTTTTTCCCCGCAAGCTCTGGCCAAGCTGCCAATGGCTCTCAAAGAATGCATGCTTAATTGAGAAATTTAGTCGAGGTTCGAGCTGATGAAATGCTGAAATGCGGTTAGGACACTACAGAGATGCTATGAATGTTATAGATATAATGTATGTCATTATGCTGCCTGATATCACATCTTGTGGTATGTCACAAGAAAGCCTTCTTTGTTTGTTGTGCCGTAGATGTGATAAAGGCATCATTATTTGGTCCGCTCACAGCTAAATTCTGCAGTGAAAGGTTTCATTCGCATATTTTCTCCTCTCTCAGCAGTGTCTGTGGCTTGAGTGACAAGGCAGGTTGAATTCATAACGCTTTGACAAAAATTCCATTTAAGAGGGAAAATGGCATTGAATGTCATTCCATTACTGCAGACGGCAAACACGGGAACACTTTAACCCAGAAGGCATTCACATTAACTTATACAAAATAGGAGAGAGACTATTTTTTGGCTCTCCTATAATATACGTATGTACAGTATTGGAGTATTTTCATCTAGTGCATTTCAAGAGTAGTCTTCCAAAATGTAGTCACTTATTTGATTTCATCCCTTTTCACCATTTGTCAAGCCCAAAGTCACAATGCATTGTGAAATGAGTTCTTAATGTGGAGTAATGAGGCTGTCATGGCAAAGCAGTCTCTGCTTGTTTGAGTTTGACTCATGTCGTAGATTCAATTAAATCAGCTGAAGTCAAGCTGGCCCCAGGCCAGATCGGTAATGGGTGACCTCATTCAAACAATGCTCTGACATATTGAAACAATAAGAGGAAGGGGCCTTGAGTCAGTTGCAAAAGCAAACTCCACTCAAAAGCGATAAGGTAGAAAAATGACACTTATCAAAGTGTTTGAAAGATTAATGTAGTCATTTTTCTTCAAGGGTGATCATATGTTTTAATAAAAAAAATATTTTTGGTACCAAAATTGGTGCTTGTGGAACACCTCATAGTACAGGCTGACTGCTATATGTGTGTGTGTGTGTGTGTGTGTGTGTGTGTGTGTGTGTGTGTGTGTGTGTGTGTGTGTGTGTGTGTGTGTGTGTGTGTGTGTGTGCTGTTATCAAAATCACATAACTAAAGGGGGTTCAATCCTTAGCCAAAATCCTCAAATGTCATAAATGCAAACACAGCGCTGTTTATGGCACTGTAAATAAAATATAAACATTGCAATTGTCAATATTCCAAACCAACATGCTATGTGAATGTTGACTCTCACCTCCCTTTGCCTGTAATAATTTTGTTGAGCTCAAGAGATAAAACTAACACATTTTAAACACAGCTGGCCCATTTCTTCTTCAAGAGGTTTACTTGTCCTCAGAAGTCTATACTGACTTATTTGGATGTTGAAATGCCTGGAATCTAAATCATGACACAAACACTCCCAAGGCTATGTAAACAGTCTACAACCACGCTTTTGGAGCAATAACTTCAATGCCAAGGGCAAAAGCACTTCTCACTTTTGGAAGGGTCTCCACTGTCACACAGTAATTAAGAGAGGGCACCCCTCAGTTCGTGTAAAGGCTATAGGTAAAAGACTTTTTGTGACTCTCTACAGTCAATGTACAATCAATTATGTGACTTATTTTAAGGTGGATTTACCATCCATATGTGTAAATTTACAGTTTGGAAAGACAGAGACATCCTGAGTGCTTTGTAGAATAAACAGAAACGAGGTAACAAAATCAAAACGGAACATCTTGCTTTACTCACTCTTATTTCTCTATTCAACGGGGCAAAAGCAGTTACAGTAAACAGATAAAAGAGCAGGCACACTCACACACACACACACACACACACATACTAACTGCATCTCATTAAGCGGCATTCCCTCTGGCCCTAATTCCATTAGAAATTAAAACTCGGGACAATTAGTGGCAGATTGGTCTCAGCTCAGTGCGCTATAGTGGTGCTCTCAAGGCTCCGAGATGACTTAATTACAGACTCATGTGAAGACTGTGCCATGGCAGCATGCTGGAGCACACAGTGAATACCTGGAGCAAGGGTCAGACACGACATGCTTCAATAGATGAAGAATTAACTTCTGGAAATAGCACTGTACACCAGAAAAGATAAACAATCTAAGTAAGTCAACGCACAGACAGAAGTGATTTAATTGAGTGTTGGCAATGTGGAGGTGTTTAGGATAATAGAAACCTGTGAACCTTTTATAAACTGTTCACACAGACCCTTGTGGTCTGTGATCATTTCTACAAAAGGATACTAAACTGGATGGGAGAGGCTAAAAGTCAAATGTTTTCTGGGCAAAGCGCTTGTTTATGACTTTGTTTGGTACTTGGGTCTCAAGTCTTAGTTTGTCATTTCCTCCAGATGGAAGGGTGTGCAACTGATAAGAATTTTATTTGTGCAAATATGCCAAATCTGTGGCATCTCAGCTGCTCAGGACGGGGTGCTCTTTGCAACAACACTTCGTAATTTAGGCTAACAATACATACAATTTTAAACAGTGCCACATCACTTCAGCAGTTCAACCTGAATGAAGTATCTTAGCTTCACTAAAGTATGTTTCCATAGTGAGCACAGAGAGCAAGGTATTTTATCAAGATCTTGACGGAACACAGATAACTTATTTCTTATCTGCTTCATCGCTCCGCTTATGACAAGGACACAAAGCACATTTTTCTGTAATTGAACCAACTCTAGTTTATGTAACGACTGACCGTTCTGCCCTTCAAACTAGAGAGAGACAGAAAAAGCGATTTGATTGCTCTGTGTACTTGCTCCTGTCACGTGACACCGTGTCCCATTATATTGTGATGTTGTCATAGGAGGAGAGGAAATGAAATGCCTTGCAGCTATATGGGATGTGTGTGTGTGGTGGGATGATGGGGATTCTGAGGTGTAAAAGTGAGTGAGTATAACCCTGCATGTGTGTCTGTGTGTGGTCTGTGTGGCAGTCTAAAACTCATGCAGTTCTAATTGGGCAACTTGGGAATGTATTTTTGTTATCATTTCCATCCAATTGGCCCCAAAAAGATATATTGTCTTTGTGGATACAGTGTGCACACAGTTTCATTGACTGTGCAGTGTTGGTGCTGTGAAACTAGCAGTTTAAACTTGTATTTTAAGCATCAAACTCCTTAAGTAAGCCCAACAAAAATTATATTTACAACACTGACATGGTAGCATGCAAACAAAAACTCTGACTCTGTGTGAATACTGCCCGGATGATATGTGGATCATTACAGTATTAGCAGGAGTGTTTGGGTATCTGAATGCTAATATTAAAGCAACCATTGTTTACCCAATAAGCTCAGTATAAACCGCTGCTGCACTTGTTCACAAATAAAATATGAGCATTAACATATATTTTCTACCTGTGAAGAGATTTCACAGTGATTGACACTTCAACTGATGACTATTGTAGCCAAGCTAACCAGCATACTCAAGCCTTCTAGTTCTGGCAATAATTACCATGTTACTTGAACACTTTGAATCTAACTCAGTTTTGCATTTTGATAAATGTTTATGCAAAAGCAGTCTGCGCCTGATGGTATATGATTGGCATGTTTCCTACATGGCAGCAGTATGAACTCATGTCTGTATGAAACACTATGCCTTCATTCCCTCTGTTTCTGAGTAAATGATAATTCATAAGACCTCCTCTGGTGGCTTTGAAGAGGTTGAGGGTGTTAATGGACTCAGCTCAGTGCCACACTGTTAAACTGTGAGTGTGGATAACATTTGACACATCTGAGAAGTACTGCTTTGTTATTTGTGGCTTGTGTCTATATGACAATACTGTTATTGTGTGTATTCATAGCGATAAGATTGAAATAGTTTACTAAAACACTTTCTTCGATGATTCATATAGGGCGTACTGTAGGATGAGGTTTTATGAGTTAGCAGTAGAGAGAAATGTTGTTTCTATATAGTGGGTTTTATGATTGCTTTCATGTTTTCTTTTATGTAAAGGGGATTTTTGACTCAAACCACCAGGCGTGACAGAAACTCTAGGGGAAACACTGCAAACATTCAACCTGGTGAGTTACTGTTTAACTGTTCATCCTCAACCAATCTTTGCACCTATACCGTTTCTTTAGACTATGGTGGGAGGCAGCTGATGCCCTTTTTCCATAACTGTACCAAATTGCATCATTATTTCCCCCCGATACGTCGACAGTTTAATGGAGTTGCTGTCATAATTTGAGTAAGGCCAGTAATTATATAACTGTGTGTGTGTGTGTGTGTGTGTGTGTAAACAAGGTTACTGTTTTACTCGTGGTGATAGGCGAATCTAGATACCGAGAAAGGGAAGGTTTTTAACAATGGAAAAATTGAGGACAATGAGCGATGAAAGAAGCAGTTGTTTTCCAACAAGTCACTGTGTCAGTTGAGAATTTCCTTTGTGTGTGTCTCTGTGTTCGGGGGATGTTGCATGAATGGGCAGTCAGCATTTAGGGTTCAAAAGAAAACAGCAGCCTGAGCTCCTGTCTGTGTGAAAACCAAGGCTACGGTGCTCTGTATCAAGTGCCATTGTTTTGGTAATAGTAAACCTGGGGCACTTGCCAGGAGGCATTAGTCATTCATCTAACAAGTTCCACAAAGCAAACCACAAAGTGCTCCACTGTTGACTTCCTCTTATTGAATTCTGAGTACATAAGCACATTTCCAAGTATCTTACAGCAAGGTATAAACTTTCTGATAACTAGCTACCTGAAATATGGCTGCCATGTTTGTTTATTTGTGTGTTTCCCTGACAGAAAGCCAGCTCATTTAGAAGCATGTGGTGGGATGGGGTGTTCTGAGTGAGGGAGAGAATGAAGGGAGAGAAGAAGGGAGAGAAGAAGGGAGGTAGTGGGTGGAAGGCGGATAGAAGGGGATTAGGGCGGAGTACAATTTTTTCAGCAGGCCAGGCATACGACATGATCTCTAATTACCCACAAAGCACTGTGTAACCCGAGCCACAGATTAGGCTGCATTATCAGGCTTAATAAAACATGACCATCTCTCAGTTTCACTACCTTTCCCTGCCCTGCTGCCACAAACATTTGTTTCTGGTTATGACATTCTCGACACCTTTGCTAAGTACGGTAAGGTACACAAAACTACAAAAACAGAACATGGCACTCAGTTGAATTAAGATTAAAGGGTCAGTTCACCCAAATTACAGAGGAACATAGTTTCTCTTTTAATCCCTGCAGATACTTTTTGATTTATTCGCTCAGGTCACAGTCTCCTAGATTTCTGCCTATGCCCAATCACATTATATGGAGATGAATTTAATTTAATGTGTGTTGTGCACAGCATTTAGAGAAGTCCCACTTGCACCAAATAATCTACAGACCTCGCTGTGACAGAAATTTCACAGATGGATATCTTAAAATCCCAGGCAAACAACATAAAAACTCTCAGAATGACTGGAAGTCGCTATGTAAGTGGCAAACTGGGTTTTTTGACATGCTCATTTGAGTTCTCAGATAGAAAAATAAAAAAAGAAGTCAAGTTCCCTTGACTCTTCTCCAGTCTCTGATTTCATCTTCAACTCTGATGACAATTAGATGCTGTTTTTAGACTCCTTGATGTGACCATGACTCCCTTTCTTTTTATTTTATTTTATTTTTTTCGCAAATTTGGTTGATTTTGTGAGCTGGGGCCTAAAACAAGCAAGTCCTCTTCAGCCTTAAACTTTCCTATTCAACCAGCACACTTTCATATATACTTAGGTCTGATCCCACACATGCATATGCACACACACACTCATTCACACACTTTTACACATGCACAGACCGGTACAGTGCAGTGGATACACAGTAACGTGCCAGCAACACACAAGCACGCATACACATATACTTTCTTGGTTCTCGTGGGTTGTGCCAGTAAGTGCTGCTTTAGGCTAGGGTTTTTCACTACTGTCTACTATGTTATTAACAAATCTATAAAAAGATCTGCTCAAGTTTCCCCTTCCTGTGCGTTAACAACCCTACCAAGCTGCTATGAGGTTGATGAAGTCTAGTTAAGAGAGTCACAGAGTCCTCAAGTGTAACACCATTGACCATGTCATAATTTCCAAAATCCTATTTTTCTTTCCTCTGTTTGTTTTTCTTAGCGACATCACTCATCAGCATGGCTCATGGCCAGCTTGAGACTAAATAGGTCGACAACACAAAGAGAGGGCCTCTTTCTCTCCCTTTCCCTCCCTTTTCTCAACCCACAAGTCTCCTCTAACCTCTTTTTTTAACAACCTCCATCTATGTTCTTTCCTCATTCTATAACTCTACTGCAACTTTTCTCTTTCTGTTTAAGGCTCTTCCCATATCTTAAACCATGGTAACACAACTTCCATGCACTGCACTTTTCTGTCACACTTCTCTCTCTGCCCATTGTAAACGATCATGGAGTTCATCATTAGCTCTTGAAAAGGAAGAATGAGCCACGGTTTGATTACCCCAGTGGCTCTGTGGGCTCCTGCAGTCTCTGCTGACTGAATTGGACGCAGGCGATTACAGCCTTGCACAGGCAATTATATCTGCCTGCTAAATATGTCACACATAATAAACACATGCTCCTGACAGACAAGGGACACAGCGAGACAGTCACAGCAGGAGAAAGAGGAAAGAGAGCAAATTCACAATCATATGGATTTATCATCCCTGTCCTCCCCAAGTGGAAACATCTCGCAGTCCCAATCAATGCACGTCAGTGAATTAATGAAAGACACCAGAGCTAAGATCAGAAGTCAAATATCTGCTGGTGAATGGCAACCTAAGAAAAAGTATGCTGATTGACAATTTTAACCCCAAAAGAATTGAAGAGTTGAATCTACACAGCCGAGGCTAAATTTAAACATGTTTTACTCCAGGAGCTTTGAGATCATTATGTTATCTACTGTTGTGTTTCTAAGTCTGGACTCTGACTATTAATTGGCTTTCATATGGGTACCGTCCCTTCTTACTGCAGCACAAACATGGCACTGACACCAGGCCGATAATATTTGTAAAGGATATTCAGTGAAAACAAGGGAGGGAAAGAGCCTTAAATCCCTGGCAAGGAGCTTACCATGGCCCATGGTGTTTGCACAGGACATACCTCAGGAAGCTGAGACAACTGGAAATGTTTGTCCAGCTTCCAGCCTCTTCCATGCATACAGACATACAGTACACACATACAGTACATACATACAGCACATACAGAACGTTACATACATATGGTTCATGTGTACATAGATAGCGTATACTAGTATGATGTATGCATCATATGTGTACATGCACATATGGAGAAGGTAATTAATGTCTTGATTAATTTATCACTGAATTGGGTAGTTTAATAAATTAAATGTCAAAAAATAGTAAAAAGAAAATGCCATCATAATTTCGCAGAGCTCAAGGTAACATTTTCAAATTGCTTCTTTAGTTCAACTACAGATATTCAATATACAACAATACAAAACTGGTAAAAAAAGAAGCTGGAACCAGTCAATATTTGACATTTTTGTTTGATAGATTACTTCACCAACTATAACTGGTTATCAAAATTCTTGTTGATTAATTTATTGTTGGTTGACGACTCAATCAATTAACTGCTTTAGCATAATACATTATTTGCAGTATATGGTATATATGAATATTACATGCATGAATACAGTATATACTGTACATATGCATTATATATGATGTACATGGCTCATAAAGAGAACTGCATGGCACTTTTATAGTCTTTCCTATTTGCTTCCATTTGTTTACCTTCAGCACATATAAATTGGCATGGGTCTGTATGCAAGGTACAAGTTGTAATATACAATATCTATGGTATATATTGCAGTTTTCCCAATCCTCCTGTGAGGGCTGTCTTTTGTTTTCCATTGTTTAACAACATAAAATTGGAGTTTCTTGGGGGTTCCATGTTAAAATCTCCTGACAGGACAAGTGAAAACTCCAATAATCTTGTTAGTGCAACAGAGCTTAAACCACATGAAATTATTACTAGAAATGACAAACCTCTGATGATGCTCTAGATAGACAGGTAATACTGAAAAAAACCAACAAAAAAACGAAAAAAAATAACTTATCTGACTGATGTGCTGCATTATTTGCACTTCAGTTTTAACACGCTGTCATGCGTCGTTCCTTTTGAGTGTTTGCAGCCATTAACAAACATAATCAACATTTAACTAAACGCCCAGGGGCCTACTCTGCAGCAGGTGCTGGCACCATTTCTTTTTCTTTCTTCTTCGGCAGTAAGAATGAGAATGCCATCACACTGCCCCATGGGAAGGCCCTGGCTGACTAATGTAAGCACACTACAGTGGGGCGGCTGGTCTTAATTATGGTAACAGACGCTGAGGGGGATGCACTGGTACCCACCAACCAGCAAGTAGCTTAGGACTGCCAGCCAGCATCCACCCCCCCAGACACCACTATACCACACACACATTCATACTGTCACTCTCATAAGCTACATCAAACACAAACACTGCATTTAAAGGCCAAACAAAGACACACAGGGCATTTAAATAATAGAAAAGCTATTCATCATCCTGTATGTGGTATTACAGCATCACTGTCTTATTTCCTTTTATAAAGATACATGTCTGTCAATCAGAACTCATCTGAAAAAAACTCTAAATATAAAGTAACCAAAAAACTGATATAGACATCTTGTGGTTTGTCACACAGAGCCACATAGATAAAAAAAAATATTTCTGTGCCATATGTTGGCTCTGTGACACAGCCAATGTCAGAGTCAATTCAGTTTTAGTGAAATGATTTCAAATGGTCGAAATCCGTATTAAAAATCTCCTCCACGTGTCGGGCAGGGAGAATATGATTTAGTAGCTGTTTTCGCTCTGCCCCTGCTTGCTGTGTGTCACTGGCCCTTGCTGTGGTATGCATGCCCTTCCTCTGCACGGGGCTATGAAAGCAATTGTGATTGTGATTCCGTAGTCAGCAAAACGCTTGAATGGCCCCGAGTTAGCATGCACGCACACACACACACACACACACACACACACACACACACACACACACACACACACACACACACACACACACTCGCACTGTCCTCATAGTGGGCCACTGATTACTTCAACCCATTTGACTCTCACTCATCCTTTGATTCTCCCTTTCTGCCTCTCTGTCACATACCACAGAGTTTGTCATTAGCTAATAGCGACAACACCACTGACCATGAGCGTACTACAACCTGCATTACAGGCTGGTTAATTTTCCATCATCAATTGATGGAAATGGGCTGAATTTGTTAATACAAAGTAATCAAACCTTTGCACAGCATACACAAGGCAATCCTGTAATAAAAAAACAAAATTGAGATAAGGTATTCAAATTGAGGGCATCATTCTCCAGCTTATCTGAGGCACAGGAGACCACCAACTAACAAAGCCAGCTCTTCAGTCATGCCCTATCGAGGCAGATATCAGTTGTTGGGAGGATATATGAGCTGGGTGGGGCCTGGGTGTATAAACACAGGGCCTGCTCTCTCTGCACTCTATGCTATTGCTGTACTGTAGGCAGCGCCTCACCTCAGCAGCAGCAGACAGCACTGTTTGATTAAGATATTCAAATAAAGGAGCAGACACTGTGTTCCCATTTCACAGAGCAAACTAAGAGTGCCGGACAAACGAATAACCAAAGTACAATTACAGCTGTACATGTTGTATGAGACAAGATGTGTCTGTGTGCCTTATACAATACAAATGCAAATTAGTACAGTATTTACACAGCATATATGAGTAATATATGTACCATATAGGCTGTAAGGCAGCAGGCAGCATTAAAACATGACACATTTTCATATTATCATCAGAGCACAAAGCTGTTATGGTTTTATTCTGTTTTTCTCTGCGGCTGTGGGAGAGCACCACAGAAATAAAAGACAAACACACTCAGTGAAATAAAGTGAGTACTGAAAGTATTGAAGTAGACATCTTCAGAGTTATTTATGGATCTTTCTGAATCATAACAATCTGCACTTAAAGTACCTTATTGCTTCAATTTATGCATCTCTTTCTTGGCATTCTCTTTAATTTTTTTCTCATTGGCTACTGATTTGGCTAGCAGAATTATTCATGTTATTTAAGGACCAGTCGATGACAAAATGTGAACTGTCAAATCTGGAAAAAGGTTCACATTTCCTCCGTGCAAGATGTTTTTTTTATAGATCATTGCCAACACCAGCACAGTAACGGAAAATGATTCATGCAGCGACTAGTAATAAAAGTAATTATCAGCACAGTGAATAAAGTGAGAGAAAGAATCCATCCAGAAACACTGGTAATCTAACATGCACACAAATTATTATGAATGAAACAAGCTGCCGCTCCAAATGAGCAGCGTGAACAGCATGACAGCAGCACATGTGTTCCCTGGTAGTCACATAAACTCACTAAACTTGCATAACACAAATTGGGCTTGTGGCAGGACACAGCATCCAGAGTAAGTCAGCGGCACACAAAACAGGTTTACGAATAAACACATTATAAAGCTAAAACACAAGCACATGCTCACTTTATCCAATTAAGCTCGTGTGTGACTCAGCAGCCAGAGAGGAGTAATGGTGGTAAATCTCAAAGCAGTTGCCAAATTGCAACAGTCTTACCAAAAAGCTCCTTTTTATTCAAATTATTTTGACGCTCTTCCAATAATATTATCCCAAAAGAATATTCTCAGGCTAAACTAAAAGCCAACAAAGCTGCTAACAAATTCAGCCGCAAACCAAAATCTCCACATGAATATGCAAAGTAAGTCCATAAAAACAATTGACCTTAATGTGATGATTAACTTTTTGCCTCTATACTGCAATAGAAAGAGACCTGGGCAGAATTTGGAATTGGCCAACCAGGGCTGTCAGAGATGATTAGCAGCCGGCAGATCTGATCACAGATACAGTTCCCACATAACAAATCAGATGTCTCTTTAATGCCACAGCCAGTTTGACATGTGTTTCAGGAGAGGAACTTGACCTCCTGCGCCCTGTTAACAGGACACTGAATGATCCCCGCTGGCCCCGGCCTCATTTGCATTGCTAGTGAAGGTAGTTAGTGTTACACATGTGATTATAGCAAATTATACCTCCCCTTGTGGGAAAAAGCCCCCACTCCCTCCAGCAAAGCAGCCCTGTTCCTTATTCTGGGATTTAAATAATTCAAATGAACACTTGTAATTTTGAGGGACGCCACACTTTTTGTATCTGTGACAGTAGTTGGTGTCACTTTCTTCCTTGTGAAAGCACTTTATAACATT
The DNA here is from genome assembly GCF_963691925.1 of Scomber scombrus. Lineage (NCBI taxonomy): Eukaryota > Metazoa > Chordata > Actinopteri > Scombriformes > Scombridae > Scomber > Scomber scombrus. Next base: position 12,674,023 of record NC_084979.1, read on the forward strand.
TAACATCTATTGGCTTTTGTTTCCAGGATTCATGCAGTGTGTGATATCAGCATATTCTTGGGATTATCCGCATGCAGGATGATCCTAATTCGTTTGACCTACAAAAAGATAGCCTGCACGGAGGAAACAGTTATATGAGCCCATTTGTGTGTCACAGTGTCACAGGTGGAAACCTGGTTTATCGGTAAATGTTTTATATAGACCTCATTTCACCTGTAATCGAATGGATAGACAAAATATTGTCCTGATTGTTTTTTTCCCTCTCTTTCTCACTTAAACTCGCTAAGTGCCACCTGAGCAAAGATTACTGTAGCACCATTTTTAATACCTCGACTGGGAGATGATTTTTTCAGTTGATTACTGGAATTTTCCGTTCAGTTACAGAGATTTTCCATTGCCCACACAGTGAGACACAAACATCCCCAAGCTGTGTTTTGTATCATTCCCCTCACTGTCATATCTGAAAGCCATCTTTATCAGACAAACCATAAGGATCCACAGAAGCAGGTCAACATCCAGAGCCTTTTGATTTTGTGATATTCCAGCCAGGGTAAGTAACAACAAAGTCTAATTCAGTAATTGCAGATGGTTAAGATCCTAGAAACTGTGTCCTTTACTTTAACAGTTTACAGTGACTGTGGTACTCATTAGTACTTTTTCTATGATCTTATCTTACTTTGTGGTGTTTTTATCTCTTATAAGGCTTTCAACTTAATACTTCTAAAGACTTCTAGTGTTGCTCCATCCATCAGTTCTTTTTAACAGGATTACCAGGCACTGCTTGTTTTTCGCAAGGGCTCATAATTATTATTTTTTTCTTGGAAAATGTCAAACTGTAAAATATTCATATGTTGTTTTAAATGCCACCTGCGCACTTGCAATGGAGTCAGTCGTTGCAGGTCACAAGCCAAAAGCCGCGGGGTGTCAAAACTGAGAGAAAGAGGGAGAGAGAGAGAGAGAGAGAGAGAGAGAGAGAGAGAGAGAGAGAGAGAGAGAGAGAGAGAGAGAGAGAGAGAGAGAGAAAAGAGTGGTACTTGTACCAACCAGACTGTGGTTTCTCGTTACAAAGTAATTAACAGTACATTACTGGCACACATCCATTTAATCGCTGAACTCCCAGCGGAAAACCATGTAAGCTATAAGAAATCATTGAGAGGGAAGATAATGCTGGAGCAGAGAGCAGAGTGGGGCAGTATGGATTCTATACAGCCTCTGGTATTCCACATCGGGTGGGACACTTAATGCCAGCTTTGTGCAAAACACAACTCAGCGGGGAAATAACATAATAACCATGTTGGTTAGTGAGAGAGAGAGAGAGAGAGAGAGAGGGGGAGAGAGAAAAAAGTTAAACTACACATTTTCTTTTAACAGCAAAATAGAATAATTGCAGGTTTAAGTCTAAAGTAACAATTAATACTAATTATGTGTCCTGTTCCAGACTACATTAAAATCACTCCA